>NC_044569.1:43315478-43935093 GCF_007565055.1 Rhinopithecus roxellana | reverse complement strand
CTCTTTGTAAGTCTCTAAGGACTTGCTTTATGAATCTGGGTGCTCCTGTATTGGGTGCATATATATTTAGGAGAGTTAGCTCTTCCTGTTGAATTGATCCCTTTACCATTATGTAATGGCCTTCTTTGTCTCTTTTGATCTTTGATGGTTTAAAGTCTGTTTTATCAGAGACTAGGATTGCAACCCCTGCTTTTTTTTGTTCTCCATTTGCTTGGTAGATCTTCCTCCATCCCTTTATTTTGAGGCTATGTATGTCTCTGCATGTGAGATGGGTCTCCTGAATACAGCAGACTGATGGGTCTTGACTCTTTATCCAGTTTGCCAGTCTGTGTCTTTTAATTGGAGCATTTAGTCCATTAACATTTAAGGTTAATATTGTTATGTGTGAACTTGATCCTGCCATTATGATATTAACTGGTTATTTTGCTCGTTAGTTGATGCAGTTTCTTCCTAGCCTCGATGGTCTTTACATTTTGCCAAGTTTTTGCGATGGCTGGTACCGGTTGTTCCTTTCCATGTTTAGGGCTTCCTTCAGGGTCTCTTGTAAGGCAGGCCTGGTGGTGACAAAATCTCTAAGCATTTGCTTATCTGTAAAGGATTTTATTTCTCCTTCACTTATGAAACTTAGTTTGGCTGGATATGAAATTCTGGGTTTAAAATTCTTTTCTTTAAGAACGTTGAATATTGGCCCCCACTCTCTTCTGGCTTGTAGAGTTTCTGCCGAGACATCTGCTGTTAGTCTGATGGGCTTCCCTTTGTGGGTGACCCGACCTTTCTCTCTGGCTGCCCTTAAGATTTTTTCCTTCATTTCAACTTTGGTGAATCTGGCAATTATGTGTCTTGGAGTTGCTCTTCTGGAGGAGTATCTTTGTGGCGTTCTCTGTATTTCCTGAATTTGAATGTTGGCCTGCCCTACTAGGTTGGGGAAGTTCTCCTGGATGATATCCTGAAGAGTGTTTTCCAACTTGGTTCCATTTTCCCCCTCACTTTCAGGCACCCCAATCAGACGTAGATTTGGTCTTTTTACGTAATCCCATACTTCTTGCAGGCTTTGCTCATTTCTTTTTCTTCTTTTTTCTTTTGGTTTCTCTTCTCGCTTCATTTCATTCATTTGATCTTCAATCGCTGATACTCTTTCTTCCAGTTGATCGAGTCGGTTACTGAAGCTTGTGCATTTGTCACGTATTTCTCGTGTCATGGTTTTCATCTCTGTCATTTCGTTTATGATCTTCTCTGCATTAATGAGTCTAGCTGTCAATTCTTCCACTCTTTTTTCAAGATTTTTAGTTTCTTTGCGCTGGGTACGTAATTCCTCCTTTAGCTCTGATAAGTTTGATGGACTGAAGCCTTCTTCTCTCCTCTCGTCCAAGTCATTCTCTGACCAGCTTTGATCCGTTGCTGGCGATGGGCTGCGCTCCTTTGCAGGGGGAGATGCGCTCTTATTTTTTGAATTTCCAGCTTTTCTGCCCTGCTTCTTCCCCATCTTTGTGGTTTTATCTGTCTCTGGTCTTTGATGGTGGTGACGAACTGATGGGGTTTTGGTATAGGTGTCCTTCCTGTTTGATAGTTTTCCTTCTGACAGTCAGAAGGACTCTCTGTTGGTCTGTTGGAGATTGCTTGAGGTCCACTCCAGACCCTGTTTGCCTGGGTATCAGCAGCAGAGGTTGCCGAAGATAGAATATTGCTGAACAGCGAGTGTACCTGTCTGATTCTTCCTTTGGAAGTGTCCTCTCAGGGGTGTACTCCACCCTGTGAGGTGTGGGGTGTCAGACTGCCCCTAGTGGGGGATTTCTCCCAGCTAGGCTACTCAGGGGTCAGGGACACACCTGAGCAGGCAGTCTGTCCGTTCTCAGATCTCAACCTCCGCGTTGGGAGATCCGCGGCTCTCCCCAAAGCTGTCAGACAGAGTCGTTCGCGTCTGCACCGGCTCCCGCTACTTCCCCTGTTGGTCTTCAGCTGTGCGCTGTCCCCAGAGGTGGAGACTACAGAGACAGGCAGGCTTCCTTGAGCTGCTGTGAGCTCCACCCAGTTCGAGCTTCCCAGCGGCTTTGTTTACCTACTTAAGCCTCAGCAATGGCGGGCGCCCCTCCCCCAGCCTCGCTGCTGCCTTGTGGATAGATCGCGGCAGACTGCTGTGTTAGCAGTGAGGGAGGCTTCGTGGGCGTGGGACCCTCCCGGCCAGGTGTGGGATATATTCTCCTGGAATGCCTGTATGCTTACAGCGCAGTATTGGGGTGGGAGTTACCCGATTTTCCAGGTGTTGTGTGTCTCAGTTCCCCTGGCTAGGAAAACGGATCCCCTTCCCCCTTGCGCTTCCAGGTGAGGCGATGCCTCGCCCTGCTTCAGCTCTCGCTGGTCAGGCTGCAGCAGCTGACCAGCACCGATTGTCCGGCACTCCCTAGTGAGATGACCCCAGTACCTCAGTTGAAAATGCAGAAATCACCGGTCTTCTGTGTCGCTCGCGCTGGGAGTTGGAGACTGGAGTTGTTCCTATTCGGCCATCTTGCTCCGCCCCCTACATGTACTAATTGTATATTTAATTGTATATTCCTCTCAACACCTGGTATTGAAAATATCATCCCTTAATTTACAGATAAGGAAAATAAAATACAGAAAGACATCCCCAGAGCCAGAGAGTCACCTGCTTGGAAATGGTGGGCAAGGATTGAAAGGGAACTTCTTGGAATCTGATGGCTGTGCCTTTAACCACAGGCTGCTGTATTCATTTTCTAGGGATGCTGTAAAAACGTGTCAAGACTTGGGTGGCCTAAAACAAAAGAAACTTATTGTCTGACAATTCTGAAGGCCAGAAATCTGAAATCAAAGTGTTGCCAGCGCCATGTCCTTTCTCTCCTCTTCTAAATTCTGGTGTTTGCAGGTAGTACTTGGAATCCCTTGAGATGTAAAAGCATCATTCCAGTAGTGTGGTCCTCTTCTCCCTGTATCTTCACACCACCTTCCCTTTGTGCTGTCTCTGCCTCCAAATTTTCCCTTTTTTTAAGGGCACCAGTTATATTGGATTATGGTTCAACATAATGATCTCATTTTAACTTGATTACCTCTGTAATGTTCTAAATAAGGTTATATTTTAAGCTACTGGAGATTTGGGCTTCAACATAACTTTTTTGCTGGAGGGAGGGAGAAATACAATTCAATCTGTAAAACCTGCCCTCTAGTAAATATGCTGTTTCTGCTTTAAAATATCCAAAACTATGTTGAGATGAGTAATATTGTCAGAAACATTATTTGGAAAATATAATATCCAAAAATACTTCTTTTTAAATCAGAGTTAAGGTGTATATGTAAATCTACTTAAGGATAAGAGCCCCTTAGCTAACAAAAGGAAGAATGAGGAAAGGAATGGTGACACTACTCCTGATTCTTAGTCTGCTCTTTCACATTCACTTCAGATTCTAGGAGCTGAGATATGCAAAACTACCAGGACTAGAAAGCTCTCTTCTCCTAAATTAAGTCTTGAGTTGGGACAGTTTCTCATTAACAACCACACGAATATAATTATCTCATTGCCCAAAACAGTTTGTGCCAGAATTTAATAGGAGGAAAACCCATCAATGCCTTCCTCATTAAAGTAAACAGATCCACATGATTAATTCCAAATTTACTTAATATTCCCTACTAATGAGGGAATGAAGCATCATGAGATACTCCTTACTACCTGGTAGGTTTTATTTATACCAAATAGATGTTACTGCAGTGTCTTGGCACTAGAAAAACAAAAACTTGTCCTCATAAAAATGCTGGGGGCAAATAAACCTAATTTCTTTGCTGAATGTTTTGGGTAAAACTTTATAGTATGCTAAAGGTTTTTTGGGTTACACTTCATATGCCTATACCAAGAATTATAACAAAATTGCAAGAGAAATGATTGTTGCATTTGGAAGCTTCGTGTGTGCGTGTGCGTGTGTGTGTGTACTTTAAGTTCTGGGATACATGTACAGAACGTGCAGGTTTGTTACACAGGTATAAATGTGCCATGGTGGTTTGCTGTACCTATCAACTCATCATGTAGGTTTTAAGCCCTGCATGCATTGGGTATTTGTCCTAATGCTCTCCCTCCCTTTGCCCACCAGCCCCCCGACAGGCCCCAGCGTATGATGTTCCCCTCCCTGTGTTCTCATTGATCAACTCCTACTTATGAGTGAGAACATGTGGCATTTGGTTTTCTATTCCTGTGTTAATTTCCTGAGAATGATGGTTTCCAGTTTCATCCATGTCCCTGCAAAGGACATGAACTCATTCTTTTTTGAGGCTGCATTACAATATTAATCAAAACATACATGGACTTCAGAACACTGTCTCATCCTGATATTTCTTAAATAACAAGAAACCACCCACAATCTTTAAAGGACCAAGTAGACTCTGGGAAGTTCATTCTCTATTCCTAGAACATTTGCACAATGAAAGAACTTGCATTTCAAAGGGGAACTGCAAGATTTTACAGAAATGCACACACTTATCAAATGTTAAGTTAAAATGATTCCTAATACAGTCAAACACTGAGGTGGGGGAAAAGATGCTTCTTAGTGTTCAAAACATTGGAAAAAGGGGCCCAGTCATTTCCACGGAGGGATTCACAAAGCTTTTGGCACACTAAAGCACTGTACAACTCTACAGCAAAGAAATCAGTTCTCTATCTCTCTTTCTACCCCAATCCTTTTAATTCTAGTGTTTTCGGAAATCATTTGTCTAAAGAACTAAATATTCTTTAATACTCACTGATATCTCATATCCTAGAAAAAGAACAGAACTTTTTCATTTTTAAATAGCTTCTAAAATGCATTTCAGTACAAGAATAAGTTAAATGTGCCCTTCGCCCCACTTGTTCGTCTGAATTTGGGCATTAGGTGACTTCCTGTTTGTTATACACTGTCTGCATTAGGAAAGGAAAAAAATCTTAACATTATAAGTCATTCATTGACTAAATTCAGTAATGCCAGCACAAACCTTCCTAGATATTTCCATTTTAGTCTTTTCTCTCCCAATAGCTTATCTATTGTTTTAGCAACTTCGAGTACTATAAGCAGGAAAATAAGACTTGATGTGCTTTCAGGAAAGGAAGAAATCCAGTGAGACAAGGAGGACAGGAGGAGTACAATGTAAACTTCTTCTCCTCCTCTGTCCATGCTTGGTTTGGAACATTCGGGTCTTGGTGTGCTCTTAACTCTGCTGTAATCACACTCATCTCCAGCATCCTCCCTAATACACATCCTCACTATTTCACCTGGCTAATTTCCACTTGTACCTCACATCTCAGGGGAAACATTATTTCCTCGAGATACCATCCTTAAACTCAGAAGCCTGAGATCCCCTTCTCTCTAATTTGTTCTCATAACACAAAGATATTTTCCCCCATTTTGACACTAATCACATTTAATTATTCGTTTAAGTCTCTTTCTCTCCCTTGTCATCTGATTTTAAGAGTGGGACCAATATTTAAGTCACTGCTCATCCCAAATATTTATCACTATTGACTCTTGAACAAGATGGTTGTGAGCTGCGCAGATCCACTTATACATAGATTTTCTTTCAGCTCCTTCCCCTGAGACAGCAAGACCAAACCCTTCTTCTCTTCAGCTCACTCAATGCGAAGATAACAAGGATGAAGGCCTTTTGATAATCCTATTCCACTTAATGAAAAGTGAATACATTTTCTCTTTCTTAGGATTTTCTTAATAACATTTTCTTTTCTCTAGCTTACCTTATTATCAGACTACAGTATACACAGTGTGTATAACATACAAAATATGTGTTAATATTCAGTTGACGTTATCAGTAAGGCTTTTGGTCAACAGTGGGCTATTAGTAGTTAAGTTTTTGGGGAGTCAGAAGTTACATATGGATTTTCAATTGCATGCTCTCTATCTTTGCATCATCTAAGGTTCAACAATAATTGGCAAACAAAATGTGCCCAGAAAATATCTCTCAAATATGATTGTTTCTGAAATACCACTATAGGTATAGCTGGCTCTAGAATCAAATCTGAGAAATAGGTCAGAGGTGTCAACAAGGATGGCTTGAGATGGCCCCTTTCTCTCCTTACATCACTCTCCCTTCACCCAAATTTTTCTCTTTTGCTCCCTCTACTTCCTTGTCTAGAGCAAGTATTGCTTGCATCTCTCCTTTAGGGTTGCATCCATCTTCCCTTCCTCTGCCAGTCATTTCCAGAGTTGTAGCCTTTGCTAACAGGTGATTGTTTTTAACCCTCTTGGCAACCGGAACTCCAGAGGAAAGGTAGCATACAGGATAATTGCTCAAAAATCCCACAGGTGAGAAAAGGATTTAGGAAATGAGAAGTATATGGAAGAATTGGAGAAATGCTGAGCAAGAGAGCTCTAGGTAGAGAAAATTAAGGTGAGGTCCTTTACTTTTTAACATATATGTTTGGGGATGGATCCCAAAGATTATTATAAATGGTACATCAAGTCAGAGAGAACACTCAACATTACCAAAAATAAATGTATTAGAGAAATAACATTGTAAAATAAGAAAACAAATCAAAATTAGGTTTGTCTATGTCAAAGTAATATTATACTATCTGCAACAGTCCTATGCTAATTGCAATAATATGTATGCTTAATTACCATGCATGTAATTTTGAGTACAAATTTTAACATGGAGGGACATAAATTATGTTGACATGAACAATTTAGCAGTTCTGACTACGCAGCATTTCTAGTTATTTTTAAGGCAAATACAGAAGGTACTTATACAAGGGAAGGGAAGGAGAGAGTGTATAACTTAATTTACACAAATAAAAATTTCAGATGTGCGGAAAATTTAGACAGCAATTGAAAAGAAGGAAAAAGAATAATTCGGTGTATGACAGGTGAAATGTGAGTAATTACATAGATAATAAATTAAATTAACAGTTAAGTGGGTGGGCAAAGTATTGATAGAAACATTCTACAGAAATTTTAAAATGTGAATGCAGAGATACAAAGATGGGAAACATAATTATCAAACCAAGTCTGTAGTAAACTATTTTTCTTTCCTGTTTAATAGACAAAAAAGGAAAAGTGATGGGGTTGAATTGCTAAGCAGCACACATTACAGCTTTCTTAGGATACCAAAAGATATTATTGCAAAAGATAAAGTTCCCTGAACTTTCTACTTACAATTTCAAAGAAAGCTGCAGCTTCATAAATAGTAACTTCTTCCCCTCTAACACTCACCATGTGCTCTGCTGAAGATTACTCCAAATTATCATAGCAAATCCATCTGTTTGGAGAAATATGCATTGTTATCACAGAAACATTTCCCTTTCTAAATTTTGAGGATCTTAAAATTAGAATCTACCACCAGATTGACTTTAAAAGTCTTACAGTTCTAGGTGATCCCTAGAGAAGCATGTAACACCTACAATGGCAAAATCTAATGATATTAGTAAGTTTAAATTTTGGCATAGATATTGCTATCAAATGTTTGTAAATAGTGAACTTTGTTAATTTCTAGTAAAGCTTTTCTGACAAGAATAGGTGCTTTTTAAAAAAATTTCTTGAATAAATTTGAACAGAAAGCAAAATGGTAAAAGAGAACAAAACCTCAGTTTATTTAGATATGAGTCCTTATTCTAGCAAGCATTTAATCAGAAAGGGAGTATGTCATTTAAAATATGAATTACCTTGCTGAATCTTTGACTATGCTAGAGTGAAGTTGTTTTTTAACTTTCAAATCCCTAGAAATGAGAAGCAAAAATGATTTGTAAAAGAAAATCCTGATTGTTTTTGTATTATGGCTATTTCAAGCGTTATTTTTAAGTTTTACAAATAGCTGAGATAATCAATTTTTCTATTCTTTCCCATTTTATGTTTTTCTTTTATTTATTTTGAAGATGTGAAAGTAATTCATTAGATGGGACTTTGGATTTTGTTAGTTATAATTTTCTTCTCTGGAAAACTCAAAAAGCTGAAATTAATTCTAGCCAGTCATTCTTCAAAATAAAAAGTGAGTCTCCCAAAACAGATCCTAAAGCAGGCAATGTTCAATCATGGCCGCTACACATTAGAGTAACTTGTGAAACTTTAAAAAACTATGGATGCCAGATGTCCTTCCTCAGATTCTGATCTCAGGAATACCAGTATGTTTTAAAAGTAGTTAGGATTGGTAATCACTACCCTGGACCAGTTGTTTTCAAACTCAGGAAGGAAGAATGAGAAGGCAGACATTGAGAGTTTTTAAAGAGTCATTTTGCAGATGGACAATATCCAAATGTACTCTTTTCTAAAACTGATATGTCTGATATTATGGTTGGGATGATGGCATCGTCGTGGATTTTCTTTCCTATTTCTTACACAATCACACTTCAAAAGGTTCTTCTCACACATGCCCAGAATCTTTCAACTCAGATGCATTGTCCTGAGGCAAATAACCTCTGGAAGAGCAAATAGAACATTTGAAATACTGGTAACAGGAGAAGCCTTTTAAATCCAAGAATGATTAATCATCCCCATCCAGCTCATTAAGAGATATGTTTACTTATTAAATTTAGATATTTGTGAAAATTTGAAATATATGTATTCTTATTTGACCAATTGTGCATTTATTGGGTGCCACTTGTAATTACAGAGATACCTCAGTTGAGAAAGAAAAACTAACACTTCGAGGCTAATGTAGCAGTAATATTAATAGATACCTATATTTCTATGCATATTCACATTCGCAAGAAATAAGTTATGGTGGGAAGTAGAAGATCCCCTAGCACAAATATACTTTACATTAATGATAAAATGATGTGGTGATAATTGAACATAGATACAATGTGGAGAGAAATAAAAGCAATGCATATTTCGTATTGTTGAAGAATGGTTTTTTGAGATTTGAGTTTTAACTTACACATAATAAAATTTACTTATTTTAAGTATACAGCTTGAGAACTTTAGTAATTGTCTACAGCAATGTATTTTCCACTAGAATTAATACAGAGAACAGTTCCGTCCTCCCACCCTCTGCAGTCAATCTCCTTGCCTGATCCCTAGGAACAGAGAACCACTGGTCTGCTTTTGCTGACTACAATTTTGCAGTTTCTTGGATCTCACATAGATGGATTCATACAGTATGTAAAAGCATAATGTTTTCCTTTTTAACTTAGTGTGATGCTTTTAGATTCAGCCATATTATACTGTTCCTTTGAGCAATATGCCACCGTGTTTGCACATTCCCCAATTGATGAACATATGACTTGTTTCCTGTTCTAGATATAATGAATAATGCTACAATGAGGATTTGTGTTCATATCATTGTGTGAAGGTGTGCCTTAATGTCCCTTACATAGGAACCTACAAGTAGTATTGTTAGGTCATGCATTAAATACATGTTTAGCTTTATAAGTAGTGCTATACGGTTTTCCAAAGTGGTTTTATCATTTTGAATTCCCACCAGAAACTGATGAGAGATCCAGTTGCTTTATATTCTCACCAATATTTGGCACTGACAGTCTTTTTGACTTTAGCCATTCTAATAGGCATGTAGTGGTATCTCAGGTTGGTCTTAATTTGCATTTCCTTTGATGACTAGTGATGCTAAGCATCTTCTCTTGGGCTTATTGAAAATTCATGTATTGAGTTTTATGAAGAGCCTGTTCAAATTCTTTCATCCACTGGCATTTTACCTTGGTTTGTATTTGCATTATTGAGTTGCTAGAATTCTCCATATACTCTGAATACAAGCCCATTATCAGGTATGTTTGGCAAATATTTGTTCCAAGTTGTGGCTTGCCTTATTTCCTAGCCATGAATTTTGAAGAGCAAAGTTTTAATTTTGACAAAATCTGTTTTACTAATTATTATTTTATGGTTCATGCTTTTTACCTCTTATTTTTTTATTTATTTTTTATTATTATTATACTTTAAGTTCTAGGGCATATGTGCATAACGTGCAGGTTTGTTACATATGTATACTTGTGCCATGTTGGTGTGCTGCACCCATCAACTCGTCAGCACCCATCAACTCGTCATTTACATCAGGTATAACTCCCAATGCAATCCCTCCCCCCTCCCCCCTCCCCATGATAGGCCCCGGTGTGTGATGTTCTCCTTCCCGAGTCCAAGTGTTACCTCTTATTTAAGGAATCTGTCAGTGACTTAGTGTCACAAAGATGGTCTCCCATGATTTCTTCAAGATTTATCATTTTAATTCTTACGTAAGATCTGTGATCAATTGACAGCGTCCTAAAAGGGTTGTTTCTAACAACTCTGAGTTTTGTCATTGTTTTGGGAGTAAAGGACTTTTTACATCCTTATTCCACTAATCTCAAAATCCAGGCCCCAAATAGTCTAGTTTTAAAATATTATCTTCTATTTGCCTGCATTGTATCTTTGCAATTACTTAAGTTTGTGGTAAAAATTTTTAGGTGTCAGTAAGTAAATATAGAGTTTCAAAATATTGTTTTAGGAGGTACACGAACAAAATTGTTTGATGATCTCCTGTAGATTATCATTTATCTCTGGTTCCTGTCAAAGGCATGGGCACTACGTGGCAGCGTAGAGCCTTTGGTTGGTTGAGTTTTTGTTCTTTCTTTCTCTGGGCCGTTCTGATTTGCTGAAACTCTCCTAAGAGGAAATTTGTGATAAACACAAGCACAGGAAAATGTAAATTGGATAAACTGAAAAGCTGTGATACAAAACTTCCCTGGAATATGCCATGAGAACTGCATGTCTAGGCTCACACGATTATAAAACCTTTCCAAGAAACAACATGTGAAACCCTATGTAAGTAGACTAGAATGACAAAATCATAGGGCTTAGAGTCATCCAGACACAGCCTCAGTTTGTGGCTATATTCTTTTTATAAGCAACTTAAAGATCATCTGGATTTATTATTCCTATATTCAAAGAATATTGCCCATTCAAAAATTCTTCCTTATATTGGACTAAAAAAAAATGTCTGCCTTTAGGTTTTCATCCATGAGCTCAAGTCCTAACTTCTTTTTTTTTTCTTTTTTCTTTTTCTTTTTTTTTTTTTTTTTTGAGACAGATTCTCAAAAAGGGCACAAAGCCTGTTGCCCAGGCTGCAGTGCAGTGGTGTGATCTTGGCTCACTGCAACCTCCGCCTCCCAGTTTCAAGTGATTCTCCTGCCCTGCTTCAGCCTCCCAAGTAGCTGAGATTACAGGCACATGCCACCATGCCCAGCTAAGGTTTGTATTTTTAGTAGAGACAGGGTTTCACCATGTTGGCCAAGCTGGTCTCGAACTCCTGACCTCAAGTAATCTGCCTGCCTCGACCTGCCAAAGTGCTTGTATTACAGGCATGAGCCACCATGCCCAACAAGTCTTAATTTCTATGTGCACAAAAACAAGTTCAGTCTCTTCTTTATTTAGCATCCTTCTAATATTTTACTATGGCTGTCACATCTCCTTTGCTCAGGCTCAGACATCCCCTGGTCTTTCAACTGTTTCTTGTGTAACATTATTTCAAGAAATATCACCAATGTATCTCTTGCAGAAAAGTCTAACTTGGATCTAATTCAGTCTTCATATTGAGTCCCCACACTGGCTCTATCAAGTACCAATATTTTCCCTTTTGATCCTAGCCCCCTGATTCCTCGATTTGTCCCATATGTCACATCAGAGTTATCTCATGAAGCAGATTAAGAAGCTTCATGTGGATCTCTGCCTCATTAGCTATGATAATGGCTGTTTAATCTACACCTAGGAAAGCTATAAAATTTAACAGAGATCAAAGCAAATTCCTTCTCCTGGGTTCACAACTCTTAATTGTAAAAATACTAAAAGAGGATAACTAGCTTAACAAAATACATGATAAAAATCAAGGTCTATAGTTCATTTACGTGCAATATGATGAGTTCAGAAACTAGCATTTATCTAGCACCAACAATATACAAAACACTGTATTTCATGCTTTACTTTCTATAATCCTTATAGAAAAGTATTACTCTTGTGGACTCATTCTGGTTTCAACTCTAACATGTAATGAGCATGGATATCATCACATCCATCAATACAATAATAAAATAGCTGAACAAACTGAAAATCAGTGACTTCTCCTGGACCCATCAGAGAACTGAGGTCTCAGGGAAAACCACCATCCTAAAATGGAAGAGATGGGTGAATACAGAAATTCAGAGATTCACATCTAAGATCAGCTTATGTGGAGCCATAAACTGACAGAAACATTTAAGGGATAACTTTGACAAATTACTGAGATCAGAGTGTGGGTTGTCTGGAAAGTGAGAAACTCCTGGGGATAGAGGTGGTTGTAGTCTTAGTATGTTTTACTTTCGGGAACCTCACCAGGTTCTCATGTATTGGATGCTGTATTTTCAAGACAATTTATATAAGAAAATGAATCAATGACAACTAGACAAGCTCTATGAATTTATAACACCCAACAATGCAACTATTAGTTGTGCCAAAGACTTATGGCCTTGTTTCAAGAATGCATCAGTGTCACCATGATTCTAGTATATCCAAGAACTCTAAGTAGCTATATGGGAGCCATGAGCTCAGTTCCCTACTATTTCAGGCCTGCTACCCTCCTTGTAAAACAATGTCAATACTTTGGAGAGTCAAGAAAACTAAGGCATTTCTAAGGGCTTTAAATTCATTTTGACAAACCACCAAAAACTTGTGGTTCTCTCATGTGAATATTTAAAATCTATAACCTCAGAACTATAACCCTATTAATTCTAGAGTTCTCAGAATATAACAAAACTCACTCTAGACCTAACCTGGGAGATGCCCGAGATAAGACAGCCAGTGAAGAATCCCATGTTGTCGGAGAATGATGCAGGCTGGGTGGGCACCTCTGGAGGCTTGAGGAAGGAAAATAAGTTATTTGAAAAATTTTAAGTAAATGTAATAAAAATTCAACTAGTTGATTCAGATTGGGATTGATTTTTCTTTCTTTCTTTTTTTCCTTTGAATTTTGGTTCTTTTTTGTATGGCTAACTTGTGTAATTTCTATTAAAGATTGTTTGGGGGCAGTAGTCTCATTATCTCCTTATTTGCCAGATTAAAGGTTGATCATATTCTAGTATTAAGCCTTCATTTTGCTGTATTTTCTATATTCCCCTATCTTTTAAATGCTCTCTTTTACATCTCCAGTTTCTTTGTCTTAGAGTATTGAATTTTCCCCTAATAGATAGGTAGGGTATATGTCATTCTGTCTACCTCGTCTACTAATAAAGGAGATAGGATAAGAACTGTAGGGCCAAGCTTTGTAGCTAACAATAACTAGATAATGAAAGTTCTCAAAGACAGAACAAGAAGAGACTATGCTGATCGAATATCTCCTTGAAGAAACAAAGCCTCCGGTGATCAGCTGATTCTTTCCAGGTATTGTGTCTTTTAAACTCTATCAAGTGAAATAGGATGTTATTTTAGAGAGAACCAAAATTTGAAATGGATTGTCTAGTGAGGGAAGTTTCCTTTTTCCTTTTCTTTTCATGTAACCCTTATTTGTAATGTCTTCACTTGACTACTATATGAATAATAAAAATACTGGATTTAGACGGATGGAGTTACCACATCAGGGCTCAAAATAAATTAAATGGGCAAATTAAAATAGAGTTTTACTTATTAAAAAATACTGAATAAGATCAATGCAGTCAGAACACACGGCAGAGATATGTAGGCATTTTAGCTTCCAGGAATGGCAGGCACGCAGACCCCAAATTTTCACTGGAAATGCACAGCTGTAGATATTAGCGTCTGAGTGAATAAGGTCCATGATGGGTTTTCTGGTGCCCACCCATTTTCCATAAGTCCAGATCCATAATACACATAGGCTAGTCTGGATTTCAGCCAAGGATTAGCCCATTTGAGATAGTGTACCTCATCAATCTTGCAATTATACAATCAATACATGAATGGATTACAGAACACAGTACATTTCACTCAGCATAATCACAGTTCATGTTTATCACCTTCAGCTTTATCAGGCCAACACAATTGACTCTAAGTACGTCTCTCAGCACTGTACAGGGGAAGAAGAACAAGGGCCAATCACCAATGCATTTCAGACAGTCCTGCCACCAGTCCTGACTATAGTTCCCAAGGCTTATGCTGAATTTTGAGTTGTTTGTTCTTTTTTACCAAGTGGCAAATGTTTATACTTTTATTTCCATGATATGCCCACAGGCAAGATGAAACTAATATATTCCCTGATGATTCTGAGTCAAACCAGACTTTGTCTTCCTGAATGTCACCCTAGAAACCCACAGAAGCACGCTACTGAAAAATGGATTCTGGTCCTCCTAAAACTCCATTAAACATTCAAAACAGAACTAATACTCTTGGGAACCCTAGGAAAGCTGGCACAAACATATTTAGGGCTACACACAGTCGCTGAACATATGTGCTTTCCACCAGAAAGCCATGCTCAACAAAACCCTAAACACGCCTGGCAAAGAGTATCTATTTCTCCTCTTTGTGCCCAAGTAAAATATATCTACATTTATATCTGCATCTACATTTCCATATCTACATCTATATGTATATAGCTACCTTACAGGAAGCCATATACAGACATACATATAACATATATGTGTTATACTCACATGATAGCTATAATACTATATGTTACTTATGTGTGTTATACTTTTCATCATGATACCTAGGTGTATTAGTCTGTTCTCACAATGCTATAATTAACTACCTGCACCTGGGTAATTTATAAAGAAAGCCAGTTTAATTGACTCACATTTCCACAGACTGTACAGGAAGCATGGCTGGGGAGGCCTCAGGAAACTTAAAATCATGGTACAGATAAAGGGGAAGCAGATATATCTTCCATGGCCAAAGAAGGAGAGAGAGAGAAGGGGGAGGTGCTACCCTCTTTTAAACCACCAGATCTCCTGAAAACTCATTCACTATCATGAGAACAGCAAGAGGGAAATCTACTCCCATATTATAATCACTTCCCATCAGGCTCCTCCTCCAACACTGGAGATTATAATTCAACATGAGATTTGAGTAGGAACACAAATACAAACCATATCATTTCACCCTTGGCCCCTCCAAAATCTTGTGTCCTTATCACATTGCAAAATCCAATTAACCCTTCTCAACAGTCCCCCAAAGTCTTAACTCATTTCAGCATTAACTCAAAAGTCCACAGTTCAAAGTCTCATCTAAAACAAGGCAAATCCCTTCCCACTATGACCCTGTAAAATAAAAAGCAAGTTAGTTATTCCAAGATACAGTGAGAATACAAGCCCCATGCAAGTCCAAAACCCAGTAGAGCAGTCATTAAATCTTAAAGCTCCAAGACAATCTCCTTTGACTCCCTGTCTCACATCCAGGCCACACTGATGCAAAGGGTGGGCTCCCAAGGCCTTGTGCAGCTCTGTCACTGTGGTTCCAAAAGTCTCAGCTCCCATGGCTGCTCTCAAGAGCTGGCGTTGAGTGCCTGTGGCTTTCCAGGTGTATGGTGCAAGCTGTTGGTGGATCTACCATTCTGGGGTCTGGAGGATCATGTCCCTCTTTTCACAGTTCCACTAGGCAGTGCCCCAGTGAGGACTCTGTTTGGAGACTCCAACCCCACATTTTCCCTTCACACTGATCAAGTAGAGGTTCTCCATGAGGGTCCCTGCAGCAGACTTCAGCCTGGACATCCAGGCATTTCTATACATCCTCTGAAATCTAGATGGAGGCCCCCCCAGGCTCAACTCTTGCCTGTTGTGCACCCACAGGCTTAACACCACATAGAAACTGCCAAGGCTTATAGCTTGGACCCTCTGAAGCAGCAGCCTGAGATATATATGGGACCCTTTTTAGCCACGGCTGGATCTGAAGCAGCTGGGACACACAGTATAGTGTCTCAAGGTTGCACAGGGCAGCCAAATCCTGGACGAGTCCATGAAACCATTCTTCCTTCCTAGGCCTGTGATGGGAGGGACTACCATGAAGGTCTTTGCTATTAACATTCAGCTCCTCTTTACTTATGCAAATTTCTGAAGCCAGTTTTAATTCCCCCACCAGAAAATAGGTTTATCTTTTCTACCACATGGTCAAGCCACAAATTTTCCAAACTTTTATGCTCTTCTTCCCTTTTAAATATAAGTTTGAGTTTCAATTTCAGATCATCTTGTTACTCACATATATGAGATACACTGTTAGAAGCAGCCAGGCCACATCTTGAGCATTTGGCTGCTTAGAAATGCCTTCCCCCAAATACTCTAAATCATCTCTCTCGGGTTCAAAGTTCCCAGTAAGTTCCTCATTTCCATCTAAGACCTCATCGGCCTGGTCATCTCTGTCCATATCACTATCAGCATTTTGGTCCAAACCATTCAACAAGTCTCTGGGAAGTCCCAAACTTTTCCCCATCTTATCTTCTTCTGATCCCTCCAAACTGTTCCAACCTCTGCCTGTTTACCCAGTTCCAAAGCTGTTTCCACATTTTTAGGTATCTTTATAGCAATATAAAGATACTTCTGCTACCAGTTTTCCATATTACTCCATTTTCATATTGCTATAAAAAAAGAAAAGGGATTTAATTGGCTCATTGTTCCACAAGCTGTACAGTAAGCATGGCTGGGAAGCCCTCAAGAAATTTATGATCACAACAGAGGGCAAAGGGGAAGCAGGTACATCTTACATTGCTGGAGAAGGAAGAGGGAGAAGGGGGAGTTGATACACACTTTTATTATTATTATTGTTGTTTTTGTGATGAAGTCTCACTGTTTTCCCCAAGGCTGGAGTGCAATGGAACAATCTTGGCTCACTGCAACCTTCACCTCCCAGACTCCAGTAATTCTCCTGCCTAAGCCTCCTGGGTTGCTGGGACTACAGGCATGCGCCACCATGCCCAGCTAATTTTTGTATTTTTAGTAGGATGGGGTTTTGCCATGTTGGCCAGGGTGGTCTCGAACTCCTGACCTTAGGTGATCCGCCTGCCTCAGCCTCCCAAAGTGCTGGGATTACAGGTGTGAGCCACCACACCCTGCCGCTACACACTTTTAAACAACCAGATCTTATAAGAACTCACTCACTGTCACTAGAACAGCAAGAAGGAAATCCACCCCTATGATCCAATCACCCACCACCAGGCCCCTCCTCCAAAACTGGGGATTACAATTAAACTGAGATTTATGTGGGAACACAAATCTAAACCCTATCACCAGGATTAATGAATGAGCATAGTAATAAACACTACATAATGTAACAATTTACAAATCTGCTCATATTATACATAGTACAAATTTCTAAGGGATACTCTGTAACTATCCAACACATTAGCAGTTTTAATTTGTGCTAAGCCTCCTTGTGATATTCCTAGAAGATTAATATTTTTTCATGCTCACAACAGGCTCAAAGTAAAAATTTTGAAACTCCAAGTGCCAGGGCTAAATCAGATGTTAATTCAGTCTCAGCTTTGCTACTAACACAAGTTCACTTTCTTCATACCTGACAAGAGAAACACATCTCTTCAAGTAGATACTTTGGTGAGGGAATGAGTTAATCAAAATCTCATCCAGTCCCCTCAAACAACAAACCCATCACTGAAATTGAAGTAGGGGTAAAAAGGGGAGGCTGTGGGCATCTTGTACACACATTAAATTCAGAAAACTTTGTAAAGAATTGTGATGGCCAGGAATGTGCGTGGCCACATAGAGTCTGAGTTTCTCTGGGAACTCGGTCTTCTAATCACCTGCTGAAAAGACTCTTATTCTTGAAACAGCCAGATAGGCACAATTAAAGGCCTATTTTTGCAAATCATTTCTGAAAGTTCAATGTCCTCTTATTTTATTCTATTCACTACCTTCAGCTAATTTTACTGTTATATTAGTGATATGAATGATTACTACATATCATTATTCTAATACCATAGAGGTGGGCTGTTTTCAGATTTTGAAGTAACTTATTACCCCTAAATAAAGTGCTAATCTGTAGGATATGCATGGACATTAACTGTGAACAGGGAGACCCTCTCAGGGATTCTTGCCTCTTAGCAAATGCACAAATGCACATATACTCTAGTCAAGAAAATAAAAATCTGTAACTAGTTACGTGGTTTTCAAAAATATTGTCAAACACTAGATTTTCATTATATTGAGAGATTAAAATATCAACCGAAATATTTATTTTACATTTTTTAGCCGGTGGTTTTACTATTATACCTATGTATCTATCTATGATATTTATATATACATAGATACGCATAACATCATTTCAGATGTTTATTGGCTATCTAGAATATCTTCTTTCATGAAATACCTATTCAAATCTTTTGTCTTTTTTTGTGTTGGGTTGTTTGCCATTTGTTCTGTCAATTTATTGGAATTCTTTATATATTCAGGATATTCTTTTTTTTTTAAGTTGTATATCTTACAGATTATAGTTTTTTCCTTTTTTGGTTCTTGTTTCTTCTCCATAGTGCCTTTATATGAACAGAAGCTTTGACTTTTTTATTTGAATGTAATCTAATTTAGTAATCTTTTTCTTTATGGTTAGTGGGGTATTTTTTAATTCTCTATAATATGATCATGAAGATGTCTTTGGACATTAATGTTTGAAAGCTCTATAGCTTTGGGTTTTAGGTTTAGGTTTTTAATTCACTTGGAATTGACATTAGTATTTATGGTTTGTAAAGTACATGCTCACAGAGATTTGAACACACACTTGCTGCTTTCTGTACTTTTTTTATTTTTTTATTGGATCTCTGACCTTCCATCTTGCCTCATTTTCTGTCTGCCTCAAGTATATCCATTGAGGTTTCTTTTCGTGGAAGTCTGGTGGTAAAATGTTCTCTTCAGTTTCTCTTTTTCATAAATGTCTTTATTGTACTGTCATTCATGAAAGACATTTTTTGCTCGTTATACAATTTTAGAATGATAGCTACTTTCTCTTGGTACATCATTCCACTGTCTTTTGCCTTCCATTATTGCTGGTAAGAAGTTAGATGTAGTTCTGTCTCTTTCGAACTCAATGTCTGCTTTTAAAATCATCTTTTTAACATTTGTTTCAACTAAACTTTTTAAAAATTTAATCTGCTTTGGGTGGGAGGCTGGATCTTGAAATTAAGGGTTGATGTCTTTATTAGTCTTGAAATTTTTTTCTGATATTATCTTTTTCAAATACCATCTGTGCTCACTCTTTATCTTATGTCCTCTACAACTCCATTTACACATATGGTAGACATTCACACTGTATCCTCTATGCCCCTTAACCCTTTATAATATGTTCCATACTTTTATCACCTTTTACTAAATCATGCATGGTTTTTAACCTTATGTCTAATTTTTAGTTTATTATTTTTGTTTCATTTCTGTAATTATTCCCTTTTACATTGTATTTTAATTTTTAGTGTTATGATTTGTATTTCTAGTTCTATTTGGTTCTTTAACAGACATATTTTATCATTATTTATTGTTGTTTGTCCCATTCACACAACTGTAAGTTTATCTTTCATTTCTTTAAACATGACAAGCATAGGTATTTTATAATTTGTACCTGAAAATTTTAATATCTGAAGATTTTGAATGTCTTTTTCTGCTGGTTCTTGCTCATAGTACTTTGTTTTCCTGTGTTTGGGAAACACTTGAGACTTAAGATCCTTTAAGAACTACATTTGCATCTTCCAATTGCCTGAGGAACTATTAGTCAACAGTCTATTTTCATTTAATTCAAAGTTTTAGATTTCAAAGTAACAAATTTAGGCTGCAAAACTGCACGAGGTCAAGCTGGTGTTTCCAGATGTTCACTAATGATATTTTCCCCCTTCATCTGAGTCCCATATTTTGTGCTAGTTGATTTCTCTTGCAGTCCTACTTGAGTGTGGAAGAGATTATTTCTGGATCACTGTTATGCACTCTTCAGCTTTATGAAGATTCATAGCATTGGGTTGATTACTTTTGCATCAACCTAGTAGATTTCATACCTTACACAAGCCTTAGATACTTTTTTCCACTAGACCTTGAGAGTCCTTCAAAATGCTGCCCAACTTCTCAAGGCCCAGTAATTGCCCTTACGTGTTTGTTTGTTTGCTTTTCTGGATTTCTGCCTTTGATCAGTTTTTTTGACCTGAGAATTCCTTGCTTTCTTGCAACTCTTCAGTTTATTTAAGGTCATTAATATTTATTCGGGACTGTTCTTTCTCTAATAGATGTCTACTCAGGTTCCTAATCCCGTTACTAGAAATGAATGTCATAAAAGGATTTCTAAATTATTTTAAACTCTATAATTCTGCCATTCTATGTTTTCCTTTGGATTATTTTCTTCTATCATACTTGCCCAAACTAGGCAAGTGGAAAATTGAAGAGAGTTTGACAAGCAAAACGAATTTTTAAAAAGTATTCAGTAGAACTTATGTATCTAAACATTCCATTAATCCTAGTGAGACTTGACTCAGCTTTCTCACTTTGCATCATGAACTCTTCTTGAATATTTTCTCCATATACATTGTATAAATTACTTGAAATGTCTTCTTTTTAAGACCATTTTGCTAATTAATTAGACTAAATCTTTTGAGACTGTATTTAACTTTCTCTTAATGATCTTATGTGGTGAATACTCATGATATTTTCTGACCTGATCTCACTTGTAAGGGCATACAACTTCCAAGGGTCTATTTTTATGTCTTTTTCAGTCTTTCCTTCAATATCTCCTAAAATCTGTTTGGAATAGATATGACCTTAAAATTCTCATAACTTCTTCCTCCATGGATTCATAGATTGATTCACTCATTCAATTACTGTCGACTGGGGAATTTAAAAGCACAAGTCTATGTTTGTAGAATCACTAAATTATCTGAGACAGGTATTCTTTTGGGTATTAAGACTGATCGATTCAGCTGTGTTCCAGTGGATACTTGGCAAAAAAAAAAAAAAAAAAAAAAAAAAAAAAAGCAGAAATCTGAAGTTTGGAGAACATTTCACTTAAATTCTATAACCAAACCCAGTGCTAGCAATATCATCAGTAATGACCAGCAAGTCAAGTGTTGGGTTAAGGAACCTTGGTCCAGGGGATACATTCAGATGTCCTCAAATTATATCAATATTAAAACCCAGCTCAAACTAGAAAGTCACAGAAATTGTTTAAAAGAAATTTATATAAATATCCATTCCATGCCATTCTTGATTTAAATGCCATGTTCATTCATTGGAAAAAGAGGGTCCTTAATATTGTCTTTTTCTGCTCTGCTTTCAGGCACCAAGAATAACACACTGCTCTAGGAGGCATGTTTGTTCTATATCCAAATCAATGATCTTCTATTCCTCAGGAAGTGAGGATTCTTTCATATCTTCCTGAAAAAGTTGAAGTCCCAAAGAGGTAGGATTGCTAATCTTTGCAGGTCCTTGCAGACCCCCTTCAATTCCAGATACAAATGTCTTCTTATAGACAATGAGGCAGAAAGAAATTAGGGAAGTCAGAGAGATAACTGTGACCAAAATGTTGACCTTTTCTAGTTAATTTTATCTCTTGTAACCTAGTAATATGCCAACAAAATGGGAAAAAAAGAGCATTGTCCGGCCATTGGAATCATTTGCCCAAAGGTAAACAGATAAACAGTAGTTAGTATATCATTTATATTAAAAAGCAATGTGTTACTTATTTTCTTCCCTAAATGGAAGTCGAGCCAAAAAGAATTATGCTATGGTAAGATTTTCAGCATTTCCATCCCAATGTTTAGGGGTGGAAAGTCAGTTTCCAAGGAGCTTAAAAAATACCTTTCTTATAAAAACTTCATTTCTTAGATTAAAGCTCTACTTGCTCTTTCTTGTATTTACATTCTTATTGACATTAGAGTGGGAGAATATATGCCTAGTAAGAGACATTAATCCTCATGTAACAGAGATCCATGAAGATAAAATTTATCTTGATAAAGTTCTTAGCTTCACCTGCCAGGTTTGAGCTGCTTACTGCAACCACATGCATCTCTCTGCGTTCTTAGGATTTCAATAAAGGTTTGTGATAAATGGGAAGCTGAATGGAAGCCTCCTTCCAAAATTATGCTTGTAAAATATTGGGGAATCTTAATCCCTAAAGGATAATTATAGAAATTTAAAAGCTATTCTTCCTTGTGCTCATTTTCTGATGTTTCTCATAAGACTCTTTATATAAAAGATCTATGATTCCTATATTAGTTTTTGAAAGGTCATTTTAAGTTTCTACTCTATTTGTAAACTAGGTATACAAGTTTTCTAGGACTATTGTAACAAAGTACTACAAACTTAGAGGCTGAAGGCAACAGAAATGTATTTTCTCACAGTTTTAGAGGCCAGAAGTCCAAAATCAAAGTGTTGTCAAGGTTGATTCATTCTGGAAGCTCTGAGGGAGAATCTGTTCTGTGTCTCTCTCTTCGTTTCTGGTGGTTGCTGGCAGTGTTTGGTGTTCCTTGGCTTTTATGTGCGTCATTTTCAATCTCTCTGTCTTTACATGACCTTCACTCTGAGTGTCAATGTCTAAATTTTTCTCTTAAGGACAACAGTCATTGGATTAGGATCTACCCTAATGCAATATGAACGTGTCTTATCTTGACTACATCTGCAAAGGTTCTATTTCCTAAGGTCACACTCTAAGGTTTCCAATGGATGTGAATTTTGGGAGGATATCATTCAAGTCAGTTTACCAGATAAAACCAATTTCATTTTCAGAAACAAATGATTAAGAAGAGCACTCAGATAATTAGAAGAAGACCCATGACTAACCACCAATCTCTTACCCTGTATTCAGAAGCTGCCTTACTCTGAAGGACTTTTGGAGTTTGTCTTCTGTTCTAGTTTCAAATGCAAACATCTACCCAAACACTCTGTTAAAATCATTTCAGCTCTTTATTCTTTCCTCTTTTTTTTTAACATTTCCCCCTCCGTTTCAGGAGTTTCTAAATCCATAACTCACATTCATCCAATCTCCCAAAATGACAACAAAGAAAACCACTTTATATGTGATAAAACCTAGAGGAGCTTCAATGCAAGTGGGGTGCTTGCCATTTTATGATACTGATTTTATATACATGTACATGTATTTGTTTGCTTTCCTCCTTTGGCACTTTTAAACTGATTTTATTCATCAAATAGATTTTGGCAGCAAAATCTTCAAGGATCATGCCAGCAAAAACCTGGCCAAATTTAAGATTGAGGTTGCATCAGGCTATATTTTAACATACCTGTGAATTGTCCAACACAGCTCCCAGAAGCATAAAATACTCTTTGTCAGGAAAAATAAGTTATTTTATTATACATTTGGTGTAACTAGGCATAGCCAAAGACTTTTCAACACAAACTGAAATCAGCAAGCAATTTTATTTTAGTCTTCTGTTGTTTCCATATACCAACTTAGTTCCTTTCTTACCTGTGGTCTCTTTGTTCATCTGTGAATGTATTAACCCTGTAACTCATATCCACAGGAGATATTCTGCAATACTTCACTCACATAGACACCAGCAATACACCACACATCTTCTCTGTAGCAATTATTTTATAAATCACTTACTTAAAAGGGTTTGGACCAGGGAAACCAACTTTCCCGTGGCTATTATATGACTCAAGTTTTAGTACATTTACTTTTCGGCTAACAATACAGTTTAAAAGAGGTAAATGGATTCTTTTTAAATAATTGATACTGATTTTGCTTTTTATTTCTCATCTCTAGACTATGCAATTTATTTCTTCTCTCCCAGCATTGAAACAACTTCTAGCACTCAAATTTATATATTTTCGTACACAACACCATTTGGTAATCAAGTATTCTAAGAAGCTAGCTTTCTGAAGCATAAAATGGCTACACAAGTACAGATCTGTGACCTGTAACATTCAATTTCAAATCTTTTATTCAGAAATAATGTACTACAGGTAACTCAAGATTGAATTGTATGCATTCAGAAATATTAGATATGTAAAGTGAATATAAGAAGGTTCATTCATCCTGCATTGTAAGTAAAAATAATAGCTTGAGTATCTTTTAAAATAAATCTTTATTCCTAAATTTGGTCTTTAGAATTCATTATATTATTATTATTATTATTATTATTATTATTATTATTATTATTTTGAGATGGGGTCTCACTCTGCCACCCAGGCTGGAGTTCAGTGGTGAGATCTCAGCTTACTTAAACCCCTGTCTCCTGGGCTCAAGCGATCCTCCCACCTCAGCCCCTTGAGTAGCATGTGCCACCAAGCCCAGCTAATTTTTTGTATTTTGGGTAGAGATGAGTTTTTGGCATGTTGCCCAGGTTAGTCTTGAACTCCTTTACTCAAGTGATCAGCACACCTTGGTCTCCCAAAGTGTTGGAATTATAGGTGTGAGCCACTTTACCCAGCCAATTCTTTTTTCTTTTAATTGATACATAATTGTACATGGATGTGAGGTACATGGTTATGTTTCTATATATACAATGAACAGTGGTGTAAACTAAAGATAAAATCCTAAGCCTCAACAACTGAACAGAACCCTCTTGGCCAAGAGGACCCCAGAAAAAACTTAAAACCTGAATTCTTGGCCATGATGGGAATGGAGGTGGGATATGTCTTGTTATACTCCCTCCCTTTTGGAGTTTAGGCACAACAACTAATCAGCATTAACATTAAAATAGAAACCATAAAACTAAAAATAACTGATTCTCTGAATTTTAAATAAGACCTGAGGCCATGCAAGACAAGGGTCAAGTCACAACTCTAGACCATCAATTTGGCTACGTAGCATCCTTATCTTGTTAAAAATAATTTCAACTTTTATTTTAGATTCACTGTGTTAATTCAGTTATGATGTTGGCCCTAGCTGCATCTATGTTGCTGCAAAGGACATGATTTTGTTCTTTTTTATGGCTGTGTAGTATTCCATGGTGTATATGTACCACATTTTCTTTATCCAATCCACTGCTAATGGGCCCCTAGGTTGAGTCCATGTCTTTGCTACTTGGCATAGTGCTGTGATGAACATACGAGTGCATGTATGTCTTTGGTAGAATCATATATTTTCCTTTGGGTATATTATCAGCAATGGGACTGCTGGGACAAATGGTAGTTCTAAGTTTGTGACAGGAAATTAAATCCTGGGACCCCAAACTCATTAAGCCAAAGGGAAAAGTTAAGCTGGGAACTGGGTCAGGCAAACCTGCCTCCTCCTTTTGTTTCCTAAATAAGATGGCTACAAGATGAAAAGCTACACTCCTCCTCCATATTTTTCCCACATGGAAATTCCTACCAAGCTGCAAGATCTTTACCCTAAGGTGTTCCTATTAATAGTTCACCATGGCAATGTAAGTTGATAGCTTATCTTTATAGGTGTAGTCACCCCCGCTGCCCAAACACAAATGCATATCTGATTTTTCCCCTGCCCCATTTTTCTATGTTATCCTTTGTAAAAAGGCAGATTCTCCACATTTTTCCTCTGCCCCATTTATTTATGCCATCCTTTGTAAAAAATGCAGATTCACTGAGCCAGACAAAGGCAAGAATGACTATTTTTCCCTATCTTCCTCTCACATGAAAATTGTGTACTTCTCAATATCCCACCCATTCCGCTTTAAATTTGGAGTCCTCAAAATAATCTTCAGAGAAAGGCATAGACCTGTCTCCCAGGCATACATCCTTAACTTTGGCAAATAAAACTCCTGAAATGATTGAAACTTTTCTCATCATTTTTCTCGATTGACAAGTTCTTTGAGAAATCTTCAAACTGCTTTTCACAGCAAGTGAACTAGTTTGCATTCCCAGCAACATTGTATAAGTTTTCTTATACAACCTCACCTGCATCTGTTGTTTGTTGACTTTTTAAGAATTGCTATTCTGACTGCTATGAGATGGTATCTCATTGTGATTATTATTTGCATTTCACTGATGATTAGTCATGCTGAGTATTTTTCTCATGTTCATTGGCTGCTTGTATGTCTTCTTTTGACAAGTATCTGTTCATATCTTTTGCTGACTTTTAATGGGTTTTGTTTTTGTTTTTTGCTTGTTGAATGGTTTAAGTTCCTTGTAGATTCTGGATATTAGACCTACTTTTCACCATGTACAAAAAAAAAAATAACTCAAGAAGGAGTGAAGATATAAATGTAAGATCTCATACTATAATAAACTTAGAAGAAAACCTTGGAAACAACATGCTGGATACTGGCCTTTGGGGGAAAAAAATTATGACTAAGTCCTTAAAAGTAATTGCAACCCAACAAAAATTGACAAGTGGGACCTAATCAAACGAAAGAACTCCTGCACAGCAAAAGAAACTATCAACAGAGTAAACAGACAACCTTACAAATGTAATAAAATATTCACAAACTATGTTTTCAACAAGGGTCTAATATCTAATATCCAGCATCCTTATCTTAATCTAAAACATTCCTTTTTGTTGGCTCCAAGTTTTAGACACAATCTTACTCCTTTAACCAAATTGCAAATTAAAGAATCTCTGAATCCACCTGTAACCTATAAGCTCCCACTTCAAGATATCCAGCCTTTTGAGGCCAATCCAACATATACCTTCCACATACTGATTTTGGTCTTTGCTTATAACTCCTGCCTCCCTAAAATGTGTAAAACCAAACTGTAGCCCAACCACCTTGGGACCACTTATTCAAGACACTTTGGGTTTATGTTATCCCCAGGCTGCAGTCACTCATACAGGCTTGGAAGAAGCCTCTTTAAAATATTTTACAGAGTTTGGTTTTTCCATTAACTGTGGTCAGATTAGGATAATTAGCATATCCATCACCTCAAATATTTATCTTTTTTTTTTGTGTTGGGAACATTCAATATCCTCTCTTCTAGCTATTTGAAAATATATAATATGTATCTCTAGATTTCAAAAAATAATTTCTTATATTAGAGCAAATAGTAGAAAGTTAAAGAAGAAACCAATAAGCATGCATTCTGAAATTAACAAAATATTTTCCATGACAACTTATGTAATCTTGCTTGGGGGTCTAAAGAAATATAGGTTCAAATAAACTGAACATATAGTCCATACAAGCATATGTAGGGTCAACTTGTCATTAAATCGTGAGGCTTATATTCTGTGGTCCTTTGGCCCTGTTGCAAGTACAGAGCATCCTCATACCATCCCTCCTTACTTTCATAATGCCCAGGATGCTAGGAACACTAGACATGGGTACATTTCTATTTTCTACCACCAAAATAAAGGTTAACTTCCCATCTCCATGAATCTTTGTTTGCTTTAAAGAAATTGATAGCTCAATTTTTAATATAAAGTTTATAAATCAAAATTATTTAGCATCTTTCACGTAACATGTAACTAGTTTTAGAGACTTCCAAAGCCTCAATTGACTCTAAAATTATTGTATCCTGTGAAAATCCCAGGCAACAGGGTATGGCAAGCAGCAAGACACTCCAAGACAAGGGGTCTTAGGAAGTGCCTCTTTATTGGATGTGTGAGGGAGTTCTTGCATATTTGTCACACATTTTATTTCCATATGTACTTAGTCAGGTCAAGTACAAACAATTCACCCACTTCCAGAATATCCTTCTTATATCTGTAATAGAAACTATGCAACTCAACCACTTACACAGCCCATTGCCTCCTCAGACTGTGGACAAGAATAGGCCTTGGCTAAGGACTAAAACAAAGTCTTTCAAATGTAAATATATCACTGGGTGTTAGGGAGTACATATTATATGGTCTATGGGTCAAGATTGGGCATAATTTTAAATACCAGCAATTCATGAATCATACCATTTATAAGGTAGAGAGAAAGAACTGCAAATGAAAGAAACTAGTACTGCTCTGCATAATAAAGTAAAATACAACTTTCATTGTGTGTGAGGATTAATTGAGTTAACATAAGCAAAATGCACTCAGCCCAGAAGTACTCAATAAGACAACTGCTATCACACACACACACAAAAAAAGTTACTGCTAAGTAATTGGAAAAATAAAGGAGTATGTGACTGACACATTCCGAAAGAGAGAAATCAGACTATGTGCACCCTGCATGGTTCAAGAGAAAATGGAAAATCAAAGCAAGTCTATAAAGACTCTTTCACTTGTCCACTATGCATGAATGGTAAATTCCTAGCAATGAAAATGTAGGGTCCAAAGAAGTATGCATCTTCTAATCACTTTTAAAAGATATTGCTGAAGCCTTCTCCAAAGAAATTACACCAATTTTCACTGCCACTGGAATGCATAAATGTATCTGAAACTCCACACTGTAAATATATTTACAATTACTTTATATATATATATATATTATATTCAGTATAATTATATTATAATTAAGCTATGTTATATCATATATAGCATGTTTTATTTACATTAAATATAACTATTGTTATAATTTTTGCCAATATAATGGGTGCAAAATTACCTTGTTATGACTGGAATTTTTTTTTAATTGTATTTGAGGGAGCTCATTTTTTCATCAGCTGCCAGTTCGAGTTTAGTAGAATGATCACAACCTCCCCCTTCCCTCTTGATACAAAGAGGCCTAGAGAGAGGAAGCGGGTACATTTGGGGAACCCAGAGTTTGTGACTAGGCAACCAAATCTTTCCTTGCTGGAAAGGAGAGACCCCTTTTGCTGTTTTTATTGTGCTGGAACCAGGAGAAGAAATTAGGATGCTGCTCCCTGGCTGGGTGGTTGCTGGTCCATAGCCTGTACCCTTTGGTAAAAAAGGCAGAGATAACACCTCGCTGGCCGTCCACCACTACAGGCAACTTCTGGAACTAACCAAGTCAAGCCTATTTTAATGGACATAATAGCAATAACCTAATTAGGTTTAGTTACTAAAAATCATTTTTAAAATTATAAAATTAGACCAAAATATCTATCCTGTGGTGAAGAAATTTTGACAAAGCAAACGGGCATACTTAATTTTTGGAAAGAAACATTTCTCATTCCTTGAGACTCCAATGTTTTGCCTAAGCATGAGTATATTTGCATATCTATATATGTATAAACATGTGAAACTAAATGTGTGTTTATATGTATGTATCAATGATATCCTCAATGAACAGAGCAATACTTTGTTCAATACACCCCAGTTCCTTTGTTCATTGGAAAATCACCTTTATTATCTCATGTAGTTCTATATTTGCTATTCTAACAGCATCAACAGCCTCCCTAGAAACATCTAATTGCTACCTCACTATCACAAGTTTCAACCTGAAATCAAAAGCTCAAAAGTTCATTTGAAGCCTTGCTGGAAGTCAGACAGTACATGCTGAATGTATATGTATTAAAATTCTGAAGGACTTTTACACCAACTGGGAAATATCTGCTGTTTGAATTTTCTGTCTTGTCCATCCCACGCACAACAACCCTCCTATGATTCCCAGAACTTTCTCATAATCCACCAAACAATGGGTTAATGCCTACTCCCAGAACCACGGCCATTACAATTACTCACACTGTTAAACATTTTAAGTATCACCCCTCTTTGACGGATGTCTATGCAGCAACATCTAGATCAAGGTTGTCCAACTAATGGCCTGTGGGCCACATGTGGCTCAGGATGGCTTTGAATGGAACCCAACACAAATTTGTAAACTTTCTTAAAACCTGATGACATTTATTTTGTGATTGTTAAAAAATCTCATCAGCTATCGTTAGTTGTTAGTGTATTTTATGTGTGGTCCAAGACAATTCTTCTTCTTCCAATGTGGCCCACAGAAGCTAAAAGACTGGACACCCCTGATTCTAGATTATTAGAAATAAGCATTCAAATGAAGAAATATCCCTTCATATTCTAGCTTAAGCTTCAAAACTAAAAATTATTTGCAATTTTAGAGGTTTATTGAAATCTCTCCTTTAAATAACTACAGTTAAATGATTTTTTTAAGGTGTTACCATTCTGAAAGTAGAGTAAACTACTTTCACTGAACTATCTTTAGCCAGTTTTGGTGTTCATTAAAAAAATTTACAGTGTTATGCATTCAAATATGGTAACTGAGCCTTTACGTTCCCATGGCAACTTGATCATTTCAGTAGAAAACTTTTCTTTCTTTCTTTCTTTTTTTTTTTTAAACTTACAGGTATGCCTGTTCTGTAACAGTTTCACTTAGCTTATCATTTCAGTTATTTCCAACCTAGATATCCACCTTTTGGAATTCACATATTCTGATACATTCCCAGTTGGCTTTTTATAAAACCATGAGACACATCATGCTAACATCACCAAGTCCTGAGAAAACTGGTCTTGCATTATGTCATTCTAAGGAGAAACACCATCTTTCTCCATAGCATGGACCTTTATTTTACATCCCTTGAGAAATTTCATACACTAGGCAGGTAACTCACAGAAGCTTTATTGGTATACTGAAAATACCTAAGTGTTGGTGGTCCAAATGCCCCAGGGCCTCATATAAATAGACAAAAAAGTTTTCTTTGTGATGAGTTTATCACCCAATACTTGATTCCTAAACTTAGATGCAACTTAATTGGTTACATCAAAGTCATCTGGGGTCCTTGTTAAAACAGAGTCCCAGGCTTCCCTAAAATAGCTGTATTAGAATATTCAAGAATGGATGCAAGAAATCTGAATTTTTAAGAATTACTCTGTATAATGTTCATGTACAGCCAGTCTGGAAAATTCATAACTTATTAATTAATAAATCATTCGCAAAAGTGGCATGATAGTTTATAATTAACAGCTTGGTTGACTAATTGACAAATGTTATAATCAAATGCAAATGGAAAATCCAGAATATTGACAAAAAGGGTTAGCAGACAACCGTCATAAATATCTTACTGTCAGCAACACAATATACTGATATTTTCTATTATGTTCTACTTCCTTTTTAAAGATGTGTTCATTACAAAGCACTTGATTTCATTGCCTATTTAATAGAGCTGACCCACAATTTTAAACACAATGACATAAGGACATTTTTCAAACATGCATGGCTGACGCAGCCTACCTGATTCTGTAGGATCCAGGTGATGCTTCAGCAGTGTAGGTGTGCCTGAAAGATGAAATCAAAATAGTGCTATCATCAGACCACAGGAGGTCAATCTGTTGTTGAAATATTAGACAATAGTGTGAAATCACAACAAAATGAATTGGCTCCATGTTCTAGAAAGTTCCCTCTTATAAGGACCAGATTACTAGAATCCATGAAGGAATAGTCTCTTCTCTATATACTGGGGAATAGACACTGAATACTTTTATATTTGAGGGTATCTCAATTCTCTGCTTCCTATATTTCATCTTCTAATTGAATGCAATATAATCAATTAGATTATAACATCTAAGTAACTTATTCATCTAGTTTACTTTCTAAAATTATAAGCAGCTTATTTTGATTAGTGCTTAGAGTTTTCTCCAATGTTAGATTCAATCATTAGTAAATAATCTTTTTAATTACTTCCAGAAATGATTAATCACATCTATTCATGAGAACAGGCCTGTATCCATTTTGTTTGTTATTGAGTTTACAATGCTTAGAATTGTCATTGCTTATATAAGCAGTCTCTGATTTCTAATGGTTCAACTTATGAATTTTTGATTTTAGGATGGTGTATAACTGTCACAATTTTGACATAGTGTACAGTATTCAATAAATAACATGAAATATTCCACACTTTATTGTAAAAAGTCTTTGTATTAGATGAGTTTGTCTAACTGTAGGCTAATGTAAGTATTCTGAGCATGTTTAAGGTAGGCTAGGGTATTAGTCCATTTTCACACTGCTATAAAAAAACTGTCAGAGTGGTTAATTTCTAAAATAAAGAAGTTTAATTAACTCACAGTTCAGTATGGCTGGGGAGACCTCAGGAAATGTACAATCATGGTGGAAGGTAAAGAGGAAGCAAAGCACCTCCTTCACAAGGTGGAAGGAAGGAGAATAAATGCAGGAGGAACTACCTCTTATGAAGCCATCAGATCTTGTGAGAACTCACTCATCATGAGAACAGCAAGGGGGAAACTTGCCCACATGATTCAATTGCCTCTGCCTGCTCTCTCCCTTGACAGGTGGGGATTATGGGGATTACGGAGATTACAACTCAAGATGAGATTATGGGTGAGGATATAGCCAAACCATATCAGCTAGCCTAAGATGTAATGTTTGGTAGGTTAAGTATATTAAATGCATTTTCAACTTACAATATTTTAACTCACTATGGGTTTATCAGGACATAACCCTATCATAAGTCAAGGAGCACCTCTATTAGGCATTAATAAGTATTTGAGTACATTGTACCTACAGATTTCATTGGTTTAATTCTAAGAAGTTAATCTCTCTTACATCTAAGTTAGTCTCCCTTACATCTAAGTTCTTAGAGAGGGCCACTGGCATTTTTCATATATGCAAAACATTAAGTATTTAATTGGATTGACTCTAAATAAATTAGCAGACAGGAAAAAATACTGAAGTCAATAAGAGAGTCAGGTATAAAACTTAGCACATTCCATCTCTTAATTTGTTGCTATATTGGGATAAACATAGACAATGAGATTAAATGATTTTATAGGCATGTTTAGATAAAACTTCAGAACATTTAGAAATATTTCCTTTCCAACATATATAACAGAAAATAAAGCAAAACAAAACAAGCAAATGATAAGGAAGGAGTAACCTAAACATTCAACAATAGAAAACAGGTTATGTAAATTATGGTAAATTCTACTCAGTATAACATTATGTAGTTAATATTTGTCAAGGATGTGATAAAATGAAAAGTTATGATATAAAATTTAAAACATGTTATTTTACAACTATGCTAAATAAAGCACCTATTTAAGGAGCAAAAACATGAAAATAATAGTTATGTTGGGATGAGATGAAAGACTACATATTTCTAAAATTATTTGCAAATCATTAGAAAATATATGTTAATTATTCTGTCAGCCTCCATTCCTGATTCCTACAGGACCTTGGACTTTCAAGCCAGGTGGGTTAGGTAGAATTGATCTTCTCCCCTTTTCAGGAACAGATCTTGCTTAGGTCTATAGCATATTCCATCCCTCTAGCCAGAGTTATTGGTTCAGGAATAAACATACTCACTGACAATTATATCATGAGGGTTAGTTTTTATAAACTTGTGCTTGGAACCAATTGTCTTAACCTACTTTTCCCTGAAAGCATACCCTGAAGCAAGAATTACAGTGTTAACATTTTATTTGTGAGGTGTAAGTCCTTGGTAGGAAAACAAGAGAAAAAAAATTTGAAAGTAAGCATAAGGCACACCCAAGATGGCCGAATAGGAACAACTCCAGCCTACAGCTCCCAGCGTGAGAGACACAGAAGACGGGCGATTTCTGCATTTTCAACTGAGGTACCAGGTTCATCTCATGGGGGCATGTCGGACAGTGGGTGCTGCTCCTCCGGTGCAGGCTGACCAGCGAGAGCTGAAGCAGGGCAAGGCATCACCTTCCCTGGGAAGTGCAAGGGGGAAGAGAATTCCTTTTCCTAGCCAAAGGAAATTGAGACACACAACACCTGGAAAATTGGGTAACTCCCACCCTAATACTGCACTTTACCAAGAGTCTTAGCAAATGGCACACCAGGAGATTATATCCCACACCTGGCCCTGAGGGTTCCACACCCACGGAACCTCCCTCATTGCTAGCACAGCAGTCTGAGATCTAACTGCAAGGTGGCAGTGAGGCTGGGGGAGGGGCGCCCACCACTGCTGAGGCTTAAGTAGGTAAACAAAGCCTCCGGGAAGCTCGAATTTGGTGGAGCCCACCACAGCTCAAGGAGGCCTGCCTGCCTCTGTAGACTCCACCTCTGGGGACAGGGCATAGCTAAACAAAAAGCAGCAGAAACCTCGGCAAAGGTAAATGTCCCTGTCTGACAGCTTTGAAGAGAGCAGTGGATCTCCCAGCACGGAGGTTGAGATCTGAGAATGGACAGACTGCCTGCTCAAGTGGGTCCCTGACCCCTGAGTAGCCTAACTGGGAGACATCCCCCACTAGGTGTAGACCAACACCTCACACCTCACACGGCTGGCTACACCCCTGAGATGAAGCTTCCAGAGTAAGAATCAGACAGCAACACTCGCTGTTCAGCAATATTCTATCTTCTGCAGTCTCCGCTGCTGATACCCAGGCAAACAGGGTCTGGAGTGGACCTCAAACAAACTCCAACAGACCTGAAGCTGAGGGTCCTGATTGTTAGAAGGAAAACTAACAAACAGAAAGGACACCCACACCGAAATCCCATCAGTACTTCACCATCATCAAAGACCAAAGGCAGATAAAACCACAAAGATGGGGAAAAAGCAGTGCAGAAAAGTTGGAAATTCAAAAAACCAGAGCGCATCTCCCCCTCCAAAGGAATGCAGCTCATCGCCAGCAATGGAACAAAGCTGGATGCAGAATGATTTTGACGAGTTGAGAGAAGAAGACTTCAGTTGATCAAACTTCTCACAGCTAAAGGAGAAACTATGTAACCAGCACAAAGAAACTAAAAACCTTGAAAAAAGATTTGACAAATGGTTAACTAGAATAACCAATGTAGAGAAGTCCTTAAAAGAACTGATAGAGATGAAAACCATAACATGAGAACTATGTGACAAATGCACAAGCTTCAGTAACTGACTCGATCAACTGGAAGAAAGAGTATCAGCGATTGAATATCAAATGAATGAAATGAAGTGAGAAGAGAAGTGTAGAGAAAAAAGAGTAAAAAGAAATGAACAAAGCCTCCAAGAAATATGGGATTATGTGAAAATATCAAATCTACATCTCATTGGTATACCTGAAGGTGACGGGGAAAATGGAACCAAGCTGGAAAACACTCTGCAGGATATCATCCAGGAGAACTTCCCCAACCTAGTAAGGCAGGCCAACATTCAAATTCAGGAAATACAGAGAATGACACTAAGATACTCCTCAAGAAGAGCAACTCCAAGACATATAATTATCAGATTCACCAAAATTGAAGGAAAAAATGTTAAGGGTAGCCAGAGAGAAAGGTCGGGTTACCCACAAAGGGAAGCTCATCACATTAACAGCAGATCTCTCGGCAGAAACTCTACAAGCCAGAAGAGAGTGGGGGCCAATATTCAATATTCTTAATGAATTTTCAACCCAGAATTTCATATCCAGCCAAACTAAGTTTCATAAGTGAAGGAGAAATAAAATCCTTTACAGACAAGCAAATGCTTAGAGATTTTGTCACAACCAGGCCTGCCTTACAAGAGATCCTGAAGGAAGCACAAAACATGGAAAGGAACAACAGGTACCAGCCATTGCAAAAACATGCCAAAATGTAAAGTCCATTGATGCTAGCAAGAAACTGCATCAACTAATGAGCAAAATAAGCAGCTAACATCATAATGACAGGAACAAGTTCACACATAACAATATTAACCTTAAAAGTAAATGGACTAAATGGTCCAATTAAAAGACACAGACTGGCAAATTGGATAGAGTCAAGACCCATCAGTTTGCTGTATTCAGGAGACCAATCTCACATGCAGAGACACACATAGGCTCAAAATAAAGGGATGGAGGAAGATATACCAAGCAAATGGAAAACAAACAACAAAAAAAGCAGGGGTTGCAATCCTACTCTCTGATAAAACAGACTTTAGACCATCAAAGATCAAAAGAGACAAAGAAGGCATTACATAATGGTAAAGGGATCAATTCAACAGGAAGAGCTAACTATCCTGAATATATATGCACCCAATACAGGAGCATATCCAGATCATAAATGATGTCCTTAGAGACTTACAAAGAGACTTAGACTCCTATACAATAATAATGGGAGACTTTAACACCCCACTGTCAACATTAGACAGATCAATGAGTCAGAAAGTTAACAAGGATATCCAGGAATTGAACTCAACTCTGCACCAAGCAGATCTAATAGGCATCTACAGAACTCTCTACCCCAAATAAACAGAATATACATTCTTCTCAGCATCACATCGCACTTGTTTCAAAATTGACCACATAATTGGAAGTAAAGCACTCCTCAGCAAATGTAAAAGAACAGAAATTATAACAAACTGTCTTTCAGACCACAGTGCAATCAAACTAGAACTCAGGACTAAGAAACTCACTCAAAACCGCTCAACTACATGGAAAATGAACAACCTGCTCCTGAATGAATACTAGGTACATAAAGAAATGAAGGCAGAAATAAAGACGTTCTTTGAAAGAAATGAGAACAAAGATACAACATACCAGAATCTCTGGAACACATTTAAAGCAGTGTGTAGAGGGAAATTTATAGCACTAAATGCCCACAAGAGAAACCTGGAAAGATATAAAATTGACACCCTAACATCACAATTAAAAGAACTGGAGAAGCAAGAGCAAACACATTCAAAAGCTAGCAGAAGGCAAGAAATAACTAAGATCAGAGCAGAACTGAAGGAGATAGACCCACAAAAATCCCTCCAAAAAAATCAATGAATCCAGGAGTTGGTTTTTAGAAAAAATCAACAAAATTGACAGACCGCTAGCAAGAGTAATAAAGAAGAAAAGAGAGAAGAATCAAATAGACCCAATAAAAAATGATAAAGAGGATATCACCACGGACCCCACAGAAATACAAACTACCATCAGAAAATGCTATAAACACCTCTACGCAAATAAACTAAAAAACCTAGAAGATATGGGTAATTTCCTGGACACTTACACTCTCCCAAGACTAAACCAGGAAGAAGTTGAATCCCTGAATAGATCAATAGCAGGCTCTGAAATTGAGGAAAAAATTAACAGCCTACCAACCAAAAAAAGTCCAGGACAAGACAGATACACAGCAGAATTCTACCAGAGGTACAAGGAGGAGCTGGTACCATTACTTCTGAAACTATTCCAATCAATAGAAAAAGAGGGTATCCTCCCTAACTCTTTCTATGAGGCGAACATCATCCTGATACCAAAGCCTGGCAGAGACACAACAAAAAAAGAGAATTTTAGACCAATATCCCTGATGAACATCGATGCAAAAATCCTCAATAAAATACTGGCAAACCAAATCCAGCAGCACATCAAAAAGGTTATCCACCATGATCAACTGGGCTTCATCCCTGGGATGCAAGGCTGGTTCAACATGTGCAAATAAATAAACATAATCCATCATATAAACAAAACCGAAGACAAGAACCACATGATTATCTCCATAGATGCAGAAAAGGCTTTTGACAAAATTCAACAGTCCTTCACGCTAAGAACTCTCAATAAACTAGGTATTGATGGAATGTATCTCAAAATAATAAGAGCTATTTATGACAGACCCACAGCCAATATCATACTGAATGGGCAAAAACTGGAAAAATTCCCTTTGAAAACTGGCACAAGACAGGGATGCCCTCTCTCACCACTCCTATTCAACATAATGTTGGAAGTTCTGGCTCCAGCAATGAGGCAAGAGAAAGAAATAAAGGGTATTCCGTTAGGAAAAGAAGAAGTCAAATTGTCCCTGTTTGCAGATGACATGATTGTATATTTAGAAAATCCCATCATCTCAGCCCAAAATCTCCTCAAGCTGATAAGCAACTTCAGCAATGTCTCAGGATACAAAATCAATGTGCAAAAATCACAAGAACTCTTATACACCAGTAACAGACAAACAGAGAGCCAAATCAGGAATGAACTCCCATTCACAATAGCTTCAAAGAGAATAAAATACCTAGGAATCCAACTTACAAGGGATGTAAAGGACCTCTTCAAGGAGAACTACAAACCACTTCTCAGTGAAATAAAAGAGAACACAAACAAATGGAAGAACAAACCATGCTCACGGATAGGAAGAATCAATATCGTGAAAATGGCCATACTGCCCAAGATAATTTACAGATTCAATGCCATCCCCATTAGGCTACCAGTGACTTTCTTCACAAAATTGGAAAGAACTGCTTTAAAGTTCATATGGAACCAAAAACGAGCCTGTATTCCCAAGACAATCCTAAGCCAAAAGAACAAAGCTGGAGGCATCACGCTACCTGACTTCAAACTATACTACAAGGCTACAGTAACCAAAACAGCATGGTACTGGTACCTAAACAGAGATATAGACCAATGAAACAGAACAGAGCCCTCAGAAATAATACCACACATCTACAGCCATCTGATCTTTGACAAACCTGAGAAAAACAAGAAATGGGGAAAGGATTCCTTATTTAATAAATGGTGCTGGGAAAACCGGCTAGCCATAAGCAGAAAGCTGAAACTGGATCCTTTCCTTACTCCTTATATGAAAATAAATTCAAGTGGATTAGAGACTTAATTGTTACACCTAAAACCATAAAAACCCTAGAAGAAAACCCAAGTAATACCATTCAGGACATAGGCATGGCCAAGGACTTCATGTCTAAAACACCAAAAGCAATGGCAACAAAAGCAAAAATTGACAAATGAGATCTAATTAAACTAAAGAGTTTCTGCACAGCAAAAGAAATTATCATCAGAGTGAACAGGAAACCTACAGAATGGGAGAAAATTGTTGCAATCTACTCATCTGACAAAGGTCTAATATCCAGAACGTGCAAAGAACTCAAAATTTACAAGAAAAAAACAAACAACCCCATCAAAAAGTGGGCAAAGAATATGAACAGACACGTCTCAAAAGAAGACATTCATATAGCCAACAGACACATGAAAAAATGCTCATCCTCACTCGCCATCAGAGAAATGAAATCAAAACCACAATGAGATACCATCTCACACCAGTTAGAATGGCAATCATTAAAAAATCAGGAAACAACAGGTGCTGGAGAGGATGTGGAGAAATAGGAACACTTTTAACTGTTGATGGGACTGTAAACTAGTTCAATCATTGTGGAAAACAGTGTGTTGAGTCCTCAAGGATCTAGAACTAGAAATATCATTTGACCCAGTCATCCCATTACTGGGGATATACCCAAAGGATTATAAGTCATGCTGCTATAAAGACACATGCACACACATATTTATTGCAGCACTATTCACAATAGCAAAGACTTGGAATCAACCCAAATGTCCATCAGTGACAGACTGGATTAAGAAAATGTGGCACATATACACTATGGAATACTACACAGCCATAAAAAATTATTAGTTTGTGTCCTTTATAGGGACATGGATACAGCTGGAAATCATCATTCTCAGCAAACTATCCCAAGAACAGAAAAGCAAACACTGCATATTCTCACTCATAGGTGGGAAATGAACAATGAGATCACTTGGACACAGGAAGGGGAACATCACACACCAGGTCCTATTGTGGGGAGCGGGTATGGCGGAGGGATAGCATTAGGAGATATACCTAATGTAAATGACGAGTTAACGGGTGCAGCACACCAACATGGCACATGTATACATATGTAACAAACCTCCACTTCGTGCACATGTACCCTAGAACTTAAAGTATAATTAAAAAAAAGAAAAGAAGCATAAGGAAATCAATGTGATTACCACACTACCACTTCACAAAACGTAAGATGCACAGCAGGTCACTCAGTAGGCCAGAGCAATAAGTACTGTGCCAAGATGGACTTACTCTTGGCAACAATTCAATAGATGTATCTCTTGTTGACTATCATGTGTCACTGTAGAAACTCATAAAGCAGTGGCAAGTACAGTCATGCAGTCCACTTCTGTGTCTTGTCTTGTCTTAGTTCCCTTTCCCCCTATCCATACCCCAACTGTTCTGGGATTCTGCTCTCCCCCTAAAATATTAACATATTAACATTTGCCTCACATTTTCCTCTCAAAAGGATCAGACTAAGACGATAATTTTGAAGATTTTTCCCAATTTACCTTCTTCCCTCATTTCCTATGTTGAATGGATGGGGATAGGTAGAGAAGCTAAGTTATGATCAGCACCAAGATTCCTATATTTTTTTCTTGGCTGAAACATTTTGAAATTTATTGCATTGATAGTAAACATTGCTAGCCCTTCCTTGTCTATGGTTCGTTGTTTCCTGTTTTATGTTATTTTTTTTTTTTGTGTGCCTATTGGTTTAGAAAGAGTGAGACTATGATCTGGCATGACTCTGCCATTTTTACTCTGAAGTGCCACCTTGTAAATTTTTAAGCAGAGGATGAAATATTTAGCAGCATATTCTAGCCTCATAGCTGGAATTACTGGTTCAGGAATACACTCACTCAAAACTGATCTTGATGGATTATTTTTGGCCAGCATACAGGGATAGGATACACTCGACTATTCATAATCAAATAGCCCACTTTTCTATCAGACTTCCTCTTGTTAATTACATGAACTCCCAATGTTTTGAGAATATAAATTTTTAGTTTTATGCAAACATGTGTACCACTGTATTCATTGAACTTACTTATGAAATTCAAAATATTTCCAATCTTACACAGTTAGATCTACTAATTTTTATAGGAATTTTTATCATTGCTTTTTACTTTTTTCATATTTCAAGGTAAGTGTAATAGGCAGAACTCTGGCCCTCATGACCTTTACTGTTTGATATTATACCTGTGGTTATGTTATGTGGTGAAAGAAATTTTGCACATGTAATTAAGGTTACTAATCAGTTAACCTAAAAATGAAGAGATTATTTTGGATTATCTAGTTAGCCCCAATATAATTACATGAGCCCTAAAAGGCAGGGACAGGTGGCAAAAAAAGGAAGAAAATGAGATTTCAAGCATGAAAAGGATTTGACTGTTGATGCCTTAAAGATGGAAATGGCAACGTGAAAAACATGAGAAGAAAGTAAATTCTGACAACATCCTGAATGAGCTTTCAAACAGATTCTTTCCCAGAGCCCCCAGTAATGAATATAGTTCTGCCAGCACCTTGATTTGGGCCTCATAAGACCATGTGCAGAGAGAACAGCCAAGGCATACTGTGCCTAGACTTCTGATCTGTGGAAACTATGAGCTAATAAGTGGCTACTATTTTAAGCCACTGTTTGTAGTTATTTGTTATAGTCACAATAGAAAACTCATAGAATGAGTCAAGGTTATATATAAACTAGGAAAATGGACGGGCTGTAATTCAAAATACAAAAGCCAGGAAAGACACCAATATCCTGAGTCTTTCTTGTAGAGTACTACTCTTCCCTTCAATTTAAAAGAAAATTTGATGAAATTTTATACTAAATGATAAAAACTTACTGGCAGATTCTAGTAAGAAAGCCACACAGAGGTCAATGCAACATCATTCTTTACTTGAGAATGTTTTCCTCATCATCAGATAAAATCAAGTAAGTTTGGAGAAAGGAAGAGTATTGTTTGAATCTTTCTTTCTGTGATAGATTGCAGCTAAGCAATGAACCACGGAAGAGAATATAACCTTTTTTGATTATACAGAAGTCATTTGTTTTAGGTTTAGATTACATGATTGCTCCCACAACTCACCCATTCTTTATCAGGAGAATGGTGAGTTTCCACAACAATGGGAAACATGGCACAAAATTGCAAATGAACTCATGCTTCCACCATAAAAAGCTGTTCCTGGAAACAACTAAGATTACACTGGCAATTGCTATAAAAAAGGAAATTATATCTCTTGTATGTGTGTTTGTGATTAATAACTATTTTCTACTATCTTACAGTTTTATAGAACACCTTACAGACAAATATATAATTAATTATAATTGTTTTTGTATGTCCTGGAAGGCACAACAAAAATCCAGGTAAAAACCTACACCCCCCAGAAAAATTCCACAACAAGTATTGTGAATCTTTTAGGACATTACAAATTATAATTAAGTTCTCTACGTTTAATAAAGACTGTAGTCAACAGCCTTAATTACTGAGCTAAGCGCCTTCTATTATTTTGTTCCATTTCAAATTTCTTAGTTCAGAAGTGAAAAAGCTATCTTTTTTACACTCTCTCATGACTTTTCTTGAAAAGGGAAAGTTCTTTCCTGTTTTCAGACTTTCTCTCATTCAGTGCTGAATAAGTTAAGGTGGAAAAGTTAATATTCTAATGATATCAAATTATTTAATTGGCATAATTATAAAATATGCTTCCACATTTAACTATTCTCTCATCTAACATAGCAGGTTACCTATTTGAAGTAGAATTATTTCTAATGAAAATGTCAGCGGGTTGGCCTCATATTGACTAGCAGTTACCACCACAATGAATAATTTCTCTTCCTTATTAATTCATATAATCATTAAAAGGGTGAACTTCCTTTTTTTATGAAGAATTTGCCTCTGAGGAGCTGAAAGCTCTGTGGAGATATAAATGTTACTGAATTTCAGATCAGCAGCCTGAGCGGGTGGGAAATGAAGTTTAGTTAACTTCATTTTAACCAACGGTAAACCAAGACTAAATAGTTGAGGATATATGGGGAAACAGGAAGACAGAGTTTCTACTATCAGAACGTTTCAAACAAAAAGTAATTTTACCTTAAGCTGTCAGGTAATTGACAGAAAATGGGACCCAACCCTACACTATGTTTTCCAGCTGGTCCCACAGACTAAATTCCCTTGATAATTGCTAATCCATTTCCTGAGTTCCTCACCCTGAAATCACTTCCTCCTCTGGGATCTCAGAAAGCTTTCCACCTGAACCATTCATTCAGCAGGTGCTGCTTTCTTCTGCCAGTTACATTTTATGTGGTGATGTGTCTTCAGATCTACCAGATTGTAAACAGAAATAAAGGGAACATGGGGAGGTAACCAGTATTTTTTGAGTGGCTAGCACGTTGCAGGAACTTTTAATGTGTGAGAAAACAGATTTCCTGAGTGTGTCTAATCAAAGAAAGTCAGAGCCAAGTGGCCTGATCACAGATGCCTGCTTTCTCCACAACTTTAAATCCACATATCTGGAAATTGTAGTATTTGTTCACACGCCCACAAAGGGGTTTACACTACTATGCAATTATTTCTCTTTTATGCTTAGAGAAATAATAGCCAGCATTTATTGAGCACTTCCTGTGGGCAGGCACTGTTCTGAAGTATTTTATGTGATTCGTTTTCTTTCATTCCCACAACAACCATGTAAGTAGGGACTATTTTTGTTCCCATTTTACAATAGAAGAATCTGAGGTGCAGCGAGCTTAGATAACTTTTCCAAGGATACCCGGCCGGTAAGTGATTAGCCAAAAGTTAAACCTGATCAGTTTGCGTCTAGAGCCCTTGCATCTAACTCTCCATGGGTCCCAACATCAGTCCTTAGTAGAGAAAGGTTCCGGTATAAGGAGAAATCAAGTTTCTCAGACCTGTAAAGACCAGGTGGCTTGCACTGAATCACCAGCAGCTATAAGCCATCCCCTTCTCTGCCACCCTACTGGGGTCCCCCACTCTCAGGAACTTGGAATTAAGAGAACCTCTCTGACAATCTGACATATGCTTCTGCTTTGTACACTTCTTCACGTCACAAAAGATTTTGCCTCCCTTGCCCAATTAAAATGTAGTCTATACAGTGTGTATGCTTTCTTCTTGCCAACACTCAGCTCACCAGAAATGTTAAAACTCTCTAATATTATGTGGTTGTCAGGCTCAAAAATGGCCCAAATTATAGCTGCTTCCTGGTTTTCACAGGTTTGTGTAATCCCTGTCCTCTGAGTGTGGGCTGGACTTCTATTCACTTCTAATGAATAGAATACAGCAGAAGTGATAGGATCTCACTTAGGAGATTAGGTTATAAAGAAATCAGTCATCTGTCTTAGTGTCTCTCTCCTCCTCTTTCTCTCTCTCCATCTCTCTCTCTCTGAAATGACTGCAGCCTTATAAGTAGACTTAAACAAGAACCACTTGACTAAGCCATTTCTGAAATCCTAACCTACAGAAATTATAAGATGTTATTGTTCTTATATTTGAAGTTTCAGAATAACTTTTTTATGCAACAATAGGTAACTAAATTATGTCATAAGGCAAGCTTATATATCAGGCACAAGGCTAAGTACTTTATATCTCATTTGCTTTTTATACCACCACAATAAAATAGATATTACTATTATTATTTATTAAACTATTAAACTTTTTTAACTTTTTACTATTATTTATTAAACTATTATTAAATGCCAGGAACTGTGCTAACAACTTTATATGCATATCTTATTTATTCCTACTATCAATAAGATAATTTGTGTTGAACCCATTTCAGAAATGAGCAAACTAAAGTTTATAAAGCTTACCAAGTTTCCCAGTGTCAAAGCTAAGGAGTTAAAGAGACAAATCTCTATCCTAGACTCCTACCTTTGCCTATAGTAGAGTACATGTATTATACAAAATATTCTGCCTGAAACAACTGTAAAAGCTGTGTAAGATACTAAACAGCTAAGTTAAGGCACTGGAGATGTCAAGACAGCCAGACACTGGGGCAAGTCAAAAATGTGCTGTTATTTTTAACCCTCAGGACTTACACCAATGTTAAATCAAGTTAGCCCAAAGCTGCTTCTTTACAAATCTTAAGTTCAGCCTAAAGGTTTTTCTGTACATCGTGAACTATAACCAGTGGGTATGTAAATAGGCCATAACCTACACTTGTGCCAATCACCGAGTTTTGACCAATCATATGTAGCCAACTATTTAAACTGTGTTCAAATAACGCAAATGTCAAGCTGTAACCAATCCATTTGTCATTTTCATTTTCTGTACATCACTTTTCTTTTTCTTTCCATAAATCTTCTTCCACCGTGTGGCTGTGCTGGAGTGTCTGAGCTTACTGTGGCTCAGAAGGCTGCCCAATTCATGAATCATTCATTGCTCAATTAAATGCCTTTAAATTTAATTTGGCTGAAGTTCTTCTTGTATCACAATATCAAAGCAGGACATGGAAGTTAAGAAGGAAATAGTGGTCTAGTTTCTGGTAGTCTCACTGGGCTGGGAATAGAGAAACTGGAATTCAGGGTTATCAAGGCAACCAGGAGTTGAGGTGTTATGCCCAGACCGTTTATTCCCCGAAGAAGACCACCAGAGTCCAGAGTCAAAGCCAAGCGGCAAGGATCTTTAATGCAAGTTCGAACTTGGTCCCTCCGTTCTACAACATACAAGAGGGCCCCGAATGATGCATGTGCCCGCTTTTTATAGCCCGATGCATACAGGATATGTAAGGTTACAGAGGTACAAAGGAATTCTTTTGGTTGCAGCATCACAACTGGTAATTGGTTAACATTTTAAGTTATACAATTAACAGTTTTCTATTTGTTCCCGCGCATTTAGTAAAACTACAAACGGTTGTGACCTTATCAGGGGCTCTCTAGGTGGTGTTTCTGAGATGTGTGTGTGTGTGGGGGGGATGTGTTTGTGTTGGGCTCCGGAAGTTGGGACAAAATAGAGGGATGTGTTTGTACTGGGCCCAGGACTAAGATATGTGGCAGACACCAGTAATCAGAACAGAACAGAGCAGGACAGAGACTTTCACAACGTTTGTCCTTACAATGTCTGGAGTCTATAGATAACCTAATCAGTTAGGTCCGGGGTCGATCTTTAACTAGGCTCAGGTTGCCACCCGGGCTGTTTGCCTGTGGACTTCATTTCTGCCTTTTAGTTTTTTCATTTGATCCCTTTCATTCCTCCCTTTCTCAGGTACCTCTAGAGCCAATCTTGGGTCTTATAAGTCTGATTCTGTTTCAGCGTTTACAGGTTGGTATTGGGCTCTGAGGACCATGAGCTGTATGGTGTCAAACCTTTCCCTGACAAACCGCAAAATTCTGTTAATAACACAAGGTCCTACAGTAAGCAGAAATAGTAGACTTAGCAGGGGTCCAAGGAAGGGGGCTAACAGGGAAAACATATAGGAATTCCACCATTGATTTGCAGCTGAGGCAAACTGCTGTTTTCTCATTTCTATGCTTAACTTACGTAACTGTTGGACCCATTTCTCTACAAGCCCTGATTCATTTACATAGAAGCAACAGTCTTCTTTCAGGAACATACATGTACCACCTTTTTCAGCAGTGAGTAGGTCTAGGGCCCTCCGGTTCTGCAAGGTCACCTGAGCTAGGGATGTGAGCTGTCGCTGAAGGGAGGCAAGGGACTCAGCCAACTCCTCCATAGCCATGGCAAATTGTTGGTACAATTTGTTGCTTTCTATGAGGGTGTGACCTAGGGCTCCCCCTGCCAGTCCGGCCACAATGAGGGATGATGTGAGGGAGATTCCCGCAATGAGGGGGAGAAATATTGCTCGTGTAGATCTCGGTCTAGGGGCTGGGTGAATAGCAATGCTAGTCCAGTTACCAGTGTACACCAGGAACTCTCCGGCAGTTAGTAGAGTTAACCGGGGAACTAATGTGACAGGAAGACACAGTAGGTTGGTAACAGAGGGACCAGGTAGATTCTTAGATAATGTTCCATTACACCAAAAGAATATGCCCGGCGGGGCTCATAGGGTGGTTCTAGGGGGTGTTACAGTGGTGTTGCAGAGGCTGGAGTTAGTGCCTGAAAAACAGTAGGGAAACTTTTCCTGACTGGGGTTTAGGTACAGTGGCACATTAAGAATGGGGGCGTTCATGAGATTCTGAAAGTCCCTAGTTTGGGTGGAGGATTCCCATGGCAGAGGGACAGTGGTTAGTGGTGGATGCCCTAGGGTGGCACACAGAAAGCAGCCAGACAAGCCGTGAAGTCCTGTAAGGTTAGCAAGTTCTAATCCTTCTTGTAATAATTCTAACCAGGAGAAAGGGCATAATTCTTGTGTTAGTCTGTCTTCCTGTCGCTGGATATCCCCATGGACCAGGGGCCGTACTTGAACTAGGCCACGCCACAGATAGAGGTGACTGCTAGGCCATGTGGAGGAAGAGGAATAGTATACAGCCCCATGTTGAGGCATGGTCCAGCAGGAGTTCCAGGGGTCCTTAACTATCCAAGTGTAGATGCCGCCTCTATCCTGCTGGTAGAAGTTCCACCCAGATTGCTTGTTCCACCCTCTGACTGAGTGCATTTTGCAGTAACTGTAGGGGCAGCCTGCGTTTTGGTGCCACCAATAGTGTTTACAATTGTACTCAGTCTGATCAAACTCAAAGCATATTATTGGTACCACTGGTTTGGCTATCTGAAAACCAGTAAAATTCAGCAAAATTGGGGCACTGCACCCTGAGGAGGGGCAGTCAGCACTGGCCAATAATTTCCCGGGCTTATGAGGTTGCCCAGGGTGGGTTCGATTTTCATAAAGCCAGAACCTCCAGACAAAGGGATTAGAAACTGGTTTTGTGTTTGCCCCAGCGGCCACTAGGGCGACTACCATTAGGGTTAGACTACCTAGCTGCATGTTTGCAGTGAGCTATGCTGCCGGCGCAGGGTGAGTTTTAAGGGGTTGTTCTTAGCTTTGTCCACAGTCCACGTGGTCGGTGCTTCAGTCGCTGCCGTGATGGGTCCGAGAAGGTCGGAGGCTGGGTCCACCGGTTTGACGTGGGTGTAGTGGATCCATGACGCAATGCCTTCTACCTTCAGGCGGTGGGTGTGGTTAGGAGTACTTGGAGTGGTCCCTTCCACCTGGGCTCCAAGGTTTCTTGCTGGTGTCGCTTAACCAGGACCCAGTCTCCCGGCTGGTACGGATGGGGTGTCGGTGGAGGACCGGTCTCATATAGTTCCTTCAGCTTGGGCCAGATTTCCTGATGAATTTTCTGCAAGGCTTGTAGGGAAAACAAGAGTTCAGAGACATTTTCTGTTTCAGATCTGAGCAGATCATCTTTTAGGCTGGGAACCAGGGGTGGGGGTCTGCCATACATGATTTCATAAGGGGTAAGGCCGAGTCTGTAAGGGGTATTACGGGCCCGGAACAGAACGTAAGGGAGAAGGACCACCCAATTAGCGCCAGTCTCCATAGTCAATTTGGTTAAGGTCTCCTTTAAGGTCCGATTCATCCTCTCTACCTGTCCTGAACTCTGGGGCCTGTAAGCGCAATGTAATTTCCAATTAGCCCCAAGAATGGAAGCCAAATCCTGACTTACCTTAGCAACAAAGGCTGGCCCATTATCTGACCCTATCTGGATGGGAAAGCCATACCTGGGGAGGATGTCTTCCAGAATTTTCTTTGCTACAACCTGAGCGGTTTTTCTTTTGGTCAGAAATGCTTCAGTCCACCCTGAAAAAGTATCTACAAAGACAAGTAAGTACCAATACCTGTATTTTCCTGGCTTTACCTCAGTGAAATCTACTTCCCAGTAGATACCTGGTTCCCCTGAGCCTTGTTCCTGCTGCAGCCTGGGGTTGGGGATAGGCGTTGCTAGGCTGGCAGACTTTGTAACTTGTCACGATGCTGCTGGCCGTCTCGGCTATGTGTCTGATCTTGAGTTTGGAGCGTCTGATCAGGTCTATCATCTGCCGGGCACCCAGATGGGTGGTTCGGTGGATGTGTTCTAACACTTGCTGTCCTAATTTTTCTGGTAGGATAATTTGGTCATTAGCATCAGTCCACCACCCATTCTGGATCTGTTTCAGGGGAAGTTTGTCGATCCACTGGAGATCTTGTTCAGAATATTCAGGGAGATATGGCAAGTCCCGGGGGCCCGGATCAGGGAGCTGGAGTGCAAAGAGTTGACTGGGAGCCTTTGCCACACTCCTTGCAGTTTGGTCTGCCAGAAAGTTGCCTTGAGCAATTGGAGTGGTTGGCTTCTGGTGCCCTGGGCAATGTACAATAGCCAATTTTTCTGGTTTCCATGGGGCTGTTAGCAGGGCTAGGATCTCTTGCTTATTTTTTATTTCTTTTCCTTCAGCCGTTAGCAACCCTCGCTCCCTGTAAATGGCCCCATGTATGTGTGCCGTAGCGAAAGCGTATCGGCTGTCTGTGTATACTGTCAGTTTCCTCCCTGCCCCTAAGGTAAGAGCTTGGGTGAGCGCTATCAGTTTGGCCCTCTGAGCCGATGTCCCTGGGGGCAGGGATTCCGCCCAGATTACCTCAGTCTCTGAAGTCACTGCTGCTCCAGCATACCTCTGGCCTTGGTGTATGAAGCTGCTCCCATCGGTGAACCAAACAAGGTCAGCGTCAGGAAGTGGGCAGTCCTTCAGGTCCTCTCAAACTCTGTGCACTTGGGCTAGTATCTTGGTGCAATTATGGAGCGGGGCGTCCAGGTCCGGGTTGGGCAGTAGCATGGCAGGGTTTAAGGTTGTTGGGGGCAGGAAAGTTATTCTGAGGGGATTTAATAGTAGTCTTTGGTAGTGGGTGAGCCGGGCATTGCTTATCCATCAGTTAGCTGGCTGTTTGAGTACACCTTCGATGGCATGTGGGGTAATGACCCATAATTCTTGTCCTAAGACAAGTTTATCAGCATCTTGTACCATCAGGGCCATGGCTGCAATCATTCGGAGGCAAGGGGGCCACCCAGGAGCCACTGGGTCTAATTTCTTTGACAGGTAGGCAACTGGCCTCCACCAGGGGCCTAAGTTCTGAGTTAGCACCGCCTTGGCGACACCCTTACTCTCATCCACGTATAAGTGGAAGGGCTTAGTGACGTCAGGCAGTCCCAGTGCAGGCGCAGAGAGTAGGGCGGTTTTGATCTGTTGGAAAGCCGACTCAGCCTCTTCTGTCCAATTAAATGGTTGCTGTCCCCATGTTGCCTGATATAAGGGTTTAGCCAGCTCTGCGAACCCAGATATCCACAGTCTACAAAATCCCGCCAACCCCAGGAATTCCCTTACTTGTCGGGTGGATTGTGGCCTGGGGATCTGAAGAACAGTCTGCTTCCGGGTGACTGTTAACCAGCGCTGCCCTCCTTTTAGCAGGTACCCCAGATATGTTATTTCTGGTTTACAGATTTGAGCTTTCTTTGCCGAGGCCCGGTAGCCTAGACTCCCTAGAGCTTGTAAGAGACCCTTGGTCCCTTGGAGGCAAGCTTCTCAGGTCTCGGCAGCAATCAGGAGGGCATCGACATACTGTAGTAAGGTTATTTCAGGGTGTTTGCGTCGGTACTCACCCAGGTCTTCATGGAGGGCCTCATTGAACAGGGTAGGAGAGTTTTTGAATCCCTGTGGCAGTCTGGTCCATGTCAGTTATGCCCCTCTCAGGGTCAGTCCACTCGAAGGCGAAAAGCTTTTGGCTCTGAGGGGCTAAAGGCAAACTGAAGAAGGCATCTTTCAAATCTAAAACAGTGTACCATTGGTGTTTAGGGTTTAGAGTACTCAGGAGGGTACACAGGTTAGGCACAGTTGGATGTATGTCCATAACCCTCTTATTGACTTCTCTCAAGTCTTGCACAGGTCTATACTCCCCGCTATTAGGTTTCCATACCGGCAACAAGGGAGTATTCCAGAGTGAGTGACAGGGCCGAAGGACCCCTTGGTCGAGGAGCCGACGGATGTGGGGCGTAATTCCTTCTTTGGCCTCTAGGGGCATCGGGTATTGACATACCCGAACGGGGTCTGTCCCAGGCTTGAGTTCGACAAACAAGACAGGACGGTGCTTTGCTAGTCCTAAGCCTCCCATTTCTGCCCAGGCTCCTGGATATTGTTGAAGCCAGGTTGCTATGTCCTGGTCAGGGGCCGCTTGCTCCTGGTGGAGCCAGTACTCATCTTCTAAGGTTATGGTCAGGACGGGCACAGGCTGATTTTGGGAATGGGTCATGATGGGCCCCTCAGGGAGGAAATGGATCTGTGCTCCCATTTTAGTTAGCAGGTCTCTCCCTAGTAGGGGCAGGGGCTTTCAGGGATAACCAGGAAAGAGTGGGTTACATTCTTGGCTCCAAGATTTACTGTTCTTTGTGTTGTCCAGGGGTACTTCTTAATTCCTGTGGCCCCTTGTACCCACGAGGACTTGGAGGATAATTTTCCATCAGTTTCAACTAGGACTGAGTGCTGTGCTCCCGTAACGACCAAGAACTGAACTGGGGACCCCTCCACTTGCAAAGTTACCCTGGGTTCGGGGAGGGGGACCGGAACCCCGTCTTCCCTTGTCCTCGTTTTGAGTGACTAGTACGGGTGTAGACCTAGGGGGTCTCCGTCCTTGTTGTTTCTTTTCGGGGCAGTCTCTTGCCCAGTGGCCAGCTTTTTTACAGTAGGCACATTGGTCTTTGCTCAGGTTGTTATATCTGGGGGACCACTTAGGTTGGGTGTTCTCTGGCTGTAGATGCTCTTTTTGTACAACTGCTGCCAGGACCTTGGTCATTTTTTCCTCTGGAGTATCTCTATTATTATAAACCTGCTGGGCTATCTGAAGAAGGTCCTGAAGCTGTTTTCCCTCTAAGTCTTCTAATTTCTGGAGCTTCTTTTTAATATCTGGGGCTGCCTGATTTACAAAAGACATCACAACAGATGCCTGACTTCCTGGGGCCTCTGGGTCTATGGGGGTATATTGTCTAAAAGCCTCCATTAATCTTTCTAAGTAGCTAGCCAGGCTTTCTGTCTTTCCCTGCAGAACAGAGTATACTTTAGCCAAATTGGTGGGCTTGCGAGCAGCTGCCCGGAGACCTGCCATTAGAGTCTGGCGATAAAGGTGTAGCCGTCCCTTACCTTCTGCCGTGTTGTAATCCCATGCCGGTCTGGTCAGAGGAAAAGTCGCATTTATGAGGTCGGGGTTGGCAGTCGGTTGACCGTAGTCCCCCGGGACCAGGTTTCTAGCTTCTACCTGTATTCTCTCTCACTCCTCCATTGTGAACAAGATTCGGAGGAGCTGCTGGCAATCATCCCAAGTGGGCTGGTGGGTGAACATGACACTATCCAGTAAGGCCATTAAATCTTTGGGGTTGTCTGAAAACCGAGCACTCTGAGTCTTCCAATTATATAGATCACTGGTGGAGAATGGCCAGTACTGGAGCCTAGGACTTCCCGTGTCATCTGGGGGTCCTATTTCCTGAAGGGGTAATGCCACTGTGGAGTCAGGTGGCTGGGGAGGGGTAACCCGCAAAGTACGCCCTCGTGTCCGCCCTGCCGGCCCTTCAGAGTTACTTTCACTTTCAGCGGGTCCGGGCGCGCTGGCCACTTCCCGTTCGCCTGCTCCCTCCTGCAGCTCCACCTGGGGGGCTGGGACCTGGGGGCCGGTGGGGTATGGAGGGGGTTCTGTGGACAGAAGGTCCTCGTTATCAGGTAGAACAGGATGGGGGGGGCAGTTGGTTGCTTGGATTTTAGCGGCCGAGCAACCAGTGCCTTACAGGGTTCAGAGGCTAATTGGAAAGGGGACAGCCAAGGGGGCGGGTACTCAGCTAGGTCCTGCCATACGAGGATATATGGGATATGATCCGGGTGACCAGCATGCCCAGGCTGGAAAACCTTGGACTTTAGTGATGACAGGAAGACAGAATGTCCCTTCGGGTGGCCATCCTACATTAAGGGCAGGCCATTCGGAGCGGCACAGAGTAATTAGCTTTCCCTTCCTAATATCCATACCGAGATCATGGCCCCTTGCCCTAACATCCTGAAAATTATTTATAAGGAGAGATAGGGGTGTGCTCTGGATATTACCCATTCTGTAATGGTCTGTAGTCCTTTCCTGCAAAAGAATATGGGTTAAAATTCCCGCCAAGGAAAACTGGAATATCAATAATATCTAGTCACAAGTGCGCTCCAGAAGCCTGGGTCAGAATCAGTTCAAACAATTCAGATAGGGATCTAAATCAGACGAGAGCCAGGAGACGTCTCCCACCGGTCTCTGCTGGCTGTCCTATAGCGCGTCCGCCAGGACTTATGCCAGCTTTCAGCTTCAGTTACAGACCTCGCGAGTCACAGATTCAGAAAGAAGTGAGATGGGCTAACAGCCTCAGATTCAGAGTGGACTCAGAGAGCTGCGGATTCAGACAGGCTAACAGCCTCAGATTCAGAGCGGACGCAGAGAGCCGCGGATTCAGACAGGCTATTCAGAACGGACACAGACAGACAAACAGAGACGAGGCTCAGATTCAGAGCAGACTCAGAGAGCCGCAGGTTCAGAACGGACACAGACAGACAAACAGAGACAAGCCGGCTCACCTATTAGCAGATCGATCCTAGTAGATCCGTTGACCGGGGGTCTGGTGGGCTTGGGGGAATCCCGGACAAGCCCCCAGATGTTATGCCCAGACCGTTTATTCCCCGAAGAAGACCACCAGAGTCCAGAGTCAAAGCCAAGTGGCAAGGATCTTTAATGCAAGTTCGAACTTGGTCCCTCCGTTCTACAACATACAAGAGGGCCCCGAATGATGCATGCCCCTGCTTTTTATAGCCCGATGCATACAGGATATGTAAGGTTACAGAGGTACAAAGGAATTCTTTTGGTTGCAGCATCACAACTGGTAATTGGTTAATATTTTAAGTTATACAATTAACAGTTTTCTATTTGTTCCCGCGCATTTAGTAAAACTACAAACGGTTGTGACCTTATCAGGGGCTCTCTAGGTGGTGTTTCTGAGATGTGTGGGGGGGATGTGTTTGTACTGGGCTCCGGAAGTTGGGACAAAATAGAGGGATGTGTTTGTACTGGGCCCAGGACTAAGATATGTGGCAGACACTGGTAATTAGAACAGAACAGAACAGAACAGAAACTTTCACAGCATTTGTCCTTACAATGTCTGGAGTCTATAGATAACCTAATCGGTTAGGTCTGGGGTCGATCTTTAACTAGGCTCAGGGTGCTGCCCGGGCTGCCAGGGTGCCGCCCGGGCTGTTTGCCTGTGGACTTCATTTCTGCCTTTTAGTTTTTTCATTTGATCCCTTTCAGAGGGGCCAACTGCTAGAGGAAAGAAAACTCCAGGAAAGTAAGTTTGGCATTCTGCTCTCAATGTTGCCTTGAGGTGTCACCACTTATGGCTGGGAATCTATCTGGGGAAACATAGAAACCAAAGGAAACACAGCTGAAGAACTAAGTAGCTATTCCCGAGTCCCATAGTGCTGGGGAGACAAAATTGGAATGCAGAATTTCCCCCCCAAAAAAGGGATCTTCAATTGAACCACTGAAGGGCCAACCTCAGATAATGAGGGGTAACCTGAAATAAACACATCTTGAATGGGTTAAGGTGATCTAACTCCATCTTCCAGTAAAAATCTAAATCCTCTCTAGAAGAAATAGTGTAATCCAAATCCTCTAAATTTTTATACTCACTTCAGGCATTTGGTCAAAATATCCACTGGTATGCCAGGAAGTACCATCAAATGAGCAAATTATGAGAAAAAAATGCAAGGAGGAACAAAGAAACTTACAGTGACTCAGAATTATTACACATTAATAGCATTAAAATAACCATGATTTATATACATAAGAAAATAGATGAAAGGATGGAAATTGCACCAGAGAATTGGGATATATTCCAAAAAATCAAATGGAAATTCTAGAAGTAAAAAACAAAATAAAATTAATTAAGAATTCAATTGATAAATTTAAGAGTCGACTAGACAGAGAAGAAAAGGCTAAAAAATTGGTCGGATTTGAAGCAGAGATGAACCAATGAACTGCAGAAAATGCAAAGAGAAATATGAGACATAATGAAAAAGTCTAACATAAATAAAAATAGATTTATGAAAAGAGGAAAGGGAAAATAGAGAATTGGAAATATTTGAAGAGATGCTGGTAATGATGAGGCTGGCCATGAAATACTGAGACAAAAAACAAGATAAGGATGTCATCCATCACCAAATTCATTCAGCATTATATCGGAGAACATAGTCCCTACAATAAGAAAATGACAACAACAACAATAGAAAAGGAAGAAAGGGAAGGAAGAAGATAGGAAGAGAGGGAGGAAAAAGGAAAGAATAAATGAAATGTGAAGATTTGGAAGGAAAGAAATAAAATTCTCATCATTTGCAGATGAGATGACTGTGTATGAGCAAATCCAAATATTCTACAGATCAGTTACTAGAATTAATACACTTTTTCAACATCTCTAAATAAAAGATTAATGAAATTATATTCCTATATACTAGCAGCAAGCACTTTAAAGGTGACATTTAAACTTAATTATATTTACAAGAGCTATACAAAAATCCTTTTATTTCTAGGAATATCTAAGTAAAGATGTTCAAGATATCTACTGAGAAAGCTACAAACAGTACCAAAATAAATTTTAAAAATGCAAATAAATTAATATGTCATATTTATGGATTATAAGATTTAATATTGTAAAAATGTTCATTTTCTTCAAATTAATCTAAAGATAGACTGAAATGCAAATCAACATAGTAGCAATCAATATAGTAACAAGGTCTCGGCATGTAGGTATGTGTGAGTGTATGTTTCAGTACCTGTGGTAATTGATGAGCTGACTCTAAAATGTATAAAAATATCAAGGGCCAAGAAGATCAAAAACAATCTTGAAAAAAGACAAAAATGTAGTAATAACACTACCACCATACTTTAATGCTTATTTTAAACTTACAGAAATTAGAATGGTATATATTGTCTCAAGTATAAACAGAACCAACACAACAGAGAGACAAAAACAGACCTACTCATACATACATACCTAATTTATGACAAAGATGCCACTGTAACAGAAAGGGAAAATGATCTTTTCATTAAAGGTGTTTGATGAAAAGAATATATATAGAGAAAAAAATTATTCCTCTCTCATCCCATATACACAAACACAATTTTAGATGAATAAGGTAAAATCAAAGATTTTATAAAAGAAAGCATAAGGAATTACCTTTATGACCTTTAGGTAGGAAGAAGTCACATATATAAGACATTTTTTAAAACACCACAATGAGAAAAAAAATAGAAAATTAGACTTCCTTAACCTTAAGAATTCGGCTCATCAAAAGGCACCATGGGAGAGTAAAAAAGCAGACCACAGAGTAGAAAATGATAGATACTTGGAACGCATGTATATTTTAAATAATGGTGCTACAGACATATCTCCAACATAAGTGTGGAAATCTAACAGATTAATAAGATAAAGTTAAACAATCTCATTAAAACTGTATCAAAGACTGGAATAGGACTACACAAAAACAGAATATCCAAATGGTCAATTAAAATATTAAAATAGTCTCAATATCATTAGTCATCAGGGGAATGCTAATTAAAACCGTAATGAGATTCCATAATGCACCCACCAGAAAAGCTAAAAATAAAGTGTGAAAGGAAAAACAATAATATCCAATGATGAGTTAGTTGTAAACCAAATGGAGGGAACCCACTTTTTTCCCACCAGTTTTGGTGGGAAATAGTTGGGCAGTGTCTGCTAAAGTTTAAGATTACAAACCACAGGAAACAGTGATTTCTCTCCTAGGTATATACTCATCAGATATGAATTATATATGTATTCACTCCATATATATTCATATATACATATATTGCATTAAGACTGTCCGTAGCAGCATTATTTGTGATAGCCAAAACTGGAAACAATGCCAATGTCCATCAGCAGATGTGAAAAGAATTGCAGTGTCTTGCACAACAGGATACCAGACAGTAGTGGGAAAAATAAACCACTACTACATGCCACAAAGTGGATGAATCTCCAGAGACAGAAAAACAAGGCAGGCACAAAAGAATACCTAAAATATGATTCCATTTATATGATATACAAAAGGAGGCTAAACTATTCTAATGCAATAAAAAGATAGTGGTTATTTGAGAGGTCTGAGGAGCAGGCAGCACAAGGAGGATTCTGAAGGACTAGTAATGTTTCCTATTTCAATCTGGAGAAACAAATTCTCTTTGTGAAAATTAATCAAGTAGCACCTTTAAATCTGTGCATTTTATTCTGTATGTGCTATATCCAATAACAATGTTTACCAAACAACTTCAGTCTCCACTTTTGTTCTTCCACTGGGTCATGTTGCCTCTGAGGTCCCTGAAATGAAAACTCAAGAAATTTATATTAAACTGCTTCCCTGTGTGCCTAATATCTTGCCTACTCTCTCCTGCCCTATCAAACCTTCTCAGAGAGTACCCTTGCTTTCCTATAATTAATTGTCTTCCAGTCTTGCCATCTGCTCCCATACCCGATTCCTGATGCTGCCTCTCATATTCTTGTTATAAACACAACCTTGCATTAGTCAGGGGAACTGTCCAACAAGCGCTGACCTTAAGATAAAATGAAAACACATGAGATTTCCCCCAGTCCTCCTGGCAGATTCACAGTCATAGTGTCCAAGGGGAAAGTTCATGTCGAAGTGCTCCCAAGCCAATGCAAATATTACTTCAGCTAGAAGAACACACACGGCCCTGAGAACAGTATGGGCAATTTACAAATACTTATTGGCTAAACGAGTGCATTTGTGGGCTTCATAAAATTATCTGAAACTTTTTTTTTTCTTTCATCTTGTATCTCTAATCCCAGGGAACTTTCCACTCCAGTTTATTCAGGCTGCAATATTAACTGGGGACTTTACCACAGGGAGCAAAATGTAGTAATTATGCCTGTTTTCCTGTTAGGAGAAATAGCAATCACTGAGAGAAAGGGAGGTGAAGGGAAGGAGAAGTTAACAAGAACACAGTATTATTCAACTAAATTGGAACTCTGTGGAAAAGTACTGCTGATTAGAGATGGTAAAGTCATTCTCGGTGAACTCATCGATTTAACCCGAGAACTGTGTGCCTGGGCACTAATTTACACTAATAAAATGTTACTAATAAAATGATGGATCTCAAATCTAATTCACTGAAGCCTGGCACATCATAGAGAGACCCCCAGTCAGTGAAATTGCAGAACCCCTACTGTTTCATTATTTCTTTGGAATCCGAAGGCCCCACTGAAGCAAAGCCTATAATGAAATTATCCCAGCTTGCTGCCTCTGAATTTCCCATTTACTCCTCTGTCAGTGTCATATCAACACACTAATTACCTGCACTCTCCATTTCATTTAATAATAATCCCAACAAAGAGGCCAACACTAAAAGAAAGAAGTGGGGGTGAGAGGAAGAGAAAGGGCTGGACAGATGTAGATTGCTATGTGCAACAACAAATAAGGATTTAATCAAACTGGACTGCATGCCCAGAGAAATGGCAAAGAAGCCAACTGTTCACAAAAGCAAATAGATGTATTTCTAAAATGAGTGCTAATATGAATTTACACAAAATTGGACTTCATTTCTATTAATTGTAAACATTTGTAATGGCTACAAAGCCCACCTCAAGGGAAAAGGACAACAGTTCTTTTGGTCTATACATCCCACATTTTTCCCCTGTGGGGGTTCAAGCCTGGGATGGGAGTACTGCCTGCTGCCTCCCTATCTAAACTCAGCTCTGCATAGAGTAAGCTGAGTTTAAAGCACTGTAAAAAATTGTCTGCATCCCCTTAGCAAATCCATGCCACATATGTCCATCAAGTCTAGTTTGCTAGTTTCTAGTTCTTATTTTCGTTTTCCCGTGTACTGAAGACCAGTTCTGGGGTACAGCCTGCTTAATTGCCTTTCACCATATTCTTGCTGGTTATCATTCTCAGAGATGAAACATCTTCCTGTTTCTGTTACATCTAAGCAGGTTTTGCACCCACCTAAGCTCCTTTATATCCCTGGACTCAGGTAAAAATTTGTCACTTATTTAAAAAGGGGATTTCTCCACATTCTTTCTTCCACTACAGATTTTAACCTCCATTCCCAAATGTTTCCCTGGTATCAGGCCTTTTGTCTCATGCATGGATTTGTTCCCTAGCAAGTCTCTTCTAAATACTGTTTTGGTGGGTAGTCTTTTAGGTTCTCATCTTTACTTTCTGCCCAGGTCGCTGTCACACATGTAGTTACCTTCTTTGTCTCACTGAACTTTATAGACAAGCCTTGCCCTACTCCATACAAGCTCCTGAGAGAGTGCAACCCACCCTGGGGCCAGAGCTTCAGCCTCTCATTTGCTTGAAGATCAGCTTTGAGATCCATCCCTTGTATTTCCTTGAAATAGCCTTTTTGTTACATGACCCAAACACAATGAATACAAGAAACATGCCACCTGAAGTGCCTGATTCTTGCCTGTTATGAACTAAATGTTTGTGTCCTCCCAAAACTCACATGCTGAAGCCCAATATTATCAACATGGGGTCTTTGAAAGGTAATTAGAATTCATACAGGTCCTGAGGATAGAGTTCTTAGGAAGAAATTAGTGATCTTATAAGAAAAGAAATAAAGATCTCGCTCTGCCTGTCTCGCTCTTGCTCTCTATCTCTCTCTCTCTCTCTCTCTCTCTCTCTCTCTCTCTCTCTCTCTCTCTCCATTACACCCCAGGGAAAAGCCATCATAGGACACAGTGAGAAGGTAGCCATCTGCATGCCAGGAAGAAAGCCCTCATCAGGAAATGAATAAAGAAGCATCTTGGTCATGGACTTTCCAACGCCTTGAACTATGGAAAAAAAAAATAAGTCTCTCTCTAAGCTATCCAGTCTGTTGTATTTTGTTGCAGCAGCCCAAGCTGACTAATACACTGCCTGTCTTAGTTCCTTTGGTGCTGCTATCACAGAATACGTGGGACTGGGTAGTTTATAAAGAACATAAATTTATTTCTCACAGTTCTGTCATCTGCGAAATCTAAGATCAAGGGACTGGCATCTGATGAGGCCTTCTTGATGTATCCTCATATGGCAGAAAGTGGAAAGACAAACCCACTCCTCCAAGCCCTCTTTATAGTGGCATCAATGCATTCATAAAGGCAGAGCCTCCATGACTTAAACACATCCTATTAGACACCACCTCTTAATACTGTTACAGTGGCCATTCAATTTCAAATGGGCTCTGGAGGAGACAAACATTCAAACCATAGCACTGTACCACCTCTTCAGATATTTCATGGAGTTTTCCATGTTGCCTTGCTCTGCTTTCTTAGCCCTAATATTGCCTGAGAAAGTTTGGCAGGCTCTTTCTTGCTGCTCTCAGCAGAGTGTGTTGCATGACTGGTATAGTGTTGTGTTGTTTATGGACTTCTAAGAGAGCCCTGAAGAGCTTGGAATCCAGTGATAATTTGTGGTGTGATCTGATTGACTTAAGTCAAGGAAAGTGGCCAAAAGGAAAAGTAAAGCACCTGAAAGCTTTCTGTATGAGAATAGATTGTTTTGTCCTCTAACCTCAGTCTGTGATGAATAGGCAAGGAATTATATGCTAATAAAGCCACACCAAAAATGGCCAATTCTCTACCTTATCTGCTAACTAAGCAGATTTGAATGCTTAGGTATGTTAGAGTAGGTAGCTAGGTAGATATGAGCAGGGCAAGAAAGCCACCCTCCCACCTAGGAAGGTCAGGGGACCATCAGGTAATGGTGAAATGGTTGTTAAACTGTCTCTCTAAATAATTGGTTGCAGTCAGTGCCAGAGAAAAGCAATTTTCTAATAGATAGAAAACACATGAAGCTGGTAGTCAGCAGCTTCCTGATAAGATCTCAAGAGTTGGGCAAGTGGGCCCAAGCATGGGCACTAACAGGCAAAATGGTGGATTTTAACTGGTAGATGACCTTTCTCTAGAAACACCTGACTGGCAAGAGTAAAACGTCTCAAATGAGCACACACACAACCTTAGTAAACACAGTGCATATGCAGCCCCTCCCAAGTGCTGGCAGGCCACTGTACATGTGGACAGCCCACCCCAAGGGAAGAATCAGGAAAGAAGAAATGCAAACCCCAGAATCATGCCAATGTATAAAACCCCAAGTCAAGGGCTAAGCACTGCACTCAGATCTCTCAAGATGCCTGCTTGGCACTTTTCCAAGTGTACTTTACTTCCTTTCATTCCTTCTCTAAAACTTTTAAATAAACTTTCACTGCTGCTCTGAAACTTGCCTCAGTCTCTCACTCTGCTCATGCCCCTTAGCCAAATTATTTCCACTGAGGAGACAAGAATTGAGTTTGCTGCAGACCTGTCAGATTCACTGCTGCTAACAGGTAGAGGCTTTCTATTATGCTTTTCATCAACTCCTCCACCATCACTATACATCTTCCTCCTAGTAAGTTAATGTGTTCAGGAATGGGAAACTCATTCCCTAATGTCAAACGTCTATTTTAAGGCTATAAATCCCTCAAGAAACCAAATGCTTCTTTAACTCACTGTTTGGCAAATGTTTTCCTAATTTTAGATACATGAGCAATGGGATTTTGTAACTGATTTCTATACCTACCAGTACTAAAAAAGTGTTGGCTAAAATCAGATATTCCTAAGAAAGACTTTTAGAAGTTTTGATGTCTAACATTTATCTAAAATCAAAACCGCCTTCTACTTGCTCACTATGCACAGTTTTATTTTTATATTATAATGGCCACAATTTGTAAGAATCTATTATGTTCTTAGCATGGATTAGATCTCTCCATATGTTATTTAATGTTACAGTCACTCCGTAAGTTTAATTTAACTTATCCTCATTGTATAGATAAGGCAGCCAAGACTTGGGAGAATTTAAGTTAACTAGCACGCCATCAGAAAGAACTTTAAGCAACACAGAGAATAAGCCTAGAACTCATTGACTTCCAAATCCATGTTATTTATTTTAAGCCAGTTTCAAGCCTAAGTGTATGCCAAAGAGTCTTCTTCAGTTTGTTTTTCATTCACATTCCCAGGGCATGCTCCTAGAGATTCTGATTCATTCAGTGACAGTCTATTCCTGATGCTCTATCAAAATAACTTAAACTAGATAATTTATAAACAAAAGAAATTTATTTCTCACAGTCCTGAAAGCTGGGAAGCCTAAGATTCAGACATCAGCCAATTCAGAATCTGGTAAGGGTTCTCTCTGTTTCCAAGATGGTGCTTTCCTACCACATCTTCACACAGAGGAAGGGCAGAAAAGTAGCAAATGCAGTGATCTCACAGGGCAAGAGAGATGGAAGGACCAGGCAGCTCTCTGAAGCCTCTTTTGTAAGGGCATTAATCCCATAATTAGGACATGGCCCTTGTGACTTTATCGCTTTCAAAAAGGCCCCAACTCTTACTAGCACCGCAATATGGATTAAGTTTTAACCTGAATTTTGAAAGGAAACATTCAAACAATAGCAGTAGGCTATTCATTTGTTTAATGTCCGATTCTAACGTAATTTAGTAGAGAATCACACCCTGATACATTCACTGAATGCCCTTAACTCTTTTCCCTTGTCACATGTCCAACCAACTTACCATGTTTTCTCTCAAATGTATTTTGTTGTTTCTACTCCTACTAAAACTATTCAAGTTCCTCCCTCTGACCTTAATCTTTGACTACTAAAATACCCTTTTAACTGGTTCCTTTACCTCTCAGCTATCACTAATTCCACTCATCCTACTCTCGGCAATCACCAGATTAATTTGCTTACAGAGTAGCTCTGATCTTTTCCTTCCCTGTCGCTAAAATATTTCAGTAGCTGTTAAAAAGAAGTATGCAATGATACTTGTCAAAGCATGATCGGGGAGGTATTTTTCAGGACCATCACCATAGGTGTAGGAACCACTGAAAATGGGATTTTGCTGGGGCGTGGGTGGGGAGGGTAGGTAGAGACTGAGCTCAACTCTGAATACAGCATGGGCAAGTGAGAATTTACAGTCAAGGAACATGGGCGCCGGGGGAACAGAAGATATAACATTGCTCCAAGGAAACATCAGGGGCAAAGGGGATTCTGGCTAAACTGACCTAGTAGGATTCTTGCTAAAGACCAGCCAGGGTGATCAAACATCACCTGGGGGATGACAGAGGATGAGGAACCTGGTCAGGTATCAAGGGTGATCAGATATAAAGGCTGGGGAGTTCTTGGTAAACTGACTTAACAGTGTTCTTTGCTAAAACTGGGTTTTACAAGGAAGTGCAGAAATGGGCCTAGGAGAAAGTTCAGAAGTCTAAATTTTGGTAACACAGAGAATCTTTGTCAGTAGCCTACAAGCTCAGTTACATTTAAGGCTTTACATGTTCTGATCCAAGCCTTCTGATATTGTCCCAGATGAGCTGTCTCTCTCGGTTAGCATTTTTTTCTAATCTCCTCTAGTGATTTCCTCACTCATGTGATTGTATCATCTTACAGTTTGTTACTTCAAAGTCTGCCTCCTTCTAGCCTTTTCCAGGGGCAATTCATTTGCATACCTCTGCTGTATGCCTTCCTCAAAGACTATTCTCTGCTTCAAAAATCTTCAGCATCTCAAATTGCCCTTATAATAAAGTATAAATCTCCTAAACTGATAATTAAGATCCTTCTCAATCTGTCTCCCATTTATATTCCCAACCTCATCTCCCACTAAAACTTTTTAACTTATCTTTGCTCACTGCCACCCAAACGTATTTCAAAGTATCCTACTTTTGTTCTTATATTTTATTTTCTTCTGTGAAGCATTAGACTCCCTTTCTGTCTGCCTACCCAAAGCCTCTTGTGTATAAGAGGGTATAAGTCAGTCCCTGAACTATAACTTGTATTATAAGCTTTCCTTATTTATGAAACATTCCCAGACCACAGTAGCCTCCTCTGAACTTACAGTATTTACTGTCTTTGAATATTAAATACACATGGCCTTACCATATCTCTTGTAGCTCTTTCTATTGTTATTTAATCTTCCAGTTTAAAAAATATCCTTTGTCTCAATGATCCGGGAATCTTAGGGAATGAAATCTTTTGGTTCAGATAATGTAAATAACCTCAAGCCACTGCTAACGTCAACTGGCATAAATATATCATCTACATTTTAGCTGAAAATTGAACTTATCACATGTTGGTCATCAGGCGAGTATTGTCTATTCAGATTCATTTCTGTAACATAATATAGACCTAGTCACTCCCTATTCATTCCTGTATAATTATCTCCTTATTTGTGATCTTCTCTTTAGAATATTAGATGTTAATTTCTATACACAGGAAGTACAGTAGGAGACAATATCTCTACATTTAAAGAGATAATAAGTACCCTTGTCTCAGAATGTATGGTTTTGTTGAACTTCCGTCATGCCTCTTTAAACTCATCTTCAATATCACTTTCTACTTATGTAACTGCCTTTTATAACCAAGGAACAAAGTCATGTCTAATAGAAATGTAACTTTCAAAAAAATGTAATACTTATTTCTAACATAGACTGCAGTAGGATGTTCTAAAAGTCGAAGTTATGCTCCCAGTGATAATTATTTCTCTATAACAAGGTCAGTGGTGAGACTAAGGCTCTTTGGGGTTCTCTAGAGAAGACTAAGCAAGTGTAATTCTAATATGAGATCCAATGACTCCTGTGATGTTAAACTTAATTTGATCATTCAGACATCAGAGAATTCTTAAAATCTAATTAACTATGAGAAAACTGATTTATATCACTAATAATATGATTCAAATCCTTGGGCCAACTAAGGCATATAATCCATGGAGGCATGCTCACCAAGTGTACTGGCCCTCACACAATGTTCTAAATTGTAACTTATACCAAAGGCCCAAAGGAAATTTCTTTTCCATCTTTTCCATGATCACATTTAAGGTCTTTGCACAATACCTCAGCAACTAAATGTGCTTTAATATTTATAATTAACCAAATCTTTTACAAATTGCTTTCTCAGTAAACACTTACCTATACATTGAGATGATCGCTTTGATTTTCCCCTCCTAAATCATCTAACTATGGTAATTAAACCTCTTAAATCACACCAGGGCTGAATGTAATGACTTATATTTGTAATCCCAACACTTTTGGAGGCCAGGGTGGGAGGATTGCTTGAGCCCAGGAGTTCAAGACCAGCCTGGGCAACATAGTGAGATCCCATCTTTACCGCCACCAAAAAGAAAAAAAAAAAAAATTAGCCAGGTGTGGTTGCATGTGCCCATAGTCCTAGTTTCTCCATAGGCTGAGGCTGGAGGATCACTTCTTGTGCCGGAGTTTGAGGCTGCATGACCCTGTTTCAAAAAAAAAAAAAAATGACCACAAAAAAACTCATCTGTATATTAATTCCACACCAATCACTAGGACTAAGCCTCCCCCTAGTACAGAATTTTTTAACTTTAGAAATTCTCTGTTAGAGAGAAGAATTAGAAGACATTAGAATCAGCGTTAGAAGACAATAGTTATTTTACCTTTCTGATATGGATAAGTTACACTTTTTATCTATCCATGATCTGTTCCTGTTTTTCCAGATTCTTAGTGACTAGACTTTGGCCACTACTTGTCCTGACATCTCCTCTCTGGACATTCCTGACACCTCCTCTGACCACTTGGAACTGAACAAAGTGACTGCTATATAGATTTCTGCCATTAACCTTCCCATATTCACTGTATTATTTAGCAATATTAGCTACTATAACAAAACAAAACATGTAACAATCAAATTATGGCAAAATTTTATTTGTCATTCATTTAAGTTCCAAGGGAGGTGTTCCTAATCAGTGTGTAGCACTTCTCCAAACAGAGATGAGGGGACCAGGCTCCTCTTATTCTGTGAATCTACTGCTTCAATACATGCCTTCCCAGAGAAAGCAGACAGTGGAAAGAGCCCAGCTGCTTCTAAAGCTTCTTGGCATGGGAGTGACGCTTATCACTCCTGGTCATATTCTCAGCCACTAAATGGGTTTTGATAATTTCTTTCTTTTTTTTTTTTTATTATACTTTAAGTTCTAGGGTACATGTGCATAACGTGCAGGTTTGTTACATATGTATACTTATGCCATGTTGGTGTGCTGCACCCATCAACTCGTCAGCACCCATCAATTCATCATTTATATCATGTATAACTCCACAATGCAATCTCTCCCTCCTCCCCACTCCCCCCTCCCCATGATAGGCCCCAGTGCGTGATGTTCCCCTTCCCGAGTCCAAGTGATCTCATTGTTCAGTTCCCACCTATGAGTGAGAACATGCGGTGTTTGGTTTTCTGTTCTTGTGATAGTTTCTTAGAATGATGGTTTCCAGCTGCATCCATGTCCCTACAAAGGACGCAAACTCATCCTTTTTTATGGCTGCATAGTATTCCATGGTGTATATGTGCCACATTTTCTTAATCCAGTCTGTCACAGATGGACATTTGGGTTGATTCCAAGTCTTTGCTATTGTGAATAGTGCCGCAATAAACATAAGTGTACATGTGTCTTTGTAGTAGAATAATTTATAATCCTTTGGGTATATACCCAGTAGTGGGATGGCTGGGTCATATGGTACATCTAGTTCTAGATCCTTGAGGAATTGCCATACTGTTTTCCATAATGGTTGAAATAGTTTACAATCCCACCAACAGTGTAAAAGTGTTCCTATTTCTCCACATCCTCTCCAACACCTGTTGTTTCCTGACTTCTTAATGATTGCCATTCTAACTGGTGTGAGATGGTATCTCATTGTGGTTTTGATTTGCATTTCTCTGATGGCGAGTGACGATGAGCATTTTTTCATGTGTCTGTTGGCTGTATGAATATCTTCTTTTGAGAAATGTCTGTTCATATCCTTTCCCCACATTTTGATGGGGTTGTTTGTTTTTTTCTCGTATATTTGTTTGAGTTCTTTGTAGATTCTGGATATTAGCCCTTTGTCAGATGAGTAGGTTGCAAAAATTTTCTCCCATTCTGTAGGTTGCCTGTTCACTCTGATGGTAGTTTCTTTTGCTGTGCAAAAGCTCTTTAGTTTAATTAGATCCCATTTGTCAATTTTTGCTTTTGCTGCCATTGCTTTTGGTGTTTTAGACATGAAGTCCTTGCCCATGCCTATGTCCTGAATGGTACTACCTAGATTTTCTTCTAGGGTTTTCATGGTATTAGGTCTAACATTTAAGTCTCTAATCCATCTTCAATTAATCTTCCTATAAGGGGTAAGGAAAGGATCCAGTTTCAGCTTTCTACTTATGGCTAGCCAATTTTCCCAGCACCATTTATTAAATAGGGAATCCTTTCCCCATTTCTTGTTTCTCTCAGGTTTGTCAAAGATCAGATGGCTGTAGATGTGCGGTATTATTTCTGAGGACTCTGTTCTGTTCCATTGGTCTATATCTCTGTTTTGGTACCAGTACCATGCTGTTTTGGTTACTGTAGCCTTGTAGTATAGTTTGAAGTCAGGTAGCATGACACCTCCAGCTTTGTCCTTTTGACTTAGGATTGTCTTGGCAATGCGGGCTCTTTTTTGGTTCCATATGAACTTTAAAGCAGTTTTTTCCAATTCTGTGAAGAAAGTCATTGGTAGCTTGATGGGGATGGCATTGAATCTATAAATAACCTTGGGGAGTATGGCCATTTTCACGATATTGATTCTTCCTATCCATGAGCATGGTATGTTCTTCCATTTGTTTGTGTCCTCTTTTATTTCACTGAGCAGGGGTTTGTAGTTCTCCTTGAAGAGGTCCTTTACATCCCTTGTAAGCTGGATTCCTAGGTATTTTATTCTCTTTGAAGCAATTGTGAATGGAAGTTCATTCACGATTTGGCTCTCTGCTTATCTGTTACTGGTGTATAAGAATGCTTGTGATTTTTGCACATTAATTTTATATCCTGAGACTTTGCTGAAGTTGCTTATCAGCGTAAGGAGATTTTGGGCTGAGATGATGGGGTTTTCTAAATATACAATCATGTCATCTGCAAACAGGGACAATTTGACTTCTTCTTTTCCTAACTGGATACCCTTGATTTCTTTCTCTTGCCTGATTGCCCTAGCCAGAACTTCCAACACTATGTTGAATAGGAGTGGTGAGAGAGGGCATCCCTGTCTTGTGCCAGTTTTCAAAGGGAATTTTTCCAGTTTTTGCCCATTCAGTATGATATTGGCTGTGGGTTTGTCATAAATAGCTCTTATTATTTTGAGGTACGTTCCATCAATACCGAATTTATTGAGCGTTTTTAGCATGAAGGGCTGTTGAATTTTGTCAAAGGCCTTTTCTGCATCTATTGAGACAATCATGTGGTTCTTGTCTTTGGTTCTGTTTATATGCTGGATTACGTTTATTGATTTGCGAATGTTGAAACAGCCTTGCATCCCAGGGATGAAGCCCACTTGATCATGGTGGATAAGCTTTTGGATGTGCTGCTGAATCCGGTTTGCCAGTATTTTATTGAGGATTTTTGCATCGAAGCTCATCAGGGATATTGGTCTAAAATTTTCTTTTTTTGTTGTGTCTCTGCCAGGCTTTGGTATCAGGATGATGTTGGCCTCATAAAATGAGTTAGGGAGGATTCCCTCTTTTTCTATTGATTGGAATAGTTTCAGAAGGAATGGTACCAGCTCCTCCTTGTACCTCTGATAGAATTCAGCTGTGAATCCATCTGGTCCTGGACTTTTTTTGGTGGGTAGGCTATTAATTGTTGCCTCAATTTCAGAGCCTGCTATTGGTCTATTCAGGGATTCAACTTCTTCCTGGTTTAGCCTTGGGAGAGTGTAAGTGTCCAGGAAATTATCCATTTCTTCTAGATTTTCTAGTTGATTTGCGTAGAGGCGTTTATAGTATTCTCTGATGGTAGTTTGTATTTCTGTGGGGTCAATGGTGATATCCCCTTTATCATTTTTTATTGCATCTATTTGATTCCTCTCTCTTTTCTTCTTTATTACCCTTGCTAACGGTCTGTCAATTTTGTTGATCTTTTCAAAAAACCAACTCCTGGATTCATTGATTTTTTGGAGGGTTTTTTGTGTCTCTATCTCCTTCAGTTCGGCTCTGATCTTAGTTATTTCTTGCCTTCTTCTAGCTTTTGAATGTGTTTGCTCTTGCCTCTCTAGTTCTTTTAATTGTGATGTTAGAGTGTCAATTTTAGATCTTTCCTGCTTTCCCTTGTGGGCATTTAGTGCTATAAATTTCCCTCTACACACTGCTTTAAATGTGTCCCAGAGATTCTGGTATGTTGTATCTTTGTTCTCATTGGTTTCAAAGAACATCTTTATTTCCGCTTTCATTTCATTATGTACCCAGTAGTCATTCAGGAGCAGGTTGTTCAGTTTCCATGTAGTTGAGCGGTTTTGATTGAGTTTCTTAGTCCTGCGTTCTAGTTTGATTGCACTGTGGTCTGAGAGACAGTTTGTTATAATTTCTATTCTTTTACATTTGCTGAGGAGTGCTTTACTTCCAATTATGTGGTCAATTTTGGAATAAGTGCGATGTGGTGCTGAGAAGAATGTATATTCTGTTGATTTGGGGTGGAGAGTTCTATAAATGTCTATTAGGTCTGCTTGGTGCAGAGATGAGTTCAATTCCTGGATATCCTTGTTAACTTTCTGTCTCGTTGATCGGTCTAATGTTGACAGTGGAGTGTTGAAGTCTCCCATTATTATTGTATGGGAGTCTAAGTCTCTTTGTAAGTCTCTAAGGACTTGCTTTATGAATCTGGGTGCTCCTGTATTGGGTGCATATATATTTAGGAGAGTTAGCTCTTCCTGTTGAAGTGATCCCTTTACCATTATGTAATGGCCTTCTTTGTCTCTTTTGATCTTTGATGGTTTAAAGTCTGTTTTATCAGAGACAAGGATTGCAAGCCCTGCTTTTTTTTGTTCTCCATTTGCTTGGTAGATCTTCCTCCATCCCTTTATTTTGAGCCTATGTATGTCTCTGCATGTGAGATGGGTCTCCTGAATACAGCAGACTGATGGGTCTTGACTCTTTATCCAGTTTGCCAGTCTGTGTCTTTTAATTGGAGCATTTAGTCCATTTACATTTAAGGTTAATATTGTTATGTGTGAACTTGATCCTGCCATTATGATATTAACTGGTTATTTTGCTCGTTAGTTGATGCAGTTTCTTCCTAGCCTCGATGGGCTTTACATTTTGGCATGTTTTTGCGATGGCTGGTACCGGTTGTTCCTTTCCATGTTTAGGGCTTCCTTCAGGGTCTCTTGTAAGGCAGGCCTGGTGGTGACAAAATCTCTAAGCATTTGCTTATCTGTAAAGGATTTTATTTCTCCTTCACTTATGAAACTGAGTTTGGCTGGATATGTATTTCTGGGTTTAAAATTCTTTTCTTTAAGAACGTTGAATATTGGACCCCACTCTCTTCTGGCTTGTAGAGTTTCTGCCAAGAGATCTGCTGTTAGTCTGATGGGCTTCCCTTTGTGGGTAACCCGACCTTTCTCTCTGGCTGCCCTTAAGATTTTTTCCTTCATTTCAACTTTGGTGAATCTGGCAATTATGTGTCTTGGAGTTGCTCTTCTGGAGGAGTATCTTTGTGGCGTTCTCTGTATTTCCTGAATTTGAATGTTGTCCTGCCCTACTAGGTTGGGGAAGTTCTCCTGGATGATTTCCTGAAGAGTGTTTTCCAACTTGGTTCCATTTTCCCCCTCACTTTCAGGCACCCCAATCAGGCGTAGATTTGGTCTTTTTACGTAATCCCATACTTCTTGCAGGCTTTGCTCATTTCTTTTTCTTCTTTTTTCTTTTGGTTTCTCTTCTCGCTTCATTTCATTCATTTGATCTTCAATCGCTGATACTCTTTCTTCCAGTTGATCGAGTCGGTTACTGAAGCTTGTGCATTTGTCACGTATTTCTCGTGTCATGGTTTTCATCTCTGTCATTTCGTTTATGATCTTCTCTGCATTAATTAGTCTAGCTGTCAATTCTTCCACTCTTTTTTCAAGATTTTTAGTTTCTTTGTGCTGGGTACGTAATTCCTCCTTTAGCTCTGATAAGTTTGTTGGACTGAAGCCTTCTTCTCTCCTCTCGTCCAAGTCATTCTCTGACCAGCTTTGATCCGTTGCTGGCGATGGGCTGCGCACCTTTGCAGATGGAGATGCGCTCTTATTTTTTGAATTTCCAGCTTTTCTGCCCTGCTTCTTCCACATCTTTGTGGTTTTATCTGTCTCTGGTCTTTGACGGTGGTGACGTACCGATGGGGTTTTGGTATAGGTGTCCTTCCTGTTTGATAGTTTTCCTTCTGACAGTCAGAAGGACTGTCTGTTGGTCTGTTGGAGATTGCTTGAGGTCCACTCCAGACCTTGTTTGCCTGGGAATCAGCAGCAGAGGTTGCCGAAGATAGAATATTGCTGAACAGCGAGTGTACCTGTCTGATTCTTCCTTTGGAAGTTTCCTCTCAGGGGTGTACTCCACCCTGTGAGGTGTGGGGTGTCAGACGGCCCCTAGTGGGGGATTTCTCCCAGCTAGGCTACTCAGGGGTCAGGGACACACCTGAGCAGGCAGTCTGTCCGTTCTCAGACCTCAACCTCCACGTTGGGAGATCCACGGCTCTCCCCAAAGCTGCCAGACAGAGTCGTTCGTGTCTGCACCGGCTCCCGCTACTTCCCCTGTTGGTCTTCAGCTGTGCGCTGTCCACAGAGGTGGAGACTACAGAGACAGGCAGACTTCCTTGAGCTGCTGTGAGCTCCACCCAGTTCGAGCTTCCCAACGGCTTTGTTTACCTACTTAAGCCTCAGCAATGGCGGGTGCCCCTCCCCCAGCCTCGCTGCTGCCTTGCGAATAGATCGCGGCAGACTGCTGTGTTAGCAGTGAGGGAGGCTTCGTGGGCGTGGGACCCTCCCGGCCAGGTGTGGGATATATTCTCCTGGTGTGCCTGTATGCTTACAGTGCAGTATTGGGGTGGGAGTTACCCGATTTTCCAGGTGTTGTGTGTCTCAGTTCCCCTGGCTTGGAAAATGGATCCCCTTCCCCCTTGCGCTTCCAGGTGAGGCGATGCCTCGTCCTGCTTCAGCTCTCGCTGGTCAGGCTGCAAGCAGCTGACCAGCACCGATTGTCCGGCACTCCCTAGTGAGATGACCCCAGTACCTCAGTTGAAAATGCAGAAATCACCGGTCTTCTGTGTCGCTCGCGCTGGGAGTTGGAGACTGGAGCTGTTCCTATTCGGCCATCTTGCTCCGCCCCCCAATAATTTCTAACTAATAAAATATTTTACATATTGTTCTCTCAGTAAAAATTTAACCATATATTGAGATGATCTGATTTCCCCTCCTAAACCATCTAACTGTGGTATCAAACCTCTTAAAACTCACCAGGGTCAGGCACAGTGGCTGCGCCTATAATAATAAAAATAATGCCTATAATTCCAGTCCTTTGGGAGGCCAAAGTATGAGGATCACATGAGCCCAGGAGTTCAAGACCAACCTGGGTAACATAGCGAGACACTGTCTCTAACTACAACAACAAAAAAGCCCACCTACTTCTAAAGTTTCTTGGCATGGAAGTTGCATTTATTACTTATGATCATATTCATTGCTGAGAACTAGTATGGCCATACCTATGCCATACCTAGCTGGGAAGTACGGTCTCTGGCAGGGCAGCTGCTACTCTGCAACAATTCTACAATGAGAAAGGTAAAGCCCTAATTTTAGAAAATCTTTAGCCATTTCACTTCCATCCCATTTATTCTATTCTTTTGGATTGATCTGCTGAACTTACATCTGTTTTCCAAACTCGTAAATTTGTTTTTCAATCCAAAAATGGCCTGAATATGAACCTTTTTTATTTTTATTTTTTGAGACAGAGACTCACTCTGTCACCCAGGCTGCAGTGCACTAGTGCGATCTCAGTTCACTGCAAGCTCTACCTCCTGGGTTCAAGCCATTCTCCTGCCTCAGTCTACTGAGTAGCTGGGACTACAGACACCTGCCACCACGCCCGGCTAATTTTTTGTATTTTTAGTAAAGATGGGGTTTCACCGTGTTAGTCAGGATGGTCTTGATCTCCTGACCTCGTGATCTGCCTGCCTCGGGCTCCCAAAGTGCTGAGATTACAGGCAGGAGCCACCGTGCCTGGCCATGAACCTCTTTTAAAAAAACCCCTTTTCCCAGACTTTACCTATCAGTTGTTCTACAACTATCAGTTGTCCTAAATGTCCAGCCTTGCCTGTCATTCCATGGTCTGGTGTATCCTACTGTTTACCAAGCTGTTTATTTGAATCTATTTTTTATGTTATATGCCGTACTTTAAGGAATGTGTGAAGAATCATAAGAAAAATCATGCCCTTAAAGCATTAAGAAAATAATTGCATGATATATGTACACTGGTAAATTTAATCTCATTAAAGCCAGAGAAATGTAGTAGAAAGTAGAAGCAAAATATAAACTTTCCAGTAACCTATGCAGAAAGGAAGTACTGAGAAAAAGTAAATAGCAAAATAAAGGCTAGTACACAAATTACTGAATTATCTAAATAGTGAACAGAAAGAAGATTACCATAAGTGGACACTTTCAAGGTTATCCAAAGGAAGTAAAATTACAATTATGTAAATATATCAGTAATTTAAAGAGTTGTATAATGTTTTATTACTGATTTTATAGTCCATTGAAATCTAGAATAGAAGCATAATCACATTTATTATATCTTCATATTCAATTAGAAATACATGGGAGTGGGTGTTTGAGAGAGGAAAGAGAGAGAAAGAGAATGAGTTCTGTGTGGAGCAAATATATATGAAACGTGAATAAAAGGGAGGTTTAGCTTAGGCCTTAGGTTTATTCAATAAAAGACAATGAAGACCATTTAACTCCAGGGTCAAAGTGGAGTTACAGAGTGTTATTCACTATGTATTACCCATTCAGTAGCTCTTTATAAAATAGAAAATAAAAAAAAGTGATCAGGGTGAAGCAGGTCAAATTCCCACCATACACCAGGTTTCACAATTTCATTTTAAAGAATTACCAAGACATTACTTGAAAATAAACATCAGTCCATATGTGGTGGCTCATGCCTGTAATCCCAGCACTTGGGAAGCCAAGGCAGGTGGACCCCCTGAGGTCAGGAGTTCGAGACCAGCCTGGCCACCATGATGAAATCCTGTCTCTACTAAAATTATAAAAATTAGCCTGGTGTGGTGGCAGGTGCCTGTAATCCCAGCTGCTCAGGAGGCTGAGGCAGGAGAATCGCTTGAACCCAGGAGGCAGAAGTTGCAGTGAGCCAAGATCCCACCACTGTACTCCAGCCTGGGTGACAAAAGCGAAACTCCTCAAAAAAAAAAAAAAAAAAAAAAATCAGAAACTGCAAACATAAATCCCACGAGTAAATCTGCAGTAACCATGTGGTAGACTGTGCAAGCAAAAATACAGAAATAGGAAGGGGGAAGCAGCAAACCACAGGTGGCTTCAGCTCCCCAAGTGGTTGAGAAGATGCAAGGGACTCCCCAAAGCAAAGGCATGGGGAGTGGAGAGAATCCACAAATTCCCTTCCCCCAGAGGGAGGACATCATCATCCTCAACAACATTAATGGACTTTCCCCAGACGACCAGAGCCATGTTCCTTCTTCCTCTTACCCGTTATTTATACCAGACAAACATTCTTAACACAATTGTATTAAGACTTCAATTAATAGAAATTATTATATTAAACATTAAGTTGGTAAAGTACAAATAGACCCTGAAAATAACCTGTGTAATCCCAGTCTAATAAACTCATAGCCTTCATCTGCCGTCTTTGATGCTTTGTCTTTTTCTTCACCTGGAACCTGAGAATTTTATAGACACAATTTTCTCTGCTCAGAAAATACCTTCCTGGGATTTCTTTTTACATTTACTTTTATCCTTAACAAAAATTTACATACATCATCAAATTACGAAGGGAAATTCCCTTTACCTAGGGTGAGTCCTCATACATAGCACAAACTCAGCCAGGAAATCGCAGAGCTAAATGAGCAACCATTTTATTTCTCAAGCAATTCCTGGTTGTTCCTGCATTTCTTCACCTTCTGTCTCCAGTCAGCCATGACCTCAAAAACCCAATGTCTATGAGTCTAGCTCATGTTACAGAGTCACGACCTAGGTCCTCCATGTCACTGATATTCTCTTTAAAATTGGATGATATAACATAACTCAGTTCTCTCTTGCTTCTCTTTCCTTCTGTAACTTTTGCTTTATTCCTTTGGATGGTTTACAATTTCCATCAACTTTTTCCTTCGGCTTCCAGGATTATGAAAGGACTATTATTGGTGCCCAAACTTATAAGAGTACCAAAAGGTTCTAATAGCTCACTAAAATAAGAATTACCTAGAAGTGCTTCTTTGAGAAAATTCTATTTAAGCTAAAATGCATATTGTATATGCAGCATTTTTTTATATTTTATATTTACAAGCAATGAGCAGGATTAATCAAACAGATAAAGCCAAGAGATTTCTTATTTATCAAGTATACACAAATAAATGGCATTCTTATTCATTAAAATTAAAGGTTTTAAATAGATCCTCCACTTGTAACTGAACCTTAACCAAGCAGGTCATAAAAGAAGCTGCCAGAATTCTGAAGTTATATTTAATTAAAGTTGCAGAGAAAGTAATTAGGTTGAATAGAAGCTATGGCTTCAAAACAAGGATAAATAATCATTTTAAATAATGAAATGTCAATATTTGCAGAAAATTGAGACTTCTCAAATAATAAACGGTGTTATTCCCTCCATGAATTATGGGCCAGTATCATAAACATTGAAATTCAAAATTCATCACTGGAACTATACTTCATTTCAGCTACTTTCATCTGGTGGTAAAAATAAATTATATTTGCTGGATAAAGTCAGAAGAAAGAGAAACCTCTCTGTCCTTTCTTTTTCTTGATAAATTTGACCCAGAATAAGAATATCAAATAATATGTTGACAGAGAAAGTAACTTGGCATCCTGAAAGACCAAAAGATGTTACAAACATAATTATCTCAGTGTCAGCACCACATGGTATATTGTTAGACTCAGTGGGGGAAAGTCCTCTAAGATGTAAAATTTAAACAGGTGATCTTGCCAATAGAAAGATGGATCTATGTATATCTTTGGAATGGCAAAATTGTTTACTCTGTTTCTATTTTTTGAGATTTTGAATTTATTCATCTATCATCTTTTATTTGACCATGCAGATGGATTCGATTTGTCTCCAATAATCTTAGCAAAGAATAAGGTCATTAGTACATGCTGACTGATTTTAAAAGTTCCTCACATAATTCTCATGCTTGCCAATAAATAAGTAGAAAAAAAAAACAGCACCACAAAATGTGCAATTATTTTTACATTTATAGCAAGGAAGAATTACCCGTGGTGTGTAAATATTTTTAAGTCTTATATTTTTGCTTCTAACAGAGCACATTGATGTTAGTCAGTGGGCTGAGTAGTCAATACAGACTCAAAGTTGTAGATTGATCCATCTGTTGGTGAAAAAACTGTCATAGTCCACCGGGAAGCTCAGTGGCCATCATTAGTTATACATTTTCTCAACATACCCAAATTCAATGTTAAAATATTTTTTAAGTCCTAGAATTATGAGAAGTTTTTTGTACTTGTTTTCACTAATTTTACTGTTCTTTATGTAGTGATCTAAGTTTCCAAAATATATAAATATGTGTACAGATTAACGTATTGTTCCTCTCCCGTCAGTAACAGCAAAGTTTAGGAGAAGGGTGTTTACAATCTCTACAGAGGCACACTGGGCCCACCATACTTACTAGGCACAGAATAGTTGTGAAATAAATAGCCCACTCCAGGGAGTGAGAAGATACATTCCCCCATCCAAGGTATACTTCCAAACTGCAGGAAAGAGATCCTGGCACCCACCAAGGTACAACTATGCTACTGGCTCTCTGACTGGAAAGAAGGAGGGAGTTACAGAGGGAATAATGTAAACAACAGAAGACAGATTTTCATCCAAACATTATTTATGATGAATCTGGGGAAGATAAAATGAAAACTATATGGTCAAAGCGAATCAAAGAAGATACCAAAATTCTTATATTTTTTATTATAATAGATGGTGTTGTACTGCACAAAACTCTGTCTTCATTCTATAACTCTTTCCCCCCTTAAGAAAAACTAGACTCATATCAACAAGCTCTCTCTATTCATGCTTACAGCAATAATGAAGGCCTCAGATTGGGAGGTCTTTCCTTTTAAGCCATTCTTCTAGAAGAATGTGGTCCAGACATTGGGAACTGAGCCTTGGCCCCCTAAAATCTTCCAGAAATGAACCTGCCTTATACCACAATCAAACCTTCAAGGTCACCAAACAGAATAAAAGAAAAGAATCCAAAGGACAGCAACTTCAAAGATTAAAGGAACATCAGTCCAGAAAGATTAAAAAGAACCACCACAGGAACTCTGACAACTCAAAAAGCCAGAGTGCCTTCTTTCCTTCAAATGACTGCTCTACCTTTCCAGCAAGGGTTCTGAACCAGGCTGAGATCACTGAAACGACAAAGAGAATTCAGAATATGTATAGGAGCTAAGATCAGAGAGATGTAGGAGAACATTGTAACCCAAGACAAGAGAGCTAAGAATCATAATAAAATGATCCAAGAACTGACAAAGTAGCCAGTAGCCCTGAACGACACGTTCCGCTTTATTTTATACAGTCGTTTGTGGAATGCTACCAAGTCACAAGACACATTGTTGTTTTCCTGACCTTTCCCTGATTTTCTGGATTTTCAAGATGTTTACACATAAACAAGCCCCCAGGGTCTGCTGTTTGCAGCTGGCTCCTATCGGGAACGCCCTGCTTTGTTTGCAAGAGCAGGACTTATCGGGAACGTCTCGTTTGCGAGCACATAGTCCTCTACAATTCCCCTTTCTTTATTTACAAGTTTGAATTTCTTTTAAAACCATCATTACATGTTGGGTTCGCTGGGATTCGGTGTTTGCCCTGTGGCACCGTCTCCAGCAGACTGTGAAAATGACAAAGGCAAGAACAGCAATCAATATATTGCTAGAAACAGAGGTCAGCAAGGTTTTTACAGGGCTCATAGGGTTCAAAGACGTCAAACTTTGTGCAATACCAGTCATCAAATCTGCACCAGTCAGCAAGGGTAACTGATTGCGAAATGTTTCAGAAATGTTCTGTGTTAATTCTTGTATTTCTAGGGAAAGATTATTATGACCAATTTAAAGTCTCTTTATCTCAGTCCAATTATGTACAATGCTGTTAAAAGGAACAGGAGTAATACAAAATTGGGTAGTATTCCAATCACATTTCAACAAAGCTCAGGTATTCAACACTGTTAGCTGATCTCCCAACCAAGAAACCACTTGCTCCAGATTATCCACTCATTCAGTCAAATGAGCATCTATGTCTCGTTGCTGCTGCCACAAACACCTTGATATAAGGGTGGAAAAGGAATATAAGCCCAGTATGTAAATTCTCCAGCCGTTACCTGACAATTTACTACAGCCAGCATAGCCAGGAATAAAGTCAGTGGGGTTTTGGGCTGCCCGGCTTGTTGAACAACCCCTTCAGCTTCCTGAGTAAGCTTTTTCAGTTGACCCCATGTCGGGGGCTCCGCACATCGAGTTCTGAAGGTAATGTTCTCTGAATGCTCAGATTCAGCTCCTGAAATTTCTTGAGGAACTCTTTGGATCTGCTCCTCTTCACCATGGCACTGTTTCAACCGTCGAGATGGAAACCACTCATCTCTGGCACCAGTACGGACAAAAGCATAGCCTCGGCCCCATTGTAAAACTTTTCCTTTTAAATATTTCCCTTGTAATGAAGGATAATACACCCACAGATTACTGTTTTGTGGCTTTTCTAAAGGCTGTTGAAAATGTTTCACTGCTGCAGACTGCTGTAATTGGCACCAATGGTTGAGAAAATTTAAAGTAAAAAGGGCTTTCAGAATTTGATGTTTTGGGGAATCTTGCCCATGTCCCCCTTTTTGTTTTAAAAGTTGCAATTTTAGGGTAGCACTGGTTCTTTTAATAATTGCTTGACCTTGACTGTTAAATGGAATACCAGTGGAATGATGAATATGGTATAAAGAGAGGAAGGCAGCCAATTTGCGAGTGCAATAAGTAGGGGCATTATCAGTTTTTAATTTAGCAGGGACTCCCATAGCTGCAAAGCAAGTAAGTAAATGAGTAATAACAGAGTTAGCCTTTTCAGAGGGTAATGGCGTAGCCCACTGGAAATGTGACCACGTATCACTAGTATGATGAACATATTTTAAACGACCAAAGGAAGGAACATAAGTTACATCCATTTGCCAAATGTGATTTTTTTGAATGCCTTGAGGATTAATACCTGGACTCATAAAAGGTGCAATAATAGGAGCACAAGATGGGCAGGCTCTGACAATAGCTTGGGCTTGACGACGTGTTATAGAAAATCGCCGTTGTAATCCTAAACTATTAGTATGATGTAGTTGCTGCTCATCCTGAGCCCGTTGGAAGTAAGAGTTACAAATAATAAAGAAAATAATTTTTGTAAAGGAGTTTGAGGAAATAATGGTAAAGAAGTCTGAGAAATATATTTAGTTACATATACAGCATATTGGGAATCACTAACTATGTTACAAGGGGTTTGAGGCCAGTCTTGTAGAACCATAAGAATGGCAAAAAGTTCTCCTTGTTGTACTGATTCAAATGGATAGTGAGAAATTTTTGAATTGTCTGAAGTCCAGTATCCAGCCTTTCTGTTGCTTGAAGCATCAGTAAAAAAGGTGGGACCTTTAACTGGAGTTTAAGAGATAGGATTATATGGCAGTAAAGAATATTGTTGCAGAAAAGCAAATAATTAATTACTAGGATAATGCTGAGAAAAAGAACCAGTATACTCAGCGCAAGCCACTTGCCAACCTTCATGAGTTTTCAATAGAGGTGAATATTTTTTAATGGCTTTATTAGCCAAAAACAGCCACTCTAGAATATTATCTTGGTGTAAAACATCCATTGGCGAATGGGGAGTATGAAAAAGACACAACAAAAGTGGAAGATTGGGTGCAATATAATTAAGGTGAGCTTTACTAGTTCTATTTTCTACAAATGACTATATATATATATATATATATATATATATATATATATATATATATATATTTGCTATGGGGATAATTGACGAGAACTATTTAAATCTGAATCTCTTTCTAAGGTAGCAAATAGATGTCGCAATTTTTAAGTAGGGATGCCTAAGATGGGGTGAAGCCAATTTATATCTCCTAACAGTTTTTGAAAATCATTAAGGGTTAAAAGTTGATCTCTTTGAATTTAAACTTTTTGTGGCCGAATATGCTTTTTTGCTAAAAGGTATCCCAAATATTGAATAGGAAATTGAGTCTGTATTTTCTCAGAAGAAATATGTAAATTATATTGAGTTAATTGTTGTTATAAGACCTGAAAAACTTGACCTTGTAGGACTTCATCAGGAGTTGCTAATAGAATATCATCCATATAATGGTATATTAACACAGTAGGGAATTGACATCTAACAGGGTTTAAGGCTCTATGAACAAACTTTTGACATAAAGTGGGACTATTAAGCATACCTTGAGGAAGAACTTTCTATTGATATCTTTGAATAGGCTGTCCATTATTATATTCAGGAACAGTAAAGGCCAATTTTTCACAATCTTGGGGTTGTAACAGGATAGTAAAAAAACAATCTTTAAGATCTATAACCATTAATTTCCAATGTTGTGGGCTAAGAGTTGGATTAGGAAGCCCAGGTTGTAAAGTCCTCATAGTTTGAATACAAGCATTTACAGCTCTAAGATCAGTTAATAAGTGCCATTTTCCTTTTTTTTTTTTTTTTTTTTTTTTTTTTTTACGAGACAAACACAGGGGAATTCCATGCAGAAGTACTTGGTTCAATATGCCCCTCGGCCAATTGTTCCTTAACTAAATTCTTTAAAGCCTTAAGTTTTTCTTTAGATAATGGCCACTGTTCCACCCAAACAGGAGTTGTAGTTTTCCATTTCAATGGTAAAGTTTGAGGCTTGTGGACAGTGGCTAAGAGTTTAAAGGATTGTAGCCCATTTTGAACATCATATTTTTGGCAGCTGAAGAAATATGAGGAATGCTTAAAAAGGCACCAAATTGTTGTAAAAGATCATGGTCCCAAAAGTTAATATTAATGAGAACAATATAAAAGAACACTTTTCCTTGTTATCCTTCAGGTCCTACACAGCTCAGGGGCTCGACACTTTGGTAGACTATAGAAGCAGTACCTAGGCTGGATAGAGTAACCGATACTTGTTTCTTTTTCCAACAATCAGGCCATTGAGCCAAGCATATAATAGATACATCCGCTCCTGTGTCGACTAATCCCTCAAAAAGTATCCTATTAATTTGCAATGAACATAAAGGTTTTTGATCAGAAACTAAAGTTTCCCAGAAAACAGTTTTCCCAATACTACTGAAACCTCCTTGACAAGACACATCTCTAGATAAGAAAGGAAAAAAAGACAATAAAAGCAATTTTGCAATACGTTCCCCTGCCTCTAGGCACATAAATTGTGAGACTTGTACCATTATAAGGATTTCATCAGTAAAATCAGGATCAATAATTCCTGGGACCACCATTAACCCCTGCATAGCGCTGCTGCTTCAACCTAACAAAAGTCCTACATGTCCCTTTGGCAAAGGACCACACACTCCAGTAGCCAACTTATATATTCCTCCATTAGGAGATAAAGTATAAGGCTGGACAATAGCTAGGTCAGCAGCGGCACTCTACTTAGTGGCAGCATAAAGCTGAGAAACTGGGGTAGGGTAAGATATCTTTAAGGAAGACTCGAGGTCATTCCTTGATGTTGTAAGCCACTGCTCACTGGGTACTGGGGTAGGCCTGCATTGTAGTTGTTGAGGCCCCAAGTCTGTGGGCCCCGGCTCCCGTTTCCTGAGAGGGGTGACAATACACTCCCACTTTTATCAGTTTTTGAACGGCATTCATTGGTCCTATGTCGACCCTTGCCACATTGTTTACACATATCAGATGGTAACCTTTTTTCTTTTAGAGCAGAAGAGCCTAATTTTTCCCAGCATTCCTTTTTAAAATGACCGGGTTTCCCACATTGATAGCATATACCTTGTTTAGAATTGCCTTTTAAAGCCTTAGAAAGTGCCCCAGCAAGCAATTGAGCATTGTAAATAGCTCCTCCAATACCTGCACAAGCCCGAATGTATTCATATAAATCAGCTCCACTAGCTTTTAGAGGATGCAGATATTTTTGGCACTCAGGATTAGCACTCTCAAGAGCCAGAGTATCCAAAACAATTTTAGCAGCAGGGCCTGAACCTACAGTCTTTAATACAGCATCTTGAAGACGGGCTACAAAATCTGGATACGGCTCAGTGGCTTCTTGTAGGATCTTTACAAAAGATAAAGAAGTTTTACCTGCTATTTCAACCTTAGTCCACACTTTTATAAACAAGGCTTTAATCTGAGTGAGAGCAATATCATCTAGGCCTACCTGAGCATTAAGAGTGGCATATTGTCCTGAACCCGTAAGCTGCTCTTCAGTAGGTCCTGGGGGATTTCCGGTAGCATTTTTTCTAGGTTGTACTCTTGCTTCCTCCCACCACCAACTTTTTAATTGAAGCCATTGCGAATGATCAAGGACAGCCTGTCCCAACGTTTCCCAGTCAATAGGAATCATCATATGTTCTGAAGAGAAGGAATCGAGAAAGCCAAGAACAGACGGTGACTGAGGTCCATAATTAGAAATTGCAGCTTTCATTTCTTTCAAAAATTTAAATTGTAGGGCTGTAAAAGTCACATTCTGGCCACCGTTTGGGAACTGAGCATTGGGGCTGAAAGCAGCCCATGTTATTGGTAATAGATCTAATTCCTCGAGATAGGTGGAGGCAAAGGGAAATCTTTTTAACAAGGACGGCTCGTGGTGGAGAGATAGGAGAAGGAGGAGCAGCAGCACCTAGCAATTTTAACAACTGTTGTAACATCTCTAAAATACGCTGCAAAACAGAATTTCCTTCAGATGAAGGAGGCATTAGCTCTTCTTCTAATTCCTTGTCCTCAGCAACTGGGGCATAAATATGTTTCTCTCTAGGATCATTCCTCTCTAAAGCTTCAGATGCCTCACCTCCTGTGGCAGTATCGCCACGCTCTGAGTCAGTTTCAAGTAACTCTTGAGTAATGGAACTACACAAAGTCCACAAAGCCAGAGGGATCATTTGCCCTCACTGATGAGCTTGACGCAGGACTTTAACCACTTGTAACCATTCCTTTTGATTTAATTGCATTTTGGTTTGATACTGAAACCAATAACAACGTTGTTCAACATGGGCAAACAATCGTTTCAAAGTCTTATGTTCTTTAACTAACTTCTACTCCTATAGACATCAACAGTCCCTGGAGTAACCGCAAATACTCAGAGGCCAGAGAGGTGGAATTCCCCATAATTTTCCCATGGGTCCCCCTTCTTATTTATTTACCTGCCCGCAGTCCCGCGCCTGCCTGGGGTGTTCCCCCTCCGATTCCTTGCTCTCCTGGAGCCACGGATCCTGCCAACTATGCCAGATGTTGGGGTCCACATGTTTCCTAAACAAAGGAATGAACATACAAGACAACACAAGACAAGACAAACATGGCGGCCACCCTGAACGACACGCTCTGCTTTATTTTATACAGTCGTTTGTGGAATGTTACCAAGTCACAAGACACATTGTTGTTTTCCTGACCTTTCCCTGACTTTCTGGATTTTCAAGATGTTTACACATAAACAAGCCCCCAGGGTCTGCTGTTTGCAGCTGGCTCCTATCGGGACGCCTTGCTTCATTTGCAAGAGCAGGACTTATTGGGAACGTCTCGTTTGCGAGCACGTAGTCCTCTACAAGTATAAAAAGAACATAACTTACCTGGATAAAGTTGGGCATCACAATACAAAATTTCATAATGCTATCGCAAGTATTAATAGCAGAACAGATCTAATTGAGGAAAGAACCTTAGAGCTTGAAGATTGGCTTTCTGAAATAAGATAGACAAAAATAGAGAAAAAAAGGAATGAACAAAAGAAATATTGGATTATGTAAAAAGATCAAATCTGTCACTCATTGTTGTACCTGAAAAAAATGAGAATGGAAACAACTTGGAAAACAATTTTGGGATCTCATCCATGAGGACTTCCCCAACCTAGTTAGAGAGGCCAACGTTCAACTTCAGGAAATGCAAAGAACCTCAGTAAGATACTTCACAAGAAGATCATTCCCAAGGCACAATAATACTCAGATTCTTCAAGGTCAAAATGAAAGAAAAAATGTTAAGGGTAGCTAGAGAGAAAGGAGAAGTCACCTACAAAGGGAAGCCCACCAGACTAACAGTGGACCTCTCAGCAGAAACCATACAAGCCAGAAGAGATGGAGGGCTATATCCAACATTCTTAAAGAAAAGAAATTCCAACCAAGAATTTCATATCTGGTCAAACTAAGATTCATAAGCAAAGAGGAAATAAGATCCTTTTCAGAGAAGCAAATACTGAAGGAATTTGTTAGCAGCTGTCTTACAAGAACTCCCAAAAGCACTGAATACGGAAAGTAAAGACCAGTACCAGCCACTACAAAAACTCACTGAAGTAAGAACAGACCAGTAACACTGAAAACACAAAAACTCACTGAAGTAACACAGACCAGTAACACTATAAAGCAACTACACAAACTAGCGAGCAGAGTAAACAGCTAACAACATGATGATAGGATCAAATTCATTCATATCAATACTAATGTTAAGTTTAAATGGGATAAATGACCCCAATTAAAAGGCACAGGGTGGAAAGTTGGATAAAGAATATCCAGTGGTATGCTATCTTCAAAAGATCCATCTCACATGCAATGAAACCCATAAGCTCAATACAAAGAGATGGAGAAAAATCTGCCAAGCAAATGGAAAACAGAAAAAAAGTAGGAGTTGCAGTCCTAATTTTAGACAAAATGACTTTAAACCAACAAGGATTTAAAAAGACAAAAATAAGCATTACATAATGGTAAACAGTTCAACAAGAAAAAGACAAAAATAAGCATTACATAATGGTAAACAGTTCAACAAGAAGACCTAACCATTATAAATATATATGCAACCAACACAGATTCATAAAGCAAGTTCTTAGAGGCCTTTAAAGAGACTTAGACTTCCACACAATAGTAGTGAGAGACTTCAACATCGCACTGACAATATTAGACAGATCATTGAGATGGAAAATTAACAAAGGTAATTCAGGACCTGAACTCAGCACTGGATCAAATGAACCTGATATACATCTACAGAACTCTCACCCAAAAACAACGAAATGCACATTTGTCTCATTGCCACATGGCAGAGTCTAAAATCAAGCACACAATCAGATGTAAAACAATCCTCAGCAAATGCAAAATAACTGAAATCATACCAACCACTTTCAGACTATTTTAAAATTAATATGGAAGGAAAAAGAGCCCAAATAGCTAAATCAATTTGAAGCAAAAAGAACAAGGCAGGAGGCATCACACTACATGACTTCAAACTATACTACAGGGCTACAGTGAAAAAAACAGCATGGTACTGGTACAAAAATAGACATATAGAACAATGGAACAGAATAGAGAACTCAGAGAAAAGACTGCACATCTACAACCATCTGATCTTTGACAAACCTGACAAAACAAGCAATGGGGCAAGGATTCTCTAGTAAATAAATGGTTATGGGATTACTGGCTAGCCATATGAAGAAGGTCAAAAATGAACCCCCTTCCTTATACTATATATTAATAAAAAAATGAACTTGAGATGGCTTAAAGACTTTAAAAACTATAAAAATTCTGGAAGACAACCTAAGCAATACCATTCTGGACATAGGCATGTGCAAAGTTGTCATAACAAAGATGTCAAAAGCAATTGCAACAAAAGCAAAAATTGACAAATGGTATATAGTTAAACTAAAGAGCTTCTGCACAGCAAAAGAAACTATCAACAGAGTAAGCAGAGAACCCACAGAATGGGAGAAAAAAATCGCAAACTATGCTTCTGACAAAAGTCAAATATCCAGCATCTATAAGGAATTTAAACAAGAAATCTACAAGAAAAAAAAAACCATTAAAAAGTGGTCAAACGATATGAACACACATTTTTCAAAAGAAGACATCTATGTTGCCAACCAGCATATGGAAAAAAGCTGAACATCGCTGATCATTAGATAAATGCAAGTCAAAACCACAATAAGATACTATCTCACGTCAGTCAGAATGGCTATTACTAAAAAGTCAAAAAATAACAGATGCTGGTGAGTTTGTAGCGAAAAGGAAATGCTTATACACTGTTGGTGGGAATATAAATTAGCTCAACCATTGTGGAAGACACTGGTGATTCATCAAAGATCTGAAAACAGAACTACCATTCTACCTAGCAATCCCATTACTGGGTATATACCCAAAGGAATATAAATCATTCCATCATAAAGACACATACATGTGTGTGTGTTCAGTGCAGCACTATTCACAAGAGCCAAGACATGAAATCAACCTAAACATCCATCAATGGTAGACTGGATAAAGAAAATGTGGTACACATATACCATGAAAGATTATGCCTCCATAAAAAAGAATAAGATCACATCCTTTGCAAGAGCATAGATGGAGCTAGAAACCATTATCCTGAGCAAACTAGCACAGGAACAGAAAACCAAATACTTCATGTTCTCACTTATCAGTGAGAGCTAAATGATGAGAAAACATGGACACACAGAAGGGAACAATAGACACTGAAGCCTACTGGAAGCTGGAGGGTGGGAAGAGGGAAAGGATCAGGAAGAATAACTAACGGGTACTAGGTTAAATGTCTGGGTAATGAAATGATGTGTACAAGAAACCCCCATGACACAAGTTTACCTATATAATGAACTGTCCATGTACCCCTGAACATAAAAGATAACAAAAAAGAAATGATAAATGTTTGAGGTTGTGGGTATCCTAAATATCCTTATTTGAACATTATACATTGTATGTATGTATCAAAATATTACATGTACTCCCTAAACATGAATAATTATATAAAAAAGAAAAATGAAGACAAAGAAACCATCAATGAAATACTAACAACAAAAATCCAAAAATGAAGAGCAAGCATATACCTAAAAAATTCTCAGCAGACTGGATATAACTAGAAGACAAAAAGGCTCATTACTGTGAAATTTCGGAATACTGGGGAGAAGAGATTATGTAAGCTTTTAGAGAAACAGGAAAAGAAGTATCATACAAGGATAAAGCTTCAAAATATCACTGAACTTCTCCACAGTGCTCCTGAAAATTATGAAAATTTAGAATTGCCTCCAAAATTCTGTGAAAAAAAATGATTTTTAATCTAGAACTTTTTTGCCCAGGACAGACTCTTAATTATGGTAGAGAATAGAATAAGCATGTTTTGAGCCCTGTAAGAGCTCTAAACATGTATTTTACATGCATGAATTTTCAGAAAAATATTGAAAGATATCCTCTACCAAAATGTCAAAGTAAACTAATGATTAAAAATATGGGATCCAGGAAGCAGAGAATCTATCACCAAACATGGGCCAAGGGAATCGCTAGGCTGATAGTGAAAGGAAATCTCCAAATGGCAGCTGTATAGTATGTTTAGAAATCAATCAATTCAAACAGGGGCAGATATAAGGGGTTTAGGAAAGATGTTTCCCCGATAAAGTTTTGTTTTAATATACTGACAGGAAATTAAGTTAGTGTTGATTACATCAAAAACTAGGTAAAGAGTTATTAACTCTGGGAAGGAAAAGGATGTGGCACAGGAAAGAAAAGTAATCATATTATATTACAAGGCTCATCCAGGTATACAGTTCACCTATCTAAACACTGAATATTATTATAAACATTTACTTAATCATGATATAAATGTATCAAGAGTATATGGGCCATGGGCAGGAGATACACATGTTTCAGTCAGAGAGCAAAGGGTTAAAAGAAAGCTAAATTCTCATTGTCCATACTTGGATATAAATAAGCAATGCCTAAAATCAATAAATCTAGAAGTAGCAATACATGCACGTTATTCAGAAATTCAGAGGTAAATCTCAAATATACCAAACAAAAGAATTGAAAGTTGCTTTGGGAAGTGGGAAATGGTGGGATCAGGGAAGTGATGATTTTCATATCAAGCCTTGGAGAAACATGACTATTTAGTTGTATAATTTTGAAAAAAAAGCAGAGTAACAAAAATAGTTACCTTTGGAAGTTCATGTTGTGCCTGTATTTCACCTTTATTTTCTATTTACAAATATTGCTGTAAGTGTGGCAAATGTGCCTTTAAAATATTTCCATTCATTCTTTTGTGGTCATTAAATTAATGATCACTTTTATTTATTTGTCACCTGTTTTCTCTTTATATTTTCTTGGACAATCACTGCTCATATGGTATATAAGGAGTCAAAGAACAAATGAATGTCCAGTAACAGATTGTATTTCAGTGGAGAATTTGGCTGATAAAGGGAACATGTGCACCAATAAAACTACATGCCCTGGCAACTGCTCCAGATCTCAAAATCAGACAAATATACCATCCTATCTCTGAGTCTACCTCCCAGATCAAATTGCATGCACTAAATGGTCAGAGAGTTATAACTATCCTGGGGGAAATTACTGGCAAAAGTAAATAAATTCCGTATGGCATGGCCCAAATTATTGTGGTAAGCTTATTGGTGGCACAATGGTTTCTTCCATTTGTTTATATTAGGATCTGATTTCTTAAATCCATGAAGATAATTTAACTTCTTAAACCTAGATGAAAGACAGAAAATGGAAGAAGGCGGTCCAAGGCCCAGGAGAAATTTGTCTTTTTCTAACTCATTGTCAGTGCTGTCTCACTTTAAAGCAATGTGTTTTTGATTCTCATGTTTGGATGGCATTTCTGCTTAGGGAATCACTCTTGATCTTTCACTCCTTTTGGGACAGCTAGTGAAACGTGCTTTTATAAGTTACAGTTCTGACCTTTTTAGGATTCTGTTATTTGATTAAAAAGCATCAGAGGTCTGCTGTCTGGCAGGGTTTATTGCCTGTAACAAAGCAATCAGAAATGCAACCAAACAGTAATTTGTAAGGGGTTATGGATCCATTCACAACAAATATTTATTGTTACTGGTGCAATTGCACAATGAAAATGAAATACACCAGAGATATGTTTGTCTTCCTCTCTTGGGGCCCATGACACTTAACTATACTATAGGTGAAAACAATTTATAAAGACGGCATTTGGCTCCTTGAAAGATTCAAAACCCTTGAATGAGATCCAAGTGAAACCTTGTTTACTAAGCTCTCTCCAGGGGAAGTGTGGTAGGGCATATGTGAGTATTGCTCATTCTAACACTTTATTCTCTTAAACAATGTGGTCTGAAGGTGTGTGGAGGTCTCCGAAATCTTTTCAGGTGATCCATGAGGTCAAAACCATTTTCATAATAATATCAAATTATTATTTTTTCACTGTGTTGCCATTTGCACTGATGGTGCAAAAATAATGGTGGGTAAAACTTCAGTGCCTGAGCATAAATAAAGTAGTGGAGTGGAGTAGTAGAGCAAACCAATCTGCTCTAGTTTATGTTTAAAACAACAGCTTTACAGAGATATAATTCATATAAAATTCACCCAGTTAAGTGTACAATGCAATGGTTTTTAGTATATTCACAAATATGTGGAACCATCACCACAACCAATTTAGAACATTTTTCATTACCTCTAAAAGAAACCACGCAACCTTTAGGTATCACTTCCCTAAACCCTCCAGTCCACCCCACTCCACTAATCTATGTTCTGTCTCCATAGACTCTGGACATTTCATATAAATAGAATCACATATGATTTTTTACTGTCCTTTTTCACTTAGCATAATGTTTTCAAGTTGCATCCAATTGTAGCATGTATCTATATTTTGTCCGTTTTTAGGAGCAGATAACATTTTATTGTACGGGTGTATTATGTTTGTGTTTACCCATTAGCTCATTGATGAAGAGTTGGAGTTGTTTTTACCTTTTGGCAGTCATGAATAATGTTGCTATAAACATTTGGGTAGAAGTTTTGTGTGGATGTATGTTTTCCTTTCTCTTAGGTATATACCTAGGAATGGATATGCTGAGTTATTTGTAAGTATGTTTAATTACTTGAAAAACTTCCAGAAATACATCTTGCTACACATGCTTTTTCACTTTATCCTTCAGATTTCATTAATAATTAAGGATATTCATTTTATTGTAATGTACTAAAATACAGGCATGCCACTTCTAATCTCATTAAGAATAACATCTTTTAACAAATAATATTTACTCTTTTTGGTTTCCCTTTATTTTTATTGATACATAATAGATGTACATATTTTGGGGGTATGTATAATTTAATACATTCATATAATGGGTAAAGATCAAACCAGCATAATTGGGCTATCATCTTGAATTTTTTTCTTTTTTTAAGATGGAGTTTCACTTGTCACCCAGGCTGGAGTGCAATGGCGTGATCCTGGCTCACTGCAACCTCCACCTCCGGGGTGCAAGCCATTCTCCTGCCTCAGTCTCCTGAATAGCTGGGATTACAGGCTCCTGTCAACTATTTTTGTACTTTTAGTAGAGACAGGGTTTCATCATGTTGGCCAGGTTGGTCTTGAACTGCTGACTTCAGGTGATGCGCCCGTCTCAGCCTCCCAAAGTGCTAGGATTACAGGCATGAGCCATCGTACCTGGCTGAATATTTGTATTTCCTTTATGCTACAAACATTCCCTTTATTACCTTCCAGCTAGTTTGAAATGTACAATATATTATTGCAAACTGTATTCACCCTACTGATCTATAGAACACTGTTTTTTAAATCAGACTGTATATTTATACCTATTAATCAATCTTTTAACTTCTCTGGACTCTGGTAATGAGCAATCTACTCTATCTTTATGAGATCTACTTTATTTTAGCTCCCATATATGAATGAGAATATGCAATATTTGTACTTTTATCCTTGGCTTATTTTACTTAACATGATGACCTCCAGTTTTATCCATGTTGCTGCAAATGACAGGATTTCATTCCTTTTATGGATTTCATTATTTCTCATTCTTATTTATTCTATTACATATATATACATATACACCACATTCTCTTTATTCATTCATCCATTGATGGAACTTAGGTTGAGTCCTTATTTTGTCCGTTGTGTATAGTGCTGCAACAAATATGGGTGTGTGTATATCTCTTCAATATGCAGATTTCCTTTCTTTTGGATATATGAGCAGTAGTGGAATTGCTGGATCAAATGGTAGTTCTGTTTTTAGTGTTTTCAGGAACTTTCATACTGCTTTCCTTAGTGACTGTATTAATTCACATTCCCACCAATAAACAGTGTATGAGGGGTTCCTCTTTCTCCACATCCTTGCCAGCACCCATTATTCCGTGTCTTTTTGATAAAAATCATTTTAACTGCGGTAAGATGAAAGCTTATTATTGTGATTTGGATTTGCATTTCTCTGATGATTAGCATTTTTTATATACTTGTTGTCCAATTTCTATGTTTTTTTTTTTTTTTTGAGAAATGTCTATTCTGATCTCTTGCCCATTCCTTATTCAGATTTTTATTTATTTATTTATTTATATATTGACATCGAGTTGTTTGAGCTCCTTACTTATTCTGGTTATTTATCTCTTGTCAGATAGATAGTTTGAAATATTGTCTCTTATTCTGTAGATTGTCTGTTCACTTTGCTGATTGTTTCTTTTGTCATGCAAAAGATTTTTGGCCAGGCATGGTGGCTCACACCTGTAATCCTAGCACTTTGGGAGGCCAAGGCTAGTGGGCTGCCTGAGCTCAGAAGTTCGAGACCAGCCCAGGCAACACGGTAAAACCCTGTCTCTACTAAAATAGAAAAAATTAGCCGGGCATGGCAGCGTACATCTGTAATCCCAGTTACTCAAGAGGCTGAGGCAGGAGAATTGCTAGAACCAAGGAGGTGAGCCGAGTTGCAATGAGCCGAGATCACACCACTGCACTCCAGTCTGGGCAACAGAGCAAGACTCCATCTCCAAAAAAAATATTTTTAACTTGATTTAATTCCATTTGTCTATTTTTCCTTTGGTTGCCTGTGCTGTTAGGATCTTACACAAAAATTTTTGCCCAGCCCAATGTCCTGGAACATTTCCCAGTGTTTTCTTTTAGTAGTTTCATAGTTTCAGGTCTTATATTTAAGTATGTAATTCATTTTGATTTGACTTTTGTATATGGTGAGAGATAGAAGTCTAGTTTTATTCTTCTGCATATCGTTATCCAGTTTTCCCAGCACCACTTATTGAAGAGATTGTCCTTTCCCCAGTGTATGTTATTGGCACCTTGTCAAAAATAAGTTAGCTGCAAATGCATGAATGTATATCTGGGTTCTCTATTCTGTTCCACTGGTCTATGGGTGTGTTTTATGCTACTACCATGCTGTTTTGGTTACTACAGCTTTGTAGTAAATTTTGAAATTGGATAGTATGACGACTTCAGCTTTGTTATTTTTGTTCAAGATTGCTCTGGCTATTCAACGTCTTTGTGATTCCACATAAACCTTAGGATTATTTTTTTTTATTTCTGTGAAGAATTTCATTGGCATTTTGATAAAAATTGCAATACATTTGTAAATCACTTCAGGTAGTACTATCATTTTTAACAACCTTAATTCTTTCAACCCGTAAGCATGGAATGCCTTTCCATTTTTTTGTGTGTCTGCTTCAATTTCTTTATTTAGTGTTTTTTATTTTATTTTATTTTTTTATTATGATACTTTAAGTTCTAGAGTACATATGCATAACGTGCAGGTTTGTTACATATGTATACTTGTGCCATGTTGGTGTGCTGCACCCATCAACTCGTCAGCACCCATCAATTCATCATTTACATCAGGTATAACTCCCAATGCAATCCCTCCCCTTTCCCCCCTCCCCATGATAGGCCCCGGTGTGTGATGTTCCCCTTCCTGAGTCCAGGTGATCTCATTGTTCAGTTCCCACCTATGAGTGAGAACATCTGGTGTTTGGTTTTCTGTTCTTGTGATAGTTTGCTAAGAATGATGGTTTCCACCTGCATCCATGTCCCTACAAAGGACACAAACTCATCCTTCTTTATGGCTGCATAGTATTCCATGGTGTATATGTGCCACATTATCTTAATCCACTCTGTCACTGATGGACGTTTGGGTTGATTCCAAGTCTTTGCTATTATGAATAGTGCCGCAATAAACATACGTGTGCATGTGTCTTTATAGCAGCATGATTTATGATCCTTTGGGTATATACCCAGTAATGGAATGGCTGGGTCATAAGGTACATCTAGTTCTAGATCCTTGAGGAATCGCCATACTGTTTTCCATAATGGTTGAACTAGTTTACAATCCCACCAACAGTGTAAAAGTGTTCTTATTTCTCCACATCCTCTCCAGCACCTGTTGTTTCCTGACTTTTTAATGATTGCCATTCTAACTGGTGTGAGATGGTATCTCATTGTGGTTTTGATTTGCATTTCTCTGATGGCCAGTGATGATGAGCATTTTTTCATGTGTCTGTTGGCCGTATGAACGTCTTCTTTTGAGAAATGTCTGATCATATACTTTGTCCAATTTTTGATGGGGTTGTTTTTTTCTCGTAAGTTGTTTGAGTTCATTGTAGGTTCTGGATATCACCCCTTTGTCAGATGAGTAGATTGGAAAAATTTTCTCCCATTCTGTAGATTGCCTGTTCACTCTGATGGTAGTTTTTTTTTTGTTTTGTTTTGTTTTGTTTTTTTTTTTTGTTTGTTTGTTTTTTGTTTTTTTGCTGTGCAGAAGCTCTTTAGTTTAATTAGATCCCATTTGTCAATTTTGGCTTTTGCTGCTGTTGCTTTGGTGTTTTAGACATGAAGTCCTTGCCAATGCCTATGTCCTGAATGGTACTACCTAGGATTTCTTCTAGGGTTTTTATGGTACTAGGTCTAACATTTAAGTCTCTAATCCATCTTGAATTAATTTTCGTATAAGGAGTAAGGAAAGGATCCAGTTTCAGCTTTCTACTTATGGCTAGCCAGTTTTCCCAGCACCATTTATTAAATAGAGAATCGTTTCCCCATTTCTTGTTTCTCTCAGGTTTGTCAAAGATCAGATGGCTGTAGATGTGTGGTATTATTTCTGAGGACTCTGTTCGGTTCCTTTGGTCTATATCTCTGTTTAGGTACCAGTACCATGCTGTTTTGGTTACTGTAGCCTTGTAGTATAGTTTGAAGTCAGGTAGGGTGATGCCTCCAGCTTTGTTCTTATGATTTAGGATTGTCTTGGCAATGCGGGGTCTTTCTTGCTTCCATATGAACTTTAAAGCAGTATTTTCAATTCTGTGAAGAAACTCATTGGTAGCTCGATGGGGATGGCATTGAATCTATAAATAACCTTGGGCAGTATGGCCATTTTCACGATATTGATTCTTCCTATCCATGAGCATGGTATGTTCTTCCATTTGTTTGTGTCCTCTTTTATTTCACTGAGCAGTGGTTTGTAATTCTCCTTGAGGAGGTCCTTTACATCCCTTGTAAGTTGGATTCCTAGGTATTTTATTCTCTTTGAAGCAATTGTGAATGGAAGTTCATTCATGATTTGGCTCTCTGTTTGTCTGTTACTGGTGTATAAGAATGCTTGTGATTTTTGCACATTAATTTTGTATCCTGAGACTTTGCTGAAGTTGCTTATCAGCGTAAGGAGATTTTGGGCTGAGACAATGGGGTTTTCTAAATATACAATCATGTCATCTGCAAACAGGGACAATTTGACTTCTTCTTTCCTAACTGAATACCCTTGATTTCTTTCTCTTGCCTGATTGCCCTAGCCAGAACTTCCAACACTATGTTGAATAGGAGTGGTAAGAGAGGGTATCCCTGTCTTGTGCCAGATTTCAAAGGGAATTTTTCCAGTTTTTGCCCATTCACTATGATATTGGCTGTGGGTTTGTCATAAATAGCTCTTATTATTTTGAGGTACGTTCCATCAATACCGAATTTATTGAGCGTTTTTAGCATGAAGGGCTGTTGAATTTTGTCAAAAGCCTTTTCTGCATCTAGTGAGACAATCATGTGGTTCTTGTCTTTGGTTCTGTTTATATGCTGGATTACGTTTATTGATTTGCGAATGTTGAACCAGCCTTGCATCCCAGGGATGAAGCCCACTTGATCATGGTGGATAAGCTTTTGGATGTGCTGCTGAATCCGGTTTGCCAATATTTTATTGAGGATTTTTGCATCGATGTTCATCAGGGATATTGGTCTAAAATTCTCTTTTTTTGTTGTGTCTCTGCCAGGCTTTGTTATCAGGATGATGTTGGCCTCATAAAAAGAGTTAGGGAGGATTCCTTCTTTTTCTATTGATTGGAATAGTTTCAGAAGGAATGGTATCAGCTCCTCCTTGTACCTCTGGTAGAATTCAGCTGTGAATCCATCTGGTCCTGGACTTTTTTTGTAGTAGGCTATTAATTATTGCCTCAATTTCAGAGCCTGCTATTGGTCTATTCAGGGATTCAACTTCTTCCTGGTTTAGTCTTGGAAGAGTGTAAGTGTCCAGGAAATTATCCATTTCTTCTAGATTTTCCAGTTTATTTGCGTAGAGGTGTTTATAGTATTCTCTGATGGTAGTTTGTATTTCTGTGGGGTCAGTGGTGATATCCCCTTTATCATTTTTTATTGCATCTATTTGATTCTTCTCTCTTTTCTTCTTTATTAGTCTTGCTAGCAGTCTGTCAATTTTGTTGATCTCTTCAAAAAACCAACTCCTGGTTTCATTGATTTTTTGGAGGATATTTTGTGTCTCTATCTCCTTCAGTTCTGCTCTGATCTTAGTTATTTCTTGCCTTCTGCTAGCTTTTGAATGTATTTGCTCTTGCTTCACTAGTTCTTTTAATTGTGATGTTAGAGTGTCAATTTTAGATCTTTCCTGCTTTCTCTTGTGGGCATTTATTGCTATCAATTTCCCTCTACACACTGCTTTAAATGTGTCCCAGAGATTCTGGTATGTTGTATCTTTGTTCTCATTGGTTTCAAAGAACATTTTTATTTCTGCCTTCATTTCGTTATGTACCCAGTAGTCATTCAGGAGCAGGTTGTTCAGTTTCCATGTAGTTGAGCGGTTTTGATTGACTTTCTTAGTCCTGAGTTCTAGTTTGATTGCACTGTGGTCTGAGAGACAGTTTGTTATAATATCTGTTCTTGTACATTTGCTGAGGAGTGCTTTACTTCCAATTATGTGGTCAATTTTGGAATAAGTGTGATGTGGTGCTGAGAAGAAAGTATATTCTGTTGATTTGGGGTGGAGAGTTCTATAGATGTCTATTACGTCTGTTTGCTGCAGAGATGAGTTCAATTCCTGGGTATCCTTGTTAACTTTCTGTCTCGTTGATCTGTCTAATGTTGACAGCGGAGTGTTGAAGTCTCCCATTATTATTGTATGGGAGTCTAAGTCTCTTTGTAAGTCTCTAAGGACATCATTTATGATCTGGATATGCTCCTGTATTGGGTGCATATATATTCAGGATAGTTAGCTCTTCCTGTTGAATTGATCCCTTTACCATTATGTAATGGCCTTCTTTGTCTCTTTTGATCGTTGATGGTTTAAAGTCTGTTTTATCAGAGACTAGCATTGCAACCCCTGCTTTTTTTTTATTCTCCATTTGCTTGGTAGATCTTTCTCCATCCCTTTATTTTGATCCTATGTATGTCTCTGCATGTGAGATGGGTCTCCTGAATACAGCAGACTGATGGGTCTTGACTCTTTATAAAGTTTGCCAGTCTGTGTCTTTTAATTGGAACATTTAGTCCATTTATATTTAAGGTTAATATTGTTATGTGTGAACTTGATCCTGCCATTATGATATTAACTGGTTATTTTGCTCGTTAGTTGATGCAGTTTCTTCCTAGCCTCGATGGTCTTTACATTTTGGCATGTTTTTGCAATGGCTGGTACTGGTTTTTCTTTTGCATGTTTAGTGCTTCCTTCAGGGTCTCTTGTAAGGCAGGCCTGGTGGTGACAAAATCTCTAAGCATTTGCTTATCTGTAAAGGATTTTATTTCTCCTTCACTTATGAAACTTAGTTTGGCTGGATATGAAGTTCTGGGTTGAAAATTCTTTTCTTTAAGAATGTTGAATATTGGCCCCCACTCTCTTCTGGCTTGTAGAGTTTCTGCTGAGAGATCTGCTGTTAGTCTGATGGGCTTCCCTTTGTGGGTAACCCGACCTTTCTCTCTGGTTGCCCTTAAGATTTTTTCCTTCATTTCAACTTTGGCGAATCTGGCAATTATGTGTCTTGGAGTTGCTCTTCTGGAGGAGTATCCTTGTGGCGTTCTCTGTATTTCCTGAATTTGAATGTTGGCCTGCCCTACTGGGTTGAGGAAGTTCTCCTGGATGATATCCTGAAGAGTGTTTTCCAACTTGGTTCCATCTTCCCCGTCACTTTCAGGCACCCCAATGAGATGTAGATTTGATCTTTTTACATAATCCCATACTTCTTGCAGGCTTTGTTCATTTCTTTTTCTTCTTTTTTCTTTGGTTTCTCTTCTCGCTTCGTTTCATTCATTTGATCCCCAATCGCTGATACTCTTTCTTCCAGTTGATCGAGTCAGTTACTGAAGCTTGTGCATTTGTCACGTATTTCTCGTGTCATGGTTTTCATCTCTGTCATTTATGACCTTCTCTGCATTAATTAGTCTAGCTATCAATTCTTCCACTCTTTTTTCAAGATTTTTAGTTTCTTTGCACTGGATACGTAATTCCTCCTTTAGCTCTGAGAAGTTTGATGGACTGAAGCCTTCTCTCATCTCATCAAAGTCATTCTCCGTCCAGCTTTGATCCGTTGCTGATGATCTGCGCTCCTTTGCAGGGGGAGATGCGCTCTTATTTTTTGAATTTCCAGCTTTTCTGCCCTGCTTTTTCCCCATCTTTGTGATTTGATCTGCCTCTGGTCTTTGATGATGGTGACATACTGATGGAGTGTTGGTGTAGGTGTCCTTCCTGTTTGATAGTTTTCCTTCTAACAGTCAGGACCCTCAGCTTTAGGTCTGTTGGAGATTGCTTGAGGTCCACTCCTGACCCTGTTTGCCTGGGTTTCAGCAGCAGAGGTTGCAGAAGATAGAATATTGCTGAACAGCGAGTGTACCTGTCTGATTCTTACTTTGGAAGCTCTTCTCAGGGGTGTACTCCACCATGTGAGGTGTGGGTTGTCAGTCTGCCCCTAGTGGGGGATGTTTCCCATTTAGGCTACTCAGGGGTCAGGGACCCACTTGAGCAGGCAGTCTGTCCCTTCTCAGATCTCAACCTCTATGTTGGGAGATCCACTGCTCTCTTCAAAGCTGTCAGACAGAGTTGTTTGCGTCTGCAGGTGTCTGCTGCTTTTTTTGTTTTTGTTTAGCTGTGCCATGTCACAGAGGTGGAGTCTACAGAGACAGGCAGGCTTCCTTGTGCTGCTTTGATCCCCACCCAGTTCGAGCTTCCCAGTGGCTTTGTGTACCTACTTAAACCTCAGCAATGTGGGTGCCCCTCCCCCAGCCTCACTGCTGCCTTGCAGTTAGATCGCAGACTGCTGTGCTAGCAATGAGGGAGGCTCCGTCGGCGTGGGACCCTCCTGGCCAGGTGTGGGGTATAATCTCCTGGTGTGCCCATTTGCTTAAAGTGCAGTATTGGGGTGGGAGTTACCCGATTTTCCAGGTGTGTTGTGTGTCTCAGTTCCCCTGGCTAGGAAAAGGGATTCCCTTCCCCCTTGGGCTTCCCAGGTGAGGCGATGCCTCGCCCTGCTTCAGCTCTCGCTGGTCGGGCTGCAGCAGCTGACCAGCACCGATTGTCCAGCACTCCCTAGTGAGATGACCCCAGTACCTCAGTTGAAAATGCAGAAATCACCGGTCTTCTGTGTCGCTCGCGCTGGGAGTTGGAGACTGGAGCTGTTCCTATTCGGTCATCTTGGTCCGCTCCCCCCCCCCCCCAATAGGTCTTTATTTAGTGTTTTAAATATTTCCTTGAATAGCTCTTTCTTGTCTTTGGTTAAATTGATTTCTAAGTATTTTATATTCTTCATAGGTAGTATAAATTATTTTCTTGATTTCTTTTTCAGCTTGTTCACTGTTAGTGTACATAAATGCTACTGATTTTTGTATGTTGATTTTGTATCCAGCAAGTCTACTGAATTTGTTGATCAGTTCTAATAGTGTTTTTGTGGAGTCTTTAGGTTTTTCTGGGTATAAGATCATGTTGTCAGCAAAGTAGGCTAGTATGACTTTTTCCTTTCCAATTTGGATGCCTTTAATTTATTTCTCTTGAATAACTGCTCTCCCCAAGACTTCAATTGTTATGTTCAATAATAGTGGTAGAAGTGGGCATCATTGTTTTGTTTCAGCCCTCAGAGGAAAGGTATTCAATTTTTCCCCATTCAGTATGATGTTAACTGTTGGTTTTTCATACATGGCCTTTATTATTTTGAGGTATGAACCTTCATACTCAGTTTGTTGAGGGTTTTTATCATAAAGGGATGAATTTTATCAAATGCTGTTTCAGACTCTATTGAAATGATCATGTGGTTTTTGTTCTTGGTTCTATTAATGTGATGAAACATTTTTACTAATTCGTGTATGTTGAACCATCCTTGCATCCCTGGGAAGAGTTCCACTTGATCATGATGAATGATCTTTTTAATGTGTTGTTGAATTCGATTTGCTAGTATTTTGTTGAGGAGTTCTGCATCTATGTTCATCACTAATATTGGCCTCATGTTTTCTTTTTATGATATGTCCTTGTTTGATTTGGGTATCAGGGTAATTCTGGCCTCATAGAATGAGTTTGGGAGTATTCCCTTCTCTTCAATTTTTTTTTTTTTTTTTGAAGAGTTTGAATAGAATTGGTATGAGTTCTTCTTTAAATGTTTGGTAAAATTCAGCAATGAAGGCGTCAGGTACTGGGGTCTTCTTTGATGGGAGACATTTTATTACAGCTTCAATCTCACTAGTCATTATTGGTTTGTCCAAGTTTTCTATTTCTTCATAGTTCAATCTTGGCAGGTTTATATATCCAGGAATTTATCCATTTATTCTAGGTTTTTCAATTTGTGGAATAGTTGTTTATAATAGTGTCTAATGATTCGTTGTATTTCTGTGATCTCAGTTCATGTCCTTTTTTTGATTTTATGTGTTTGAGTTTTCTCTTTTTTTCTTAGTCTAGCTAAAATTTTGTCAATTTTATTTATCTTTTCAAAAATCCAGTTTTTCCTTTCATTGGTGATGTTTTAGTCTCGATTTCATTGATTTCTGCTCTGATATTTATTATCACCTTTCTTTTACTACTTTTGGGTTTGGTATGTTCTTGCTTTTCAAGTTCCTTGAGGTACGTTATTAGGTTGCTTATTTGGAGTCCTTCTAATTTTCTGATGTAGGTGCTTATAGCTATAGACTTCCCTCCTAGTACCCCTTTTGTTGTATTTCATAGATTTTGGTATGTGGCATTCCCATTTTCATTTGTTTCAAGAATTTTTTAATTTCCCTCTTAATTTCTTCTTTTACCCATTGGTCATTCAGGAACATGGCTTCCCTTTTGAATCCCATGCCCATTTCCTCTTAGTTCATGAAACATACATAATGACGCTGGGAAAAAAAAACAGTCAATTATATGTTTCTTAAGCCCATTATTAATATTTGGGTATATAAGGTATTGTTTCTAAAAATTCAATAAACAAGTTAAATAAGACAGTACTCTAAAAAATTAAATGTGAAGTCCACCCATATTGTAAGAATTTGCAGGTTTTTAAAAGAAATTAAAATGTAAAAATCAGCCTATGCCCTGAACACGGAGATGGTCATTAGTTACCAAAGAGATTATTTCAATCAAATAGTCTGTAAACACCTACAGGCAAAGTCACGTTGCATCTAATTTTATTAACAAATATTAATTTACTGCATGAACAAAGATATTAACAAACCCAAATAATGGGCTGTGGAAGTACTAGAAAATCTTCAGCAATACATTAAGAAAACACTATGCTGCCAGGCACAGTGGCTCACACCTATAATCCCAGCACTTTGGGAGGCCGAGATGGGCGGATCATGAGGTCAAGAGATCAAGACTATCCTGGCCAACATAGTGAAACTCCGTCTCTACTAAAAATACAAAAATTAGCTGGGCATGGTGGCATGTGCGCCTGTAGTCCCAACTACTCAGAAGGCTGAGGTAGGAGAATCACTGGAACTCGGGAGGTGAAGCTTACAGTGAGCGCAGATGGCGCCACTGCACTCCAGCCTGGTGACACAGAGAGACAAAAAAGAAAGAAAGAAAGAAAGAAAGAAAGAAAGAAAGAAAGAAAGAAAGAAAGAAAGAAAGAAAGAAAGAAAGAAAGAAAGAAAGAAAGAAAGAAAGAAAGAAAGAAAGAAAGAAAGAAAGAAAGAAAGAAATGCAAATACAGAACTTTGTCAAAAGTGATCAAAAAGTCTTGTCTAAGGTTGTTATAAAATTTTGCTTCAGCTTAACCTAGAGCACAAAGATACAGATAGCGATGATGTTCCAAATATTTAACAGCCAGTACAACATAAGTATCAACCAATCACAATAAACACTCAGCATGATCCTGGAGCAGAGCCCTCTAGATGCCCAGGTTCTACCAAGGCTTAACCCTTTAATTGCTGTATTGTGGGACTTTCCAGGGAGTCCAGTTGGAGGGACCAGGGCAGCCAGCATGGCAAGGGGGCATTAGTTTAGCTAGGGATACAGGCTTTTATTTCTCTTTCAGAAAAATATAGGTGGTTACTGCTACCTTTTAATGAAAAGTAGGATCCTAGCAGGGTAAACTATCTGAATTTTCGCTCTGGATATAGTCGTTATGAACAGTTAGTGACTTTATAGAATTATATGCAATGGTCTATGCACAGATAAATGTACTTTTTAGGAGATAGTACATAGCTTCATCAGATGTTCACAGATGTCTTTTACTCAAAAATTAAGAACCAGTAAGATATTCCTTCATCTAGGATGGCTGATATGCGTTAAGTCCACATTTTTCTGAATAGGTATTCACCAAAGAAACATCCTGATTATGATTTGGCTTTTCAAACAGTTTGAGTATAGGTGGGGAATTAGTTAATCTTGCTTATGTGATTATATTCCTGGTGAAAATCAATATAATGATGTTTCAGTGTCTATTCCAGTCTCTTTTATATTTTGGTTAGTATCTGTATTTCCAGGAAATAAATTCTAGCTTCTGAGCCATCAACATTGAGGATCCATCCTGATATGAATATGTAGAATAAATTTTGGCCCAATTTTAGTATACTTTCCATACGATAAAATTACATGAACTGATTACTGTGTATCAAGAATATTGTTAACAAGAACATGATCAATCTGTAGAAATCAGCTATTTATATTCCCAAACTTTCCTTTTGGATTAGCTATTGGTACTGGATTTTCAATGGAAAAAGAATTAACAACCTGAAACTCCTGTCTGAATATTTCTATCAACTTTCTCTGGGAAATCCTGACTCTTGTTGAAGACACAGCTTTCTCTAGAGCAAACTGCTGTATCTGGTCCTCCTCTTCTCTCTTTCTCTGTTTCCCATCCCTCCTCTCTCCTACATTGCCTCTGGTCCTGAAAGTATATAGTAAGACATCCTTATCACAGATCCTTTCAGCCTCTTATTTCAGACCTCAACTACAACCCCTTCCTTGTTACAACTGTCTGGGCCTATCACCAGTGCTCATTCATTGGAGATTTTAGTATTTTGTCCACTGCCAGTGTCCCCAGTGCTACTCCTACCACTTTCTGTCTAGATAATCTCATCCAGTCTCACGGCTTTAAGTACTATCATCTATACACTGAGGATTGCAAAACTTATATTTCCCTGGGCCTGACAACCTTCCCAATTCCAAATTCCTAATTGACATCTTCCCTTGGACATCTAATAGGCATCTGAAACTCAAGTCCAAAAGATAACCCTTAATTTCCACCCCAAACCCGCTTTGCCCTGGCATTCTTCATTTTATTCCATATACTTTGGAATCACATTTAGCCCCTTCCTTTGATTCACTTCCCACATTCGATCTTTCTGGAATTTTTTATGCTCAACATTTATCTCAAATTTGATCACTTCTCACAATATCCCTGCCACCACCCTAGTTTAAGTGACCATAATTTTTTTACTTGGACTATTACTAGTTCACACATCCACTCTTAACCACCTCTAATCTATTTCCCACACTGCAAACAGACCACGACCCTCATAAAATTGGCTTTCCTCCTTACCCTAGTCTCCAAGGCACCACATAATGGTACCCCAACAACTCCTTGTCCTAATTATCCCCTATTTAAACTCACTCAGCTTCAACCACGTTGTTCCCTTGGTGTTTTTTAAACATTCTGCTCTATACCCACATGAGGATCTTTGTCCTTGTTATTTTCCAACTTAAAATACACTTTCCTCAGATACTTGCTTTCTATTTCTTCAAATGCTTCATCACCACTTATTTAAATGTGTTTATTTGATGTGCTCCACCTTAGAATGTAAGTTGATGACAGAAGGAACATCTGGATTTTTTCTTGTTCCACTACTCCCCCAAATCCTGTAAGACTATCTGTCTTATAATTAGTACTCCATAAATGCTTATTAAATCAACAAGTTGATGAATCAATCACAAATCCAATTGGCTTCCTCTGCCTTTAATTATTGTTTGGTAGCGTGTAGAAATAGGCTTCAGAATAGCAATATAGACAACAAGTACTTTTTAAAGAAGAAGAGATATGACTTATTACATGTGGACTTAGCTAGAAATAATGGAATACTTCCTTAAGGAAACTGAAGAACTAAACTATGACATAAACTTTAGATGTTTCAGTTTCAGAGTCACTATTTCCTGGTGTTTAGTTTTAGGTTTGTGGTCTCAAAGATCAATCAGAAAGGAAACTAAAGAATTTTAATAGTGAGTTTATCCAAATGAAGATGTGATGAAGAAATTTCCCTAGTGAGGTCGGCTGAACACTGAAAGGCCACCATAATAAAATGGTGGAATGTACATTAAAATAGCATCACAGAGTAGTGAGAAGAGTTCTAGAATAGAATTTGTCTCAGCTTTGCTGCTAATAAGCTGTGTAACTTTGAATTAAATAATAAATTTAAATAGTTTTCAGAAAATATTTGCCTGTCAAATGAAAGTGTAAGGCCTAGGTAATCTCTATGGTTTCTTAATACTTTTTGTGAAACAAAACACTAGGAGATAATCTTAACTAATAGCCATAATGTTAAATGTGATCCTCTATGTTTAAAGAAATGAGGTGATTGGGAATCAATGACTTCTGATTTTAAAATATCACATAAACCAGTCAATTTAATTGAAATAGACTTATTAAAATTATTGTTCTTGGTGATACTAGTAAGAAGGTAGGTGATAAGGTATTTCATGGATAAATGGTAGTTCAGATTTTTCCTTTAACTCTCTACTGATCATTTGCCAGGTAGATATAGGCCACATAAAACTGGTTTCAGTTAAATAGGTGGCTTTACAACAGTTCAGTCTGATGCGCAGGTAACAGGTCCGTCAATTAGAGGTCAATTAGATACAGTTACCTCAAAGTTAATTCCATAATCAGGCTAAGTTGACCAAAATAGAGAAGCTTAATAAAGTCTATGTATAATAGAGCATGAATACTGAAAAGCAAACAACCTCCAGTTTGGAATATCAAGACTCGTCTTACCTCTACAGATACAGAGAAAGAAAAAACTGCTTGCTGAGGGAATTCAGATGACAAACAAATCCTCTCCCCCTCAAATAACATTCCATTTTTGCAAACTCGTATTGTGGTAGATACACTGCCATCACCATAGACCAAAAATCCAACTAATTTTAAGCAAGACTAGCCCTTCCTTCTCCTTTTCACAAATGATCACTCAGACATTACCTTCCCTGTAAATATCTGTGCCAAGAAACTGTCCTGAAAGCAACATTTTTAAAAATTAATAACTATTTCTTCTGACACACAAAAATCGATGGGTCCCATTTGGTGCCTGAGGTGTCACATTAACCAATAAAGGGCAGACCCCAAATGCGTACCTTTCACCATCTGCCTGGAGCTTCAAGCATGCCAGGTTTGAGCAGCTTTAGATTCTGCTTCATTCAGGGAATTTGCTGTGAAGCAAATTCAGCCCTTGGCAGTTTTTCTCTTTTCATCACTCCAGCACAGCTAGGTTTGTTGTTGTTGTTGTCATCGCTGGTTTTTTCACTCTGAGAATTCTAATTATAGTTACAACAACAAAGCAATTCATGTATTTGTATCACCTCCTAGATTTTCATTTCTCACCATCAACACAAATCAGTATTCCAGTCTGTTAAAAATGGCACATTTCACAGATAATCACCTTCATAAAAGCTGTCAGGTAAGTATACCATTAGCACTGAATGTGTAAAGTTCTTCGGCCTCAAATACCAAAACCAGAGACATTTTCTGAAGATTTTTCTGGAGGTTGCCTTTGGGAAGAAAATGTATTAGAACACTGACATATCCTCACTATTTTTAAAGGGATAGTCCAGTAAAATGTTCTGGAGTCATCAATCCAATACCTGGCACAAAAAATGTGTATAAAACTGGAAGTTGAAGTTGTTGAGTCTGTACTACAACCTCAGAAAGCAAGAATGAGGTCATAACTTGCTGTCGCTTCTTTCCCTGTTCACCTCTCTGGCAACGAATTTAGGACTTAAGTCACAGTGCTGACTCTGTCTACTCAGGAAACCCTCAGAGGATTATGTTTCAGTTTTTAATAGTGAGGCAATGACTAGTAGTATAATGAAAGAGTGAATGAGCCTTCCTATATCTTATGAAAAGTGACTGTGATACTGAAGACCAGGGTAGAATCTTCACTTCTGAAATTACCAATAGTAATTCATGTGTTAAAATCATCACCATCATCATCACTATCACCATCCTCATTGCTTCCATTTATTCCTGTCTACTAAGATAAGGGAAAGCACTATGTTAAAAGCTTTTACATATATGCTACAGCTCATTTGCAAAGATGGGCTCAATAATTTCTCCCATGTCTATGGGCAGGTCTCTTTGCAATGTGATTTGCTACTCTTTCTATCGAGAAGCAGAGTTTATTTTCCATCCCCTTGTATCTAATCTGGTCTTGTACTTGTTTCATCAAGTAAAATGTGGTAGAAGTGACTAGGGGATTCCTGAGCTTCAGTTACATGAGGCCTTGCAGGTTTTGCAGCTTGCACTCTTGCTGCCCTGAGACTGTCATACAGAAAGCCAGTGCTGGTTTCCTAGCAGATAAGAGACTGTGTGGGGGACTGAGAGAGAGAGAGAGACAGAGACAGGTAAAAAAAAAAAAAACCCATCAGTCATTAAAATGAGGCCATCATGAACTATCCAGCCCCAGTGAAGACACGACATGATAGCAGCCATATAAGTGACCACAGGTAGGACCACCAGGAGAAACACCAACCCAATCCCAGGCCAAATTTCCAATTCACAATAAGATAAGCAAAAATAATGATGTTTGTTTTAAGCTACTAAATTCTGGTTTGTACACAGTAATAATTAACAAAAATGCATCTATTTTCTGTTTGAATCTTCAAAAGAACGTTGTGCTCTTTCCAGAACATCCACCACACTGCCTCTAGTGTCAGCCTGCCAACTGTTTGTTAAATATTTGAGTGTCCCACTTGATACGATTCACTTATTTGGTCAAAAGAAAATATGAGATACTAACAAGAAAATGAACAGGGTTGATTAATTAACATGAAACAGAAAGTCGTACTTAAAAGTTGTAATTTCTCTCCTGTCTTGGCTGGGAAGGAGTAAGGAAATTGATCTAGAGGTCATTCTCTCTGGTTACAATTTGCCCAGATATGGGTCAGGAAGTAGGAGGTCAGGGAGAGGCTCAAAGTATATGAGTTTTCATATCACCATTACCACTCCAAATGTCCAAAGCCCATTCTCTTTTTCCAGGTTTTTCAAGGACTCTGATCTGTTGAAAGGGTGGTTGTCTGGATAGAGATTTATATATTGGCCAAGTCATTCCGAGGCCAAGATTGTGCTTCCTGCTGGATGGTCACTGGACCTGCAGGCTGCGGTCCTCACCAGTTACCATTGAGAATGACAACATGTCCCCTTGACACAGGTGATTTAACAGTATACAGTTAAGACAGGTACACCCAAGTACAGGCTAGATGATCTAGGGTTGGACTAATCTCTCTCATGGGGTGAAAGAATTGCATCACGTATTGCTCCAAACCTTTTCTGAAATCATCACTTAAATCTCAATTAAAATGACTTTGACATTTCTGCTCTCAGTTTCTACTGTGATGAACTTGCCCTAAGGCGATGGATAATATCTACATGTCTGGCAGGGAGAAGTCCAACAGTAAGAAAAGAGTACAGTTTTCAAAACTTATCCTGTCACATGGTATATAGTCTAGGGCTATGTGAGGAATGTGGGCTCAAGAAGAATTCAGAGAAATCCAAGATCATCACTGAAGGTCAAAAGAATCAGGAAAAGCTTAAAGGAGGAGGTGGGGCATCAACTAGTCAATCACAGCTATTTAAATTACCAAAGTAGAAGCAGCATTAACAGAATTGTCCTGGTGACATTAGCAGTATTTGGTTGGATGTGGACATTTATTGAGCTCATTCTGAAACATAACCAGATTAATTTCTAAACAAAGCAAGAGTTATAATCCTAATAATTCACATTTATTTTTATTCCATTCATGGGCAAAGCAGTTTTATGTATATTATTTCATTTGATAAATAATAGTATTAACTAAAAATCATTATTATAAGAGACAGTTTTTCATGCACACTATAACCAGCCAGATGTACTATTTGATTCTTTTTTGAACTAGTAGGTGGTTTTGCTTTGATTTTGTTTTCTGCTTCATGCCCATACATGCTAAACAGTAAGTCTGAGGTGTACAAGGATAGCAAAAACTATTCACCTCCTCAGAGTCTGTTAAATCTCTCATTTTTAGTCTCCTCAGAGTTGGAATATATTGCTTTTCCTTTATAGGTGTCAATGAACCTAAACACGTGAATGTGCCATTTTAAAACATTTCTGACCTTTTCTCACCGAACTTGTCACTGCTGACTCACTTGGACAAGAGGACATCTTTCAATATATTCCTGTCTCTTCCCCCTTTAGATCTCCTGATGCTTGTTTTCTCTTACTTGGCTCACCTTCTGAGCATATTAGCTTTACTTCTTACCATTCCCCTTATACTTTTTGCAAGTGAATTCACCTTTTACTGCAGTCCTAAGATGTCTCTTTGTCCCACAGAACTAATAAACTGGCTTTTTTCACTCAAGGTTGCATAATTTTATTTTTCTTTTAGTGAGGTTACATTCCACTTGGGATGTAGAAAACTTAAAAATATCACTCTCACTCTAACAAAAAAAAAAAAAATGTAGAAAATCTACCAGATTATAATGTTTCTCGATCTCAGTAGAGACCTAGGCTCACATCTGAAATCTGAGAAAAGATAGGAACCTCCATGGAAAAGTGGGACACAAACACCCAGAGCATAGAAGGAAAGCAATGCTTCCCTATAAGTGGTTAAGAAGAATCCTTTAACTAATGACTAAAGACTGAATGTGAGCTAGTATGAGAATATGGAGTCTCTGGAAGCTGAAAATTCACTAGCAGAATTTTCACTGTGATCACAGGAAAGACCACAGGCATAGTGGAAGAGAAATCTTCCATTATGGTGCAGGCCTGGAACTGGAGAGTGGCTCTCTCTCTCTTCAGGAAGTACACAAAGTCCCATCTGGAATTTTTTTGTTTTTATTATAAAACAAAAGCTTTAAGTTACTGGAGGAAGGGAAATAAAGTCTGCTGTCACCAGTGTACAGACAATGGCCCACTGTGGGTGTGAAAAGGGAAAATGAAAAACTCTGTACCCTGGGGAAAGGCAGCCATTCTCTTTTTCTGAGACAATGACAAGATCACTGAAATAGCGCCCCCCCCCCCCCCCCCCCGCAGATAAAAGGAACACAGAGTTGGTCTAACACTGAGGGTGGTCTAGGACAATAGGCCCCCGCCCCACCAAATCTCCCCTACCATGCTATCAAGCATTGAGTAACAACCAACAGAAGTCTATTGCTAAGGGATGGGCAAGAGCATAAAAACCTCCCTGAGGTACAAGCATAAAGGGAAGGCCTAAAACTGAGGGTTAAAGAGACCCTGAGAATAAAAACCTTCCAGAAAACTACTGTCCAGCCTGGGCACAAGGTAAATATGCAGGGAATTGAAGCTGATGATATAGTAAAGGTAACCACAGTAACAACATCACTCAAACTCAGTTCAACTCCTAGTGAGATTAACTTAACCAGACACTTTGTAGATCTTTCTCTTAGCAAAAGAGAAGGTGTTCTCATTTCCAAGCCTAAATATTATTTATCTCAGTCTCCACTGTCACACACAGAATGACCAGCTTTTAAGAAAAATTGTGAGACACTCAATAAATTAAGAAAAAGAAACAACCCATTGTCAAGGGACTAAATACCAGCAAAACCAGACTCAGGAATGAACCAGATGTTGGAACTAACAAAGAGGGAATGTAAAATAAATATTATTAGTATGTTAAACATACTAATGGAAAAGGTGGACAACATGCATAAACAGATAGGGAAGGCTTTTGCTGATTTCAGCACAGTGAAGGAAACAGAGATCTTAAAGGCAATTGAATAGATTACCAGAACTGAAACACAAGAAAATAAAGAGTAGAAGATAAAATGAACAGAACAGAACTTCCAAAATCTGGACATCAAATGGCTCTCTCTCCTTCTCTGTCTCTCTCTCTCTCTATGTATTTCATCTCAGAAGACAGAAAGGAAACAAGGTGGAAGAATTCTTTTAAAATATACTAGCTGAGAATTTTAAGAAATAATAAAATCCATCGTATCACAAATCTGAATAGTTCAGGGCTCCCCAAGCACAAGGAAACACACACACATGCCCCTAGACAAACCATATTGAAATTGCTGAGAAAAAAATGAGAAAAGTGGAAGTTCTGAAAGCAGCCATGGGAGGTCGGGGGAGGAGAAGAACACATTAGACATATTTAAAAAAAGGAAAAAATTATAGCAGATATTTTGTCTGTACAGGCAGAAGATAACAGAGTGACATCTTTAAAGTGCAGAAAAAAACACTGTCAAACTGGGATTCTCTACGAAACAAAAATATCTTTCCAAATTTAAGGATAAATAAAGACTTTGTCAGACTAAAAAATACTGAGAGAATTCATTTTCAGCAGACTTGCAATACAAAATGAAAAAAGTTAAAATAATTTGTTCAAGTAGAGGAAATATGATACCAGACAGACTTGGATCAACACAAAGAAATGAATAGATATAGAAAAAACATAAATGAGGGTAAATATAAAAATGTTAAGAAAAATTTTTAATTGCTACCAAATATAGTTGACTGCCTAAAGCAAAAAATATAGCAATGTGTTTTGAGTTTATAACATGTATGGAGTAAAATACATGGAAACCATGGCACAAAGATGAAAGAGAGGAATTGAAACTATGCCCTTGTAAAGCCCTTACTTTACACATGAGGTAGTTAATATTATTACAAGCTATACTGTGATTAAAGATAAATCCAAGGAAACCACAGAAAATTTAAAGAGTATAAATAATTAACAAATAATGGAGATAAATGAAATAAAATATTTATTATAAAAGCAAGAAGGATAAAAGTGGAGGTGGGAATAAACATCAGATGTGACAAATAGAAACTAGCTGTAAAGGTGATGGATTTCAATTTAACCATATCAATAACATTAAATGTAAAGGGTCTAAACATAACAATTAAACAGAATAGATAAAGAGCAAGAAAACAGCTGTCTACAAGAAAGATACTTTAAGTGTAAAGTCATATATAGGTTAAAGTATAAGCCTGAGAAAAGTGCACACCATGTATATATCAATTAAAACAAATCCGAGTTTGCCATATTAATATTACACAGAGTAAGCTTCAAAACAGGCAATTTTACCTGGGATAAAGAAGGACATTCATAGTAATAAAGGGATCCATTTGCCAACAAGGCATAATAATATTAAGTGTATATGTACCTAACAATGGGTTTCCAAATACATGAGGTGAAAATTAATAGCACAGAGTGGAGAAATAAACAACTCCATAATGAGAGCAGATTTCAGTACTTCTCCCTCTCTCAGCAACCAACAGACTAAGTGGAAAGAAAATTAATAAGGATATAGAAGATTTGAATAACACTATCAATCACCTTCATGTTGTGGATATTTATAGAGCATTTTATCCCACAACAGCAGCATGCATGTTTTTCTCAATATTATTTTCTCACGGAATGTTCACAATAGTGGGACATAGTGTGGGCCATAAAATAACCTTAACAACTTTAAAAGAATAGAAATAAAAAAGTATGTGGTTGAACCTAAAGGAATTAAACTGGAAATGAATTTCAGAAAGCTATCTGGAAATTTTCTAAATATTTAGAAATTCATTAAGATAGATTAAATTTTTACAATTAAACTTTTTTTTTTTTTTTTTTTTTTTTTTTTTTTTTTTTTGAGACACAGTCTTGCTGTCACCCAGTCTGGGGTGCAGTGGTATGAACTCAGCTCACTGTAACCTCTGTCTCCTGGGTTTAAGCGATTCTCCTGCCTCAGCCTCCTGAGTAGCTGGGACTACAGGCATGAGCCAATACACTTGGCTAATTTCTGTATTTTTAGTAGAGATGAGGTTTCACCATGTTGACCTGGCTGGTCTCGAACTCCTGACCTCAGGTGATCTGCCTGCCTCGGCCTCCCAAAGAGCTGGAATTACAATTGTGAACCACTGTGCCCAGCCAAATTTTTACTTTCTTTTTAAGTCCCTTAAAGAGAATGTGGAGTACTTCAGAAACAACATTTTATTTATTCGAAAGTAATTGTTTAAGAATTTGTGATAATTCAGATGAAGTCTAGGCTGACCCTTATATGATCATTTAAACAAGAATTTAATAATCTGGGAAACTTTGAAACTACCAAAAAGCTTAATTGTAAATTTCTTGACTATATTGCACACACTAGGTGCTCATGTAGTAATTTTGCTCATTAATTTTGTATTAATAAAAATCAAATTAGAATAGTTAATATATGAAATTTTTTGCATGCTATGTAGTCAAAAGTATGTATGTGCTAAGAACAAATGGTTATTTTTTATTACATTTACATAAAGGTAAGTTCTCAAATTTTACCTGAAATTAACCAAGTTTAAATTAATCAAATCCTTATATATTAAATTTTCTGTACTTTCTGATTATGCCATATGATGTATCTTAAAATAATAAAACTGCATGCCTTAGAAAAATATGTTGTAATAAAAATTAACTGTCAAAGGGACCTTTTGAAGGATTATTTTAAATGTTTAGGTTTTCACTACATTTAGTCATTCAAGAAAGATAATTGCAGTGCTGTGTGTGAACCGTTGTGCTAGGAGGTGAGGGGTGAAGGCTCAAAGAATATTAGCTTTCATGTACTGTGTGCCAAGCACTGTACTCACGCTCTCTATATATATATCATCTTGGTTAGCTCTTAATTGCTTCCTCATGGTTATTATTTTGTCTGTTTTACAAATAAGGAAACAGAAGATCAGAGAGATTAATTAATTTTTATCCAGTCACACAGCCAGGGTACCAGGGGTTTAAATACAGATTTGTCTGTTTCCAGAGCCTGCATTCCTAACTGCTTCCTAAGACATGGTCAAGTTTCCTTATGGATCTTGCACTATAAGGTAATTGAGGAGACAAGATATGTATGCATATGAGTTAATTATAACACAAGGCAGTCAGTAAAGGTTAAAGCAAATGGAGGAGTAAGTACCTAGAGAAATGGTGCCTACTGGTTAAGACAAACTGAGTTCAGAAACTGTTCCAGCATTTGGATGGTCTTGGGCAAGTTACTTAACCCCTTAACCTTTATTTTCCCATATGTGAAATTGGAAAAACACAGAGGCTATCTCATGAAGTATAACACAAGCTCCAAAAAAGCTGTTGTTAAGGATTAACCAAAGTTATATCAAATGAAGCCCTTGGAACATGGTAAGCATTATAAGTAGTAGCTATAATTTGGCAACTGATTGACATCTTTCCACCCTATTAGATTAAGAGTTCCCATATAGGCAGGGAAAGATTTGTCTGATTTGCTCATCATTTTATCACTAGGGTCAAGCCTGGTACCACAGTACTCAGCACAGGTTAAGGCCTAGCTAAATGAAAGATGCCAGATTCAGATGTGGCAGGTGAAGAGAGAGAGAGACAAAGAGAGAATTGTTAACTTCAGGAAACAGGGAGGACTTTACTTAAAAGAGAGAATATAAGCCAGTCCTTGGAAGACTTAGGATTTTAAATAAAAGGAGAGGAAAAAGAAATGTGTATTGGGTAAGTAAAATGGCATTTGGAAAGCTAATAAGGCGGGAATAGAAAACTCATGTTTGAGTGACAATGAGTAGACCAACCTTGCTGATGTAGAGAATTCACACAGGAGAGCAATAAAGACAGAAAGCTGAAAAAGGAGGCTGGGATTGAAATATTAAAGGGCTTTGGTGGTGGCCGGCGACTGTGGTCCCGGTTACTCGGGAGGCTGAGGCAGGAGAATGGCGTGAACCCGGGAGGTGGAGGTTGCAGTGAGTGGAGATCGCACCACTGTACTCCAGCCTGGGCGACAGAGAGAGACTCCATCGAAAGAAGAAGAAGAAGGAGTAGAAGGAGAAGGAGAAAGAGAAGGAGAAGGAGGAAGAGGAGGAGGAGGAGGAAGAAGAAGCAGCAGCAGGAAGAAGAAGAAGAAGAAGAAGAAGAAGAAGAAGAAGAAGAAGAAGAAGAAGAAGAAGAAGAAGAAGAAGAAGAGAAGAAGAAGAAGAAGAAGAGAAGAGAAGAGAGAAGAGAAGAGAAGAAGAGAAGAGAAGAGAAGGAGAAGAGAAGAAAGAAAGAAGAAGAAGAAGAGAAGAAGAAGAAAGAAGAAGAAGAAGAGAAGAAGAAGAAGAAGAAGAAGAAGAGAAGAAGAAGAAGAAGAAGAAGAGAGGAGGAGGAGGCGGAGGAGGAGGAGGAGGAGGAGGAGGAGGGAGGAGGAGGAGGAGGAGGAGGAGGAGGAGGAGGAGAAAGAAGAAGAAAGAAGGAGAAGGAGAAGAAGAAAAGAAAGAAGAAGAAGAAGAAAGAAGAAGAAGGAGGAGAAGAAGGAGGAGGAGGAGGAGGAGGAGGAGGAGGAGGAGGAAAGAAATACAGGGCTTTGAATGCCAGGCAACACAAGCAATCCTCTTATTTTTCTTCTTTCAGCCTTTGTATCCCAGAAAGAGCTTACATTTACTCCCTCTTGATTTTTTTGAGGGTGGAGGAAACACAGGGTTCCAACCATTATATTTTGACACATATAAGCTACCCATTGCTGTTGTGACTAAGAAATATGATATGAATAGTCTTATAACACAGGTTTTGGTGCCAAGGCTAACAGGCTCTGCTAAGAACTTACCTATTCTATCTCCATAGACTGACTATAGAGGAGAGCATTAAAGCATTCATTTCTGCCTCCTTCTGAAAGATGCAGGGCTTAGGCAGCTCTGCAGGAGTTCAAATAAATCTCTCTCCCATGACATTGAAAATGAGGGAATAATCAATGAAAACTTCCCTAGCCTTGCTAGAGATCTAGACATTCAACTACAAGAAGCTCAAAGAACACCTGGGAAATTTATTGTGAAAAGATGATTACCTAGGCACATAGTCATCAGGTTATCTAAAGTCTAGACAGGATAGAATCTTAAGAACTGTGAGGCAAAAGCATTAGGTAATCTTCAAAGGAAAATGTATCAGATTAACAGCAGATTTCTCAGCAGACACCCTACAAGCTAGAAGGGATTGGGGTCCTACTTCTAGCCTCCTTAAACAAAACAATTATCAGTCAAGAATTTTGTATCCAGTGAAACTAAGCTTCATAAATGAAGGAAAAATACGGTCTTTCTCAGACAAACAAATGCTGACAGAATTTACTAAATCAGCACTACAAGAACAGCTAAAAGGAGCTCTAAATCTTGAAACATATCCTCAAAATACACCAAAATATAATCTATTAAACCATAAATATCACAGAACCTATAAAATAACACAATGAAAAAAAAAAAAAAGCTCTTCAGGCAACAAATAGCCCAATGAATAGAATAGTACTTCACACCTTAATACTAATATTGAATGTAAGTGGCCTAAATGCTCCACTAAAAAGATACAGAATGGATAAGAACTTATCAACCTAGTATTTGCTGTCTTTAAGAGATTCACCTGACACATAAGGACACACATAAACTTAAAGGGATTGAAAAACATATCCATGCAAAGAGACACCAAAAGCCAGCAGGAGTAGCTATTTTTTTATTTTTTTTGTTTTGTTTTGTTTTGTTTGAGACAGAGTCTTGCTCTGTTACCCAGGCTGGAGTGCAGTGGCACATTCTCAGCTCACTGCAACCTCTGCCTCTTAGGTTCAAGTGATTATCCTGCCTCAGTCTCCCCATTAGCTAGGATTACAGGCTCCTGCCACCATGCCCAGCTAATTTTTGTATTTTTAGTAGAGACAGGGTTTCACCATGTTGGCCAGGCTGGTCTCAAACTCCTGACCTCAAGTGATCCACCCACCTTGGCCTCCCAAAGTGCTGGGATTACAAACAGAAGCCACCATATCCAGCAGGAGAATCTATTCTTCTATCAGACAAAACAAACGTGAAAGCAACAGCAGTTTAAAAAGTCAAAGAGGAACAATATACAATGATAAAAGGACTACTCCAACAGAATATATCACAATTCTAAATATATATGCATGTAACACTTGAGTTCCCCAATTTATTTAAAAATTATCACTAGATCTATGAAATAAGATAGATAGCAACATAGTAATAGTGGGGGACTATAGTACTCCACTGACAGCACTAGACAAGTCATCAAGAGAGAAATCAAGAAACAATGAGCTTAAATTTTACCCTAAAAAAAATAAACTTAACAGATATTTACAGAACATTCTACCCAACAGGTGCAAAACAGACATTCTATTCATCAGCATATGGAACATTCTCTAAGATAAACCATATGATAGCTTACAAAACAAGAAAAGAAAATTTAAATTATATCAAGTACTCTCTCAGACTACAGTGGAATAAAATTGGAAATCAACTCCAGAAGGAACCCTCTACACTAAGAACATTAAGTAACCTGCTACCGAATGATTATTGGGTCAACAATGAAATCAAGATGTAAATTAAAAAATACTTTGAACTAAACCATAATAGTAGCACAAACTATTGAAACCTTTGGGATACAGGAAAAGTGATGCTAAGAGGAAAGTTCATAGCATTAATGCTTATATCAAGAAGTCTGAAAGAGCACAAATAGACAATCTAAGGTCACACGTCAAGGAACTAGAGAAACAAGAACAAATCAAACTCAAACCCAGCAGAAGAAAAGAAATAAGCAAGATCAGGTCAGAACTAAATGAAATTGATGCGCGCGCGCGCACACACACACACACACACACACACACACACACACTCAAACGGTGAATGAAATTTCAGCTCTTCATTTATACCTCATTGAAAGCATGGCTTCATTCAATGAAACAGGATCTATGAGAACAGATTATAAACTTTAAAGTGCTTATAATTGTCATCACTACCACCTCCACCACTACCAGCCCCAAAAAGTCCATAGACCACAAGATCTGGGATAGCTAGTAAGTGTCATCTTCCAGCCAGCTCTATCAATTAGGAGTGGTTTCTTGTAGCTCTGGGTTGAGAAGGACTCAGGCTGCACCCAGGCTCCAAGGGAAAATATAGTTATGTCTATTATGTGAAGACATGATGAGCGGAGGGTGATCACATGGGAATCAGAAAGTGAACATACCAGGCATGGGTGGGAAGGCTGGCCTTTTAGATTATGATACTGACCAAAACTTCAATAATGACTCAAAGTCCTATTACATTGCCCAAGAATTACATCACCTCTTGTCACCCTATGACTCATGATGTAACCACAGATAAAAGAACAAAATTTTAGTGAACCAGAAGAGCCTAGAAAATTTTAAATGAGCTGGATCTCACAATACAAAGCCTTCTCCAACATTTTTAGAACTTACATTTTAAAAGTTATGGTTTTCATATTAATTAACTCTAAATGAAACAGAGGTGATCATTTTAGCCTTGGGAGCCTCTCACCATCCTCAATCTTCAGTTCCCAAAATTACATTAAAAAAGAACTTATTCAAAGCATTTATTTTAAAAAGAAACATCCCCAGACTAAAGAAATAAAAATCGAGTTAGAAATACTTGTACGTTCTAGATCTCTGTTGTCGGGATATAGATTGGGCTGTCAACAGTATGACCAGACAAAAAGATGATCGAATGAAATAATGGGTGCAGTACTGGGGTCACCCCAATTCCTCAAATTCACCACTCTTATTAACAATATATTTAAGATGGGTAAATGGAGAGCAACAGAGCAATACCAGCTTCACCCTAGAGTTATGGTCTGCTTCTGCAAGAAACTCATTCAAGAGATTAATTCACTACTGAGACGTCTTCTGCTTTGCCGTTCAAAGGAGCTTTTATAAGGTTTACGTATAGTTGTCAGACTTTAAATTGCACCCTTACCGTGGGAAATTAAATTACAAAACAACCTTCCCCTGTCATGACTAAAAATGTTTAAAATGTGTTCTAACAAAATAATCTTATTTTAAACATATTTCCCTCCAATGTGACATGTTCCAAGTAGTTTCTCTAGTGAGAAAAGGTACATATTAGTTTATTTCTCTGCCTTTTGAAAAGTCTTTGATATAAGGGATATTTGAAATGACCTTGGTGTCACATAGCACCTGCTGGCTGATAAAGATTACCTTTGACCTGGACCTGAGGTAAAGGAGACACAATGACCTTGAATTGATTTCAGTTAGCATTACACACTCCAGAGGAACAGGTGTCAGTGGAAAGCTTAAGCCACTCAATTCAGCCCAGTTTCACATATATATTCATCTTATATTGTCATGCTCTGGCTCTAACTTTGACAATATAAATCAAAGTTCAATTCTGTGCAGATTAAATATAAATATGATTACCAAAATTTTTCAACCCGCCATGTTTTAATTAATGAGTGAAGTAAAATAGGAACAGGAATCTTCATAAGCATAGGCATGATTAGGTTACTCATTTTTTAATCCCCAGATGTACTTATATTTAAGTACTTATATTTAATACCCACCTCACTGGAGCTATTGATCAATCAAGTAAACTTTTTATACAAATGTAGATGAAGTTGCCAGTGAAGTTCTTCAAGGAATTTACAAAGGAGGTAGGAAGATAAGTTCAACACACATGAAACAACTAGGAAAAAGTATTAGTGTATATTCTCAAGAGTAGTCAGAAGTCAAGACATGTATATAAGGAGGGAGAAAAATGAAAGGCAAAGCATCAAAGTCTTCATGGGGGTGGGAAAAATATAAAACCTGAAAAGATGATTAAGGTTTGAATAAGTAAAGAGGTAAATGAGAAAGAAGAAGGGAGAAGGGAGAAGGGAGACCATTTTCTGAGGTTACTTACCAGAGCTCTGGTCCTCTTTTATTGTAACTTATTGCTTCTACAACAATAAAGACTTAAAAATTTCAAAGATATTTCTACATTTTAATATTTCAGAAACAGGGGTGCATCCTCCAATGAAATATCACAGCTTAATTGGCAATAATTTTCTATCATGAAGGTACATAATAGTACTCAATTTTTCTTTCAGTTGACGTTCTCTTAAATCCACAGATACAGAGTACATATAATCATAACCTAAATCACAGAGGCCGTGAAGACTGAACTGATCCTCCATATTACACTGCAAGGCTACATGATCCTGGTTTATGATTTACTTTTCTTTATAATTCCACTGCATTCAAACATGATTTAACCATATATCAAAGGGGGAATGTGTCAGTTTATTGCCTCTCACTTCCAAATCTACCCTGTTGCCTGCTCATGATACTAAAACCTTTCTCCTTTGGCAGTTGGCATGATGTTGATCTTTGCCGGGAGAGACATGAAAGGACCCTGGAGGAGGAAAAGTCTTCTCCTCCTGGGTCTGGCATGCTTTTATTTTTTCTGCTGCTGCTGCAGTCGGTTGGTATTCACTCAGTGAATTCACCCCTAGTGACCTTAGTGGCTCTTCTGAATTAACTACCAAGCAAGTTCCTTGGACACCCCAGATGGCTTTCTGAAGGTGAGTTTCATGAAGTGCCCCACCCAGCTTCATGATGTCTTCCTAGTAAAAGTTTCCTGGCAATGGCTTCCTGGTGAATTCAAAGCATCTTCCTTTCCTGGGAAGTTTCCTGGCTAGTATCATTGACACACAGCAAGCAATTCTCTGCCTGGCCATCTTGAGTCACTGATTTTGGATAAGCACCGGACGTGGCAACTTAGCAAACCACTGCCATTCAGTGAGCTACAACCCACTCCACTGAAGTCTGAATCCTTGGCTTGGAATGAATTCTTCCCTTCCAGGTTTACTCCTTCCTTGGTTACTCTCTCTCCTTCAGTCATTTAAGTTCTCATTTATCCCCTCTTAGTTAATCTGTTATCAGTTAATAACTCTTTATCTTAAACCATCCCTATTCAAATTACTATGAGGTTTCTGTTTCCTGATTAGACCCTGCCTAATACTATAGGGAAAGAGCTGGCAAGATACCAAAAGCTTCTGATTCCTTAGGAATTAAAATGGATCTCATACACTAATATGAGAAACCTGATAGACTTATCAATCAGCTTTCTCAGTCAAGGCCCACCCATGAGAGCAAAGTACAAAGTGTGTGCTTGGGTCAGCGCTGGGGTAAGAAATAGAATGGGTTGACTGGAAAAAGCAACAAGTTTATGCCATGTGACTATAATGAAGGGCTATTTGTGCATCGTTGTCAAGGGCCTTCTAAGGACTTTAAGCCACCTAGAAAGCTCATTTCTTTCAACTTATGTCCTAAAAGATGAACCTCACCATGAGAGCTACCAATGTCTACCTGATCCTAGCCATGAGTCATCCTGATATATTTACATACAACATAAAAGATCCTTTCACCACTAGGAAGTTTTTGCAGCCTGACAAGCATCTGGATGTTTCCAAACAACTGGATATTTAACATTGCAGAAACAAAACTGTTGCCTGATAGTTTATTTAATGTCATTTTTATCCAGATGTTTTAGTATCTTATGAGCATTTTCTCACTATTTTCATGCAATATATCCTTGTACAGCTTGGCATTTTAAAGATTGTATGGCTTTAACATTGAGAAGTAACATTAAATGTGAAAATAAAAAGAGTTAAAGATATTTCATTTCCAACCGAAAAATATTATGAGTAGATTCATGCCTATAAAGAGAAGGAAAGGATCCGCAAAAGTGAATTACAGTTCAATCTTCATTTTAAAAAATAACTTTGTTATATTTAGACTTTAGTTTCCCTTTGTATTTGCAAGTTAGAATATCTGTAATATTAAAGTTTATATTTAAACTATTATACTTTAAATAAAGTATATTTAAACTCCAGTTGAAGGACTTTATAAGGTACACTAAGGTATTAGATTACTTTCATAAAGTAGTTCATTTCTTATAACTTTTAAAATAGTATAAAAATTAAGTTTAAAATTCCTGAAAATTCTAAATCTTTTCCTGAACAAGAAAACTCCTTAATCTGAAAAATAAAATTCTACTTTACTCTCATAAGCCTTATTCATGCATTACCTGTGTCTCTCTGATATCTTTTATTTTTTTCATTCCTGAATATATATTTTTTTTGTAAATGGACCTTCTGTCAGGATATCATCTCTCGGCCTCCCATATCCTTCCATATCTTTACAGTTTTTCTCGCTTTATTTCTTGAAGTCCAAGATAAATGAAATAAAAATACAGATATGGGTTTGAGCAAAAGAGCTTTGATATTGAACAAGAAAAAGACTTCATTTAGGTCCTCTAAAGATAAATTGAGGATGGTTATTTTTATCTATACCTGTAGAGTCATTTTCAGCCGAAGACCAAGAATAGGAAGCAGAAGGCTCTTCCTCTGGTTTTGTTGTGTTCAGTGTGTTCTGGATGATCTAAAGCAGCGACATGCGATAGTGTTCCGCAGATGGAGGCCACTGGAGAGATGGCTGAAAATCCAGACATTTATTTTATACACACACACACACCATTCTCTGTGTAGATTCACAGAACTATTCACATATATAACTCCCTTTAGACCTGTACTGTATTGTCAATTCCATCAATATTGTAATGTAGACACTCAAATGCCTCAAAAAGCACATGAGCAGGTAGCGTCCTCTTCCACTATTATCTGCAACAAGAACAATGCTGGTATTTCTCTGAATATGTGACATGCAAAGAGTACACCCACCATCTGCTGAACCTGTCAATGAATGTGTTGCTACCATAGACATAGAACACAATGGGAAGGAACATTAGAAAGCACCGAATTCCTCTGTTAAAGATAAGAAAACTAAAGGTAGATGAGGATGTGTGACTTTTCTAAGATCTCCCCAAAGAGCCTGTGGAAGATCTAGGAGCAGAATACTCTCTTTCAATTTTTTAAAGTGTTTTCATTTTTTTAACTTTTATTTTAAGTTTGGGGGTACAAGGGCAGGCTTTTTACATATGCAAACTTGTATTGGGGGGTTTGTTGTATAGATTATTTCATCACCCAGGAATTAAGCCTAGTATCAATTGTTTTTTCCTGATCCTCTTCCTTCTCCCACCACCCTTCACCCTCTGAAAGGCCCCAGTGTCTGTTGTTCCCCTCTTTGTGTCCATGCGTTCTCATCATTTAGCTCCTACTCATAAGTTAAAACATACAGTATTTGTTTTTTTGTTCCTGTGCTAGTTTGCTAAGGACAATGGTCTCAAGCTCCATCCATGTTCCTGTAAAAGACATGATCTCATTATTTTTTATGGCTGCATAGTATTCCAAGGTGTATGTATATGTACCACATTTGCTTTATCCAGTCTATTATTGATGGGCATTTAAGTTGATTCCATGTCTTTGCTATTGTGAATAGTGATGCAATGAACTTACGCATGCATGTGCCTTTATAATAGAACGATTTTTATTCCTTTGAGTTTATACACAGTAATGGGATTGCTGGGTTGAATGGTAGCTGTCTCTTAAGGTCTTTGAGGAATCACCACACTGTCTTCCACAATGGCTTCCACCAACAATGTATAAGCACTCCTTTTTCTCCACAACCTAGCCAGCATCTATAACTTTTGGACTTTTTAATAACAGCCATTCTCACTGGTGTGAGATGGTATCTCATTGTGGTTTTGATTTACATTTCACTAATGATCAGTAACACTGAACATTTTCTCCGTATGACTGACTATTGGCCACATATACATCTTCTTTTGAAAAGTAATTGCTCATACCCTTTGTCCACTTTTTAACGAGGTTGTTTTTCTATTGTAAATTTGTTCCAATTCCTTATAGATGCTGGATTTTGGACCTGTGTTGTATGCATAGTTTGCAAAAATGTTCTCCCATTCTGTAGATTGTCTGTTTACTCCGATGATAGTTTCTTTTGCCATACAGAAGTTCTTTAACTAGATCCCATTTGTCAATTTTTGCATTTGTTGCTATTGCTTTCGGTATCTTTGTCATGAAATATTTGCCTGTGCCCACATTCTGAACGGTATTGCCTAGGTTGTCTTAGAGAGTTTTTACAGTTTTGGGTTTTACATTTAAGTCTTTAATCCATCTTGAGTTGATTTTTGTATATGGTGTAAGGAAGGGGTCCAGTTTCAATCTTCTGCATATGGCTAGCCAGTTATCCCAGCACCATTTATCGAATAGGGAATGCTTTCCTGATTGCTTGTTTTTGTCAGGTGTGTTGAATATCACATACTCGTAGGTGGGCAGTCTTATTTCTGGGTTCTCTATACAAGAACAGAGTATCTCTAATCCGCTGCTCTTTGTAGCACAATATACTTCGGCTGACTTTAGCTTGTAATGATTTATCTTCCTTCTTCAGTAATATTATTATCATCTAAAGATTTCTTCCTCCCCTACCAGGCTACTTCTCAAAAATACTATTTTGTAAAACCTACTTAGATTTTTTATCACCAGTAAAGAAATACTGACATGTACTAATACTTTTAGTTGATGAGGAGACGAGATTAAATGTGATCAACGACTTCTGAAGGAAAAGGAATGTAGGCAAGGACAAGTCTGAGCTTACAGATTGCACACTTTCTAGAAAGTTCCAGTTTATGGCCTCCCCACCAGTATGTGTACTGAAGTAGAAGTCCCTCTATTAATGTCTCAAGATATTTAGTCCACAACCAGAAATACTTCCTTGTGGGCAGGGAAATTTGTAGAATACAGAGGGGCATTAAGCAGCATTGTGTGTTATAGTCACTGTACCCTTGAGCTATTGAGAAAAAAAGGTATTCCATCTGAACACAAATATATGGAAAATAAGGCAGCAAAATGGCATCACATCTTAAGTACACTTCACTAACAGGTGACTTTAGAAAGATCTTATTTTCCCACCACCATCCTCACCAGTATCACACACCCACTGTGCCCCACAACACACACACATGCAGCTCCACCATCTCACTTAATCTTCACAATAAATATATATTTATTTAATCAATATTAAGATTAAAGAGGATGAATAAAAAACAAATAAACTCAGGGAGCAAGCAGGAAAAGTATCAAATGATCTACCTATACATCATTCACTGGTAGGTATATAACAACCTGGCATGTCCAAATTTCTGTTGTAGACTGTCTTTTAATCTAGCTTGGCAAGCATCTAAATTTTAGTCCATAAGAGAAATGCTTCTGTTGCCATAAATATAAATTGTATATACCACACTACATAGAAAAAAATTGAATTTTTAAGGGTAAATTTGGCCATATGTAATTTTTGCTTTATGCCTTACACCTCAAAATTTTGACTCCAGGCAAAATGCATATTTATTACCTGCACAAGTGGAGCCTTAACACAAAAGTCTTAATGTCTAGGTTGAGATGCTCACATTTCATCTATAAGGTTGGGGGATGTTATAAATTCCTGAGGTAGCAAATATTGCAAAATATTTTTAAGAACATTAATCTAGTGACTGTGTCAGAGATACATGGGAAGGGGGAGTCAGGGATAGACTAGAAGAAGAGATATCAATTTATAGATCACTTCAATAATCTGGGCATGCAATAAAGACATCCTAAATTAGGATGGTTGTAGAAATATAAAGGAAGAAGGAAGCATTGCAAGGAAGACTCGGGATGTGAAAGAAAATACTGATAATGTAGCATAGTTATTAAAAGCAAAACCCTTTCTATTTTAAAGATTTGGATTAAATTCTAGTTATTACTACCATCTAATCATGTAACAACAATTTATTTACCACCGCCATGATGATTAATTTTATATGCCAGCTTGACTGGGCCACAAAGTGCCCAGACATTTGACCAATTATTCTGAGTATGTCTGTGAGGGTGTTTCTGGATGGAGATTAGCCTTTGAATCAGTAGACTGCATAGAGCCAATTGACCTCCCTTGTGTAGATGGGTCTCATCTGATCAATTAAAGACCTGAATTACAAAAAAAAAAAAAAAAAAAAAAAAAAAAAAAAAGCCTGAGTAAGTGGTAACTCCTCCTGCCTTGAGTTGGGATATTGATTTTTTTTCCAACCTTCAGACCTGAATTGAAACAATGGCTCTTGAGTCTTAAGCCTGCCAGCTTTGGGACTAGAGCTTACACTATTAGCTCTCCTTGTTTTTAGGTCTATGGACTCAGATTGGAACTACATGTTGAGAAAGTTCCAAGATCTGCAGAATCATTTGAGCCAATTCCTTACAATAAATCTCTTTCTTGGGGGATCTGGCAAGATGGCCCAATAGGAACAGCTCCCATCTACAGCTCCCAGCGAGACCATCACAGAATGTGGGTGATTTCTGTATTTCCAACTGTGAGACAACTGGAACCCCAGCAAAAGAGAACCATTCACTCCTGTGGAAAGGTGGATGAAGCTAGAGAGCCAAGTGGTCTTGTTCAGTGGGTCCAACTCCCATGGAGTCCAGCAAGCTAAGAACCAGTGGCTTGAAATTTCTCGCTGCCAGCACAGCCCTCTGAATTTGACCTGGGACGATCGAGTTTGGTGGGGAGGGGATCCACCATTACTAAGGCTTGAGTAGGCAGTTTTTCCCTGACAGTGCTAGAGAGGCTCAGAAGTTCGGACTGAATGGAACTCAACACAGCATAGCAAAGCAGCTGTGGCCAGCCTACATCTCTAGATTCCTCTTCACTGGGCAGGGCATCTCTGAAAGAAAGACAGCAGTCCTAGTCAGGAGCTTACAGATAAAACTCCCATCTCCCCAGGAGAGCACACCTGGGGGATGGAGCAACAGTGGGCACAGTTTCAGGGGACTTAAACAGTTTTGCCTGCCAGCCCTGAAGAGAGCAGTGGATCCTGACAGGGAAGGTTCTCCTAGCACAGAGCTCCAGCTCTGTTAAGCGACAGACTGCTTCATCAAGTGGGTCCCTGACCTCCATGCCTCCTGGCTGAGAGAGACGTCCCAACAGGAGTTGACAGACACCTATACAGGAGAGCTCTGGCTGGCATCAGGCCCATGCCCCTCTAGGACAAAAATTTCAGAGGAAGGAGCAGGCAGCAATCTTTGCTGTTCTGCAGACTCCACTAGTAATACCCAGGAAAATAGGATCTGGAGTGGAACTCCAGCAAACTGCAGTAGACCTACAGCAGAGGGGCCTCATTGTTAGAAGGAAAACAAACAAACATAAAGCAATAACATCAATATCAACAAAAAGGACCCCCACACAGAACCCCATCCAAAGGTCATCAGCCTCAAAGAACAAAGGTAGATCAATCCACTAAGATGAGGAAAAAACAGTGCAAAAATGCTGAAAATTTAACAACCCAGAATGCCTCTTCTCCTCCAAATTATCACAAATCCTCTCCAGTAAGGGTACAAAAATGAACACAGAATGAGCTTGAGGAATTGATGGAAGGAGGCTTCAGAAGGTGGGTAATAACAAACTCCTCTGAGATAAAAAAAAAAAAAAAAGCGTGTTCTAACCCAGTGCAAGGAAGCTAACAACCTTGGAAAAAAGGCTACATGAACTAATAACTAGAATAACCTGTGTGAGAACATAAATGACCAGATAGAGTTAAAAAGCACAGCACAATAACTTCATTAAGTATAAACAAGTATCAATAGCCAAATTGATCAAGTGGAAGAAAGGATATCAGAGACTAAAGGTCAACTTACCGAAATAAGGTGTGAAGACAAGATTAGAGAAAAAGGAATGAAAAGGAACAAAGCCTCCAAAAAATAAGGGACTATATGAAAAGACCAAACCTATGATTGATTAGGGTCCCTGAAAGTGATGGGGAGAATGGGATCAAGCTGGAAAACACATTTCAGGATACTATGCAGGAGAACTTCCTCTACCTAGCAAGACAGGCCAACATTCAAACCTAGGAAATACAGAGAACACTACTAACATACTACTTTAGAAGAGCAACCCCAAGATACGTTAGTTGTCAAATTCTCCAATGTTGAAATGAAGGAAAAAATATTAAGGGCAGCCAGAGAGAAAGGTCAGCTTACATACAAAGGACAGCCCAACAGACTAACAGCAGATCTCTCTGCAGAAACTCTACAAGCCAGAAGAGAATGGGGGCCAATATTCAACATTCTTAAAGAGTTTTCAACCCAGAATTTCATATCCAGTCAAACTAAGCTTCATAAGTGAAAGAGAAGTAAAATCCTTTACACACAAGCAAATGCTGGGGGATTTTGTCACCACCAGGCCTGCCTTACAAGAGCTCCTGAAGGAAGCACTAAACATAGAAAGGAAAAACTGGTACCAGCCACTTCAAAAACATGCCAAATTGTAAAGACTATCGATGCTAGGAAGAAATTGCATCAACTAACGAGAAAAATAACCAGCTAACATCATAATGACAGGATGAAATTCACAGAAAACAATATTAACTTTAAATGTAAATGGGTTAAATGCCCCAGTTAAAAGACACAGACTGGCAAACTGGATAGAGTCAAGACCCATCAGTGTGTTGTATTCAGGAGACCAATCTCACATGGAAAGACACATATAGGCTCAAAATAAAGAGATGGAAGAAGATTTACCAAGCAAATGGAAAGTGAAAAAAAAGCAGGGGTTGCAATCCTAGCCTCTGATAAAACAGACTTTAAACAAAGAACAAAAAAGACAAAGAAGGGCATTACATCATGATAAAGGGATCAATGCAACAAGAAGAGCTAAGTATCGTAAATGTATATGCATCTAATACGGAGCACCCAGATTTATAAAACAAGTTCTTAGAGATCTACAAAGAGACTTAGACTCCCACACAATAATAGCTGGAGACTTTTGGACTCCACTGTCAACATTAGACAGATCAACGGAGACAGAAAATTAACAAAGATATTCAGGACTTGAGCTCAGTGCTAGACCAAGTGGACCTAATAGATACCTACAGAACTCTCCACCCCACATCAACAGAATACACATTCTTCTCAGCACCACATAGCACTTATTCTAAAATCGACCACATAATTGGAAGTAAAACACTCTTCAGCAAATGCAAAAGAACAGAAATTATAACAAACATTTTCTCAGACCACAGTGCAATCAAATTACAACTCAAGATTAAGAAACTCACTCAAAACTGCACAACTACATGGAAGCTGAACAACCTGCCCCTGAATGACTACTTAGTAAATAATGAAACTAAGGCAGAAATAACGAAGTTCTTTGAAACCAATGAGAACAAAAAGACAACGTTCCAGAATCTCTGGGACACAACTAAAGCAGTGCTAATAGAGAAATTTATAGCACTAAATGCCCACAGGAGAAAGTGGGAAAGATCTAAAATCAAAACCCTTACATCACAATTGAAAGAACTAGAGAAGCAAGAGCAAACACATTCAAAAGGTACCACAATACAAGAAATAACTAAGATCAGAGCAGAACTGAAAGAGAGACATGGAAAACCCTTCAAAAAATCAATGCATCCAGGAGCCAGTTTTTCAAAAATATTAACAAAATAGATAGACCACTAGCCAAACTAATAAAGAAGAAAAGAGAGACAAATGAAACAGACACAAAAAATGATAAAGGAGATATCACCACTGATCCCACAGAAATAAAAACTATCATCAGAGAATACTATAAATACCTCTATGCAAATAAACTCGAAAATCTAGAAGAAATAGGTAAGTTCCTGGACACACACACCCTCCAAAGACAGAATCAGGAAGAATTTGAATCCCTGAATAGACCAATAACAAGTTATGAAATTGAGGCAATACCAACCAAAAAAAGCCCAGGACCAGACAGATTCACAGCCAAATTCCACCAGAGGTACAAAGAGGAGCTGTTACTATTCCTTTTGAAACTATTCCAAACAATGGAAAAAGAGGGACTCCTCCTTAACTCATTCTATGAGGCCAGCATCATCCTGATACCAAAACCTGGCAGAGGCACAGAAAAAACAAGAAAGAAAATTCAGGCCAATATCACTGATGAACATTGGTGCAAAAATGCTCAATAAAATACTGGCAAACAGATTCCAGTGGCACATCAAAAAGCTTATACACCATGATAAAATCGGCTTCATCCTCGGGATGCAAGGCTGGTTCAACATACACAAACCAGTAAGTATAATCCATTACATAAGACCAATGACAAAAACCACATGATTATCTCAATACATGCAGAAAAGGCCTTCAATAAAATTCAACACCCTTTAGGCTAAGAACTCTCAATAAACTAGGTATTGATGGAACATATCTCAAAATAATAAGAGCTATTTATGACAAACCCACAGTCAACATCATACTGAATAAGCAAAACTGGAAACATTCCTTTTGAAAACTGGCAGAAGACAAGGATGTTCTCTCTCACCACTCCTATTCAACATAGTATTGGAAGTTCTGGCCAGAGCAATCAGGTAAGAGAAAAAAAAATAAAGAGTATTCAAATAGGAAAAGAGCAAGTCAAATTGTCTCTGTTTGCAGATGGCATAATTGTATATTTAGAAAATCCCATCGTCTCAGCCCTGAAATTCCTTAAGCTGATAAACAACTTCAGCAAAGTCTCAGGATACAAAATCAATGTGCAAAAATCATAAGCATTCCTATACACCAATAATAGATAAATAGAGAGCCAAATCATGAGTGAACTCCCATTCACAATTGCTACAACAAAAATACAAGACTTAGGAATACAACTTACAAGGGACATGTAAGAGTTCTTCAAGGAGAACTACAAACCACTGCTCAAGGAAATAAGAGAGGACACAAACAAATAGAAACAGATTCCAAGTTCAAGGGTAGGAAAAATCAGTATCATAAAAATGGCCATACTGTCCAAAGTAATTTACAGATTCAATGCTATTCCCATCAAGCTACTGTTGACTTTCTTCACAGAATTGGAAAAAACTACTTTAAAGTTCATATAGAACCAAAAAACAGCCCGTATAGCCAAGAAAATCCTAAGCAAAAAGAACAAAGCTGGAGGCATCATGCTACCTGACTTCAAACTATACTACAAAACTACAGTACCCAAAACAGCATGGTACTGCTACCAAAACAGATATATAGACCAATGGAACAGAACAGAAGCCTCAGAAATAACACTTCTGCAACTATCTGATCTTCAACAAACCTGACAAAAACTAGCAATGCAGAAAGCAATCCCTATTTGATAAATGGTGCTAGGAAAACTGGATACCCATATACAGGAAACGGAAACTGGGCCCCTTCCTTTCACCTTATACAAAAATTAACTCAAGATGGATTAAAGACTTAAATCTAAAACCTAAAACCATAAAAACCCTAGAAGAAAACCTAGACAATACATTTCAGGACACAGGCATGGGCAAAGACTTCATGACTAAAACACCAAAAGCAATGACAACAAACGCCAAAATTGACAAATGGGATCTAGTTAAACTAAGGAACTTCTGCTCAGCAAAAGAAACTGTCATCAGAGTAAACAGACATCCTATGGAATGGGAGAAAATGTTTGCAATCTATCCATCTGACCAAAGGTCTAATATCCATAATCTACAATAAACTTAAACAAATATACAAGAAAAAACAACAACCTCATCAAAAAGTGGGTGAAGGATATGAACAGGCACTTCTCAAAAGATGACATTTATGTGTCCAACAAACATATGAAAAAAAAACTCATCATCACTGGTCATTAGAGAAATGCAAATCAAAATGAGACACCATTTTACATCAGAATGACAATCATTAAAAAGTCTGGAAACAACAGATACTGGTAAGAATGTGGAAAAATAGGAACACTTTTACACTGGTGGTGGGAGTCTAAATTAGTTCAACCATTGTGGAAGACAGTGTGGTGATTCCTCAAGGATCTAGAACCAGAAATATCATTTGACCCATCAATCCCACTACTGGGTATATACTCGAAGGATTATCAATCATTCTACTATAAAGACACATGCACATGTATGTTTACTGCAGCACTGTTTACAATAGCAAAGACTTGGAACCAACCCAAATGCCCATAAATGATAGACTGGATAAAGGAAATGTGACACATATACACCATGGAATACTATGCAGCCATGAAAAAAGAATGAGTTCATGTCCTTTGCAGGTACATGGATAAAGCTAGAAACCATCATTCTCAGCAAATTAACACAGGAACAGAAAACCAAACACTGCATGTTCTCACTCATAAGTGGCAGTTGAACAATGAGAACACATAGACCCAGGGAGGGGAACATAAAACTGGAGCCTGTCAGCAGGTGGGGGGCAAGGGGAGGGAGAGCATTAGAACAAATACATAATGCATGAGGTGCTTAAAACCTGTATGATGGGTTGAGAGGAGAAGAAAACCACCATGGCACATGTAGACCTATGTAACAAACCTGCATGTTCAGCATATGTATCCCAGAACTTAAAGTAAAATAAAAAAATAAATCTCTTTCTCTCTCTATATATATATACACACTTATATTCTATATATATTCTATATATATATATATATATATATATATATATATATATCCTACTAGTTCTGTTTCTCTGAAGAACTCTAATATGTTCACTAAGCTTTATTTTTCTTTTATGTACAATGACTTCTATACATTTACTCACAGTTTTATTGAAAGGATTAAAATGACATAATGTATGTCTGTGTGATTATATATAATGTATATATATCACGTAATGATACAATATAGCATAATGTATGGTGTTTAAAAAAATGGTGAAAGCAAAGCTTTTGAAAAAAGCTCATTTAAGTGATGTAGATAGAGTTGCTTTAATATATGGGTTTCTTATGTAATAACCCCTGCAAGTACTTGAGGTTTAGGTGAGGAAAGAGAGGGCCAGATGTGTGGCAAGTCTTTTCACGAACCCATTAATGTTCCCTGAACTGTCTTTCAGATTAGTCAGATCTTCAAAATAATTGCTGGAGGGATAGAAGAAAATATCTTGCAATTATGTAATTGTACTACAAAAACAATCAGAGGCGGATCCCAATGCTGCTGGAAGATGTACCAAAACCTGAAAATAACTTTGGTTCAGTGGAGTGGCCAAGATGCTCTCCCCACCTCTGCACACCCTCTTGAGGAAGGACATGATGCCTAAATACAAATTCAATTCCAATCATAAGTTCATGCTCACTGAAACTTCCTCCTCACTGCAAAGCTCCAGCTTCAGAGAATTTTCTCTGCTAAATTCTCTCATAAGGAACATAGAAAACTCTGGCTGCCTTCCTCACTTAGTGTTGAGGAAGATAGAGTAAACTACTTTAGATATTTCCTTTCCTTTAGATTTCCCATTCTCCATAGCCACCTCCTCTGTTTTCACTCCATAACGACACTAGAGATTCCGACTAATATCTCATGTTCTGGACAAGGAACGCACTATCAATCTTATAATTCCAAAACGTATCTAGAAGACCCTGCCATTTCTCTCCCCCAAGACTCAACTCAGCTGGATGGTAGATTCAGGCTCCCTTCCTAGGATAAACACCAGGTTCAGTGTATATTTCCATAACATCCCTCCTTCTCTCCCCGTCCCACAGGATATATACCAAGGCAAGAATGGGGAAAAGTACCTCAATCATTGTCATGATTTGTTTTGTTTTGAGACAGGGTCTCACTCTGTCACCCAGGCTGGAGTGCAGTGGTGAGATCTCAGCTCAATGTAACCTCTGCCTCCCGGGTTCAAGCGATTCTCCTGCCTCAGCCTCCTGAGTAGCTGGGAATACAGGCACACACCACCATACCCAGCTAATGGTTGGATTTTTAGTAGTGATGGGGTTTCACCATGTTTGTCAGGCTGGTCTTAAACTCCTGACTTCAAGTGGTCCACTCACCTCAGCTTCCCAAAATGATGGGATTACAGGCATGACCGCACTTGGCCGTGATTTCTTTCCAAAGCTGGTACTACATGTATGATACAAGCTTTATAACTTGATTTGTTTGAAGCTTTGATTTTGATACTCCAAGCCAAGCTTTTAGAAATTATAAAACTTTACTTTCTTTTTTTTTTTTCTTCTTTTTTTTTTTTTGGCAGGGGAGACTGAGTCTCATTGCGTATCCCAGGCTGGAGTGCAGTGGTATGATCTCGACTCACTGCAACCTCCACCTCTGGGTTCAAACAATTCTTTGCCTCAGCCTCCTGAGTAACTGGGATTATAGGTACCTGCCACCATGCCTGATTAATTTTTGTATTTTTAGTAGAGATGATGTTTCACCATCTTGGCCAGGCTGGTCTCGAACTCCTGTCCTCATGATTCCCCCACCTCAGTCTCCCAAAGTGCTGGAATTACAGGCATAAGCCACTGCACCCTGCCAAAACTTTACGTTCTTAAAACATTCAACTTGTACAAACCAGAAGCCTCATTGTTCAAGGCTATTGTCTCTGCTTTGCAATACAAAAGTTGAACATCTTGCTTCTTACATTTGCATTTTCTATAATAAAAACATTCTGCCAAGGATAGTGGCCTTCTCAGTAATTTAATCATAATATGGATAAAATAAAGAGTAAAAAAAGCACTTAGATTATGTTTATATTCAGGGTGCTCCATATATTACTGTGCCACACATTAAACAGACATAATGTTTATCTTTGGAGTGTCCCATGCAGCCCTTCCTTATTTGTCCTATTTATACCTTGTCTTCTTTGCCAAGTGGCATACACCATCATGTTATTGGCTTCCACCAAATCAAAGATTTGAACTAAAAGCAAAACCCAAATCTGGAGTAATGAAATGCCCAGCATCAATTAGCCTCTGAGGAGGCATATTTTAGACCAGGAAGTGTTCCCAGAATTCTAAAAATTACACCAATAGACACCTATTTCTCCACCAGACATTCCAACTATGCGTTAGAACTCCTATTTCTTTGATCAAAGTTTATTGTTTCAAATCCCACTTTTAAGTGATGTAGAAGAATACACATTGTACACGACACATTCTAATAGGAAGTAAAGTATGGTAACACTAAAGTAGACTCCTAATTAAAGTATTTGAAATTAAAGTATAATTGTAAACCATATGTGTTAAACTGAAAAGATATGACCATGTAGAACCCACTGGGGTGTCAGTTTTATCTAAAGTTTGTTTTAGGGCAACTATTAAAGTGTGCAGGCATTTTATGGTTGAGAAAGATTTCAAAGAGCCACAAAAGTTTAGGTTATAATATCATATTTTGATAAATTGAAGAAAACAGTCTGGAATCGATACAATGAAGGTCAAATAAGGTTGATAAAATGTGGAATAGAGCAAAGATATAAAATGAACAATCATATGGGCATATCTAAGCTAAGTCACAGTCACAGAAATAATGATTCAGACAGACTGCAATGAATGTAGATCAACCTTGAATGTTGCCTTCTTTCCACACCTAAAAGGCAAATGCCTTCAATAAGAAGTACAAATAGAAATATTACAGATCCACATACATAATATTTAGATATTGTATACAGTGATTTTGAAACAGTATCAAAATCATAAATTAAATGTACTCCAAGAATCAAAGGCCATTCAGAATAGAACAAAATGAGGCTTTTTTATGTAATTAAATGGAAAGCTTCTCAAGAAAGAAAGTTTAACAGGAGAAACCACTTGCCAGAAATATGCAACTAAGTTGCTCATACACTCTTAATCCTCAGAAAATGTGAGATGATAAATACATGATACTTTAGGATGTGTATCCTAATTTTTTTTTTTACACAGCAATAAGTAACCAATACAAGTGTTAGTTATATGATAAAGGAATCTGTAGTACATTTATAAGGTTATTCTAAACATAAATAAATTTGTTAAAGCTTATTTTCCCACCTCATAAGTAAAGCTTTTTCAATAACTGAAAAGTAGAACAGTTGCTAGGATGAAATAGTAATAAAATACTGATTAAAACATAAAAAAAAAAAATTTTAAATGCGTGGTTCTGCCAATGGGATCAGTAACTGGTGACAAATATAACTGTTTTTAACAGTGAAAATGGCCATTATTAAAAGTCAGGGACTTTGGATGTAAAGAGGGATTTTTTTTTTCAAATAATGTGATTAGGTAATAGTCTTAAAATTTTAGATTAATAAATTTTTTGGCAAATGAATAATATAGCAACATAAGACTTGACAGAGGAGGTAAAGACAATAAAGAAAATTGATACTGATATTCTAGTAAAAAATAACTTTTGGGGAGACAGATGAAGCATAATGAAAATTATGCTCATTATGACAGTATAGGGAAAAACAGGTAATATTCAAACATTAACCAATATAAATCTTTCCTCTTCTGAATTTATACCCACAATGAGCAACAGAACATGAGATGTATTGCTTCCATAAGTTGACAAATGGTGTTTTTTGATTGTCACTGAGTACCAAACACCATGATGATCATCAGACTACTAAAATAATGCTACTATAGTGTCAACTCACATTCGTGTGGTGCCTCACTGTCGGTAGATCTTTTCAGTTTGACTTTCTCCATCTGTCTCAAATGACTGCTAATTTTCCACAGACACCTTGCTCTCTTGATCTCTGACTTTACACTCCTTAAATTCTGCATTTTGAGACCATATTAACTAATTAGCTTAATCAGCATTGGTTCTTGTCAATGTATCACACAAGTTCTGCTGGTAATTTTGAGAATGTTTTTCAAATCAAGCTGTGCAATGACATGGAGCAATGCTAATGATACTCTCGAGGGGTGCTATAAAGTTCTCAAAATAAAATTAATCCTTTATTTCAAAACTAATCTGGATACTACTTCCAGACCTGCTGTCACAATGTATGGGATGCAAGAGGGTAATAAAATGAACAAATGAAAGGGCATGAGGATCACAAAGCAATAAAGCATCATAACTCTGTGGCAAAGTGTTTATTTCAAGGAAACTTTTAAAATAGCACTGAAAAAGAGGTGTAAAATAATTTGAGAACTATTACTTATCTCTGAAATGGGAGTCATAGAGCTACCAGAAAGATCCTGACTTCGAGAAATACAACTTTAATGGAAAAGACTAACAAAAATTAAATGAGAACACTATAAAAAGTGACATACGTAATATTCATAAACTATGTTAACTATGTAATATTCAAAATGTATACCACAGAAGCTTAGAACAGGGAGAGATCAGTACCTTAAGAGAAGGAAGACCATTGTCTGTATGGTAGAGAAGAGCAAGATACGGGATCTTTTTACATTCCTGGAAAAAAGATCAGTATAAATCAGGAAATGCATGCAGAGATGTACAGAGCAGGTGAGGGCTCCTGTGGGTGAGAATACTTAAACATAATGAAAATCTTCAGAAAGCCAAGATGTATCAGATTATGAACGGTCATCAAAAACCTCACAGTTTAGGTCAGATACAATGGCAATGTGAAATGAGTATAACTCATCAAGTGAGAAAACAACATAATAAAAGTTTTGATAAAAGAGGCTAAGCCTTGCAGAGGGATATTTTCAAAGCTCTGAATTCTAGTCTAGTCACAGCATCACTGTGCAAACTGTATGAAATCACAATATTCTCAAGGCCTGAGTGTAGCCTCAGGGTCAGCCACATGTATGCTTTATGCATACAGATGATATTGCTGGGACATCATTAATAGAACACATGCTTTGGGTTAATTTTAAGTAGGTAGATGTTATTTGTAGCACACCCAGGGAAAAGCAAGTCTTCTTAATGAAATACCCACCCAAGGATCCTGCCAGCATCATTGCCCACTTATGCAATGGTATCTGGGGAGAAAATTCAGTGCACTCTGCCCATTTTAAATCTGTATTTACAATATTGGCAATATTTTTTTTTAACTTGGGAATTTATAGAAATGACATGTCTCCAACAGATTGGGAATGACTAAACCCATGCAATGAAAACTGTAAGTTTTGATGCAGTTAATTTGATTGGTATAAAACAAACTGGAAATAGTAACTTGCAATTCTTCACCAAAAAGGGATAAAATGGTATGCTTAAGGGAAGGAGTTCTGTTAAGTTTGTATTTCTTCTTCTCCAGGTCCTATTTTTAAGCTCCCTTCCACTTTTGTCATCTCGTATGTGATAAGTTGCTGCAAGTATGTCCAAAGTTGAGTTTAGAGAGAATCTTTATTAATTTTATTGATAAGAAGACAGTTCAATACCCACTGCAAAAAAAAAAAAAAAAAAAAAAAAAAAAAAAGTCTTTCACTGGTTTCTTGGGGGAGAAGAGATTCTCTGACTTTTTACGCTTCTGCAGATTCAGCTTTTTGATTGTAGTACTCTGCTAATCAGCCTGCCTTTCTCTTCTGCCTGAACTGTAACAATTCGAGTTTTCAGGAGTCTCCATACTGATATCATCTTTGCTTTCTGAAGATATTTCCATTCCATTCAGGTATTCTCTTCCACAGCCAGACCGCACCTGCTCTACACATTCCTGCATTCATTATTTGATATAATCCAGTCTATTTTCCAACCTCCTCTTATTTTGGTTGAAAGAATAACTTGAAGACTGAGGTCCACATTTAAAAAGCAACCCTCCACTAGACAGAAGCATCCCAAAATTATACTTCTTATGTGATATTATTAAACACTTTTTCTAATTGTAAATATCAGGATTTTTGTTTCCATTTAACCATTTCACATCCAATGTAGCCCAATAAAACCTTTTTTTCCCTTTCTTTCAAAGGCACGTATTTATAAAATAGTGAAACGTTTTGAAGTTAAGTATGCAGCTGATCACAGCTCTCCCCTTAGCAACAGACTGATTCACCCTCCAACTTGCCATATGGGTTAACAAATGACCCATAAAATCTTTGTCAGTCACTAATGCTAAAAGAGAATATCAACTAGCCTAGGCATTTTAACTGAAAAAAAGAAAAATGTCCACATGCCCACATATGTTTATTTACTGAAATGGCATGCAAGAACCACTTTCATTGATTAATTTAGTCATTGGATGTTTATTAAACAAACATTATGTGTCAAGCACTGTGACTAAAAATTACCTCCAGTAGACACTATATGCTAAGCTAAGAAAAGAACTGATTCAGAAATATTCTTCTGAAATCATACAAATCCCTGAATATACTCTCAGGAAAAGAAATTGTGGTTTACTAAGAGCACATTACAGATAAATGGGATCAATCCAAGTTTCACTTTAATGGAAAAGGAAAAGAAGGAAAAAAGAGAGAGATTATCCTATTAGTTCTTAAAGCCACCACTGGTCTACCATATCACTTCTTACAGCTCACATCCTTGTCAGTTACCAAGGGCACAATCTCAGTAACTAAAACAGATGTAATAAATGCAGAGCAGTAGAAAACACACATAGGGAGTTTTAAGGTGGGGTCATTTGCCCATGCTGTGAAAAACGGAAATCTCTGTGGTACATGCATATCATGTGGGCTCTTCTGTTTGACAACTCATCCACTTAAAATTTCTTATTTCATTTTAGGCATAATAAGTAAGTTGCTCTCAAAGCCCTCAATTGCTAATTGGTCTACCTTAAAATGAAGTAATGTTCTGTTTGTTATGGTGGGTGCTGTATTTGGAATGCATTAGTATTCATTTTTAAATGCTTAATCATGTATAATTTTATTTCGAACTCAGTCATTTAGCCTGACAAATTTCTAGCTGATGAAAATGTCAAACACAAAAAGATATAAATGTTTAATCAGTTAAGTGCCTTAAGTTTTTGACAAATACTAACCTTACTTGTTGAACACTTGCTGCAAGAACTCAGAGTTTTCTTAAAAACAGAAATGGAGAAAATCAGCCTCACTAAATACATGATCCCTCATCTCCTAGGCTAAGTCAGATCTTTGCTCATGTCTCATTCTGAGTCTCTTCTCTGTGAAGGGTCATTTCTCTATTGTGTTTTGCTTGTATTGACTATATATTAAATAAAAAAGAGAACTAAGGAAGAAGGAAAGCTTAGGTATTATGGGTAAATGAATGTGAGACTCTGAATAACACATTTTTGGTCTTCTGGCCTATGCTCACACATCAGCAAAAGTAGGAGATTGAATCAAATGACCTCTTAGATGCTATATTAGTTATGGCTCTCCAGAAAAAAATATACACACATATATATAATATATATGTATATATTTATATTTATGTGTACATGCACATATATATATTTGTGTGTATATATATGTATATGTACATATATGTATATGTATATATATGCGTGCATATATATATTCACACACATACACACACACACAGAGGTACACACACACACACACACACACACACACACACACACACACAGAGAGGTAGACAGAGGCAGAGGTAGAGAGAGAATTATGAGAAATTCTCTCAAGCATTTATGAGGGCTGAGATGTCCCAGGATCTACTGTCTGCAAGCAGGAGACCCAGCAATGCTGGTGGTGTAATTCAGTACAAGTTCAAAGGCCAGAGAAGTAGGGAGGCTGATGGTGTAAATCCCTGTCTGAGAGCAGGAGAATATGAGATAAGATGCCCCTATTCAAGCAGTGAGGCAGAAAACAAAATGGCATGAATTCCTCCTTCCTCTGTCTTTTGTTCTATTCCAGCACTTAAGAGATTAGATGATATCCACCCATATTATGGAAAGCAATCTATTTTAGAGTACAAGGATTCAAATACTGATGTCATCTGGAAACAGCCTCACAGGCACACATAGACATAATGTTTAATGTGGGGACCCTATGACTCAATCAAGTTGCCACATAAAATTAATCATCACAGATGCTTTCAGTTCATTCCTTCTATGGATTCAATTTGTAAAGTCATTTCCCTCTTCCTTTCTTCCTTACTTTCTTATTTTCTTCATTCCTCCTTATGGAAAAAAATTTTGGAGGAAGAAAACCACATCAACTTTTTTTTCATTTTCTTTTCTTTATAGCAGTTTTATTGAGATATAACTCACATACCATGCAACCTACACACTCATCAGTTGAATTTTAAACATAAATATTTTAAAATTAATTAAAATACATTAATAACTAATAAACTAATAAATTAATAATGCATCATATGAGATGCTTGTTAAGAAGCTTATATTCAAGTAGAAATCTAAAACCAGATAGCCAACTAGACACAGCCAGGAAGAGCTACTCCCACCAAGAGACCACATCATCAAGACTGGCACAAGCAGATCCAAGCAGATCTTTGGAAGGAGGGCATTGAGAGTGGGCAGAGGGAGGATGCAGACCCTGGACTGGAGGAGGAGGAAGGTGGAAACACTGCATGGGGTTGCCAAGCACCAGAACTCATTCCAGACCCCCAGAAGCTGCTGGGGAGGGGCTGGGTTACATAAGCAAGGAGTGGCCCACTCTCACCATGGACCTCTGGAATCCTTGCGATAGGAGCCCCCATGACCCCCACAGACATCTGAGCTGGCAGGGAGAACTCTTAAAGAGGTGGCAAGGATAGGATTCTAGCCTGTGTAGAGCCCAGAGAGTTTGGTGTGGGAATAGCTGCAGTGGAGCACCGTGCGGGATACCTATCCCCAAAGGTTCACCATGCTCCTCCATGTGGCTTCAGACTCTATTGACTCTCAGGTCTAGATAGAGCAGGCTTGTCTTGCCCATGAGATACAGCCAGTCTAATATTAGCACCCCCCTATAAGATGGCCTCTTCCTGGGTCCCTGCCTGATTGTGAATACTTGCAGTGCAAAGTCAGATGCCCAACCGGGGTGCTTTGTGGCAGTCACCACCGAGCCATTAGAGAGCTTCTACAGGCAGGCCTACGGCAGTGTAAACCCATCCACAGCCTATCCCCAATGCTTTGCCAGCACACATTCACGTGACCTCTTTGCCAGCATGCACATACACACATACCTTGCCATTGCCGCAGCCTCGTACATATCAGCACATGTACAGACCCCACCACCCCACTGTCACTGGTGCACACACACAGAGCAGTGGCACATGTGTGTGCATGCACCTTACCATGCCACTGGAGCATGGACCTTACCATGCCACAGTCACCAGCTCATGTGTGCACACACAGGTCCTGCTGCACGATTACCCTGCTGTAGCTGGGGAGCATGCAAATGCAGACACCACTGCCACTGCCCCAACAAAGCACTTTTGCTGTCACTCTGCATTGTAGTTGTTGCCAGAGGACCAGGAAAACCCCAGCCTCTCTAAAGTAGTAGGTGCTTAAGCCTGAGGGGCCAGAGAACAAAGCTACCGTACTTCTCCCAGCCCACCAGGTTATGTCATGCAGCCAGGGAGCTCTGCTTCCATAAAATAGTCAAGAAATTAAGCCAATCAACTAGAACAGAGTTTGAGATCTGAGAACAGACAGACTACCTCCTCAAGTGGGTCTCTGAACCCCAAGTAGCCTAACTGGGAGGCACCTCCCAGGAGGGGGGCAACTGACACCTCATAAGGCCGGGCGCCCCTTGGAAAGGAAGCTACCTGAGGAAGGATCAGGCAGCAACATTCCCTGTTCTGCAGCCTCTGCAGGTGATACCCAGGCAAACAGGGTCTGGAGAGGACCTCCAGCAAACTCCAACAGAACCACAGCTGAGGGTCCTGACTGTTAGAAGGAAAACTAACAAACAGAAAGGACATCCACAACAAAACCCCATCTGTACATCACCATCATCAAAGACCAAAGGTAGATAAAACCACGAATTTGGGGAGAAACCAGAGCAGAAAAGCTGAAAATTCTAAAAACCAGAGTGCCTCTTCTCCTTCAAAGGAACAGCAGCTCCTTGCCAGCAAAGGAACAAAGCTGGATGGAGCATGTCTTTGAAGAGTTCACATAAGAAGGTTTCAGACTATCGGTAATACCAAACTTCTCTGAGCTACAAGAGGATGTTTGAACCCATTGCAAAGAAGCTAAAAACCTTGAAAAAAGATGAGATGAATGGCTAACTAGAATAAACAGTGCAGGAAGACCTTAAATGACCTGGTGGAGCTGAAAACTGTGGTACGAGAACTATGTGGTGCCTGCACAAGCTTCAGTAGCCAATTAGACCAAATGGAAGAAAGGGTATCAGTGATTAAACATCAAATGAATGAAATGAAGCAAGAAAAGAAGTTTAGAGAAAAAAAAGTAAAAAGAAATGAACAAAGCCTCCAAGAAATATGGGACTATGTGAAAAGACCAAATCTACGTCTGATTGGTGTACCTGAAAGTGACAGGGAGAATGGAACCAAGCTGGAAAACACTCTTCAGGATATTATCCAGGAGAACATCCCCAATCTAGCAAGGCAGGCCTACTCTACAAATTCAGGAAATACAGAGAATGCCACAAAGATGTTCCTCGAGAAGAGCAACTCCAAGATACACAACTGTCAGATTCAACAAAGTTGAAATGGTGGAAAAAATATTAAGGGCAGCCAGAGAGAAAGGTCAGGTTACCTACAAAGGGAAGCCCATCAGACTAAGAGCAGATCTCTAGGCAGAAACTCCACAAGCCAGAAGAGAGTGGGGGCCAATATTCAACTTTCTTAAAGAAAAGAATTTTCAAGTCAGACTTTCATATCCAGCCAAACTAAATTTCATAAGTGAAGGAGAAATAAAATCCTTTAAAGACAAACAAATGCTGATAGATTCTATCACCACCAGACCTGCCTTACAAGAGCTCCTGAAGGAAGCACTGAACATGGAAAGGAAAAACTGGTACCAGCCACTTCAAAAACATGCCAAATTGTAAAGACCTTTGATGGTAGGAAAAAATTGCATAAACTAATGAGCAAAATAACCAGCTAACATCATCATGGCAGGATCAAATTCACACATAATAATACTAACCTTAAATGTAAATGGGTTAAATGCACCAATTAAAAGACACAGACTGGCAAATTGGATAAAGAGTCAAGACCCATCAGTGTGCTGTATTCAGGAGACCCATCTCACATGCAGAGACACACATAGGCTCAAAATAAAGGGATGGAGGAAGATCTACCAAGCAAATGGAAAACAAAACAAAAAAAAAAAAAAAGTAGGGGTTATAATCCTAGTCTCTGATAAAACAGACTTTAAAACAACAAAGATTAAAAGAGACAAAGAAGGCCATTACATACTGGCAAAGGGATCAATTCAACAAGAAGAACTAACTATCCTAAATATATATGCACCCAATACAGGAGCACCCAGATTCATAAAGTAAGTCCTTAGAGACCTACAAAGAGACTTAGACTCCCACGCAATAATAATAGGACACTTTAACACCCCACTGTCAACATTAGACAGATCAACGAGACAGAAAGTTAACAAGGATATCCAGGAATTGAACTCAGCTCTGCACCAAGTGAACTTAATAGGAATTGAACAATGATATCACTTGGACACAGGAAGGGGAACATCACACACCAGAGCTTGTTGTGGGTTGGGGGGAGGGGGGAGGGAGAACATTCGGAGACATATCTAATGTAAATGATGGGTTAATGGGTGCAGCACATCAGCATGGCACATGTATACATATGTAACATACCAGCATGCTGTGCATATGTACCCTAAAACTTAAAGTATATTAATGATAATAATAAAAAGAAATCCTATAAGCCAGAAGAGATCAGTGTCCTATATTCAGCATTCTTAAAGAAAAGAAACCTCCAACCCAAAATTGTATATCCTGTCAAATTAAGCTTCATAAGTGAAGGAGAAATATAATCCTTTTTAGATAAGCAATGATAAGGGAAAGTGTCACCACCAGACCTGCCTCACAAGAAGTCATCAAGGGAGTGCTAAACACGTAAATGAATGTTACCTCCCATGACAAAAATACACTTAAATATATAACCCACTAAAATATAAAGCAACTACACAACTATGTCCATATAACTATCAGCTAACAACATGATGAAAGGATCAAATCCACACATATTAATATTAACCTTGAATATAAATGGGCTAAATGCCCCATTTAAAAGGCACAGAGTGGCAAGCTGGATAAAGAAGCAAGACCGAACTGTATGCTGTCTTCAATAGATCCATTTCACATGCAATGACACCCATAGTCTCAAAGTAAAAAGATAGGGGAAAGTTTGCCAAGCAAATGGAAAACAAAGAGGAGCAGAGTGTACCATTCTTATTTCAGACAAAACAGACTTTAAGCCAACAATCAAAAAGGACAAAGTAGGGTATTACATAATGATAAAGGGTTCAATTCAACAAGAAGACTTAATTATCCTAAATACACATGTACTCAACACTGGAGCACCCAAATTCATAAAATATTTTCTTAACAACTTATGAAGAGACTTAATTAACCACACAATAATAGTGGGAGATGTCAACACCCCACTGACAGTGTTAGGCCATTGAGGAAGAAAACTAATAAAAGATATTCGTAATCTAGGCTCAAGACTTGACCAAATGGACCTAACAGACATCTATAGAACTATCCACCCCAAAACAACAGAATATGTATTCTTCTCATCTGCACAAGGAACACACTCTGAAACTGACCGTATATTCAGTCATAAAGAAATTCTCAAAAATTAAATAAAAAGATACTATATCAACCACACTCTTGGACCACAGTACAACAAAAATACAAATCATCACTAAGATGATCTCTCAAAAGAATACAATTATATAGAAATTTTAAAACCTGCTCCTGAATGACTTTGGAGTAAACAATAAAATAAAGGCACAAATCAAGAGATTATTTGAAACTAATGAACACAAAGATACAACATATCAGACTCTCTGGAACACAGGTAAAGCATGTTAAAAGAAAAGATTGTAGCACAAAACACCCACATCAAAAAGCTAGAAAGACCTCAAATTAACAAGCTAACATTATACCTAAGTATAGAAACAAACACAAAATAATGACAAAACTAGCAGAAGAAATAACCAAAATCAGAGCTGAACTGAATGAAATTAAGATGTAAAAAAAGCATACTAAAAATCAATGAAAATAAAAGTTGGTTCTTTGAAAGAATAAACAAGATTGACAGACCACTAGCTAGACTAATATAGAAAAAAATAAGAGAAAATCCAAATAAACACAATCAGAAATGACAAAGATGACATCACCACCAATCTCACAGCAATACAAAAAAAAAAAAAAAAAAACCCTTGGAGTCTACTATGAATGCCTCTATGCACACAAAATAGAATACCTAGAATAAATGGATAATTTCCTGGAAACATACAATCTCCCAAGATGAAACCAGGAAGAAATCGAAACCCTGAACAGATGAACAATGAATTGCAAAATTGAATCAGTAATAGAAATCCTACCAACAAGAAAAGGTCCTGAACCAGATAGATTCACAGTTGAATTCTACCAGATACATAAAGAAGAGCTAGTACTAATCCTACTGTAATTATTCCAAAAAATTGGGTAGAAGGGATCCCTCTGTAACTTACTCTATGAGGCCAGCATCATTCTGATATCAAAATCTGACAGAGTCACACTGAAAAAAGACAACTTCAGGTCGATATCCCTGATTAACATATTTGTAAAAGTCCTCCACAAAATGCTAGCAAACCTTATCCAGTAATACATCAAAAGGTTAGTTCACTACAAGCAAGTAGGCTTTATTCTTGGGATCAAAGTTTGGTTCAACATACACAAATCAATAAATGTGATGCAATGTATAAACAGAGTTTTCTAAAACGCTACATGATAATCTCAATAGATGCAGAAAAGGCTTTCAATGAAATTCAACATTGCTTCATGATAAAAACTCTCAACAAACCAGGCTTTAAAGGGACATACCTCAAAATAGTAAGAGCCATCTATGGCAAGCTCATAATCAAAATCATACTGAATGGAGAAAAGTTGGAAGCATTCTCTTTGAAAACTAAAACAAGACATCTTCATCACCATTCCTATTCAACATAGTACTGGGAGTCCTGGCCAGGGCAATCAAGCAAGAGAAATAAATAAAAGGCATCCAGATAGTAAAAAAAAAAAAAAAGGAAGTCAAAATATCTCTCTTCACAGATGATATGATTCTATATGTAGAAAGCTCCATAGTCTCTGTCAAAAGTCTCCTAGATCTGCTAAACAACTTTAACAAAGTTTCAGCATTAAAAATATCAATGTTCAAAAAGCAGTAGCATTTCTATATACCTGAAGTAGTTTAGATTTGTGTCCCCACCCAAATCTCGTGTTGAATTAGAAGAGGGGCCTGTTGGGAAGTGATTGGATCATGAGGGCAGTTTTCCTCGTTACTGTCCTTGTGGCAGTGAGTGAGTTCTCATGAGATCTAATCACTTAAAATTATATGGCACTCACCCTCACACTTGCTCCATCATGGTAAGACTTCCTTGCTTCCCTTTCCTTGATGATTGTAAGTTTCCTGAGGCCTCCTGGCCATGCTCCCTGTTAATCCTGTGGAACTGTGAGTCAACTAAACTTCTTTTCTTCATAAGTTACCCAGTCTTAGGTAGTTCTTTATAGTAGTGTAAACATGGACTAATGTAGGAATTTGGTATCAGGAGTGGGGTACTGCTATAAAGATACCTGAAAATGTGGAAGCAACTTTGGAGCTGGGTAACAAGCAGTGGTTGAAACAGTTTGGAGAGCTCACAAAAAGACAGGAAGATGTGTGAAAGTTTGGAACTTCCTAAAGACTTGTTGAATGGTTTTGACCAAAATGCTGACAGTGATATGGACAATGAAGTTTAGGCTGAGGTAACCTCAGGTGGAGAGGAGAAACTTATTGGGAATTTGAGCAAAGTCCATTCTTTATGTGCTTTAGCAAAGAGATTTGGTGGCATTGGGCCCCTGCTCTAGGGATCTGTGGTACTTTCAACTTGAGAGAGATGATTTAGGATACCTGGCAGAAGAAATTTCTAAGCAGCAAAGCATCCAACATGACTGCTTCTATCAGCCCACAGTCATATGCATTCAAAAAGAGATGGTATGGAAATGGAACTTATTTTTAAAAGGGAAGCAAAAAATAAAAGTTTGGAAAATTTCCAGCCTGACCATGTGGTAGAAAAGAAAACACCATTTTCTAGGGAGAAACTCAAGGCAAGACAGCTGCAAGAATCTGCATACATAAAGAGGAACCAAATGTTAATAGCCAGGAAATAAGGAAAACAACTCCAAGATATGTTTGAGAAATTTGAAGCAGCCCCTCCCATCGCAGGCCAGGAGGCCTCTGAGGAAAACAGGTTTTGTTGGCCAGGCCCATGGCCCCACTGCTCTGTGCAGCCTCAGGATATGGTGCCTTGCATCCCAGCTACCCCAGCTTCAGCCATGACTAAAAGAGATCAAAGTAAAGCTTGGGTCATTGCTTAAGAGGGTATAAGCCTCAAATTTTGGCAACCTCCACCTAGATTTCAGAGCATGTATGGAAAGACCTGGATGTCCAGGCAGAAGTATGCTGCAAGGGTGGAGCCACCATGGGGAACTCCCTACTAGGGCAGTGCAGAGGGGACATGTGAGTTTGGAGCTCCCACACACAGTCCTCACTGGGTCACTGCCTAGGAGAGCTGTGAGAAGAGGGCCACCATGCTCTAAACCCCAGAAAGGTAAATCCACCAATAACTTACACTGTGTGCCTGAAAAAGCTGCAGGTACTCAACTCCAGTCTATGAATGCAACCATGGGGACTGTAACCTGCAGAGTCACAGGAGTGGAACTGCCCAAGGCCTTGGGAACCCATCCCTTGAATCAGGGTGGCCTGAATATGACACATGTAGTCAAAGGAGATCATCTTGGAGCTTTAAGATTTAATGACTGCCCTACTGGTTTTTAGACTTGCATAGGGCCTGTAGCCCCTTTGTTTGTTTTGGCCAATTTCTCCCATTTGGAATGGGAGCATTTACCCAATGCCTATATCTCCATTGTATCCCCACTAACTTGTTTTTTTATTGCAGATCCATAGGCAGAAAGGAGATGCCTTGTCTCATTTGAGACTTTAGACTGTGGACTTATGAGTTAATGCTAAAATTAGTTAAGACTGATGGATTGTTGAGAAGGGATAATTATATTTTGCAATGTTAAAAGGACACAAGATTTGGGAAGGGTCAAGGGTGGAATGATGTGGTTTGGATCTGGGTATCTGCCCAAATCTCATGTCAAATTGGAGGAGGAGCCTGGTGGGAGGTGATGGTATCATGGGAGTGGAATTCCCTCTTGCTGTTCTCATGATCATGAGTAAACTCCCACAAGATCTGATCATTTAAAAGTATGTGACACCTCCCCTGTCCCGCCCTCTCTCTCCTGCTTGGCCATCATAAAACATGTTTGCTTTATCTTTGCCTTCTGCCATAATTGCAAGTTTCCCAAGGCATCCCAGCCATGCTTCCTGTTAAACCTGCAGAACTATAAGCCAATTAAACCTCTTTTCTTCATAAATTATACAAATTCTGGTAGTACTTTATAGCATCGTGAAAACAAACTAATACAACACCAATAATGTCCAAGCTGAGAGCGAAATCAAGAACACAATTCCATTCACATTAGCCATAAAGAGAATAGAATACATAGGAATACAGCTAATCAGGGAGGTAAGAGATCTCTACCTATGTAATTCTCTCTACAGTGAGAATTACAATACACTGCTGAAAGAAATCAGAGATGACACAAATAGAAAAACATTACATGCCCATAGATAGGAGGAATCAATATTGTCAAAATGGCTATACTGCTCAGAGTAATTTATAGATTCAATACTATTCCTATCACACAACCAACAACATTCTTCACAGAACTAGAAAAAAAAAAAAAAAAAAAAAAAAACTCTTTGAAAATTCACATGGAACCAAAAAAATAGCCCAAATAGTGAAAGCAATCCCAGGTAAAAAGAACAAAGCTGGAGGCATCATGTTACCTGACTTCAAACTATACTGCAAGGCTATAGTAACCAAAACAGTGTGGTATTGGTATGAAAACAGACACACAGACCAACGAAACAGGTTAGAGAACTCAGAAATAAAGCTTCACACTTAAAACCATCTGCTTTGACAAAGTTGACAAAAACAAGCAATGGGAAAGGACTCCCCATTCAATAAATGGTACTAAGATAACTAGTTAGCCATGCACAGAAAATTGAAACCAGACCTTGTCCTTTTGCCATGTACAAGATTCAACTCAAGATGAATTAAAGACTTTAATGTGAAACATAAAACTCTAAAAACCCTGGAAGACAACCTAACAAAAAGAGTTCATGTGTGGGAGCCTCCATCTAGATCTGGAGGCCCTGAAAAAGATTACATAATGAAAGCTCCAAAAGCAATGGTAACAAAAACAAAAACTGACAAGTTGGATCTAATTAAACAAAAGACCTTCTGCACAGCCAGATAAACTATCAACAGAATATACAACCCACAGATTGGAAGAAAATATTTACAGCCTATACATCTGACAAAATCTATACGCAGCTTTAACAAATTAATGAGCAAGAAGAAACAACCCAATAAGCAAATAGAAAAATGACATAAATAAACAGACACTTCTCAAAAGACATATATGTGGCCAAAAATCATATGAAAAATGCTTAACATCACTAATCATTAGATAAATGCAAATCAAAACCACATTGAGCTACCATCTCATGCCAATCAGAATAGTTGTTATCAAAACTTCTAAAAATAACAGATGTTAGTAAGGCTGTGGAAAAAAGGGACCACTTACACAGTGCTGATGGGAATGTCAATTAGTTCAGCCACTTTGGAAAGCGGTCTGGAGATGTCTTAAAGAACTTAAAACAGAGCTACCATTCAACCCAGCAATCCCATCCCTAGGGATGTAACCAAAGGAATATAAAGCATTTACTGTAAAGAAACATGCACACTTACCTTCATCACAGCACTATTCACAATAGTGAAGACTATGGATTCAACCTAGATGCCCATTGGTGGTGAACTGCATAAGGAAAATGTGGTACATATACACCATGGAATACTATGCAGCCATAACAAAGAATGAAATCATGTCCTGTGTAACAACAAGGATGTAGCTGGAAGCCATTATCCTAAGCAAATTAATACAGTAAGAGATAAGCAAATACTGCAAGTTCTTACTTATAACTGGAAGCTAAATGTTGAGCACACATGGACACTAAGAAGGAAAAATGAACACTGGAGCCTACTTGAGGATGGAGGTTGGGAGGAGGGTAAGTATGGAAAAACTACCTATCAGGTACTGTGCTCATTACTTGGGTAATGAAATAATCTGTACATCAAACCCCTGCAACACACAAGTTACCCATGTAACAAACCTGCAAATGTACCCCTGAACCTAAAGAAAGAAAAAAGGATAAATAATAAGAAACACCAAACAAAGAAAAATCATACAAAACCACAAGCCTTCTCAGTGCTCATAAAGTAGCAGCAAAACATGGTGGCCTTCCTAAAGCTAAAAACATCCCAAATCTATTTTTTTTAAATCTCAGAATGCTCTCCTAATAGTCAGAACCCATTTTTCTTCCTTGCTGCTGGAAATTTCTACCTGAATATTCAGAAACAATAATTCAGTCTCCTAAACTCTTCAAGTTCCCTTAAAAGTGTATTTTTTCATGCACCATGATCTTGATGCACAGAACCTCTGTCCATCTTGTTCCCCATTTTGGAGGGCTAATCAGCACATTTTAGGGGTGCCTCTCCTTTGGTATCCAACCTGAATAAGTTAACAAGATTATCCAAACTAATTTCTAAATACTTCTCTAATCTTTTTCTCTTCTTCCTACACATAATTAGTTGCATTTATCATCTTGCATTATATTAAAACAAGCAATAGGTGGTGCAAAAGTAATTGCTATGTAATATTTGTTTATAAGTTTCTTTTTTACACCTATTACACTGACATCCCATGAAACTTCTTAAGTTTTTGTCCTGAGCATGTTGTATAATACTTGGCACTCAGCGGGTACACAATGAACTGAATCACACTCCTAATAATTAAATAGTGGGCAAATAAATGTTTACTACTTCCCTGTGAATTGATACTTCCTACAATGAGTTGTAAACTTTTTAAATCTTCAAGGATAAAGTTTAACATCCTAGAACAATGAGTTAAGCACATTTACTCTAACGTGTATGATTTTCTACATTTGCGACATCTGCCCCCACCAACTGCTGTTAAATTCTGTCTCCAAACACTGTTCCCCATGCTATGATTACATTATTTCCCATTCTTTTGAAAGGCAGCCAATTTAGGAGCTATTGAACACCATCCCATATAAAAGAGTAGATTTATAAAACCCAAATCTTAGAAATGTGCGTTCTCTGCTTGCCAGGAAAACAAGTTGTGTGTAAAGTTCTGTTGAGGCTTCTTCTTTCCACAGAATAGCACCTAAAGGAGGTGATAGAATGCTGGAACATGTGGCATTATGCTTGGAATGTTTCTCTGCCTAATTGGCCTGAATTTATGAGTACATAATAACTCTCTCTATGCATTTTTGAACACAGGCAGCATTATAAAATAAGCCTGAGTAATATCCAGGCTGCTTTGTTTTATGGGGATCTTTATAGCATGAGCATGTTGTGCAACAAATGCATGGGGTATACACAGATGTTTACATTCATTTATACTTCTGTGAGCAGCAGCAGCAATATGAATGCAGTTTGGACAGCATCATTAAGAATTACACTTGGACTCACTTTATTACATTAAAAGGAAATGTGTTTCTTCCCACTTCTAATTCACTTTAGAAGTCAAGAATTAAGTTGGCCAATAGGAGATTACATCTCCCTTTCCAAGCTCTTTTCTCAAATCATTATTTTATTTTTTTTCCCATTCCAGTCTCTTGGTTTCTCCATTGTTTTGTGTTTCAAATAACTAATCAGCTTCAGGAGCAGAACATTACTGCTGCTCAGGGCCTACTAGTTTTTTTTCTTACTGTCTGGTTTCTTGAATTAATACTATAATATTTTGGATGCCATTACACTATGCCAGAACAATCTTTCCTCTGCTATGAGCACCAGTGGAGAACAGTTTGTAAGTAATATTGTAATTCCCTGATTCAATAAGTGGGTAATTTGTTCCAATGAGCAAATGTGCATGACTTTCTTCTTATGAAAATAAATGAAATAAGATACTCACCTGGATTTTCAGAACTCTACTATGAGGTATGTTTTGGATTTTAAAAGATATTAAGAAAGACAAAGAGGTAAAAACTCTGGAAAGCAATGCAAGATTCCTTGATGACATCTCAGTTGCTGCTAGTAAAGAGTTTGGTCATTCTGCTTTATTATCTGCCAGGCTTCTCAAAATAGTTTTTAACCCACAAACATGCTGTATAAGACAGAATCAACCAGGCCCACCTGAAATGACCATTCATAACTAGGTTCATTCCAGATAAGAGGGGCTCCCAGAGGACATTTCCTGCTCAGGCAGCCCATATATACCAACATTCTAAAATCTATAACACTTCTGGGGACTTGGGGTAACCACAAAATAAGATTAATTTTGTATTTTCTCTTATAAAATCCTATCCCAACCACCCATTGTTTGAGTAACATATTTAGCCAAAACTGCCAAATCCAACTGTCTATTCAGTCACACAATCTGCTTTTTGAAATTTCTCTAAACCAGAGTATCTCCACCTTACCACTACTGACATTTGGGACTGCGTAACTCTTTGTTGTAGGGAGTTGTCCTGTGTACTGTACACTGATAGCAGCATCACTGGCTTCTATTCACTGGATGCCAAAGGCACCCTCACCAAAGTTGTGACAACTGAAATTGTTTCTAGACATTGCCAAATGTCCCCTGAGAGGCAAAAATCACCCCTGGTTGAGAAACACTGTTTTAAATAAAAACAACTCAGGTTTAGTGAAAAACAAACAAAATTTTCTAGTTGTGCTCAATCCCCAATAAGCCAGTGAGACATAATGGTGACACACGTTGGGGTAAATGCATGGTTTTGGAATCAGCCCACTCAGGGTTCAGTTTCCTCATCTGTAAATAAGCAGATCATAAAATGCTACTTTTGTAGGTAGCTGAAACATAACATATACAAAATACTAGCAAAGTGTCTGGAGCATATTAGCTATTTTAAAAAGACTGGTTTCTTTTATTATCAGCAAATGGAATCTATTAAACTTTACTTTCAGCCTCAAGATCATTGTTAGGGTCCATTTTAAAGTCCATCTTCATTGAGAAATGAAGATGACATAGAATTTTGGACTAAATTTATACTAATCCCAGAACATTCTTTGGACTTAGTTTTCCACATAAGTTTATCTATCTTAGGCCTGAGAGAAAGCTGGCAACTGCCTCCTATGGTGGAACAAGTTCTAGGGCTGGTAGACTCACTGATAATAGTTTCAGCCTGACTATGAGAAGTACAGTCTCCAAGCAGAAGAGCAATCCCCCATCGTGGTCAGGCAAGTTCCAGCAACCAGTGTTCCCAGGAACAGCAAAGGATCACAGCAACTGGACTTAGAAGTTAGGGAAGGTTTCTTTTCCCTCAGTATGGGGGTTCTTATGAGTCTAGGAAGAAAAATGGTTAGCTCTCAGGAGATTTTCTATTCGTGGGTAACAGTCTGGGATGAGGGATCAGTTTAATGGAATTATCTGAGTCAGATATGGAATTGAGTAAGAGCCTTTTAAGGCCAGAAGAAGAGCTTAAAAGCAGGGACTGAGGAAGAAGCCAAAGCTTATAAACAGGAGTGTCTTAGCAACCTCCAAAATAGCAGTAATATTGGCTTTCTCTTCATAGGTTCAGGATCAAAGAGTTCTTCCCTTTAAGTATTTAGCCTGCAATCAAGAAGAACATGGGAAAGCACCCATTGCAATCTGGTGTCCACAATGAAGACAAGTTTAGAATAAGGCAGCCATCTCATAGTATGAGGAGGGCAGAGTTGGGTAATTGATGTTGGAGTGACAATTGAATAGCAAGCAAAAAGGTTTTTTTTACGTGATTAATGCATTGAACAAGTTAGGTCCTTTATTCCTTTTACTTTCTCAAACCCAGTCTGCAGATTTTGTTCTTTCTTTCCCTGAATGAAAACCAGGACAAGTTTTGCAACATATATGCATACACTCAGATGTCTGTCATGTTGGCCCTAAAAGAGTCAGAGTTGAATCATAAAAATTCCTTCCTGGCCAGGTGCGGTGGCTCACACCTGTAACCCCAGCACTTTGGAAGGCCGAGGTGGGGGGATCACAAAATTAGGAGTTCAAGACCAGCCTGGCCAACATGGTGAAACCTTGTCTCTACTAAAAATACAAAAATTAGCTGGGCATGGTGGCGCACTACTTTAGTCCCAGCTACTTGGGAGGCTGAAGCAGGAGAATCACTTGAACCAAGGAGGTGGAGGTTGCATTGAGCTGAGATCATGCCACTGCACTCTCCAGCTTGGGTAACAGAGCGAGACTTCATCCAAAACAATAAAAAATTCCTTCCAATGCAATACCAAAGTTTCAAACTTTGGTAGGTTTATATGAAGACTATTGCCAGAAGAAAGAAGTAGGATGGTGTTTGGAAATCTTTTGAACTGAAGTACCTGAAAATTACTCTACAGCAGAGATGTGGAGAAGAGGGTAAAAAAATAAGAGTATAGATAATATCTTTCCAGATTAGAATCTTCCTGGAGTTGTGTTTGTCTCGCTATGGATTTAAAGCTGCCTCTCCCATGGGTATCTTTATGCATTTTTGCAGAGCCCTTATTGCTATGGACCTCTCCCCTGTCATTCCCTGCCACAGTGGTATACTTTCTGGCTGCATCTGCTAGCCATTTTAGACTCCTCATTCTCTGTAGTCTTCCTCTTCACAGACTCTTTCTTGGTGGCTCCATTCCCCTCCAAAAAGCCATCTTGGAAGACTCCCTGCAAGGTGACTATAGACCCTAGCAGACTTTCTCTCTCCCTGATCACCCCTAGCCTTGAGAGACACATGTGTGTAACCCATAATTTGTGGGATTGCAGCACAGTCCCAAACACAAATGCTGCACTGTGGCCATAGTTCACATTGCCTGTTAGAGCTCTCAGGCAAGAGTGAGATCACTGTCTACTATCTTGCCAATGCAGAGGCCACACAAAAGCTCTCCAAGTGTTATCCTCAAAACCCCTCTAATTAGCCTTGATGTGAGGAAAAAGCACAGAGAACTAAAATTCTCCAATCTTCAACCACGCTCAGGCTTTGCAATGTTAATTTTATGTTAATTGATTGAGGGGACAAGTGACTAGTCCCACATTAGGGTGCTCTAGTGTCTCCTTTTAGAATATGTGGAGCACTCATACCTGACTCTCAGCCAACACTGAGAGGAAATGTTCCCACATCAGTGCACTTACAGCTCCTGAGGGCCAGCTCTCTCCAACATGTTGGCGGAGTGCAACACCTTCTTTCCCTTTCGGAAATGGCAGAAACTTAAGCCATATAATATCAGAATACACACAGTGTCACTAACAGAAAGAAGGAGTGCCTGTAAAATAAAGAGGGCTGGGTGATTCATAGGCAATTCAGATGACTCAATACATTAAATTGGGCTGCCGGTTAAAATTATTTGGTAATCCCAGAGAGTTCTCCTCTGTTTTCTACCTCTAGAGTCTATAAACGTGCTTCCCTAGCCCTTTTTTCCAATTACAATTTTATCACTCTGTTCTTATTCAAATAATCACATGCCACATTGCTGCAACAGCCTTTCTCAAATGAAGAACGATTTATCTTTGAGGGTGACACACCCTGAGCTTGTGGCTGATGATTGGTAGCACAGCACAGATGGACAGGAAATTGTGTGTCTTCCACAGAATGCTGCTCACATATTTTACTACCAAATATAAAACACAGAGGGTATGTTTGGGGCAAAGAAACCTGGGCCTCTCGGAAATCCACATCCCTTCCAGTTCCTCAAAATATGACCAAGTTAGCCAATAAATCTCCTCCATCTTCCAGCTCTGTCCCTCCAGTAGGGAACATCAGAGAGCTCCTTGTTTTATGGTTTTCAACTCATAATAAATTTGAAATCTATCAAAGAGAAATATTCCTCACTACCATTTTTTTCATCTCGAGCAGAAGAAAATTCTGAAATAGTAGCCTGAAGATGATCTCAGTTGTCAGCAGTAGCTATTTAGGAGTTTCCTCTGACATTTATATAAGTCCATATTCAGCAGAACAACTCTTCTTTAACACAAACCAGCTTGTGGCAGAGATCCCTGATGCTGACTATGCAGTGGGTGCCAAATAAATGTCATTTGTTATCATTGTCATTTATTTCCTTATCAAAAGCGGCCTAGGGCATGAAAATGGCATGTTTTTCTTTCAAATCATTATTTTTATTGAAGATTATTTTGCTGATGTACTTCTCCTAACATTCTGACTTGACTTAAGTAATGCATAATATCCATAACTACCTATTCTGGGGAGGTGGGCAGGGAGAAGAGGGGTATTTTTCTGTAAAAAGAAAAGTGGCATTTCATTGAATGCTGAAGTTTGAGAAGAAAAGCAGTGTTCACTTGGACAACATATTCACTGAAACAGCTATAATTTTTACAAAAGCCAAATATTTAATAACCCCATATGTAGACATATTATAAACATATATAAATGCACATTTCTAAATACAGAAATACATATTCATATATATTTATATGTATTCCTAAATATATATGAGATTAAGAAAATACTCAAGAATGGAATGGAATATGTATATACTATTTCAGATTACCTAGATATATTGTTCCTCAGTTACCACATTCTACGATGAACTTACATGTGCATACACAAATGCCTAGATAATAAAACTCAAAATAAGTCTACTTGGTTTTCTTGAAATTATCTCAGATTTCCAATCCACTGGGTGTAAATAAAGTTCTGATTTAGATATGTTGCCCAATGTTCTGACTTCAGAAGACTGCCAATAAGTCAATGTTGTATTTCATTCATCACATTTCGTCCATTTGAAAAAAAAGGGGCAAAATTATCAACATGAGAGATCTACTTGTAGAGACTACAGGCAATGTTGCTGTACTGTTGAGAACCTTTGTGATACAGCACACTTTCAGCATTAGAAAATATGCCTATTTGAATTCTGAGTCAGAAAAAGCTTTAAAGAGGAGACAGGAACAGTAGGCACTAGGCACCAACGTATTTGGATTAAAAGAAGAAAGAATTCATTGCAAGAAGTGAGGGGGAGAGGTGAATATAAGAGTTGCTTACAACAAAGTTCAATTGACAATTGTAACAAATTCTTAGAAATGAAGGACTTTAGCATCATTGAAGCAGTACTGTCCCAAGAGTCAGGGAACTCTGTCCACTTCCCATTGCCATCAATGTCATTAACTAACACACAGTCATGGCTGCCTTCTGGGCCTTTTTTTTTTTTTTTAACTATTTAGCAGACTAAATTGAAGAAAATAATATAAAATTTTACTTAGCAAATCACAATATTACTCTTAACTATCTCAAGAGATAAGACTATTCTACTTCAGAATAGGCTGTCTTATAAATAAGGCCAAGTGGAAAAGTGAGTAATAGCCTCAATGGGGAAACACCATACTCAATGGTGAAAGGCTGAAAACTTTTTCTCTAAGATCAGGAAAGATAAAGAATGATCCAGAAAATCTGCTTTTTATACTTCTATTCATGTAGTACTACAGCCCCAGCCAGAACAATTAGGCAAGTAAAAGATATGACATTCAAAATTGGAAAGAAAGATGTAAAATTATCTCTGGTTGCAGACAACATGATCTAATACATAGAGAACTCTAAAGATAACACACACATGGGGCCCGGTGCGGTGGCTGATCCCAGCACTTTGGGAGGCCAAGGCGGGTGGGTCGCCTGAGGTTGAGAGTTTGAGACCAGCCTGACCAACATGGAGAAACCCATCTCTACTAAAAACACAAAAAAATTAGCCGGGCATGGTAGCGCATGGCTGTAATCTCAGCTACTGGGGAGGCTTGAACCCGGGAAGCAGAGGTTGCAGTGAGCCAAGATCATGCCATTGCACTCAAGCCTGGGCAACAAGAGCAAAACTCGGTCTCAAAAAACAAACAAACAAAAAGGATTACATACACACATAAAAATAATCAGTAAATTCAGCAAAGTTGCAGAAAAGAAAAGAAAATCAACAGGCAAAAATCAATTGTGTTTATTTACACCAGCAATAAACAATCTGAAAATAAAATATGAAAAACAACTTCATTTATAATAACATCAAAAAATAAAGTACTTAGGAGTAAGCCAAGAAGACACTGAAAACTATAAAATGTTGTTAAAATAAATTGAAGATACAAACAAATGGAATGCCATTCTTTGTTCATGGATTGGAAGATGTAACATTGTTAAGATATCAATGCTACCTGAAGTGACCTACAGATTTTATGCAATCCCTGTCAATATCCCAGTGGTTTTTTTTGCAGAAATAGAAAAACCCTCTAAAATTCATATGGCATCTCAAGGGACCCCAAAGAACCACAGTAATCTTTAAAAAAAAAAAAAAAGTTGTATGTCTCACACTTTGATTTTAAAACTTATTACAAAGCTACAGTAATAAAAATAGTGTGGTGCTGCTCTGAAGACAGATATGTAGAACAATGGAATAGAATGAAGAGGTCAGAAATATGGTCAAATGACTTTTGGAAAGGGTACCAAGACCATTCAATGAGGAAAGGAGAGTTTCTTCAACAAATGGTGTTGTGAAAATCAGATATCCACATCTGAAAGAATGAAGTTGGATCCTTACCTCATACAGTATTAAAAGAAAAACTCAAAATGAATCAAATATCTAAACAAGACCTAAAATTAAAAAACTCTAATCATAGGGCAAATATTTCATTACAATGGATTTGGCAATGATTTCTTGGCTATGAAATCAAAAGCAAAAGGTATCAAAAGTAAAAGTACTCTTCACAGAATTGGAAAAAAACTGCTTTAAAGTTCATATGGAACCAAAAAAGAGCCCGCATTGTCAAGACAATCCTAAGTCAAAAGAACAAAGTTGGAGGCATCACGCTACCTGACTTCAAACAATACTACAAGGGTACAGTAACCAAAACAGCATGGTACTAGTACCAAAACAGAGATATAGACCAATGGAATAAAACAGAGTCCTCAGAAATAATACCACAAATCTACAGCCATCTGATCTTTGAGAAACCTGACAAAAACAAGAAATGGGGAAAGGATTCCCTATTTAATAAATGGTGCTGGGAAAATTGGCTAGCCATAAGTAGAAAGCTGAAACTGGATCCTTTCCTTACTCCTTATACGAAAATTAATTCAAGATGGATTAGAGACTTAAATGTTAGACCTAATACCATAAAAACTCTAGAAGAAAACCTAGGTAATACCATTCAGGACATAGGCATGGGCAAGGACTTCATATCTAAAACATGAAAAGCAACGGAAAGAAAAGCCAAAATTGACAAATGGGATATAGTTAAACTAAAGAGCTTCTTCACAGCAAAAGAAATGACCATCAGAGTGAACAGGCAACCTACAAAATGGGAGAAAATTTTTGCAATCTACTCATCTGACAAAGGGCTAATATCCAGAATCTACAAAGAACTCAAACAAATTTACAAGAAAAAAAAAACAAACAACCCCATCAAAAAGTGGACAAAGGATATGAGCAGACATCTATCAAAAGAAGACATGCATACAGCCTACAGACACATGAAAAAATGGTCGTCACCACTGGCCATCAGAGAAATGCAAATCAAAACCACAATGAGATACCATCTCACACCAGTTAGAATGGCAATCATTAAAAAGTCAGGAAACAACAGGTGCTGGAGAGGATGTGGAGAAATAAGAACACTTTTACACTGTTGGTGGGATTGTAAACTAGTTCAACCATTATGGAAAACAGTATGGCGATTCCTCAAGGATCTAGAACTAGAAGTACCATATGACCTAGCCATCCCATTACTGGGTATATACCCAAAGGAGTATAAATCATGCTGCTATAAAGACACATGCACACGTATGTTTATTGCGGCACTATTCACAATAGCAAAGACTTGGAATCAACCCAAATATCCATCAGTGACAGACTGGATTAAGAAAATGTGGCACATATACACCATGGAATACTATGCAGCCATTAAAAAGGATGAGTTTGTGTCCTTTGTAGGGACATGGATGCAGCTGGAAACCATCATTCTCAGCAAACTATCACAAGAACAGAAAACCAAACACCGTATGTTCTCACTCATAGGTGGGAACTGAACAATGAGATCACTTGGACTCGGGAAGGGAAACATCACACACCAGGGCCTATTATGGGGAGGGGAGAGGGGGGAGGTACTGCATTGGGAGTGATACCTGATGTAAATGACGAGTTGATGGGTGCTGATGAGTTGATGGGTGCAGCACACCAACATGGCACAAGTATACATATGTAACAAACCTCCACGTTATGCACATGTACCCTAGAACTTAAAGTATAATAATAATAAAAAAAGTAAAAGTAGTAATAAACTATACTACATCAAAATTAAAAACTTCTGTGCATCAAAGGACATAATCAAGAGTCAAATGGCAACCTGTGGAAAGAAAACAATATTTACAAATAATATGTAAGAGAAGAGGTCAATGTCCAGAACACATGAAGAACTCCTACAACTCAACAACAAAATAACAAAAAAAAAACTGATTAAAAAATGAACAAAGGATTCTGATAGATATTTATCTGAAAAAGATACATGAATAGCCAGCAAGCATATGAAGAGATGCTCAACATCACTAATCATTAGAGTAATGCAATGATATATCACTTTATACTCATTACAATGGCTACTATAAAAAAAATCAGAAAATAACAAGTGTTAGTAAGGATATGGAGAAACTGAAATCCTTATAAACTGTTGGAAACAAAAATGGTACAGTTGCTATAAAAATCAGTGTGTCAGTATCTATAAAAATTAAACCTATAATTACCATATGATCTAGCAATTCTACTTATAGGTATATATTTAAAATAATTGAAAGTCAAGTGCCAGAGAGATATTTGTACACCCATGTACATGGCAGCATTATGCACAATATCCAGAGTTAAAAGCAACTCTCCTGTCCATCGATGGATGAATAAGCAAATTGTGGTATGTATGTATACAGTGGAATATTATTGAGCCTTAAAAATGAAGGAAATTATGACACATGCTACATGGATGCACCTTGATAATATGTGAAATAAGCCACTCACAAAAACACAAATACTGCATTATTCACTTATATGGGGTATCTGGAATAGTCAGATTCATAGAAACAGAAAGTTCTCAAGTGGTTGCCAGGGGCTTACAGGAGGGGAAAATAGAGAGTTGTGTTTTAGGATATACAGTAACATTTGCAAGACAGCAAAGTTTTGAATATTGGCTGAGCAACGCTGTGAACATAATACTACTGAACTGTATTCTTAAGAGTGGTTAAGATGGTAAATTTTATGTTAGGTGTATTTTACTACATCTTTTGAAAAACATGAATAGCAGCAAAGATAGAGTGTATTAGTCTGTTCTCATGCTGCAATAAAGAACTGCCTGAGACTGAGTACTTTATAAAGGAAAGAGATTTAATTGACTCACTGTTCCACATGGCTGGGGAGGCCTCAGGAAACTTACAATCATGGCGAAAGGGCAAGCAAACACATATTTCTTCACATGGAGGCAGGGCGGAGAAGAACAAGTAAAAGAAGGAAAAACCCCTTATAAGACCATCAGATCACTGAAGAACTCACTCACTATCGCAAGAACAGCATAAGGGTAATTGCCTCTATGATTCAATTACCTCCCCCACAGGCCCTCCCATCACATGTAGAGATTATGGGAACCACAATTCAAGTTGAGATTTGGGTGGAGACAAACCATATCATAGAGCTTAGCCCGAGAGTTTATTTGAGCCACATTTATTCTCAATTCCTTTAAAACCTTGTCTAACTCCCCCATTTGCCCAAAAAAAAAAAAAACAAAACAAAACAAAACAAAACAAAAAAAAAAAAAAAAAAAACATGTCTGAGGAATCTCCACCCAAAGGAATCTTTCCCTTTTCAGTATTATATATGGCACCTAAGAATTTTTAATACTATCTGTCTCAAATACAGTACTCCCTATCAAAGTTTCTATTTCATCTTCAGGAAGCTTCATGCCCTAAGAGCAACTTTGCACTGATCTAAAGATTCCAAGGAGACAATAATAATATTAAAACACTTGTTATTAAAACCTTTCCATGAAATGAGGAACAATTTGGTCATATTCAACTATTAACAAGATTTCCACTTCCCAACATTCTATTTTTCAAGGCATACCTCAAGTCCCATATTCTCCATGAAACTGCCTAACTACTTCCTTCCCTGCTACAAAATTGTATTGGTGTTTTTAATGTTGGTATTGAAGACAAACAAAATTCCATGCTCTTTTAGGTAACAAACATCGCCTTGAAATCATTGTATCTCAACTATACCCAAAAGCATTTTGTGAAATGTATTACATACAGATACTGCTTGATTTATGAAGTCAGTTGTTAGCCAGTTTTCCCTTGCACATTTGCCATGGAAAATATTTCAATTCTCTGAGATCCCTCTTCAAATTTTACTTGCTTAATGAAGCCATTTCAGTAAGGCAGTGAATTGGACTTCTAGGACATAACAATGAGAACTGAAAGAAGCTGCCGACCACATCATTTTAGTGTAAATCATTCATCCTCCCCTGAGTACATTTCACCCTTGCAATTTCTCAGTCTTACCTTGTTACCTCGTGTGGCTCAAATTATGTCTCTATGCGCATGTCTTCATCTGGAGCTGCATAATTGATACCAGGTATTATACATTTACTTTTACTCATTGCAAAGATTTCCCCATACTCCTAGTGCTCTGAACTTGTGTGCTTGTATACTTAAATTGTGTGGCAATACTAGGTATGTGTAATGTGAAGAATGGGGGTTTATTACTCGTTGCTCTGCAAGCAGCATGAGTATCATCATATTTACATCAGTTTACCTTGCCCCCAAGTCCCACAGGCACAATGGAGATAGATGCCTATGCACACAGTTGGTGGCATTACAGGAAAGGAACTTTTAATTTGGGGATCCAAATCTTTTATAACAGTAGTATATGACTGCCTTTTGCTCTGGAGAAAAACTAACTCTATTTTCCAAGGTTGTTCACTATATAAATATTCTTGAAAAGATAGTTCAGAACAAAGGACATTTATACTGCCTCACTCATAGTATGTACAGAAATGCAGGAATTATCTTCCAACATAGGACACTATTAAGAAAGAAACATGATGCCAACACTAATTGTGCTGTGACAACTGACATGAAATATGACTTTTCTGGATAATTCAGGACATAGGTTCACTAGTGGATACCTACCAGTCTCTGACACACCTTTTAATTCTGTAGTATCTACCATGTGAAGGAAAACTATAAAAGACACCAGCTCTTTAGGGGTCAAGATGTATGTAAAAGTAACAGTGCCCAGTACAGTCATTTTCCAGTTATCACAACTGGCTTCTTAAAAGTAAAGCCTCTAGTGTTAGGATCTTGAATGTATTTGACATGTTGTGGCATTAATGTTATTTAGTGTGAGGGGATTAGAGTAGGACACCAGGCACCTAAGATTGAGTTAGATTTTCTATTAATTTTATTTCTCATCTTGGACACGTCACTTAACATTTAACCTCAATTCTGTAATTCTGTATAACGTGTTACTAATGTCTTTCTCTATCTCAAGTTTGACTTGAACTAAGCCACAGATCGTGGTCTTGTAAACCCAGATGAAACTAGGTCACTGAATAACTTCCTTGGCTAAAGTATCTTTGGCTCCGCTATTCTGAGTTCTTCTTGCCTCTTTTTGAGGATATTTATTTGTGTTGCAGAATGCAATGAAGTGTTCTCTCTCTTAAACCTGTTACATTTTGGTTTAATTCTTGAAGAAATTCAACAAGAGCTAAGTGATTTATTTATCTTGTGTTTTCAGTTGGGTTTGCTTATATCATAGGCCTCATATCACAGAGCAATCCCAGCTGCTATCCTGGAAAACTATAGAGGAACTTTCTGAGATCATCTTCACATGGGTACAGGAGAAGAGACTGGTGGTGCTTGTGCCAAATAATTTCATCTTTTTTTCTGAATTCTTGCCATTATTTGATCCATTTCTTTCTATCTAATTACTTCAAAAAACAATTAAAAGAGGGAGAATCTCTTTAATTGCTTCTTCAATAAAGACCTAAGAAACACTTTACCTACTATGTATTATCTCCATTTTAGTCATAATCTTCAGTTAGTTCAATTAATTCTTAGGTGTTTTCTTGCCTTTCATGTTTTAATTATTTTTTTAATATTGGTTCTGAAGTCATTATAACAGGTTTTGTAAACTTTGACAGTGAAAATGGGTTGGGGAGGGGTGTGCCAATATGCCTGATTTCTGATCTGTAACTTTGCAATGTTTCTATCCTTCTCATTTCATTTTCAGAAAATCTTTTTTTTTTCTCAAAATTGCCTTTTGCAAGTTAGTCCTATAGGATTTCAGTTCAAATCCTAGACGGTTCTATGTCTAGGCTTCCAATTGTGGTATTTTTAAACACAAACTCCAGGTTTCCTGTGTGGGTTCTTTAACTTTTTGTCAGTATTTTCATAGTCAATGTCCTTATTTTATAACAATTTCCTATTTATAATTTAATTTTTCATTTAATTTTCTTTGCTTCATAAAGAAAAGTGAATATTGTTTAGGAAGCAAAAAGAACAGAAGGGCTTATAGAGAAAATCATAATTCTCTTTTCCATGCCTCCCCACCCACAGAGTCTTAATCCCCAGAGGCACACTTTTAACTGCTCGCTTTTTGTTTTCCTGAGCATGGCCTTCAAATACTTAATTAGCACATTTATTCCACTATTTATCTGTTGGCCTCCTGCTATGAGAGGATTTCACTCACACCACTCCCCACTTCCTCAAACCTTTCTCTCTATATATAGCTTTATCACTCTAGCTTTCCCTCTCAACACCTCTGCAATAACATCACTAGTTAAAATTTCATTTCTTGGTCTATAAATTATAGAGAATATATCTTGGTTTTATTCTTTTTAAGTCAACAGGACACTAAAGTCCCCATTCTTTCCTTCTTTTTCTTCCTCCTTCCATCTCTCATCTCTATCCACACTTCTAATAATGGCCGGTTGATACTGTTTATAATTTGTTCTATAATCTTAGCACAGTCTTCCATGGTTCATCTATCAGCTGATTCTAAATTGATTTACTATGCCATGTTAATAACGAGTTAGCTAATAAGCTATGGCTCCATTTCTTCCTCCAGTGGTATGTTCTCCACCTAAAGTAGAATGGACTCAGAATTAGTTCAACTGGATTTTTTTTTTCTTTACATTTACCAATTTCCTTTAGCATACTCTCAAATATTTCTAGATTCACAATAATATTATGTGTCATTTTGTTTTCCCTTTCTTTCTCTTTCAAAGATCTTCCTTTTGGAGTCTTAATTCTCTTTCCATATGTGGATTAGTTGCTTTCTAGGGTAATACTCACTTTCCCTCACTGCTCTCTAGTTTGGATATTCTGTTTCCTGCATCCTATATCTTTATTCTTTATTTGCTATTTTTCTGGAGTATATCCTAAAGGAGCTTTCTATGAAGAGGTACCTAGGCATTTTGATAAGTCTGAAAATGTTTTCATTCTACCATCACATTTGCTGTATTGGCTATTTTCTGTGAGTATGAAGTGCTGTTGGTTAGAAGTCTAATTTCACTACTTTGTAGGCAATTTTTGTTTAAACTTCTCCATGGTCCATTTTTGGGGACGTTCTTCTCATTTATTGTGTTTTGAAATTTCATAAAAATGGTTTACGTGTCTCTTTAACAGAGTCATTATGGTTAGTACTGTCTGAAAATTTGTATTTCAGTCTGGACATTTCTGTTCCTTTTCAATTCTGGGAAATTTTCTTCTGATTTCTTCTCTTTCACAAATTTGCTGGATCCTAGTCTTTTTCTTTCCCCTAAATTTAGGATTCAGTCCTGCCTTTATCTTCCTTTTTCTTTTCAGCCTCTCCCTACATAATCTCATCATCTCCTATGGCCTAAAATTCATTCATAATTTGATAACTCCTGAATTTATATTTCCAGCCTGCTCTCCCTCCAGATCTATAGATTCTAAAGACCTATAGATCCAGTTGACTATTTGACCTACGTACTTGGATGTCTAATATACATCTCAAACTTGCAAGGTCCAACTAGAACTCTTAATTTTTTTTACCTTTAATACCCTTGTAATACATTCATTTTGTCACAAGTCAGCAACATCATCCACTTAATTGCTAACAAAAGAATATAGACATTATCTGTAATTCCTATTGCTCCCTAACACCAAATAGCAGATTCAGCAGCAAATGCAAAACGTATTCTTAATCTAACCACTTCTCACCAATTCATCTCATCAATACCAAAATTATCTTTTCCAAATACCAGTATCCCAAGAGTTTATAATCTGATGTGTAAGTGTACATGTTCTAGGGTCCAACTGACTGGCTTAGTTTCAAATTCCAGTTTTACCACTAAATACCTGTTTGACCTTGAGCACTGTCCTTAATAAGGCTGTATCTTAGTTTTCTCAGTTATAAAATGGAGATAAATGCTCCCTTATGGGGCTGCTGTGTAGAGCACACAACACATCCTTAATGAGTGCTCTTTGTCAAGATTACTGTAATTACTATAATAACTTCCAAACTAATTTTCTTAACTACCTTCTTTTTGTCCCCATCCTCCAGCTGTCAGGATGTTGTCTCTCTCTCCTTTTATCTTAAAATCAATAATGGAATGTAATATACACATGTAATATACACATACACAAGGTGCAACATGTGTGCACAACTCAATAATTTTTAGAAAACAAAGATCTATAAACTCACAACCAGATAATGAAATAAAATTTTGCTAGCCCCCCAGCAGATGAATCCTTCATACCATTGCTCAGTCAACACCTCATCTCTTGTTACCAAAAGTAACAATTACCCTTTTCTGCAACACTATAAATGTGTTGTGTACCTTTAAGACTTTGTGCAAACCAAACTACACATTATGTATTCTTTGATACCTGGGCTGTTTTGCTTATTATTGTGCTCGTGACACTCATTCATGTTGTGTGCAGACGTTCACTTATTGCAATGTAGTAATTCATGATACGAGTGTTAAAAATTGTTTATTTAATATACTGCTGATGGACACATGGGTTGTTTGCAATCTTAAGCTATCACAGATAAGGCTACAACAAAAAAAAAAATGTAGTACATGGTTCTTGGTACACAGCTGCATGCATTTCTATTGGGTCTATGAGAGTTGAATTTGGAGGGTCATAGATTGAGTGTATGTTCAGCTTTAGTAGAAAATACTAAACAGTTTTTCCAAGTGGCTGTATCAATTTTTACTCCTGCCAGAAGTATATGAGAGTTCTAGTTACTCTAAAACCTCACCAACACTTGTGGAAGTGAAGAGGATTTAAGCAAAATGTAAAATTCGTGTATTTTTTTTAACTTTTGAGAATTTTCTGGGTATGTGGTGATATTTCATTGTGGATTTGTATCATGGTGACTAATCTTCCCAAATATGTATTTATAAATAAATATTTAGGAACCTTCCCAAATATTTATTAGACATATGGATATACTTTTTAATGTCCAAAGACAGGAACAAGTCAAATATAGGTAAGTCAAGCAACTGGAGGCAAGGGAAGGATGAATAGAGACTAGGTTCCAAGAGGCAATTTGAAACCTTGAAGGTAGTCCACTATGAAGGAAGAAGTCTGGTTCAAGTAACTAGAATCAACAAAATAATCAAAGTTATGGTTTTTGAGGTTTGAAAGCCTTGGAGACGCAGCTCCCTTGCCTGAATGGGAAAACAGCAGGAGAAAAGGCCTGTATTCATGAACTAGAAGAGCTTTCTCATTAAACTCCTCAGCATGTCTTCTGTGGAACCCTTATACCATGAGGCACACACAATGGATAGAAGAGTGACACTACAACCTGGTATCTGTCAATTCTGTTGAGATGTATACCCCAATGGTAAAATATCCGCTCTGAGAAAACTCAGTTAACGAGGGATGAGGGCAGCATTTCTAGTCTTTGGTGAAGATAGAATTTTTGGTTATGGGGAATTACTACAGCAGGAAATTTTTAGTTTGTCAGAGATGAGGTAAGTGTTGTTATCTCACACACAGTGCTACTGAAGAGAGCCACTGTAGGAAAGAAAAGAGGAAAGAGAGAAATCGATCCTTCCAGCAGATGTTGAGTTATGTTCCTGAGACTATGTGATGAGAATTAATGTGAAATTGATTTATTTGAAAGTATTCTCAGGAAAATCTGAGGAGAGTGGGAAAGTTGACCAGAAAAGAAAACGAAACCAAACAGGGATATATTATCAAGTAAGCCCCACAAATGGGAATTTTAGCTCAGTTCCACAAGGACGTTGGAGACAGTGTTGGTTGTCCCTCAGAGTCACTCCCATTAGGGACATGACAGCCGGGGTATTCATGCCCCTGCACTGTCAGCCATTGGTTAAGGATTGTTTCAGGGAAACAAACATTCCAAGACCCTTCCTGATTTATAGAAAACCAAAGCAGGCTCAGGAGATGAAGAGTCCTTAACCATAGACACTGGTGCTGGCTGTTTGGAGTGAAAGAGCACAAAATAATCAAGGAATCCAAGGTAATATGGTAGCACTGATACTACTTGCTGTAAGTGGCTTCCTAGTGCCAAAGAGAACACAAAAAAATACCCCAAACTCTCTTGTAAGAGCCTCCATACCAAACACGATTGTCCATTTCTGTCTCTGCCACCTTCTACCATCTCTCTTCCCCTACATTCTCTCACTACAGACCTGTCTTGCAATCCTTGTCTTCCTTCGGAGGAAGAAGTTTTTACCTCAAGGACTTTAGACTGTGTATCTCCATACAAAAGTATGCAAATTACATTTTGGATCATCAAGTACTCAGAAACAATTTAAGAATCAATTTCCAAGAGAAAAATACTCAGGGAACACCTCCTGCCAAAATACAAATAAACCAGAAAAAAAGAAATGAACGTCCAGAATAGGAGAGATACAACAATCAGAAAATAGTGGTAAGAAAACTAGTAAACTAAAATTCCAAATGATTTAAGCAAAACCTGAAATTTAAGAATAGGGTTAGTTTGTGTAAGAAAAAAGCAGGGGGAAATGAAGTAAAACAAAGCTAAAGGTTTCATATTCTTTGGAGAGAATTGTGTAGAAACTGTAAAATTATCTATGTATTAAAATGGTTTTTCACAATAAATGTAGAAGGATAGAAAAAGAAATAAAACTTCCAAACAACTAGAGAGAAAAAGGAAAAAAAAGAAAAACAGATTATTTCACCCAGAATAAGAAAATTGAAGAAGAAAAAAGCAATTGAAAAGCTTTCAACCATACAAATTATATATTTAAATGCAAAAATAATAAAATATAATATAAATAAGATTATAAACCATTAGGCTGGGAAAAAGCAACACATGTCATCAATACCAGAAATTGTAATAGAAATGATTAATAGGTTTAACAGCATTGAAAAAGTAAAACAAAACTCCAAAGCTTAAAAAACACAATGTATGACAGAAAAAGTCAGTAGAAAAACAACATAAATGGTAGAAAAAATGGGTTTCAATATATAAAACTTCCTACACATTAATAAGGAAAACATAAAAAAGAAAATATGGTTTAAAAACACAAGTAGGTAATCCACCAAAACATAAAAGCATTTGCCCAATTCAAATACGAAAAAATACCTAGCTTCACTAAATAACCAAAGGAATGTAAGTTAAAATTAAAAGCTATCATCTTTTACCTATCATATTAGCAAAGATTTGAAAATAATAACAGTATATGTGAAAACAATGAGGAACAGGTCCTCATATTATTGATGAGAGTATAAATTGGTACAATCTTTTGTAAAGCAATTTGGAATGTGCATCAAAATTTAATATATATTATACTCCTTGACCCAGAAATTCTCCTTTAAGGAATTTATCCTTAGGAGTACTAATGAAAGTTCACCAAGATATCTACACAAGAATGTTTATGTAGAATTATGCCCAATAAAAAATGAAAACAAAACAACTTAATGTTTCATTAAGCTTGTTGAATGAAGTACTTTATAGATTCTGGATATTAGACCTTTGTCAGACGCATAGCTTGCAAATATTTTTTCCATTCTGTAGCTTGTCTGTTTACTCTAATGATAGTTTCTTTTGCTGCACAGAAGCTTTTTCATTTAATTAGGTCCTACTCGTCAATTTTTGTTTTTGTCGCAATTGCTTTTGAGGACTTAGTCATAAAATCTTTCCTGAGCCTGATGTCTGGTGTTTCCAAGGTTTTCTTCTAGGAACCTTATAGTTTGAGATCTTACATTTAAATCTTTCATCCATCTTGCGTTAATTTTTTATATAGAGAAAGGTAAGAGTTCAGTTCCATTTTTCTGCATATAGATAGCCAGCTATCCTAGCACCATTTATGAACCCATTTAAAAGTGGGCAAAAAACAAGAACAGAAAATTATCAAAAGAAGATATACAACCAGCCAACAAAATGAAAAAATTGTTCAACATCACTAATCATCAGAGAAATACAAATCAAAACCACAATGACATACTATATCACATGAGTCAGAATGGCTACTATTAAAAAATCAAAAAACAACAGATGTTGGTGAGGCTGTGGAGAAAAGGGAACTCATACACTGTTGGGTAGTAAAGTAAATTAGTTCAGCCACTGTACAAAACAGTTTGAAGATTTCTCAAGGAACCTATAACAGAACTACCATTTGACCCAGTGACTGGGTACATATCCAGAAGAAAGTATATCATATTGCCAAAAAGACACGTTCATGCATATGTTCCTCACAGCACTATTCACAATAGCAAAGACATGGAATCAACCTAGGTGCCTGATAATAAATGATTTGGATAAAGTAAATGTGGTACATATATACCATAGAGTACTATGCAGTCATAAAAAAGAATGAAATCATGTCCTTCGCAGCAGGACAGATATAGTTGGAGGTCATTATCCTAAGCAAATTAATGCTTAGAAAACCAAATACCACATATTCTCACTTATAAGTGGGAACTAAACATTGAGTACTCATAGAGATAAAGATGGCAACAATAGACACTAGGAACTATTACAGGGGAGAAGGGCAAGGGTTGAAAAGCAACTGTTGGCTATTCTGCCCACTACCTGAGTAAGAGGATCATTCATATCCCAAATCTTAGCATCATACAATAAACCCACATAACACTGCACATGTGCCTCCCAAATCTAAGTAAAAGTTGAAATTAGTTTTAAAAGAGCATAGTAATACAATTATATATGTAGTATTTGATGGCAGTAACAAATGGCTATGTTACTGGAAAAAACTACGTATTTTTTAATATATTCCATTAAGAAATTCTTTAAAATTATGGTATAGTCATAAAATAAAATCACCTTTAGTCCCTAAGAAAAATGAGATAAATCTCTATATACCAGCATGGGAAGATGACAATGACATGCTAAGTTATAAAAGCAAATTACTGATACACACTACATGTTTAATTTTCAAATACATGAGGCTAAGTTTTAAAAGATAGCTGTGAAAACCCACACATTGTATGATTCTATGTATATGAAACGTACAGAAAAAGCCAATCTTGAGAGACAGAAACAGGTCAATGGTTGCTTGGGCCTCGGATGGAAACAGGGTTTGCCTGCAAATGGCCATGAGGGACCTCTCTGAGGTGATAAGAATGTTCTAAAACTGGATTGTAGTAATGGTGAAACAGCTGACTCTGTCAATTTACTAAAAATTATTGAATTTACTTTGTGAATTTCGTGGTATACAAATTATACCTCAATAAAGTCATTTTGTAAGAAAAGCAAAATACTGATCAGTATAGTAATAGCATGTGCATATGCAGCTATATTTACATTCACAAAGAAAACTCTGCCCTGGGACATTTCTATATTGTTTATTTTCAATAATAAACATTACTTTTACATTCAAAAATGTAGGAAAATAAATACCAACAGTATCTTTCAAAGCTCTTAGATCAGGTCTCTTTATCTCAGCACCCAGAAAAGCAAAACTTGATCTCATATATTATCTGCTAGAGATGGCAGTTCTATATATTTTGCAACAGTAGGGTGGATAAAGACGACCAAGCCATTTGTAATGGCAACATCATAGAATGGGATGTAACAAAGGTAATCAGTCACTAACAGTGGACACTACTCTAAGTACTTCAAACAAATTCAGCTATTTAATTCATGTAACTACCCAATGTTGCAGTCCAACCTCTATGCACTTGGCAAATGCCACAGAATTAGAGAATGTAGATCAGGGATTTAAGCCCAAGATGTCACACTTCAGCGTCTGGGCTCTAAAAACTGCATCAGACTGCCCATACCCAGAAGGGGGGCTGTATTTCATAAACCAATTTTCTGATTAGACATGTTCACTTCAGTAGAATATTTCCTGCATTTTGATTCTGGTAGTAAGCTTTTAAATACATATTCGTATTTTTTCACTATTTCCAAATTTCCAGTTTAAGTCAATGGAATTCTTAAAATCAGGAACTCACAGCTTTTGATTACACAATGCTGAATAGCTACTTTGAGAAATGACACAGACTGGGGACTTAGAAAATATTTACTGAAGGCAGGCACAGTGGCTCATGCCTGTAATGCCAGCACTTTGGGAGGCCAAGGCAGGTGGATCACGAGGTCAGGAGATCAAGACCATCTGGCCAACATGGTGAAACCCTGTCTCCACTAAAATACATAAAAATTAGCCAGGCATGGTGGTGCATGCCTGTAGTCCCAGCTACTTGGGGGGCTGAGGCAGGGGAATCGCTTGAACACAGGAAGCGGAGGTTGCAATGAGTAAAGATCATGCCACTGCACTCCAGTCTAGTGACAGAGCAAGACTGTGTCCAAAAAAAGAAAAGATTTGCTGAATTATATGAGATACTTTAAACATGTTTCTCTCTACAAATGCAAATAGTCTGACAGTTTTGAAAACAACCTCTAAAAACAGAAAGACAATGAATGGGCCAAATCCCTTCCCATTTATTTCAAGTTTAAGACATCAGAAAGCCTGATTCAATAGGGATTGCCTACAGAAAAAACACAGAAGCACATCACGTTTCAATTATTTCTACATCTTCAGTGTCGAGTAATTAATAAACCAAGTTCTTAGAGACACTGATCATATATCAAATAAACATGATGTGCTCTCCCACATCTCCCACAGAAACAGGTAATGCAATAGGTTAGCACTGAAATAGGATATTAAAACCCATTTATATTCTCACATCATTAGATGAGGAAAATAAATCTGGACACTAATGCTTGGCTGATATCCTTTAAATGATGCTGATTCTGCTAAGTCCTATTTTTCCTCAGAGACTACAAATGTTCACACACACACACACACACACACACACACACACACACACAAAGAGCCTCAGACTCAAAGATTTCATTGGTCTTAAAACTTGAAAACAATGGCCACTTTTTATTAAGCCACCCATAAATTCCAAATAAATGCAAACCCCAGTATATACTACTGTAGAGGACTTACACATTTATCTTCTGTTATTGATATTTTCCCTCTATATTTTTTCTATCAACCTGAGATAAAAATAACTTATCTGAATCAGCTCAATCTCAAAAGCTTCATTTAAATATAGCTTCATTTATTAATTTTGAAATTTAGTTATATTAGCTCTTGCCACGTCAATGTTAAAGTCCTCGAATATACATGAAAAATCACATTCTTCTACAGTGTTTAAAAATTAATAATGGTGAGAGTCCGATTTCAAACTACCCACATCATAGAATGACTCAGCAAATTGCATGGATTTCTAAGTTCAGGCATCATTAGTACTTTTAGACTCCCTTTGAACTTGTAACACTTATATTCTGTCAATATCATCATATTAAAACTCTGTATTACAAAGCTAATTTTATAAACCAATTTCTCATTGCTAGGCAGACTCTAGACTGGATAATATTCTTCTGTTAAGCCATTGAGATAAGGAGTTTCTTCTGGCTGAATTTTTATTGAGAAAGTTAATTTTGTTTGAAATGTCCATTTCAATCTTCGGAATACTGATGTAAGCTCCTGTATTGTGTGTTTTGAGTTTAATTTTTATACTGTGCTTCCAAATTTAATTTTTATGAGATTCAATGTTTTAGGTCATCTTCTGTTAAGACTATTTAGCAATAGTTAGCTTATATCTAATATGCCTATCAAACTGTTATAGATAGAGTGTGATAAATCTGTTGCTATATGAGAACATTTGAGCAAAACAGGCTTATTATACCTATTGACTTGCAGGAAAGTGTCAAGAAAGTAAGCCTTGTTGTGCAAATAGTGTGAATTCTCATGGAGTTTACAGAAGTCACCTTACAGGTGAACAAATTACACTATTTAAGAAAGGCAGGCTCTATAATTTTGATCTTCTCTTCCTAACAGGAAAAAAAGTTTTCTTTTATTTTGCATATCCAGTACTAGCACAGTTCTTAAGCACACCTTAAGTACTTAACCAGAAGGGACGAAGGAAGGGAGGAAGGAAGGGAGGAAGGGAGGGAGGAAGGGAGGGAGGAAGGGAGGGGGAAGGGAGGGAGGAAGGGACGGGGGAAGGAAGAAGGGAGGGAGGAAGGGACAGAGGGAGAGAGGAAGAGAGAGAGGGAGGGAGAGAGGAAGGGAGGGAGAGAGGAAGAGAGGGAGGGAGGGAGGGAGGAAGAGAGGGAGGGAGGGACACTTTGAAGTCTGTAAATGTTGTGCACATACAAGAGCGTCATGTTATCATTATTGTTTTAATCAGTACCCAGGAAAGTGGCCGATCTCCTTATAAAAGGATTAGTTGTTCTTAGAGCATGTCCTCCTTATGGTCACATCTCTTGCTTTCTTGGTAGGACTCTTCCCTTGTTAAGGCTTGACAATTCCTAAACCAAAACAAATCCATCTTCTTAAGTACAAAGAACAATTGTTGATAACCTAGGACTGGTTGACAAGAGAATATAAAGCTTCTCCATTTGACGAAAGAAAAAAAAAAAAGTAGCCTGTGTTTTCTTTCAAATTTCACACTCAGTCAGACTTGTAGATTCCCCTAAAGAAAGCATGAATAGGCCAATAGGCCATCCAGATCAATGTCATAAAGCAAAAACTACTCAAAATGAACACCACTGCTTTGTTTTCATACAGATTTATATTGCTTTTTTATCCTCTCACAGTGCCCTTTTCTGCAGCTAGAAAGTATCTTTAAATTACATTTTAAAAACAAGACTGCTCTGTGAAAATCTGTCAAGATGTGTTTTTTTTTTACTAGTTATTATTGTCTAGTTTTATTAAAAATAACAAAACAGTAACATTGCTGACACATACAAAGAAGTTCTATTCAAGGACTTGCAAGGGAAGCATACAACCTGATAAAATGTGTATATGTGTGAGTGAATGAGAGAAAAGAGACAGAGGGAGAAACAAGAGGGAGAGACAGAGGAAGAGGGCACGCACATTCTTGTGAATATGGTGAATGTCTGACAATGTGCGATATATCCCACCTTGGGCAGAGCATATATCAGATTTAATTCTAGCTATGTTTTGAAAGGAATAGTGAAAACTGGGATATGTACAGAGTAGAGTGTGATAAATCAGACTGTTGCTATATGAGAACATTTGAGCAAAACAGGTTTATTAAAATTCTATCCCAGAGAATCCAGAAATAAGACACATGGATATTTTCTTTAAATATTTAAAGTTCTCGCCTTTGGAGATGCAGAAGCACGTTTTGCATGCCTCTTGATGACAAAACTAGGACCAATGCACTCAAAATAAAAATCCGAATACCATGTGGCATATTCAGTTCCCAGCCACTTAGGGAAGAAATTCAAGAGTTTGGTTTAGGAAATGTAATCCTGAAATACCGTGTAGACATCCAAGTGGAGATATCAATCAGATATTTGATGCTCTGAAAAGAAGACAGAGATTTTGGTATAATTCTGAAGGATATTTGAAATCTTAGGTTTAGATTAAATCACCCGGCAAATCAATTCAATTAAGAAAAGTTGTCCATGGACTAAGCCCTGCGCTATTCTAACATGTCCAGAAGATAACCCAGAAAAAGTGATAAGAAGTAGTCTTAATTTGGTTCCCCAGCAGTAGACCCTGAGGCAAGGATATGAGTACAAATATTTTATTTTGGAGGTGGTTCCTGGAAACCCTGGTAGGAGAGTCAGAACTAGAGACAGGAAAGGGAAAACAGCCAATCAAGGGTACAATCAGAGCTAAATTTCACTGCAGAACTCTCTAAACCAATGTACAATGCATGCTTCAACGTGATCCTTCCAAAGAGAAAGGAAACCAATTGCCATCAGTCTTTAGTTGGAACCTGCTCTCAGGAGACACTAATTCTTTGGTACTTTGAGATTCTCTTTTTTGTAGATCAAGTGTGCTTGAATGGCCAGAAGCAATTCAAATGTGCATAGTTGAAAATTGGCTTGAACGCTTTGAACTGATGATACCTGAAGAAGTATGGACAGGGCAGTAGCCTCTTTCACAAGATGGAATGGTCAAAAAAGATGGCGGAAAAGAACAGAAAAAATAACTTCCTGGAAGCCCAGTGAACTAAAGGTTAATAATGCAAAATAGATGCCTGCCTTATGCTTGATATTAGGGATGTGCCCTCTACTTGTCCTTTCAGCAATGATATTCTGTTATATTAATAAGCAGAATTAAAAAAAAACACACTGGTATCAAGCCCCAAAAGTAACATTCTCCTTCCACTTTTAAACCAAGTTTTGTATAACAGGAGACAGGTGGCTTATAAAGAAAAATTGAACAATATGATAATTAAAGGAGTGGTGCCGAGTGCATGAGCATTTATAACCTTGTGGCAAACAGAAAACCTCATTTTTGGAGGACATCATGGTGAATATAGTGTTTGTATAAAAGGTAGTGGCTGAGCAATCATCAGTAATGTTTAAGTACATTATACATTTTATAAAATCAAGGGAACATGCTTATTGGTTACTATATCCAGCCTGGATTTCATAAGAACTTAATGACTTCCAAAATAAAACTCCCCAATTTGAAAGTTCCAAAGTCCCATAAATTATGTTCTCTTACTCATTTTACGTATTTCTTTTAAAAATATTTTCTTCATTTATGAAAAATAATTGTTTCCGTTTTAATTCTTAAGTATGTGCAAAAGAACCAGAAGAAAACATTTATCTGTAGGAAAATAAGTAAATGAGGTTTGTTCTTTGGTTCACCTTCATGTAAAAAGGTAACCTTTTGTGACTTTTCCATCAGGACAAAGAAGATACCAAAGAAATTTGCTGCGTAATTTATGGCCTTTAGCATAACTAGCAGCAAACATATCCTAAAGCACTCCTTCTTAGGCAAATCCTAAAAACATATTCAGCATCCGATCACCACCATTCTGTGAGTAAAGGACACTACTTTGAAATAACTCTACTGAAACTTGAAATTGCACATTTATTTTGAAGAAATTTATCAAGAAAAATAATCATAGCTGATGTTTTGTGGATTTGACAGTGTTTCCTCGGTTGTTTGCCTTTAAGAACCATTTAAAGGACCAAAGGGAGAAGGAAAATTGAAAAGTAAATTAACTGTCACAAGTGAAGAGCTGTCACCTTAGGTTTAATAATGTCATCACTCAAAGTTAAATACCAGGTAATTATGAATATGAAGATGTACTAAAAATCTACTGCATAATTACAGAAACATAACCAGGATTCTCAGAGCTGAGAAGAAATTTGACTTCACCCGAAGAACTTTCTTATTCACAAAAAAGTCTTGGTTTACTGATTTATAAAAATAATTTCAACTTTTATTTTAAATTCAAGGGGCACATGTGTACCTGCAGAGCTGCCTAAAGGACCAGGACTGTATACACAGCTTGTCCTTACCAGTCAAACAAACCTAGGTAATGAGAAGTTCCTGAGGTCGTAAGGATGGGATTTGGTTCAATTTTACTCAAATGCAATCGATTTTATTTTTTTCCTATGCTTTTAGTCCTTTACAGTGTATGTGGCTCAGTGTCAATGGTGTGTATGACTAGATACCTTGCAAACTGGTTCCCTCTGCAGGCAAACACGTTATGATTATCTCACGTTGCATAGGGATAACTGTCACAGTGTTCGCAGGGATCATTCAAAAATGCACAAAAATGCACAGCACAGAGACTCATTCTTCAACTTCATTCTTCCATACCTATTCTAATATGCATCATCGGAATGATGACATGCAGGACCATATTTCATCAGCACATGTCTTTCTCTTGATGTATTGGGTTTCATACCACCACTTTTAAAGCAACACAAAATTCCTGGTAAGTGCAAACTCATAAATAATATTACAATTAAAAATAAAAGATTACTTAGAAGGTATCAGCATATTTACATGTGACTTTCAAATGATAGATGTGTGGCATTTTTCAAATCTCAGAAAGATCTATTATGTGGACTGTGAGGGAATTGGAGAGATGACAGTTTTTCACACTTTCTATACTCTCTTAATCCTTTCATAGATAAATATACAGAGATAAACTTACATTCAGATTTTAGGAGCATTAAGAACAGATACGGATATTTATTTTTTGAGATCATAAATACAGTTCTCAGGTTGTTAACCTTCCCAAAGTGTCTTTCTTTTTATTGTCAGTTTCCACTTCTCTATCTTCCTCATTTTTCTTCTCATTAGTCATCTGGACAAGGATAAATGGAAGTGTAAGGAATAGGGCAGGGGGAAGTGCAGAACATCAGTTCTCTCTCAAGTCTACTCTAATGACCACTATTCCAAACTCTACTGAAGATGCCAAGCTAATACAGGATGACAATTCAAAATGCTACAGGTACTTCATACAAACGATCCAAGGACTAGCAGACCAGGGACCACCTAACTCATGGAAACCAGCGTGATCCCAGGCAGTAACTAGTTCTTTTTTCCAATTATTTAAGAGATGTGTTTTACAATATGTTTATTACAAAGATAGTCCATTTGTGTAATTTTTAAAAATCACAACGTTTAAAAGAGTAGACAATAAAAACTGAAGCTTCATCTCATCTTAAATCTCCAATTCCACTCCTCAGATGTAGCTACATTTAACACTTTCCTGTGTATTTGTTAGATTGGTACTGTCCAAACTGAAATGCCATCCAAGCCATGTATGTAATTTAAAGTGTTTTAGTAGCAGTATTTTAAAACTGAAAGAAACAGGTGAAATTTCCATTACTTTAGTTAACTCAGTATATTCAACACATCATCACTGCAACTTGTAATTGAAATGATAACTTATTAATAAGGTATTTACATTGCTTTAATACTAAGCCTTGTAAATCCAGTGGGTTCTTTGTGCTACAGCATACCTCAGTTCAGACTAGCCACATTTCAAGCACTTAATAATCACATGTGGTTATTCATTCCTGTATTACATAATACAGTTCTAGATATAATGTGCTTGATTTTTTACACATATGGGAATAAACTTTACACATTGTTCTGTGCTCTGCTTTAACAAGGTACTATAAAAATTTCAATATTAGCAAATGAAGGTATGTCTCATTGTTTATTAATGACTGCATTTTGTATGCTGTCTTTTGCTATGATTATTCCTTAAAATATGTTATTTCTCACGTGTGAGAGTACAGATTTATGTGAATTTCTTGGTCTAAGAGTACATGCATTTTAAATTTTGATATTTGATATTAAATTGCCTTCCAAAGTTATTGGAAAGTTTTATGTTCTACCCTGTATTTTCTTTTTCTTTCTTTTTTTTTTTTTTTTGAGTAGGCTCTTATGTTTATTGTTGATCTACACCAAGTAGAGTACCTCAATGCTATGTAACTGAAAAATATGTTTTTAAAAAGGGGACAGGTGGGGCAGGTTAGGGGGCTGGTATATGACACTATAAAAATATACATTAGATACAAAAAGTGTACAACAGCAATAGACAAATGCTCACTTTAATCACAATTCTAAATTAATTATTTTCACATTAACATAGATATTTCCATAAACCAAGAAAAACTGAGTTAAGTATCATACATTTAACAGTTAACATGATTTGAAAATTTTTTATTAAAAATTGATCATAAGCTAGTAGAAATTCTCAATGTAAATATAAACTATTCATTACAATTGTTTTTCAAACTAAATTCAGATCTAAGCTTCCTGAAAAGCTGTATTATCTAATATCATAATAGGGATGACTAAGTACTTGACAACTACTTTCTAAAGAACTTAAAAAAAGTGACTACTTGAATATTATATTTACAACAAAAAGGCTAACATTCTCTGCAGAGCTCTAATTTTATCATGAAATGTGGACAATCAGGAACAGGTGGATGAGTGGTATCAAGAAAAAGAGCATTTCAAAATATTTCCATTTTATTAAAGGTTTTGACAATTAAGATTTCATAAAATGTCTTTAAATTCTATTTGCTAGAGAATAACCATCTAAACAGGAGACACATGCCATAAAACTGCAACCATTTTAGTGTGTAAAATAATTCCAAGTTTGTACTATGAAAAGATTTGGCTAAAATACAAAACATCTTTGCAATAAAACTGATAATGTAGTTTAAATAGCTTATAAGATTTCAGAAATGTCTTCTGAAAGAAATGAGAATGTTTCCCTCTGCCAGACAAAACTGAACGGTTAAAGTCAAGGTGCTATAAACTAGACAAAGCTAGAAAGGCACATCATGTAACTAGAAAAGAACAGCATGGGATGTGGACTTCCTCTATGTCGAACTGATAGAAAAACAGAATATGCTCTTCACAAGGAAAGGCATGAGAAGATAATTCTTTTTTTTTTTTTTGAACTATATACTGATTCTTTTTTTATTATTATTATTATACTTTAAGTTCTAGGGTACATGTGCATAACGTGCAGGTTTGTTACATATGTATATTTGTGCCATTTTGGTGTGCTGCACCCATCAACTCATCAGCAGCCATCAATTCATCATTTATATCATGTATAACTCCCCAGTGGAATCCCTCCCTCCTCCCCCCTCCCCATGATAGGCCCCAGTGTGTGATGTTCCCCTTCCCGGGTCCAAGTGATCTCATTGTTCAGTTCCCACCTATGAGTGAGAACATGCGGTGTTTGGTTTTCTGTTCTTGTGATAGTTTCTTAGAATGATGGTTTCCAGCTGCATCCATGTCCCTACAAAGGACAAAAACTCATCCTTTTTTATGGCTGCATAGTATTCCATGGTGTATATGTGCCACATTTTCTTAATCCAGTCTGTCACTGATGGACATTTGGGTTGATTCCCAGTCTTTGCTATTGTGAATAGTGCCGCAATAAACATATGTGTGCATGTGTCTTTGTAGTAGAATAATTTATAATCCTTTGGGTATATACCCAGTAATGGGATGGCTGGGTCATATGGTACATCTAGTTCTAGATCCTTGAGGAATTGCCATACTGTTTTCCATAATGGTTGAACTAGTTTACAATCCCACCAACAGTGTAAAAGGGTTCCTATTTCTCCACATCCTCTCCAACAACTGTTGTTTCCTGATTTTTTAATGATTGCCATTCTAACTGGTGTGAGATGGTATCTCATTGTGGTTTTGATTTGCATTTCTCTGATGGCGAGTGATGGTGAGCATTTTTTCATGTGTCTGTTGGCTGTATGAATGTCTTCTTTTGAGAAATGTCTGTTCATATCCTTTGCCCACTTTTTGATGGGGTTGTTTGTTTTTTTCTTGTATATTTGTTTGAGTTCTTTGTAGATTCTGGATATTAGCCCTTTGTCAGATGAGTAGATTGGAAAAATTTTCTCCCATTCTGTAGGTTGCCTATTCACTCTGATGGTAGTTTCTTTTGCTGTGCAGAAGCTCTTTAGTTTAATTAGATCCCATTTGTCAATTTTGGCTTTTGCTGCCGTTGCTTTTGGTGTTTCAGACATGAAGTCCTTGCCCATGCCTATGTCCTGAATGGTACTACCTAGATTTTCTTCTAGGGTTTTTATGGTATTAGGTCTAACATTTAAGTCTCTAATCCATCTTGAATTAATCTTCATATAAGGAGTAAGGAAAGGATCCAGTTTCAGCTTTCTACTTATGGCTAGCCAATTTTCCCAGCACCATTTATTAAATAGGGAATCCTTTCCCCATTTCTTGTTTCTCTCAGGTTTGTCAAAGATCAAATGGCTGTAGATGTGTGGTATTATTTCTGAGGCCTCTGTTCTGTTCCATGGGTCTATATCTCTGTTTTGGTACCAGTACCATGCTGTTTTGGTTACTGTAGCCTTGTAGTATAGTTTGAAGTCAGGTAGCGTAACACCTCCAGCTTTGTCCTTTTGACTTAGGATTGTCTTGGCAATGCAGGCTCTTTTTTGGTTCCATATGAACTTTAAAGCAGTTTTTTCCAATTCTGTGAAGAAACTCATTGGTAGCTTGATGGGGATGGCATTGAATCTATAAATAACCTTGGGCAGTATGGCCATTTTCACGATATTGATTATTCCTATCCATGAGCATGGTATGTTCTTCCATTTGTTTGTGTCCTCTTTGATTTCACTGAGCAGTGGTTTGTAGTTCTCCTTGAAGAGGTCCTTTACATCCCTTGTAAGTTGGATTCCTAGGTATTTTATTCTCTTTGAAGCAATTGTGAATGGAAGTTCATTCCTGATTTGGCTCTCTGCTTGTCAGTTACTGGTTTATAAGAATGCTTGTGATTTTTGCACATTAATTTTGTATCCTGAGACTTTGATGAAGTTGCTTATCAGCGTAAGGAGATTTTGGGCTGAGACAATGGGGTTTTCTAAATATACAATCATGTCATCTGCAAACAGGGACAATTTGACTTCTTCTTTTCCTAACTGAATACCCTTGATTTCTTTCTCTTGCCTGATTGCCCTAGCCAGAACTTCCAACACTATGTTGAATAGGAGTGGTGAGAGAGGGCATCCCTGTGTTGTACCAGTTTTCAAGGGAATTTTTCCAGTTTTTGCCCATTCAGTATGATATTAGCTGTGGGTTTGTCATAAATAGCTCTTATTATTTTGAGGTACGTTCCATCAATACCGAATTTATTGAGCGTTTTTAGCATGAAGGGCTGTTGAATTTTGTCAAAAGCCTTTTCTGCATCTATTGAGATACTCATGTGGTTCTTGACTTTGGTTCTGTTTATATGCTGGATTATGTGTATTGATTTGCCAATGTTGAACCAGCCTTGCATCCCAGGGATGAAGCCCACTTGATCATGGTGGATAAGCTTTTGGATGTGCTGCTGAATCCGGTTTGCCAGTATTTTATTGAGGATTTTTGCATCGATGTTCATCAGGGATATTGGTCTAAAATTCTCTTTTTTTGTTGTGTCTCTGCCAGGCTTTGGTATCAGGATGATGTTGGCCTCATAAAATGAGTTAGGGAGGATTCCCACTTTTTCTATTGATTGGAATAGTTTCAGAAGGAATGGTACCAGCTCCTCCTTGTACCTCTGGTAGAATTCAGCTGTGAATCCATCTGGTCCTGGACTTTTCTTGGTGGGTAGGCTATTAATTGTTGCCTCAATTTCAGAGTCTGCTATTGGTCTATTCAGGGATTCAACTTCTTCCTGGTTTAGTCTTGGGAAAGTGTAAGGGTCCAGGAAATTATCCATTTCTTCTAGATTTTCTAGTTGATTTGCGTAGAGGTGTTTATAGTATTCTCTGATGGTAGTTTGTATTTCTGTGGGGTCAGTGGTGATATCCCCTTTATCATTTTTTATTGCATCTATTTGATTCCTCTCTTTTCTTCTTTATTAGTCTTGCTAGCGGTCTGTCAATTTTGTTGATCTTTTCAAAAAACCAACTCCTGGATTCATTGATTTTTTGGAGGGTTTTTTGTGTCTCTATCTTCTTCAGTTCTGCTCTGATCTTAGTTATTTCTTGCCTTCTGCTAGCTTTTGAATGTGTTTGCTCTTACCTCTTTAGTTCTTTTAATTGTGATGTTAGAGTGTCAATTTTAGATCTTTCCTGCTTTCTCTTGTGGGCATTTAGTGCTATAAATTTCCCTCTACACACTGCTTTAAATGTGTCCCAGAGATTCTGGTACGTTGTATCTTTGTTCTCATTGGTTTCAAAGAACATCTTTATTTCTGCCTTCATTTCATTATGTACCCAGTAGTCATTCAGGAGCAGGTTGTTCAGTTTCCATGTAGTTGAGCGGTTTTGATGGAGTTTCTTAGTCCTGAGTTCTACTTTGATTGCACTGTGGTCTGAGAGACAGTTTGTTAAAATTTCTGTTCTTGTACATTTGCTGAGGAGTGCTTTACTTCCAACTATGTGGTCAATTTTGGAATAAGTGTGATATGGTGCTGAGAAGAATGTATATTCTGTTGATTTGGGGTGGAGAGTTCTATAGATGTCTATTAGATCCGCTTGGTGCAGAGATGAGTTCAAATCCTGGATATCCTTGTTAACTTTCTGTCTCATTGATCTGTCTAATGTTGACAGTGGAGTGTTGAAGTCTCCCATTATTATTGTATGGGAGTCTAAGTCTCTTTTTAAGTCTCTAAGGACTTGCTTTATGAATCTGGGTGCTCCTGTATTGGGTGCATATATATTTAGGAGAGTTAGCTCTTCCTGTTGAATTGATCCCTTTACCATTATGTAATGGCCTTCTTTGTCTCTTTTGATCTTTGATGGTTTAAAGTCTGTTTTATCAGAGACAAGGATTGCAACCCCTGCTTTTTTTTGTTCTCCATTTGCTTGGTAGATCTTCCTCCATCCCTTTATTTTGAGCCTATGTATGTCTCTGCATGTGAGATGGGTCTCCTGAATACAGCAGACTGATGAGTCTTGACTCTTTATCCAGTTTGCCAGTCTGTGTGTTTTAATTGGAGCATTTAGTCCATTAACATTTAAGGTTAATATTGTTATGTGTGAACTTGATCCTGCCATTATGATATTAACTGGTTATTTTGCTCGTTAGTTGATGCAGTTTCTTCCTAGCCTTGATGGTCTTTACATTTTGGCATGTTTTTGCAGTTGCTGGTACTGGTTGTTCCTTTCCATGTTTAGGGCTTCCTTCAGGGTCTCTTGTAAGGCAGGCCTGGTGGTGACAAAATCTCTAAGCATTTGCTTATCTGTAAAGGATTTTATTTCTCCTTCACTTATGAAATTTAGTTTGGCTGGATATGAAATTCTGGGTTTAAAATTCTTTTCTTTAAGAATGTTGAATATTGGCCCCCACTGTCTTCTGGCTTGTGGAGTTTCTGCCGAACGATCTGCTGTTTGTCTGATGGGCTTCCCTTTGTGGGTAACCCGACCTTTCTCTCTGGCTGCCCTTAAGATTTTTTCCTTCATTTCAACTTTGGTGAATCTGGCAATTATGTGTCTTGGAGTTACTCTTCTCGGGGAGTATCTTTGTGGTGTTCTCTGTATTTCCTCAATTTAAATGTTGGCCTGCCCTACTAGGTTGGGGAAGTTCTCCTGGATGATATCCTGAAGAGTGTTTTCCAACTTGGTTCCATCTTCCCCCTCACTTTCAGGCACCCCAATCAGACGTAGATATGGTCTTTTTACATAATCCCATACTTCTTGCAGGCTTTGTTCATTTCTTTTTCTTCTTTTTTCTTTTGGTTTCTCTTCTCGCTTCATTTCATTCATTTGATCCTCAATCGCTGATACTCTTTCTTCCAGTTGATCGAGTCATTTACTGAAGCTTGTGCATTTGTCACGTATTTCTCGTGTCATGGTTTTCATCTCTGTCATTTCGTTTATGACCTTCTCTGCATTAATTAATCTAGCTGTCAATTCTTCCACTCTTTTTTCAAGATTTTTAGTTTCTTTGTGCTGGGTACGTAATTCCTCCTTTAGCTCTGAGAAGTTTGATGGACTGAAGCCTTCTTCTCTCATCTCGTCAAAGTCATTTTCTGACCAGCTTTGATCCGTTGCTGGCGATGGGCTGCGCTCCTTTGCAGGGGGAGATGCGCTCTTATTTTTTGAATTTCCAGCTTTTCTGCCCTGCTTTTTCCCCACCTTTGTGGTTTTATCTGCCTCTGGTCTTTGATGATGGTGACGTACTGATGGGGTTTTGGTATAGGTATCCTTCCTGTTTGATAGTTTTCCTTCTAACAGTCAGGACCCTCAGCTGTAGGTCTGTTGGAGATTGCTTGAGGTCTACTCCAGACCCTGTTTGCCTGGGTAGCAGCAGCAGAGGTTGCAGAAGATAGAATATTGCTGAACAGTGAGTGTACCTGTCTGATTCTTACTTTGGAAGCTTCCTCTCAGGGGTGTACTCCACCCTGTGAGGTGTGGGGTGTCAGACTGCCCCTAGTGGGGGATGTCTCCCAGTTAGGCTACTCAGGGGTCAGGGACCCACTTGAGCAGGCAGTCTGCCCCTTCTCAGATCTCAACCTCCCTGTTGGGAGATCCACTGCTCTCTTCAAAGCTGCCAGACAGAGTCGTTTGCATCTGCAGAGGTTTCTGATGCTATTTTGCTGTTGTTGTTTAGCTGTGCCCTGTCATCAGAGGTGGAGTCTACAGAGACAGGCAGGCTTCCTTGAGCTGCTGTGAGCTCCACCCAGTTCGAGCTTCCCAGCAGCTTTGTTTACCTACTTAAGCCTCAGCAATGTGGGCGCCCCTCCCCCAGCCTCGCTGCTGCCTTGCAGTTAGATCGCAGACTGCTGTCTTAGCAATGAGGGAGACTCCGTGGGTTTGGGACCCTACCGGCCAGGTGTGGGATATATTCTCCTGGTGTGCCCGCTTGCTTAAAGCGCAGTATTGGGGTGGGAGTTACCCAATTTTCCAGGTGTTGTGTGTCTCAGTTCCCCTGTCTAGGAAAAGGGATTCCCTTCCCCCTTGCACTTCCCAGGTGAGGCAATGCCTCGCCCTGCTTCAGCTCTCGCTGGTCGGGCTGCAGCAGCTGACCAGCACCAATTGCCTGGCACTCCCTAGTGAGATGATCCCAGTACCTCAGTTGAAAATGCAGAAATCACTGGTCTTCTGTGTCGCTCGCACTGGGAGTTTGAGACTGGAGCTGTTCCTATTCGGCCATCTTGCTCTGCCCCCACCTAATACCTTTTTTTAAGATGGGTTTCTATTTTGCTTGTCTTTGTGTCCTTTTACTTCATTTCTATTAATTCACTCTTACATTTTATAAAATTATCAGTTTGCAATATTGGAAATAGGATCTTTACCACAGACTGTTTGAAAAGCATTGGGATATACAATTTTGGTGACTCGAAAGTTTAGTTTTGATATTTATGGGAACAGATTTGTCAATTTCAAATATACTTAGTGAAAGCCAGTATTTAATGGAGAAAAAAATGTATTCAAATTCCATATACCTAGCTCAAGGGTTGCTCTATCTAAATATCTTTAAATGCACAGATATGCTAATTATAAAGAAAACTAGCCTCTTATCTCTATAGAAATGAGTTCCTTGTTTTGGATGAAAGCAAAGAAATCTTTAACTCTTCTAAGCAGTATTCGTTTTGTTTTGTTTTCACACTATGGCATAGTGGCAGTTATTTGCTAATGAACTGCCAGACTGGGTTGCACTTAACTTCCATGTCTTTTTTTTCTTCTATAGAAATGTTTCATTTTCTGCAAAATATAGAAATTAGAAAAATTTATATCTGGCTAGCTTGAAAATTACATAATTTGGAAAAGTTCAAGTTTATTTGAGGAGCTTGGTAGAAGTCTTCATGACAACCTGGCCTCTCACTACCCTGAATCTGGGTAAACTGGCCATATGACATATTTCAACCTGGAAATGTGAGGGCAAAAAAAAAAAAAAAAAAAAAATAGTAAATGCTATTTCATAATAATCAGAAAAAAAAAAAAAAAAAAAAAAAAAAAAAAAAAAAAGACATGGAAGTTAAGTGCAACCCAGTCTGGCAGTTCATTAGCAAATAACTGCCACTATGCCAAAGTATGAAAACAAAACAAAATGAATACTGCTTAGAAGAGTTGAAGATTTATTTGCTTTCATCCAAAACAAGGAACACAAACACGTCAATATTAATGCCTGTCTAAATGTATCAGAAAGCCAGGCAATTCCCACTGTACCCACTCTGACAGCAGGGCGTTCAGAAATACTTCCCCAATATCACAGGAGCTCTTCAATCCTTGATTTCATAAGATGTTCCCACATACAAGAGACCAAGAAACAGACACATCCACAACAAAACAACTGAGACATTTTTAAGAGAAGGGTATGTTTTTCTTATATCTAACACTCTCCGATTTAGCAATTCACTTAGTTTCCTTTCTCCAAGTTCCACAAAAGAGGCCACAAATGGCCTCTTGATAAAGTCTCCTTTCTCAGAGGTTTTAAAGGCACTTTATGCTGGATATCATAACAGTTCATCTGACTTTCCTCCATTCCACTGACTTATTTAATATGTTCAGAGATGTAAGACAATTCAGGGACTTGAGAGAGCTGGGGAAAATGGGGGAGAATGTTAAAACAAAAAATGAAAGCAATGTATTCCAGATGTCAGTTCTTGGCGGCAGACACACTACCTTGCTCATAGCACTTAGAACAATGCTTGGCAACTAGAAAATGCTCCATAAATATTTTGACTGACTCCAGGTGGAGAAATGTTAATTAAGTATTAATCATCTACCATAAGCCCACACTGAGCATTTTATTCTTCAAGATAATCCTGTAATACTGCTATTTTATGATAAAGAGATTCAAACTAAGATAGTTACATAAGAAATTCAGTAACCACCTTCCCCTCCACATGCATATACTCTCCTACCCATAGCAAACAGCTCAGATGCACCTGCTATGCCACCTACTATTTACTAAGTGTTCTCCCATGAGTTCCCTTCTTGCTCTGACTCCAGGTGAGTGTTACAGCTGCTCTGAAAATTAAGATAAGTCTCTTAAACTGTAAGGCATGGTTTCTCTGTGACTTTGGCTTTGCTTCTATAAAAGTAATGTCATAAGTTAAATCCTGAAAAACTCACTTCACATGCATTTGAGGTGCTTTCTGATCAACAGCTTCCCAAGATCATTTACCTGATTCGTTTTCCTACAGCCACCTTGCTGGGCAGAAAAGGCCTGAACTTTGTCTTTCACATCTAGAAAAGAAAAGCTAAGGGTCTATACCTAAAGAAAAATGAGTAAACTATCTGCATGGGACTGACTTTATGCATATGGAGATTAGGCTGCCATCAGCAAGAAGGATCCTTCCTTCTACAATGTAGTGTTTCTACTCTTAGCTGAAATCTAAGTTCTTGACAAAGATAACAAAAAGGTATTTTCTACTCAAAGTCGTCTTCTGCAATTACAAGAAGGCAGCGTGCTCAAAGGCTATAAACCTTGCAGTCAGGCAGACTTAAGCTGTATCACAACTTTGTAATTTAATTACTGTGTGACTTAAAGCAAATATTTCAAAAGTATAATCAGGAAAACCGAAACCAGTTCTAAGCCTTTCAAGTAGGAAGGAATTGTGTTACAAAATTCCTGAATGAGTTAGAGTAGAAGAAGAGAGGACAAAGGAAGGTGGTGCTATCTGGAACTCAGGAAGAGTAGGAAGCCTGCCATCATTGCCCAGTCACACACTCTGTGCCACCACAAGCTGATGCTGAAACCCCCAGGCCAAGCTTCCACCAAGGGACACCCTCCACTTCTCACCTGCTTCAGGTACCCACACTTCCTGCTTCTATCACTATCACTTTTGTAGTAATCTGTACAATTCCAAAGCCAAAAGAGTAACTTCTACCTTCTTTCTGCCTTCCAATCTAATTCCAAGTAAGAGTCTCATATCGAAGGAAACTAAACAAAAACTCTGCTGGAAAATGTAGTTTCTAGGCTTCTAGTCTCTGCCATATATGGAAAAGCAATACAAATAGCCATTACAACGAGTCATATAATCTATGGGCCCCAGCTTTCTCCTCTATAAGGTAAAAATAATGCCCTTATGCAATATTCATTTCAATAAGTGCCTACTGTATGTGGGTTACTATTTGCTAGGTATTGATCTAGGAACAGGATACAAAGTTGGTTTTAACTACAATGTTTTCTTGTATATGCTTAAGCAAAATATTTAAACAGATAATTGTAATAACAGTTTAATGCCCACTCTATACACAATTTTTTTTTTTAGTGATGGCAAAATAAAGTTATTTATTGATGTTCATTACTATAAACATGTGCACCTTCCACAACCTTTGCTAAAATTCTTATACATATCTAATCCACCTACTTATGGAATTCTAGGATTTGGAAGCATGCAGAAGTAGCTAAAATAAAGATAGATGGATGTATAATAATAATCTTGAAAAATTATAACTTTGGAAATCTCTAATAGTACATTGAAACAAAATAAAAATAAGACTTATTGTTGTTGACATATGGACATTCTTTTTCTCTCTCTCATTTTTTTTTTTTTTTTTTTTTTTTTTTTTTTTTTTTTTGAGATGAAGTTTCACTCTGTCTCCCAGGCTGGGTTGCAGTGGCACGATCTTGGCTCACTACAAGCTCCACCTCCCATGTTCACGCCATTCTCCTGCCTCAGCCTCCTGAAGTAGCTAGGATTACAGGCACCCAGCACAAAGCCTGTCTAATTTTTTCATTTTTAGTAGAGATGGGGTTTCACCATGTTAGCCATGATAGTCTTGATCTCCTGACCTCATGATCCACCTGCCTCAGCCTCCCAAAGTCCTGGGAAAACAGGCATGAGACACTGTGCCCGGCCCACAAGAATATTTTTAATATCACACCAAAGGTGGGGGGTCTAACTTATTGTAGGAGGAATGGAAGAGGTTCCTAAAGGATGTAATACCCATTTGTAGCAGAATATTGGGGATGGGGAAAAGCCATCATTTAGGGAAGAAACGAAAACAAATACAAGAGAACAGATATAAAAACAGCATGAAGTGTAGCTTTAAGTTGCTGAAGAATAAAATTCAAAGAAGGAAATGAGAAGAGACAGATAAGCAAAGGCTGGATCAGCAAAGGCCTTTGTGTTCTGTTAAAAAAAAACACACACAAAAAAAGCAGGGGGGGCCGCCCAAGATGGCCAAATAGGAACAGCTCCAGCCTCCAAGTCCCAGCGTGAGTGACACAGAAGATGGGTGATTTCTGCATTTTCAACTGAGGTACCGGGTTCATCTCACTGGGGCATGTCGGACAGTGGGTGCTGCTCAGTGGGTGCAGCCCAACCAGTGAGAGCTGAAGAAGGGTGAGGCATCACCTCACCTGGGAAGTGCAAGAGGGAAGGGAATTCCTTTTCCTAGCCAAGGGAAACTGAGACACACAACATCTGGGAAATCGGGTAACTCCCACACTAATACTGTGCTTTACCAACGGTCTTAGGAAACAGCACACCAGGAGATTATGTCCCACACCTAGCACAGAGGGTCCCACACCCACGGAGGCTCCCTCATTGCTAGCACAGCAGTCTGAGATCTAACTGCAAGGTGGCAGCGAGGCTGGGAGAGGGGAGTCAAGACCCATCAGTGTGCTGTATTCAGGAGACCCATCTCACATGCAGAGACATACATAGCCTCAAAATAAAGGGATGGAGGAAGATCTACCAAGCAAATGGAGAACAAAAAAAAGCAGGGGTTGCAATCCTAGTCTCTGATAAAACAGACTTTAAACCATCAAAGATCAAAAGAGACAAAGAAGGCCATTACATAGTGGTAAAAGGATCAATTCAACAAGAAGAGCTAACTATCCTAAATATATATGCACCCAATACAGGAGCACCCCAGATTCATAAAGCAAGTCCTTAGAGACTTACAAAGAGACTTAGACTCTCATACAAAAATAATGGGAGATTTTAACACCCCACTGTCAACATTGGACAGAACAACGAGACAGAAAGTTAACAAGGATATCCAGGAATTGAACTCAGCTCTGCACCAAGCGGACCTAATAGACATCTACAGAACTCTCCACCCCAAATCAACAGAATATACATTCTTCTCAGCCCCACATCGCACTTATTCCAAAATTGACCACATAGTTGGAAGTAAAGCACTCCTCAGCAAATGTACAGAACAGAAATCATAACAAACTGTGTCTCAGACCACAGTGCAATCAAACTAGAACTCAGGACTGAGAAACTCAATCAAAACCTTTCAACTACATGGAAACTGAACAACCTGCTCCTGAATGACTACTGGGTACATAATGAAATGAAGGCAGAAATAAAGATGTTCTTTGAAACCAATGAGAACAAAGATACAACATACCAGAATCTCTGGGACATACTTAAAGCAGTCTGTAGAGGGAAATTTATAGCACTAAATATCCACAAGAGAAGGCAGGAAAGATCTAAAATGGACACCCTAACATCACAATTAAAAGAACTAGAGAAACAAGAGCAAACACATTCAAAACCTAGCAGAAGGCAAGAAATAACTAAGATCAGAGCAGAAATGAAGGAGATAGAAACACAAAAATCCCTTCAAAAACTCAATGAATCCAGGAGCTGGTATTTTGAAAAGATCAACAAAATTGACAGACCGCTAGCAAGACTAATAAAGAAGAAAAGAGAGAAGAATCAAATAGATGCAATAAAAAATGATAAAGGGGATATCACCACCAACCCCACAGGAATACAAACTACCATTAGAGAATGCTATAAACACCTCTACGCAAATAAACTAGAAAACCTAGAAGATATGGGTAATTTCCTGGACACTTACACTCTCCCAAGACTAAACCAGGAAGAAGTTGAATCCCTGAATAGATCAATAGTAGGCTCTGAAATTGAGGAAATAATTAACAGCCTACCAACCAAAAAAAGTCCAGGACAAGATGGATTCACAGCTGAATTCTACCAGAGGTACAAGGGGGAGCTGGTACCATTCATTCTGAAACTATTCCAATCAATAGAAAAAGAGGGAATCCTCCCTAACTCATTTTATGAGGCCAACATCATCCTGATACCAAAACCTGGCAGAGACACAACAAAAAAGAGAGAATTTTAGACCAATATCCCTGATGAACATCGATGCAAAAATCCTCAATAAAATACTGGCAAACCAAATCCAGCAGCACATCCAAAAGCTTATCCACCACGATCAAGTGGGCTTCATCCCTGGGATGCAAGGCTGGTTCAACATATGCAAATCAATAAACGTAATCCAACATATAAACAGAACCAAAGACAAAAACATGATTGTCTCAATAGATGCAGAAAAGACTTTTGATGAAATTCAACAGCCCTTCATGCTAAAAACTCTCAATAAATTCGGTATTGATGGAACATATCTCAAAATAATAAGAGCTATTGATGACAAACCCACAGCCAATATCATACTGAATGGGCAAAAAATGGAAGCATTCCCTTTGAAAACTGGCACAAGACAGGGATGCCCTCTCTCACCACTCCTATTCAACATAGTATTGGAAGTTCTGGTTAGGGCAGGAGAAAGGAATAAAGGGTATTCAACTAGGAAAAGAAGAAGTCAAATTGTCCCTGTTTGCAGATGACATGACTGTATATTTAGAAAACCCCATCGTCTCAGCCCAAAATCTCCTTAAGCTGATAAGCAACTTCAGCAAAGTCTCAGGATACAAAATCAATGTGCAAAAATCACAAGCAGTCTTATACAGCAGTAACAGACAAACAGAGAGCCAAATCATGAATGAACTCCCATTCACAATTGCTTCAAATAGAATAAAATGCCTAGGAATCCAACTTACAAGGGATGTGAAGGACCTCTTCATGAAAACTACAAACCACTGCTCAGTGAAATAAAAGAGGACACAAACAAATGAAAGAATATACAATGCTCACAGATAGGAAGAATCAATATCATGAAAATGGCCATACTGCCCAAGGTAATTTATAGATTCAGTGCCATCCACATTAAGCCACCAATGACTTTCTTCACAGAATTGGAAAAAACAGCTTTAAAGTTCACATGGAACCAAAAAAGAGCCTGCATTGCCAAGACAATCCTAAGCCAAAAGAACAAAGCTGGAGGCATTATGCTACCTGACTTCAAACTATACTAACAGGCTACAGTAACCAAAACAGCATGGTACTGGTACCAAAACAGAAATATAGACCAATGGAACAGAACAGAGCCCTCAGAAATAATATCACACATCTACAGCCATCTGATCTCTGACAAACCTGACAAAAACAAGAAATGGGGAAAGGATTCCTTATTTAATAAATGGTGCTGAGAAAACTGGCTAGCCATAGTAGAAAGCTGAAACTGGGTCCTTTCCTTACTCCTTATACGAAAATTAATTCAAGATGGATTAGAGACTTAACTGTTAGATCTAAAACCATAAAAGCCCTAGAAGAAAACCTAGGTAACACCATTCAGGACATAGGCATGGGCAAGGACTTCATGTCTAAAACACCAAAAGCAATGGCAACAAAAGCCAAAATCGACAAATAGGATCTAATTAAACTAAAGAGCTTCTGCACAGCAAAAAAAACTACAATCAGAGTGAACAGGCAACCTACAGAATGGGAGAAAATTTTTGCAATCTACTCTTCTGACAAAGGGCTAATATCCAGAACCTACAAAGAACTCAATCAAATATACAAGGAAAAAACAACCCCATCAAAAAGTGGGCAAAGGATATGAATAGACATTTCTCAAAAGAAGACATTCATACAGCCAACGAACACATGAAAAAATGTTCATCATCACTGGCCATCAGAGAAATGCAAATCAAAACCACAATGAGATACTATCTCACACCAGTTAGAATGGCGATCATTAAAAAGTCAGGAGAGGATGTGGAGAAATAGGAACACTTTTACACTGTTGGTGGGACTGTAAACTAGTTCAACCATTGTGGAAAACAGTGTGGCCATTCCTCAAGGATCTAGAACTAGAAATACCATTTGACCCAGCCATCCCATTACTGGGGACATACCCAAAGGATTATAAGTCATGCTACTATAAAGACACATGCACACGTATGTTTATTGCGGCGCTATTCACAATAGCAAAGACTTGGAAGCAACCCAAATGTCCATCAGTGACAGACTGGATTAAGAAAATGTGGCACATATACACCATGGAATATTATGCAGCCATACAGAAGGATGAGTTCGTGTCCTTTTTAGGGACATGGATGCAGCTGGAAACCATCATTCTCAGCAAACTATTGCAAGAACAGAAAATCAAATACCACATGTTCTCACTCATAGGTGGGAATTGAACAATGAGATCACTTGGACACAGGAAGGGGAACATCACACACTGAGTCCTGTTGTGGGGAGTGGGGAGGGGAGAGGGATAGCATTAGGAGATATACCTAATGTAAATGACGAGTTAATGGGTGCAGCACACCAACATGGCACATTTATACATATGTAAGAAACCTGCACGTTGTGCACCGGTAACCTAGAACTTAAAGTATAATAATAAAAAGTTCATATATCAACCTGTAGGAAAAGGGGAGATATTTAGCACCTTAGTGCCCAGGTGTGGTGTGGTCAAATTCGTGCTATGTCTTGTGGCTATGAGAGGATGGATTTGAGCAGGAGAAAACACAAGCAGAGAAGCCAGTTAGGAAACATTCAATAGCTCCGTAATGATTTAATGAAAAGCTGAACAAGATCAATGCCAAAAAAGAGAGAGTCCATCAGACACACTCTATTACTGGCATGAAAGCAATGCTGCAAGTTAAATATGGTGGAGCACCTTAGATTTACCAACCTCCTTTTGGGAGTAGAAGTATATGCATTTAGAAATAATTATTTAATAAAACAACTGTAGTGAAAAGGAAGACTGCTCACATCTCAAGGGGTCATGCTTACTAAATGAGTGGAGGTTCAGTCAGGAGCAGGGCTTTCATTTTACTAGATGAGAACACAGACTTAGAGTAGGGCTAAATTACTCTGGACAATAGAGGAGAGACTAATCCTACAGCTACCAGGAGTCCCTGCCTCTGTGGGGTTTTGTTTGTTTTACACAATGATAATCCTATTCATTAGATAATATTTGTCTGAAGTAGCCCAAATTATTAGCCTGCCCTAGTTACTCACATATTGCAGTCACGTTCTAAATTATTGACAGCAGGAATACAGGCAAAGAGAAAGATTCTAGAAATGATTTAAAATTGTCAGGACTTGATGGTTGGTCATGTGAAAAATGCCAAAAATGAGAAATCAGAAATATATATTAAATAGCATAACTAATGGGCCTAGGCTGAATACCTGGGTGACAAAATAATCTGTAATCAAACCCTTATGACAGAAGTTTACCTATATAACAAACCTGCAAACTTAAATAAAAGTGAAAAAAAAAAGAGGATAGCCACAGTCTCTTATCTGAAATCCATATATTCAGGAGTGTTTCAGGATATGGAAAGTTTCAGGTTTAATACAAATAATATATATATACATATGCATACATACACACACACATATATTATATATATATAATGTGTGTGTGTGTGTGTGTGTGTATATATATATATATATATATATAAATGTATTTCACAGCACAGGCAGGAAGGTCTACACCAGTTCCACACTCAAACACATTAACATTTCTTCAATGAAGTATGAGTATTCATATCAAGTGACATCAATAAAGAGGTAACTTCATTTCAGTCCAGTCCAGTTCTGCCTCAAAGGAACTGAAGCCAGGTCAGATTTCATTGCCAAATGGTTGGTGAGAACTCCTTAGTTTTCAGAGTTCTTTTAACTTCAGAACTGTGGAACTCCTATTTTTCTGGGGTAGAGATGACAGTGTTGGGTGCTGGATGATTTAGGCAGGGTCGCCCTCTGATTGTTCCTCTCTAGTGGTCTCTGAAAGTAGGGAACTTCTTGACTACCATGAAATGAAGCAGGAATACGGACACCCAGCCACATCCTCTGACTGTCATGGGTCCCAACAAGTCACTTGACCTCAGCCATAATTACTTATTAGAGTTTATGAATTTTTGATGATCTTAGTGTGTCACCTAGAAGTCAGGGAATAAAGTCTCTGAGAGATTATCAACATGAGATGGTAAAAATCTGTCAATATATGCCAGGTTGAGTAGCAAACTTAGCATAATGCATACTGCATGCTGGGTACCTTGAATCAGAAACAGCAGCAGATCCAGGTGGAATGAGACTCTGCCTATCTGCTGAGGCAGACACCGTCTCTTCCCATGACCAGACATCATTAAGTCTGACAACAATTTTTTAAAAATAGCTCAGTGAGGTGGTCATCCAGAGTTTAGACTAGAAAAAAGGGCCAGACATGGTGGCTCACGTCTGTAAATCCCATCACTTTGGGAGACTGAGGCACGTGGATCACGAGGTCAGCAGTTCAAGATCAGCCTGGCCAAGATGGTGAAACCCCTTCTCTACCAAAAATACAAAAAAAATTAGCCGGCTGTGGTGGCAGGCACCTGTAATCCCAGCTACTTGGGAGGCTGAGTCAAGAGAATTGCTTGAACCTGGGCAGCAGAAGTTGCAGTGAGCCGAGATCACGCCACTACACCCCAGCCTGGGCGACAGAGTAAGACTCTGTTCCCCCTGCCCCCAAAAAATAAAGAAACAGAAAAAGAAAAAAGCACACACAGGATATGAGTTGTGTGTTTGGAGGGAAGAGTGAGATAGTACCTATCCAAGAAATGACCCATGGAGATCGCAGATCTGAAAATGGCCAAGCATGACAGCAGAGAAATACAGAAGGTTATAACCATAAAGAGCAGGGTGAGAGTGATCCATGGAGCCATAGGGACTAAAGTAATGTGTACTAGAACATAGACTCTGCATAGCTGTTCAGTAAGGCCTGATCACCACACCGTCCAGTCTTCTCGAGGGAAGGGAGAAAACTAGAATGAATAATGTCCCTGCTTGAAGCAGCTGGGAGTGAGGGATATGATTATACTTAGAGGATTACTATACATTTTACATCTTTGTACTCACTGCAAGAGTCATGAGAAACACACTGTTTATACAAAACTTGCTGGTTTACAGCTATCTAAGAGGATAGTGGTGCTACCAACTAAAATCATTTTTCTTAAGTGGAGTTTTAGAAGAAGATGATTAGTTCATTTGGGGTCATACTGAATTGAGATGCTTATATATTATACAGGTAGAGATGTCTCATAAGCTGTTAGATATACACATCTCAAGTTAGTAGGAGATATCGGTACTGGAGATAGTGATTTAAGGGGTTGGTAGCAGAGAAAAAGAATGTTGAAATTACTTGTGGAGAATAAATTGATGAGAATATTGTATATTGATGATAGGATCCTGAAGAATGCTGCCATCTAAAGAATAAGTAGTGAGAGAAAAACCAACAGAAAAGACAGAAACAACAAAGAAGAACAGAAGAACCTATTACAAAGTCAAGAGAGAACAAAGGTTAATAAGGAGGTAATAACTGTCTAAGTGAGAGAAAAAAATATCCATTATATTTAGAAACAAGAAGGATATAGATGAAATAGAGGGGAAATTTTCAATACAGTGGCAGAATCAGAAGCTAGATCATAGTACACAGAGGAGGAGTAGGTGGAAAGAGTAAGGATAGAATACTCCCTCCAGAATTTTTAAGAGATCAGATGTCATTTCTTTAGCTAACTGCTTGGTAATTAGTGAGGATTACTGTGATACAATCATCCAAATCACAAAGTGGTATAAATCTTGATATCAGCTACTTTCCTGAAACCACACCTGTGTAGATGAGAGGAGAAGATAGTCGTTGATTCTCTGTTTCTTCTCTCATGACCTTTATTTGGCCACATCCAACCCTCTAGCAGACTGGAATAGCAGAGGGAGCACCATGAACAGCAGCCTCAGTGCTGCTGAGATGCTGGACCTGCAAACCAGAATGTGGGAACCAAATGTTCCACAGTAGTGGTTTGCTTTAGAAATTTACGTTTGATTCCCTACTCCACAAGAAAATAGATTTGATATTGTATAATGTTTATAATGAAACTAATGTATTTGTTGCTGAAACACTTAACCTGCAACCAGCACAATGTATCACCTTCATACCATTTTCTTATATGATAGCAGATTTCAAAGCCATCCCAGCTCTACCATGATGCATAAAGTCTAAAATCCTTGACAGTTATCCAATTTTTTATCTCTTTATCTCTGACATTTTAGAGATCCCTCTCATTTTCTCCTGAGGGCAGAATACCATGGAAAAGTGCCAGGCCATTTCCTTAACTATCACTCTATCCTCTTTAACCTTCCCTACTTCCTCCACCCTCCTAATCAAGAATGGATGGGAGCACAGAAACTCAAACTGACCAAAGTTGTCAGAGATTATGATCTTTGGGTTGGCAAAATACCTTCCTAAACAGGTGGTTATTACCTTTGTCAGAGCACCCAGCTATTCAACTCGAAGCAGATGACTAGGCAGGTACAGGGGGTCCATGACTTATTGATAGAGAAATCAAGCTTCCAGTTTTCATACATTCCATCTCTTCCCAATTGCTTTTCCTCTGGGAGGCTAAGGTGGGTGGATCTCCTGAGGTCAGGAGTTTGAGAGTAGCTTGACCAATATGGTGAAACCTCGTCTCTACTAAAAATACAAAATTAGCCAGGTGTGGTGGCAGGCGCTGGTAGCCCCAGCTACTTGGGGGGCTGAAACAGGAGAATTGCTTGAACCCAGGAGGTGGAGGTTGCAGTGAGCCGAGATCGTGCCACCACACCCCAGCCTGGAGGACAGAGTGAGACTCCGTATCAAAAAAAAAAAAAAAAGCAGAAGCTCTTTCCTGTTGCTGTCTTCCTTGTGGTCATGTCTCACTATTTTGCTTCTATCAGAACAGGTATGGGAGACAACACTCAGTAAAGATTTATTGGGGTTCTCTAGCATTCCATTCATTTCCTTACACCCGAAATCTGCAGAAAGACACTTTTTATCCTTGTCCCTGTGCTCCGAACCCAAACCAAATTATTCTGATCACCAGGAAAATTAGCTTTAACCTGTCTAAAGTTTTTTCCAGACAGCAATGTTGGTGGGCATACAACAATATGACTTAAGACTTACAATGCATGTGATTAAACCAGTGAGAGGAAACTGGTCGGTAGCAACTCAAAGACGATCTCATGAAGCAGGCTTAATGTCACCACTTAGTACTAATATAAATTATTTAGCTCATGAACCACTCCCTAAATCATTTCCAAACGTGGAGCTAATTAGACCACATGTTGCTCTGACTCTGATTATAATATATTTAATTAGCCTGTAGAGTTTTATCCCAGTAAACTGTCATCATCATAAGGTTGGAAACTCTATTGTCAGGGCATCCTGTAGGGGAATATACACAATTCAGCCTTTATTAAAATTCTAACTTAGCCAAACTTAACTGTGTTCTTGGTTCTCATCACTACATCAGAAGAATGCCAATTTTTCTCTCTCTCTCATTGATCTCTCCAAAAATTACTAGTGACTTTTGTATGTTTCCTTGGGTTTACTAAATGAACAATTTCTATTTACCAACCTTGATATCATTCTTTCCTACAAAACCATAATCCCCACAAAAAGGGAACACCACAAAAGCAGGAAAATTGATGCAAGAATAGTGTGTTCCACCCACAACTATTCTAGTTTTTTAACTTTTAAATTTCCAATTATTATGGATACATCATAGCTGTATATATGTATCAGATACCTGGGATATTTTGATATATGCATGCAATGTCTAGTGATCAAATCAGAATAACTGGAGTGTGTATCCATCACCTCAATCATTTATCATTTCTTTGCATTAGAAACATTCCAGCTTTGTCAAAGATCAGACGGCTGTACATGTGTGGTATTATTTCTGAGGGCTCTGTTCTGTTCCATTGGTCTATATCTCTCTTTCGGTACCAGTAAAATGCTGTTTTGGTTACTGTAGCCTTGTAGTGTAGTTTGAAGTCAGGTAGCGTGATGCCTATGGGGAAAGGATTCCCTATTTAATAAATGGTGCTGGGAAAATTGGCTAGCCATAGTAGAAAGCTGAAACTGGATCCTTTCCTTACTCCTTATACGAAAATTAATTCAAGATGGATTAGAGACTTAACTGTTAGACCTAAAACCATAAAAATGCTAGAAGAAAACCTAGGGAATACCATTCAGAACATAGGCATGGACAAGGACTTCATGTCTAAAACACCAAAAGCAGTGGCAACAAAAGCCAAAATCGACAAATGAGATCTAATTAAACTAAAGAGCTTCTGCACAGCAAAAGAAACTACCATCAGAGTGAACAGGCAACCTACAGAATGGGAGAAAATTTTTGCAATCTACTCTTCTGACAAAGGGCTAATATCCAGAACCTACAAAAAACTCAATCAAATTTACAAGAAAAAAACAAACAACCCCATCAAAAAGTGGGCAAAGGATATGAATAGACATTTCTCAAAAGAAGACATTCATACAGCCAACAGACACATGAAAAAATGCTCATCATCACTGGCCATCAGAGAAATGCAAATCAAAACCACAATGAGATACTATCTCACACCAGTTAGAATGGCGATCATTAAAAAGTCAGGAGAGGATGTGGAGAAATAGGAACACTTTTACACTGTTGGTGGGACTGTAAACTAGTTCAACCATTGTGGAAAACAGTGTGGCCATTCCTCAAGGATCTAGAACTAGAAATACCATTTGACCCAGCCATCCCATTACTGGGGACATACCCAAAGGATTATAAGTCATGCTGCTATAAAGACACATGCACACGTATGTTTATTGCGGTGCTATTCACAATAGCAAAGACTTGGAAGCAACCCAAATGTCCATCTGTGACAGACTGGATTAAGAAAATGTGGCACATATACACCATGGAATATTATGCAGCCATACAGAAGGATGAGTTCGTGTCCTTTTTAGGGACATGGATGCAGCTGGAAACCATCATTCTCAGCAAACTATCACAAGAACAGAAAACCAAATACCGCATGTTCTCACTCATAGGTGGGAATTGAACAATGAGATCACTTGGACACAGGAAGGGGAACATCACACACCTGGTCTTATTGTGGGGAGGGGGTGGGGGGAGGGATAGCATTAGGAGACATATCTAATGTAAACGATGAGTTAATGGGTGCAGCACACCAACATGGCACATGTATATACATGTAATAAACCTGCACGTTGTGCACATGTACCCTAGAACTTAAAGTATGATAATAAAAAAAGAAACATTCCAATTGCACTCTATTATTTCAAAATATACAATAAATTAACTATAGTCAGCATATTGTTCTACTATGGATATTACTCCTTCTATCCTGTTTTTATGCCCATTAACCATCCCGTCTTTATCCATCCCTTCCCACTGTGCTTCCCAACCTCTGCTAACCATCATTCTACTCTCACTCTCTGTGAGTTGAATAATCTTTAGTTCCCATGAGAAAATGCAATATTTGCCTGTGCCTGGCTTATTTCACTTGACATAATGTCCTCCAATTCCATCCATGTTATTGCAAATGACAAGATTTCCTTCTGTTTTATAGATAAATAATATTCTATTGTGTATATGTACCACATATTATTTATCCTTTTATCTGCTAATGGATACTCAGGTTGATTCCATGCCTTAGCTATTGTGAATGGTGCTGCAATAAACACAGGAATGCAGATGTCTCTACAACATGCTTATTTTATTTCCTTTGGATATGTACCTAGTAGTGGGATTGCAGATGATATATTTCTATTTTTGGTTTTTTGAGGAATCGCCATACTGTTCTCCATAGTGGCTATACTAATATACATTCCCACCAACAGTGTATGAGGGTTCCCCTTTCTCCATACCCTTTAGTATTTTAAATTTTTTTATATTTAAGTTTAGCTTAGCTCATTACCCTTCCTCCATGAAGTCTTTCTTTAAGCATCCCAGAAAGAAAACAGTATCTAATGTTCTCACTCTCTCAATTTTATTGGGCATTTTCCCATGTTCCTTGTATTGGTAATTTATTATTTTATGTACATTAGCTCATTTCACAACTAGATCATAACTTTATTGAATCATTAATGCATTTGACAACTTTTACTAAGCAACGACTCTGACACTGAACTACATGGTACAGTTACAATAGTGAGTAAGAAAAACAATTGTCTTCTAGAAGTTCACAGCACTGTTAAAGAAGCAGTGGTTTGTATACTTCATGTCCCCAGGACACAATGTTAAATTATGAAAATGGTAAGTGATATCAATAGTATAAAATAATATATAGACTTCTCAAATGGTAAAAGATTCAATTCTTTACAAAATTGACAGTCTTTCAGTACTAGCTTCCCTGAAGAATTCAAAGCATTGACTTCTAAGCCCTCTTAAGATTCTGAAGATTGTTTTTGCCATGGTATGTTACCAGTCTCACTCATCTTTGCAAAGCTTCATCTTAACAGAGAACCATCTTGATTTTTACCTGGAGTAGTTCCAAGAAAAGAAATACTCTCCACTCTCCTTCCAGCTTCTTCACATCATTCCAAGCATTATTTCCAGCTATCCTGATATTAATGAGTCAGTTAAATGATTCTAGAAGAATTTATCAATTATAGCTACTCATTAAAGGTCTGATCCAGTAAAGAGTTAAGGAAATTTCTGTCTCCCTGACCCAAGACATATATACTAAAGTATTGCTAGATTCAGACTAGTATAGCTGATTGTGCTGATTTTTCCCCATAATCTTCAAGATTAATAACAAATAAAGTATTCTCTATTTTTTTTTTTTATTTAAGCTCTGGGATACGCGTGCAGAATGTGCATATTTGCTACCTAGATATACGTGTGCCACGGTGGTTTGCTGCACCTATTCACCCATCATCTAGGTTCCCTCCCCTCACCCCCCACCCCTCAACAGGCCCCAGTGTGTGTTGTTCCCCTCCCTGTGTCCACGTGTTCTCATTGTTCAACTCCCACTTATAAGTGAGAACATGCAGTATTTGGTTTTCTGTTCCTGCGTTACTTTGCTGAGGATGATGGCTTCCAGCTTCATCCATGTCCCTGCAAAGGACATGATCTCACTCCCTTTTATGACTGTGTAGTATCTATGGTGTATATGTACCACATTTTCTTTATCCAGTCTATCATTGATGGGCATTTGAGTTGGTTCCATGTCTTTGCTATTGTAAATAGTGCTGCAATAAACGTGCTTGTGCATGTGTCTTTATAGAATGATTTATATTCCTGTGGGTACATACCCAGAAATGGGATTGCTGAGTCAAAAGATATTTCTGGTTCTAGATCCTTGAGGAATTTCCACACTGTCTTCTACAATAGTTGAACTAATTTACATTCCCACCAACGGTGTAAAAGCATTTCTATTTCTCCACAGCCTCACCAGCATCTATTATTTCTTATCTTTTTAATAATCGCCATTCTGACTGGTGTAAGATGGTATCTCATTGTGGTTTTGATTTGCATTTCTCTAATGATCAGTGATGTTGAGCTTTTTCTCATATGTTTCTTGGCTACATAAATGTCTCCTTTTGGGAAGTGTCTGTTCACATGTACAGCTTTTGTTGCATTTGCTTCTGGCATTTTCGTCATGAAGTCTTTGCCCCTGCCTATGTCCTGAATAGTATTGCTTAGGTTTTCTTCTAGGGTTTTTATGGTTTTGGGTTTTGCATTGAAGTCTTTGATTCATCTTGAGTTAATTTTTGTATAAGGTGTTAGGAAGGGGTCCAGTTTGTGTTTTCTTCACATGGCTAGCCAGTTTTCTCAGCACCATTTGTTGAATAGGAAATCCTTTCCCCATTGCTAGTTTTTGTCAGGTTTGTTGAAGATGAGATGGTTGTAGATGTGTGGTGTTATTTCAGAAGTCTCTGTTCTGTTCCATTGGTGTGTATGTCTGTTTTGGTACCAGTAGCATGCATTTTGGTTTCTGTAGCCTCATAGTATGAAGTCAGGTAGCGTGATGCCTCCAGCTTTCTTCTTTTTGCTTAGGATTGTCTTGGCTATATGGGCTCTTTTTTGGTTCCATATGAAATGTAAAGTAGTTGTTTCTAATTCTGTGAAGAATCTCAATGGTAGTTTGATGAGAATAGCACTGAATCTATAAATTACTTTGGACAGTATGGCCATTTTCACAATATTGATTCTTCCAATCCATAAGGATGGCATGTTTTTCCATTTGTTTGTGTCCTCTCTTATTTTCTTGAGCAGTGGTTTGTAGTTCTCCTTGAAGAGGTCTTTCACATCCCTTGTTAGCTGTATTCCTAAGTATTTTATTCTCTTTGTAGACATTGTGAATGGGAGCTCATTCATGATTTGGCTCTCTGCTTATCTATTGTTGTTGTATAGGAATGCTTGTGATTTTTGCACATTGTTTTTTTTATCCAGAGGCTTTGCTGAAGTTGCTTATCAGTTTAAGGAGTTTGGGGGCTGAGACAGTGGGGTTTTCTAAATATACCATCATGTCATCTGCAAACAGAGACAATTTGACTTCCTCTCTTCCTATTTGAATACCTTTTATTTCTTTCTCTTGCCTGATTACCAGTCCAGAACTTCCAATACTATGTTGAATAGCAGTGGTAACAGAGGGTATCTTTGTGTTGTATTAGTTTTCAAAGGAAATGATTCCAGCTTTTGCCCATTCAGTATGATATTGGCTGTGGGTTTGTCATAAATAGCTTTTGTTTTGAAATATGTTGCATCAGTACTTAGTTTATTGACAGTTTTTAACATGAAGGAATGTTGAATTTTATCAAAGACCTTTTTGCATCTATTGAAATAATCATGTGTTTTTTGTCATTGGTTCTGTTTGTGTGATGGATTATGTCTATTGATTTGAATTTGTTGAACCAATCTTGCATCCCAGGGATGAAGCAGACTTGATCGTGGTAGATAAGTTTTTTGATGTGCTGCTGGATTCAGTTTGCCAGTATTTGGTTGAGGATTTTTGCCTTGATGGTCATCAGATATTGGCCTGAAATTTCCTTTTTTTGTTGTGTCTCTTCAATATTTTGATATTGAGATGATGCTGGCTTCATAAAATGAGATAGGAAGGAGTCTCTCCTTTTCAATTATTTGGAATAGTTTTTAAAAGGAATGATACCAGCTCCTCTTTGTACCGCTAGTAGAATTCAGCAGTGAATCCGTCTGGTCCTGAGTTTTTTCTGGTTGGTAGGCAATTACTGCCTAAATTTCAGAATGTGTTATTGGTGTATTCAGGGATTCGACTTCTTCCTGGTTTAGTCTTGGGAGGGTGTATGAGTCCAGGAACTTAACCATTTCTTCTAGATTTTCTAGTTTATTTAGGTAGATTGTTTATAGTATTCTATGATGTTAGTTTGTATTTCTGTGGGGTCAGTTGTGATATCCCCTGTATCATTTTTGTATTGTGTCTATTTGATTATTCTCTCTTTTCTTATTAATCTAGTTAGCAGTCTATATATTTTGTCAATTTTTTCAAAAAACCAGCAACTGGATTGATTTTTGAAAGGGTTTTTCATGTTTCCATCTCCTTCAGATCTGCACTGATCTTAGTTATTTCTTGTCTCCTGCTAGTTTTTGAATTTGTTTGCTCTTGTTTCTGTAGCTCTTTTAATCATGATATTAGGGTGTCGATTTGAGATCTTTCTAGCCTTCTGATGTGGACATTTAGTGCTATAAATTTCCCTCTTAACACTGCTTTAGCTGTGTCCAAGGATTCCAGTACATTGTCTCTTTATTCTCATTGGATTCAAAGAACTTCTTGATTTCTGCCTTAATATCATTATTTACCCAAGAGTCATTAAGGAGCAGGTTGTTCAGTTTCCATGTAGTTGTGCAGTTTTGAGTGAGTTTCTTAACCAAGAGTTCTAACGTGATTGCACTGTGGTCTGAGAGACTGTTAGGATTTCCATTCTTTTTCATTTACTGAGGAGTGTTTTACTTCCAATTATCTGGTTGATTTTAGAATAAGTGTCATGTTGCACTGAAAAGAATATATATTCTGTTGATTTGGGGTGGAGAGTCCTGTAGATGTCTATCAGGTCCACCTGATCCAGTACTGAGTTCAAGTCCTGAATATCTTCATTAATTTTCTGTCTTGTTGATCTAATATTGACAGTGGGGTGTTAAAGTCTCCTACTATTTTTGTGTGAGTCTAAGTCTCTTTGTAGGTCTCTAAGGCCTTGTTTTATGAATCTTGGTGCTCCTGTTTTGGATGCATATGTATTTAGGATTGTTAGCTCTTCTTCTTGAATTGATCCTTTTACCATTATGTAATGCCCTTCTTTGTCTTTTTTGATCTTTGTTGATTTAAAATCTGTTTGTCAGAGACTAGGATTGCAACAGTGCTTTTTTTTACTTTCCATTTGCTTGCTAAATTTTCCTCCGTCCCTTTATCTTGAGCCTATGTGTGTCTTTGCACATGAGATGGGTCTCGTGAATACAGTACACCGATGGGTCTTGACTCTTTATCCAATGTGCCAGTCTGTGTCTTTTAATTAGGGCATTTAGCCTATTTACATTTAAGGTTAGTATTGTAATGTGTGAATTTGATCCTGTCATCGTGATGCTATCTGGTTATTTTGCACACTAGTTGATACAGTTTCTTCATAGTGTCATTGGTCCTTATATTTTGGTGTGTTTTTGCAGTGGTTGGTACCGGTTTTTTCTTTCTGTATTTAGTGCTTCCTTCAGGAGCTCTTGCAAGGCAGGCCTGGTGGTGACAAAATCCCTCAGCATTTGCTTGCCTGGAAAGGATTTTATTTCTCCTTTGCTTATGAAGTTTAGTTTGTCTGGATATGAAATGCTGGATTGAAAATTCTTTTCTTCAAGAATGTTGAAGAGTGGCACCTGCTCCCTTCTTGCTTTTAGGGTTTCTGCTAAGAGGTCCACAGTAAGTCTAATGGGCTTCCCTTTTTAGGTGACTTGGCCTTTCTCTCTGGCTGCCCTTAACATTTTTTCCTTCATTTTGACTTTAGAGAATCTGATGATTATGTCTTGGGATTGATCTTCTCATGGAATATCTTAGTTGTATTCTCTGTATTTCCTAAATTTGCATGTTGGCCTGTCTTGCTAGGTTGGGGAAGTTCTCCTGGATAACATCCTGAAGTGTATTTTCCAGCTTCTTTCCATTCTCCCCATCTCCTCAGATACTCCAATCAATCATAGGTTCAGTCTTTTTACACAGTCCCATATTTCTCAGAGGCTTTGTTCATTCCTTTTCATTCTTTTTTATCTAATCTGGTCTGCATGCCTTATTTCAGCAAGGTAGTCTTCAAACTCTGATATCCTTTCTTCTGCTTGGTTGATTTGGCTATTGATACTTGTGTATGCTTCATGAAGTTCTCGTGCTGAGTTTTTCAGTTCCATCAGGTTATGTATGTTCCTCTCTAAACTGGTTATTCTAGTCAGCAGCTCCTTTAACTTTTTATCTGTGTTCTTAGCTTCTTTGCGTTGGGTTAGAACATGCTCCTTTAGCTCAGCAGAGTTTGTTATTACCAATCTTTTGAATCCTACTTCTGTCAATTTTTCTGTCTCATCCTGCACCCAGTTCTGTACCCTTGCTGGAGAGGTATTGAGATCATTTGGAGAAGAGGCACTCTGGTCTTTTGGGTTTTCATCATTTTTTCGTTATCATCTTCATGAGTTAGTCTAGTTTTGATCTTTGAGGCTGCTGACCTTTGGATGGGGTTTTAGTGGGGACTTTTGTTGTTGATGCTGTTGTTGCTTTGTTTTTTTCAATGATCAGGTCCCTCTCTATAGGGCTGCTGCAGTTTGCTGGGGGTTCATTTCAGGCCCTATTCATCTGGTTCATTTCTGCACCTGGAGATATCACTTAAGGAGACTGGAGAACAGCAAAGATGGGTGCCTGCTTCTTCCTTTAGGATGTCTGACTTCAACGGGTACGGACCTGATGCCAGTAGGATTGATCCTGTAGAGGGTGTCTGCCAACCTAGTTGAGAGACACGGGGAGGAGGACCCATTTAATGAAGCACTTTGTTCCTGGGTAGATGAGGTGTGCCGTGCTGGGGGGAAACCCACTCGGCTGGGCTGCCTGGATTCCTCAGAACTAGCAGGAGAAAAGACTAAGTCTGCTGGTCCACAGAGACTGTGGCCACCCCTCCCCTAATGACTCAGGCCAGAGAGATCTGAATTTTATCCCTGAGCCCGACTGGAGTGATTGGAGTTCCGGTAGGGAGGTCCCGCCCAGTGAGGAGAGCTAGGTCAGGCCTGAAGAGGCATTCTGGCTGCAGTCTGCCACAGTCGGTATGTTGAGCTGTAGGGGACGCTTCTTAGGACCAAGCTGTCCAGCCTCTCTGGCTCCAGCAGGGGAAAAGCACAGACTGGAGCTACAGAGATGGCTGCCGCCCTTGCCCTGCTGTGGGAGCTTGGTGTGTTCAGCAGATATCAGTCCCAGTGCTGGCTGCTGCCCCTCCCCACAAGGACCTCAAATGGCTGAGAGACCAGGCAGCTGCGGCTGTGGTGCCGGTTGCCCCTTCCCCCAGGAACTCAACAGGCTTAAGCAGATTCTAGTTGAGTGGCTGTTGAGAAGATGCATGACTCCATGGTTGGGCCCGTAGGCCCAAGTGGTGTGGGTTCATGAGTGGGATCTTCCAATCCGTGGGTTGCACAGTTCCATGGCAAACGCATGGTTTCCAGGCTGGGTAGCATGCTCACTCACCATCTCCTTTGGCTGGGGGGTGGGGGTTCCCCTGCTTCATGTGGCTCTCAGGTGGGCTGCCCATCACACTGCTCTTTCTTCCTCTACATGGGTCATGCCAGCTGCCTCGTCAGTTCTGATGACGGAAACCGGATACCTCAGTTGCCGCTGTAGGATTCACATGCTATTATTGTTCTTTTTGATGGGAGCCTCTGATCACGCTGCTTCTAGTCGGCCATCTTGGCCCCACCCCCCAATGTTAATATTATTTGTGATTAATATATTTTTCCCCATAGTTTTCAATGTTAATCACAAATAAAGTTTTCTGATTAATATTGAATACTATAGGAGAAAATATTTGTGTGCAAATTTTAACCCATTGTTCCAAGTATCATAAAGCAGACTCTACTGTAAATTGTTATGATCCTTTTGGGATCATGAGAGCTCAACTCCTGATATCCATAATCAACATTAAATAAAAATTTATATAATATCTTTCCTATTCTTCTTTATTCCCCAAATCACAGAGATAATCTACACTTAAAAAGCTCTCTCTGATTCTGGACAGTAAATGATTAATAGCACCCTGAACTATTCCTACAGAGAGATGTTTAATGTCACAAGACATGTCATTGCCTCATTCATTCTGCTCAGTGTAGCATCAATTTTCTCCTTGTATCCCAATTTTTAAAAGCACCTTTTCCTCAAAATAGTTGGAATCGTGGAACACTGCATCAACACAAGCATTCCCAAGAACGTTTTTCATAAAGGAGAAGAATGCACCCCAAACAATAATATAGGTCAACTCTTTGGGTATTGTGATTAGTAGGTATTCTAGACAGAATTTGCCCTACCTAAATACTGCAATGTATTCAATACTCTGGACACCAAAAGAAGCAAAGGCATGCTATCGGTGCCATTCAGAACACTGTGTTCACTGAGATCATTTCTGTCTAGATCTCACGCATATGTGTTCTACCTGAATGAATGATACTGGTGAGGCTTTCTGTGACTAAGAGCCTCATCATCACTGTCTCATGGAGGCAGACAGAAATTCTAGATTCTACTTTGTGTTTGCCAGGAGTGGCTATCATAGAAATTATTACCATAATTCCATTTCTGCTTCATTTTCATCACTTTAGATGCCTCGCTCGTCTTTCTCATATTACTGCCCCCATAGGCTTTTTCTCCCATACCTCCTAGACTCTGCTTTCTGACCCTTTAAAAGTCAAGCATTTGAAAATATCTTTGTACAATCCCTCCTAGATACACTTGTGTCAACAACTGAAATAAAATTTCATCCAACAGCTAGCAGGTTATGGGAAAGGTGTCTTGCAAGAGGAGAGCCAAGTCAGGGCTCTCCCAGGAATGCCATGAAATCACACCATGCACACAGTGTTCAAATCCACCTGTGAAATGACTGGCCTGGAGTAAGAAATAAGGTTCTAGAAAAAAAAAATTATACCTCAAATTGATCATATTCCTGCCGCATGACTGGCATTTATTAAATGTCACATTTTCTTTGGCATTCTTGTATCCTACCATTGTTTAATGACTGAGGCATTTAGGAAATCAAGAATTAGTGCTATTAAAGAGAGAGGAAAAGTTTGCCTAATAGTTGTATAAAGAAAGACAGTTGCACCTGAGCTATGTCTGCTTAAAGGTCAAATTAAGCATATCCATACTGCTTCTGAATATTGGGACAAGTAAATATAAGCCCCCCTACACCCCTCGCTTAAAGGAGATTTCACCATGACAAGCAGAGTGTCATTTATTAGGCTGCTTTCAGACAAATCCACTCAAATTCATCTAATTACAAGAATGTGCTCTGTCCAGAAGCTTCCTAAGCACAGCCCAGTGAAGAAAAGCATCAGTAATTGCTGAAAATTTGTCAGGTACATAGTCTTTCAAGTAGGGAAGCTTAAAAATGCCATTTCACACAACAATGGATTTGTTACTAAATATTCTTGACAGAATACCGAGGAAATGTGAAGCCAAATGGTATCTAAGGATATAATACAAACTGCTCAATGTATGTAACCCTTCATTCAATCATTGAGTAGTTGTGAGGATTTAGAGGTTACTGATGCCCAAGTGAGGTTCTTAGTATTCCTGTAATAAGTACATATATATACACATATATATACATACATATATATATACATATATATACACATATATATATACGTATATATATGTGCGTGTGTGTGTATATGCATATATATGTATATATTTATATGTGTGTATATATGTATATATGTGTGTGTATATATGTATATATCTATATGTGTGTGTGTGTGTATATATATATACACACAGAGAAGGGGAGAGAGAGAGAGAGAAATGGGGTGGGGAAGAAAGACAGGACCTCAGTGATGGGGACAAAAAGTGTGTTAAACTAAATCCTGAGCAATCTACATTTGTCCCCTTATTTTTTTCCCTCTCACCCTGGGTAATGGTTTTTGTACCTAAAAAATGGCAACTTACCTAGACAAAGCATAATTGGAATGGTAGCATGACCCAGCCAAAAGAACTTCATAAGTAGCACCAAAAGATGGGAGAGAGAAAAGATTGAGGAAAGAGTGATTACTGTAAAACAAGAATAGACAATAAAGTAAAAGGGAAATTATGTCCTTTTATACCCCCATAATCATTTGTACAATCTTATCTTATTCATCTGAAGCCAGGGAACAGTTATAAATGAATATTTCTCATTTCCACTGATCCATGTATATCAAAGTGATACTGCACTTTTCTTCTCAGGGGCCAAGATATCATTAGAAGACTTTCAACGCAGTGAAATCTCATAGCAAACTTTCAAGTTAGTGCCTTCAAGAATTCAGTCACGTCAATAGACTGTCATTAAATAGAGAATCAGGTTCTCTACAAGCCAGACATCCATGTGCTAGGTGCAAGGGAAACATCAGTGAAGACAAACATGATGCCTGCTCCGGTGGGAAATTTGGTCCAGTGAGATGGGGCAAGGTTACAGGGGACAGGGAAGGTGTGGAGTAAACAAATAACTAGCTGCTTTGGGCCAAGTCTACCATTCTTGCACTGAAGCTGAAACCAGGGGACCCACGTCCAGTCAGGCATGGACTATTCCCACCCATTTTGTGTAGGTGAGTTGGTGATGTCATCTTCAGAAGGAAAGGACCTCACTGTCTGCATCTCTGAGTTATGGCTCTAGGGAGGCCACTCAAATTTCAGGAAAGTTCAGGCTAGAGGTCTTTTTATTTCCATTTATTTTTCAATCCAAGTCATTGCACCAACCCTTCAAATGCCTCCAGATGACTGAGTCATGAACACTCTTGTCGGTGGTACGTGACATTAACTAGATTGATTGCACCAGAATAGAAATTGGCTGCATGATAAGTGATGATGGCTTTTCTGAACTGGAGGGGCTATGGATCTATCTTTCATCAAGACTTTCAAAGTCAGGAACACTGGATAAAATTAGTATCTTTTAATGCAATGAGGCTTATCTTCTTTTTCACTACCATCAGCATATAATGAGGTACCTTAACCCATGTTTTTCAATAGTACATTCAAATTGAACCAAACTGAAATGGCAATTAGACTCTGTATTTAATTAAAAGTAAAAGCTCAAAACATATTCTCATGCATTATTCTTTACATCAGTTTATATTTATAGTCCAATTCTGACAATTATGTATTTCTTATGTATTAAATTCTACTTTTGCTCACACTGAAAAATGAAGACTTAAAATATCTGATTTAAGGATTTTATAATTTTTTGGAGACAGCAAGTAAATATGTGGAAATAATTTGTAAATAAGCAAGTACTAAGCTATATGAAACAGTACCAATTAACAAATAGTAAAGTTGTAATTGGAGGCAATTAGAGAATACAATTTATATCATTATGAATAAGCTTCTAATTGTGTGATATAGTGAAATTAAGATAGGAATGACCAAACAACTAATATTTCATCAAACAAAGGGAAGCACTCCCTAAACAAGATATAATAATTTCAAAAGTTTGTGTTGCATATACCTAGCAGACACCAGGTCTTATTAGTCATATGTCATACTTCCCACAAGGTCAACCATATGGGTTTGTGAGTCCACAGGCTATTTTTTGTGGGGTCCTGATCTAAATAAACAACATGATTTAAAACTGTATTAAAAATGTGTGAGCCTTTCTGATGTATAGTGACATACCGATGAAGATTCGGAATACTGGATTAAAAAGAGGTACCTGCATATTTGTTTAGCGCTCAATCTGCATGAGAAGATCCTTTAAAGTGTCCAGGCATCAACCCTTCTTGTTCAGATCCAGGAACTATCCCTTTGTGGGTTGTTTTTGTCAGACATACCATGCTTGGCTACTTTCTACCACTTCAAGAAAAAGTCAGCAACGTCATTATTGCTCAAAATTCTTTAGAACCTGTTCATATGGAAACAACATTGATCTTCTTGCCTTAGAATTTGCATAATACCTCATTTAATGCTGGTTACATCATTACTAATGATGCTCCATTATCTGTAACTACTGGCTTTGTACAATTCTCAGGTTATTGCTGTGCTTAGTTGATGATGGGCACAAATTCAAGTCTTATCTAAAGTATGCAGGAAATGTGAATAATTCATTGTTAAGCATACAGTTCAAAATCTTCAAGTACAAATGCAGAACACATTTTCCAACAGCATCTTTTCTTGAATTCATTATGCCACAATCACTGCATTCCTCGAATGTGATCTCTTTCAAGTCAACTCCACCCTGCCTTCCAAATACCACCATCACACCTGTGAGCAGAGGAGGAAAAAGGATTCCCATTCACATAGAAATGTCTGCTTTTTTATCAATCACTCCATAAGACTGAACCAGGAAAGCTCAATGTCCATCAACAGGAGGCAATTCAGAGAGAACATCTACCCAAAGACCTGTCAGTATTGGGGAGCAACAGTCTCAAAAGCTAGGAGGAAATAGGTATAGCCACCCCAGAGGACTGCCTGACACTGGCATAGAGCTGGCAGAAGGGATAAGGTAACTGCCCTGGGTGTCAGCTTTGGGGAACACACATGATAAAGAATACCTCCTGCCACTCCCACCACCCTCAGGCACTATGGACCAAAGGGAGCATTGCAGTGGGAACACTGATGGACAGAGGCCAACACAACACATGGCTCAAATCCATGGGTCATCAACAGACCCATGGTAGTCCAGAACTCTAAACCCATCTGTTATCTTGTATAAGTGAGAGTTATCCAAAATAAGCATGTCAGCAAATTCTGGTTGCCCAGTCTCATGCAATTCTATGAAAGCTATTTAACACAGACTAGCAGAAGCAATCATCTTGCTGCCATACCACCCTCCCGGAACTGGGGCTTATTCACAGAGCCCCAGGGAGATCCCATTGGATTGTAGGATAGAGAGTGAGAGAGCACTCCACAAAGAAGGGGAGACCAAGGACCATGTAGGTCCAGGTCCAGGCTCAGGATGACCACTCCAGATGGTATTGCCAGTTATGGACAGTCCTAGCCACCAGAGTGAGACTCACAGAAGATTGAGATACGTGTGGCCCGGCGCACTGGCTCATGACTGCAATCCTAACACTTTGGGAGGCCTAGGCAGATGTATCACCTGAGGTCAGGAGTTTGAGACCAGCCTGGTGAAACCCCGTCTCTACAAAAAAAATTAGCTGGGCACAGTGAAGAACACCTGGAATCCCAGCCACGAGAGAGGCTGAGGCTGGAGAATTGCTTGAATCCAGAAGACGGAGACTGCAGTGAGCCAAAATTGTGCCACTGCACTCCTGCTGCCTGGGCAACAGAGCAGGACTCCATCTCTCCCACCCCACCCCCTGCCCCTCCAAAAAAAGGGAGATAGGTGCTTTTCATGATCAAGACCCATACCACACATGACAAAGTCTACAGTCTATGCTCAAAGCTCCTGTCTGAATGGCAGCTCTGGCTGCAGCCCAACCCAGGAAATGGAGGACATCTTAACGAGGCTCTCCAATACTAGGGACCCACTGAAGCTTGTGGTCTGAGGCAGAGACATCACTAGCTCAAATCTAAGGGCAAAATGAACCTCCACAGCACTTCATATAATTCAAGGTAAGCATTAAGTCATGCTGAATTTGATCAAGTCTCAAACCATTCTTATTCGATGTAGTTTATGAAAGAAAAACAGGAATGTCACAAACAGCAAGGCACCCCTTTTCCTTTTCCTCCACTCTTCCTCAAGTAAACTGAAGATTGGTTTTCATCTTGCAAACTAATCCAGAATACAAAAGCTATTGAAAACTGGCAGCTGGAATGGGATAGCATCCCTCCATCCCAGTTGGAAGCCACAGTCATTGGTATGGGAAATTCTTATTTCATTCTGTTGAATAGAAGCTATTCCAGCTTCTGTGGGGCTTGAGGCTCACACAATTTTGAGAGCCTTCTTTAGGAAAAAGGATGAAAAAATAAACTAAAATACAAAATTAAGTACAAATGTAAATACTTATTTATAATGAGGAAAGTCACAAGTGACAGATTTTAAAAGCCAGCATACAATTTTGCACATAAACATACTTGGTATTTATAGCACTACTGTGAGTTTATTTCCTACAAACACAAGAACTATGGAAATTTACTTTGTGCAGTCTCCATTAAAAAAATAAAAAAGAGTACAATGTGTATCTCATTATATACACTGCACTTTCAATTACTCCTGGCAGAGAAAACTTCTGAATTGACAAGGTGTTCATGAGAATCTAATCTTCTATTTATAATAGTTTTATATGTCTGATGACTAGCTTCTGGCTTCATACATTCAACCTTTCATTCTCTTTAACGATCCATATATTTCTATTTAAATTGTGATACAATGAGTCCACTTGTTTTCATGACACTGGTTGAATTGGCAAGAGGGAGAAAGTTGGTAGAATTATTACTGGATGTCATTTTTACACTGGGATAGCAATAATTTAACTGGATACATGAAATTCTCGGCAAACTACACAACAATATTCCAGTAAGTCAAAAAGCGAAGTTGGACTGGGAAAGCTCTTGGACTTAATCTATCAATGTCAAAATAGTTTCCTATTGTGAACTTTACAGAGCCATTACCACCATGGATACACATTGCTAAGGCTCTTCCCTGGGCCTGGGAATAGTCCCATGAATATGAGGGTTTCTGCATTAGCTTCATGTAAAGCCATCTCTGCTACTGAAACAAGCAACTTTCTGCAATAAGGACAATGATGTGTAATTCTGAGTGTCTCTATATTAGTTCATTCTCACGCTGCTAAAAAAGACATACCCGAGACTGGGTAATTTATAAAGCAAAAGAGGTTTAAATGGACTCACACTTCCACGTGACTGAGGAGGCCTCACAATCATGGCATAAGGCAAAGGAGGAGCAAAGGCACATCTTACATGGTGGCAGGCAAGAGAAGAATCAGTGCCCAGAAAAAGTAGAAACCCCTTATAAAACCATCAGATCTCATGACAACTAACTTACTGTCTCGAGAACAGGATGGGGGAAACTTTCCCTGACACATGGGGATTATGGGAGCTACAATTCAAGATGAGATTTGGGTGGGAATACAGCCAAACCACATTAGACTCCATCCATACATTGACAAGCAGTTTGTATGGGTAAAATGATTTGAAAGGGATCTACTATGTATGATCATTCTTTATTGATGATGTACTTATTCACTTTAAATGGAAATAGTAAACATGTCATTCACGTAGTTCTCTAACTTGACTGGCTGAATTTCTATAAGAAAGTGGGCAGAGATCTAGAGTGGTCGGATACAAACACCGCTCCTTTCAGTAAAGCTTGGCTTCAACATGATATGTCTTTTAGACTATTTTCTTTTCACATTAAATGTAACCAACAAACTACAGATTTCTCTTGTAAAATGTCCATTCTTCCCCAGACACACACAAGTTTGTTTTCCTCATGAAATCAGCAAGAAGCCTCTGTCATCAAGGCAAACCAGCTTCTACTCATTCCCACATCCATTCAGACTGCTGAATTACATTTTGTAAATTGCCTCCATGATTTTCTGTTAACAATGTTATTTATGTTAAATGGTCTTTCTAGTTATCTGTGTTTCTGCATTATTGATACCAGGTTCTCAAATGCCAAATTTGATTGGATGATTTTTAAAGAGTTAAATCCTTAGTGAGGAATACTTGCTTCTATCTTTTTCCATGTTGACTTCCAAAAGCCATTCAGAAGAATGAAAATGGAAATAATCATTTTCAGTAGGACAAGTAGCCAGAGAAAACCCTAGACCCCAAATTAGAGTAAGTGCTGTCCAAAGCAGCTGTGACTTTCCAATGCATAAAGCCTCAGAGCAAGTAGTAACAGGAAAGACACAGGAAACAAGGAGTCCTGGGGACCTGGCTGTGGTCAACTGCAAATAAATGACAACAGAATGAAGGGATGGAAGATCCCAGACAGCCTCAGCACAAATGTACCTTTAGAAGTGAGAGGATCCCCTTGGAATGCCATATCTGTGTCTCTTGGCAGTAGTGGCCAGGAAAAGATACAGGTGGATTTGTCAGACAGGAGGTAAAAATCCTCATGGACTAAGTCAGGTTTGGAGAGATCAAGACAACGTACCTAACAGAGGCACCATATTTGAAAGAAACAGCAACACAAAAAAAGAGATCCTGTCATTTAAGGACTAGAAGGGCTACTCTCTTTTCCCTTTTTCTCTACTATCACCATAAAAAATTTCTGTAAATATCTGTCCAGGAAATTTCAAATTATTTGGATTTGGGTGACAAAAATCATATACACATAAAATTCACACAGAAAGAAAAATATATGAAAAGGAGCATCAAAACTTTCCTATAGATAAGAATTTACCAAAAAAAAAAAAAAATGCTCCCATAAAACAGGAAAATTGTAACAAAATATTGTACTATATACATTTGTACAATTTCAATGAAGTAACTATGAAGAAAGATCATAGTAGGAGGTGACAGATAATAGGAGGAAATGAAATAGGAATAAACAGGAATATAAGAAAAGGGAAAATCATTACAGATTTAGACAAAATTAGAAAGTGAACAAGACGAGAAGGTTGTTGTGGTAAGCATATTAAGACACATAGAAGATGGAAATTAGAAAATTAATAGAATGAAACAAAATTTTTATAAAATTATTAGAAAATAATATATGATAGACAAGAAATAGAGTTCTAAAACAAGCATATTTGGAGTTCCTGAAAGATTAAAATTAACTTAGTACTATAGAACACACACTTTAGAATACAAGAAAAAAATCTGGAATTCAAAAAGACAATCAATATATTAAAAATGCATACTGTGTATTAGTGAAAATTGACTCAGGTCATTCAGTATAAAAACATATCTAATAAAGATATTTTTCAAGTAAAGGACTTTAATTATAAGGAAAAATTATTTGGATGGCCCAGCAAACATACAAGTAACTTAAATAAGAAAAGGAAAATTAGACTGGCATTAGGCTTCTATCCAGCAACATTCAATGCCACAAGATGGGAGCAAAACCTACTTCAGAAATAAAATGAAGGAATTTATATAGAGCCAAGGATTTTATAGCCTTCAAAGTATGAGACACTGATTTTATTTTCAACTTCCAGCTCGTCAAACATAAACGCTGCAGACAGTTTTGGACATCTAACAAGTCAGAGGATACTGTTTACAGGAGTATTTCCTGAGAAAACTACCACTAGATGGTTTTAAACACCAACCAACCAAAAGATCATGGACAAAACTTTGGCAGAAAGTATGACAGTGAAACTGAATACATTTAAATGTAAAACTAAGCTCACTGCTTGCCTCCTCTCCATGAGATGGCAGTTGAAGTATATCAGAAGAAAGCAAGAATGGAAGAATATGCATATTTCAAAATATAAAAGTAAATGCTAAACTTAAACCATCTTGTTGACAAAAATCAGATGCTATAAAAAAGCAAGTATGGACAAATACAGATAATGTAATTCAGTGGAATTATTGCTCACAGTAACTAACAATCTGTTAAAAGAAAGAAGTAACTAAGGCCATGATAGTGAGATATTCTATAAACATTTATTTATATTTAGAACAAAAAATGTTGCTCTAAACATCAGAAAAATCACATTTCAAAAGCAAATGAAACAGACTGCATTGTGTAAAACCTTCACATTTATGAAAGTAAGCACAATGAATTAATAGTGACTCTGCCATATTAATACAAATAAACATAATTCACCTTTCAAAGAAATCAGATTTTCAAATTAGATCACAATTGGAAACCAACTCTATGCTGTATCCAAGAGGCATACCCAGAACAAAGTAATTCTGAAATGGGAAAAAAAAATGATGTTTGAAGAAAATCTAAAATGGATAATTTCAGGCACAATTAGAATCAGGTGAAAAGCACAAATATGGGCATTATGTAAGAATAATGGATATAACTGATAATGAAGTTTACAGTTATGGATATACATACACCAAATAATGTAATCAGCAACTTCCTACAACAGACATCACAGAAGCTGCTATAAGAAATAACAACTTGTCACTGGGAATTTTAATTCACCATCCCGTCTATTAAAAAAAATCTAAATGTCATATGGTACATCTAGTTCTAGATCCTTGAGGAATTGCCATACTGTTTTCCATAATGGTTGAACTAGTTTACAAGCCCACCAACAGTGTAAAAGTGTTCCTATTTCTCCACATCCTCTCCAACACCTGTTGTTTCCTGACTTCTTAATGATTGCCATTCTAACTGGTGTGAGATGGTATCTCATTGTGGTTTTGATTTGCATTTCTCTGATGGCCAGTGATGATGAGCATTTTTTCATGTGTCTGTTGGCTGTATGAATATCTTCTTTTGAGAAATGTCTGTTCATATCCTTTCCCCACTTTTTGATGGGGTTGTCAAAGGATTATAAATTACTCTACTACAAAGACACATGTACATGTATGTTTATTGCGGCACTATTCACAATAGCAAAGACTTGGAATCAACCCAAATGTCCATCTGTGACAGACTGGATTAAGAAAATGTGGCACATATACACCATGGAATACTATGCAGCCATAAAAAAGGATGAGTTTGCGTCCTTTGTAGGGACATGGATGCAGCTGGAAACCATCATTCTTAGCAAACTATCACAAGAACAGAAAACCAAACACCGCATGTTCTCACTCATAGGTGGGAACTGAACAATGAGATCACTTGGACTCGGGAAGGGGAACATCACGCACTGGGGCCTATCATGGGGAGGGGGGAGGGGGGAGGAGGGAGGGCTTGCATTGGGGAGTTATACAAGATATAAATGATGAATTGATGGGTGCTGACGAGTTGATGGGTGCAGCACACCAACATGGCATAAGTATACATATGTAACAAACCTGCACGTTATGCACATGTACCCTAGAACTTAAAGTATAATAATAATAAAAAAAAAAATCTAAATGTCCACGTCTCATAAACTCATTAATAAATTTAACATCATCCCTATGTATATTCCACAAAGGTGGTTTTTGGATTTTTCTGAAAAAAAAAAAAACAGAAAAGAGATTGATTATTAAATTCTCATAGAAATTAAACAAGGACAGCCAAGGAAATTGTGAAAAAAGAAGAGCAAGGATGTGAGATCTGCCTTATCTTCTAAAACATAGGGTGAAGCCTCCACGAAATAAGTAAAGCAGTGTGGTTCTGGTCTATGAGTGGATAAACCAGTGGTACAGATTAGAAGGTCCAGAAATCAATTTTTTAAAATAAAAGAATTAGTAAAGGTTAAAGTGGCACTGAAATCTATCAGGTAAACATAGGTTATCTAATATAGGGTCTTGTAACAACTAAGTTGCTTTGAAAGAACAATCAAAAGGCTGAGAAAGGAGGAGAGAAAGATAAAATATAAATAAATTAAAAGTATAAATTAATATGATTTTAAAAAACACTTGGCAAAAAGTTTGGGCAAATTCATATATAACCTTGTAGTTGAGGAAGACTTTTAAGCACAATTCAAAAATCTAGAAGCCATAAAAAGTTGATAAATGTGGTTCTAAAAATAAAAACAAGAAATAAACCTGCATTTTATAAAAGAGAAGCAGCTGGGTGTGGTGGCTCACACCTGTGATCCCAGTGCTTTGGGAGGCCGAGGCGAGCAGAGCACAAAGTCAGGAGTTCGAGATGAGCCTGGCCAACATGGTGAAACCCCATCTACTAAAAATACAAAAAAATTAGCTGGGAGTGTTGGCAGGCGCTATTTGTCATCCCAGCTACTTGGAGGGCTGAGGCAGGAGAATTGCTTGAACACAGGAGGCGGAGGTTGCAGTGAGCCAAGACCACTGCACTCCAGCCTGGGCAACAGAGCAAGACTCCATCTAAAAAATAATAATAATAAAAAAGAGAAGCAAAGTTAAAATAATAACACTTGAGATAAAATATCTTCAACTAATACCACCTAGGACTAATGTCCTTAGCTGATAAAGAACTTCTCAAATCAGAAGAAAATTACTATCTGCTGGGAAAATGAGCACATCACAAAACCAGACAGTTCATAGAAAGAGAAGCACATTGTTGCTTAAATGTACAAGAAGCTGCTCAATGTTATTCAGAACAGAGAAATGCCCCCAAAAATTATTTCAAGATTACATTATCACATCATTTTAGCAAACACTTCAAACAACACCACACTATCTGTGACGCTGTGGAAAAAAGGCACTCATATACTATATTGTGATACAATCCCTGTAGAGGGGAATCTGGCAATAGCTACCAAAACTAGACTCCACAATCACACTCTGAGAATGTATCCTTCAGACATGGCTGAACATATACAAAATAATGTGTGCAGGAGGTTTTCCACCTCAACATTCCAAAGATTGGCAAAAATCTAAGTGTTTATGGTAATTAGGCAGCATGAATAAATTATGTTATAAAGATGGAATACTCTGCAATGGACAAAAGGAATGAGAAAGCTCCTTTAGTCCTGGTACAGAAAGATCTTTAAGCTGTAAAAAATGGGAATGAGCAGGGTTCAGAATAGTGCATATAGTGTGTATCTGGCTATTCTCCATTTATCTCCAACCAGATTGATAATTCACCACCCACCCCTTCCCTGTCTTGCTCTCTGTGCTGAAAGCATGACTGTCTGAATTGCATCAATTCAGACAATCATACAGGGCTTGCTTGCCATCTCCCTTGCAGAGGGTTTGGTAAATGGGGGTCATAGGTAGGTGTGTGGAAAGAGAGGGAAGTCGGAGTATTTCTTTTCCATCTCTCTCCACCATACTGCCAAATATCTGGCAATGATTTCATCTAACAACAACTACAACCCCTGCCTTGGAGGCAGCCTTCCTCCATGACTCCAGCTGTCCCATGGCTCTGGTAACTATATAATCCCCTTTACCGGTCCCCCTCCCAGGTCTAGGGGAAGTATATTTTCCAGCTAGTCTCTGGGTGTATCAGCTTTCTGTTTCCTTAACACTGTTAACCTCTATAAAAATTCCTTTCATTAAATCTACTCAGTAGAACTATCTTAGTTGAATTCTGTTTCCTGCTAGGGCTCTGATTTATGTGACATACTGTCTTTTACATAAGAATGAAAGAAAAATAATTGATTAGAGTTTGCTTCCATTTACATAAAGAAATATTGGAGAAGGGTACACAAGGGTGACATGTGAGTCTGACCTTCAGGAGATGATGGGGAAACAGGAATAGGGGCAAGATTATTCATTCACATCCTTTTTGTAGCATTTTAATTGTTAAAATAGTACATAGGAATGTACAGTATTCTTTAAACACAAAACAAAAACAAGAATATATGCAGGATTATACAGGGTAATAAATCAAGCTTGGTTAGGAAAAATAATAAATCTGTTCTCCATATATTGATAGAAAACAATCTCCCAAGATATAAGTGGAAAAAATATGTAGAAAAATTCATATAAAATGTTTATTTGTGAAGAACAAAGGAAGGGGGTAAGAGAAAGGGGGAGAAAGAAGAAGAGAGAGGGGAAAGGGGAAGATTGAATATGTATATACACTTACATGTGCATAGAATATCTCAGTAAACAAGAAATACCTAACACTGAATGCCTGGAGGAGAGGAATTAGAAGAAATAGAAATAATTGTTTTGTTTTTTTTTTTACCTTCTATCCTTTCATATTTAAAAGAAGTTTACTGTGCTCTTTATGTTTTCAATTAATAAAAATTAAGCCAAATAATTCAAAGAACAAAAATACATGTAACAAATTAGCACGTCTTGAAACTTGACATAAAGTCCTTTTTGGACATTTTATATTTTAGTGGAAAACTCATTCCAAGTCAGAAACTATGAAACTAGAACACCATTGTTCTTACAAAATGACTCAAAATCATCATCCAAATGGAGTATTTTCACAGTAAAGGAAAGCTGCTTTTTGTAATTTTCATGTGTTACATTCCTTTTCACCTCAATTTCCACAGAAAACTTCAAATGCAATTTCTGACTATCCTCCACAGTCAGTTGTCAGGTATTAAGCAGTTATGAACTGACTGAGATTGCATCATTGAAAATTTCACCAGAAACAAAATTTATCAAAGGGTAGAATTGAACTGGTTAGGTTGTAAAACACAATTGGTCTGTGGCAACATATTCCCCACGGTGGGTTTATTCTCATCACCTGGTTAACTGACTTAAAAAAGTAAAAAAGTGTGAGGAGAAACAGTAAAGCTGTAAGACTGTATCATATAAATTGAAAGGTTGTTTTTCCTTTTTTTTTTTTTTTTTTTTTTTTTTTCTGAGACGGAGTCTCGCTCTTTCGCCCAGGCTGGAGTGCAGTGGCCGGATCTCGGCTCACTGCAAGCTGCGCCTCCCGGGTTTACGCCATTCTCCTGGCTCAGCCTCCCGAGTAGCTGGGACTACAGGCGCCCGCCACCTCGCCCGGCTAGTTTTTTTGCACTTTTCAGTAGAGACGGGGTTTCACTGTGTTAGCCAGGATGGTCTCCATCTCCTGACCTCGTGATCCGCCCGTCTCGGCCTCCCAAAGTGCTGGGATTACAGGCTTGAGCCACCGCGCCCGGCCTGTTTTTACTTTTGACAGAATGTTTCCTTTTACTGAACTCAGCCTAACTAGTTTGCCAGCAAACTCTCAAAGCTTGTTTGGGACTGCCTCAGTAGTTTCTTTATCCTAGAAACAAAACAACGTAACAGAGCTAAATCAGTTGGATTATTTTAAGTTCTCTACAAGTCTTTTCTGATAAAAAAAAAAAAAAAAAAAAAAAAAGAAAAAGAAAAAGAAAGAAAAAAGAAAATTCTCTTTGTGTACCTTTCTGCCTTCAAACTCTATTAAATCTCTATTTATTGTATTATTTAAATATTAAGGCCTGTTATCTTATAATATGTATAGAAGAGCTGTTGTTGAAATAAATAGATGGTGATAGGGCCAAGTGTATTTCACTGAGATCTGCAGTGCACAAATTCTAACTGCATATTCCAGCAGGATGATACCTATTCCAGTTTATAGCATACTTCTCAAACAATTAATGCTACAATATAGAATTTCATCTGAAAGTAAATTTGAGATCCTTTTGTACTAAGAATAAAAGTATAATTTCTCTAATGTCAGCTTGATTTTTGACTGAGCAATTCATTAAATGCTTTCAATGTGCCCCTTATAGACTTTAAACCAAAGTTCACTCTCAGATACTTCTGCTGCTTTGCCGGAAAAGAAAACACAAGTGACAAGAAAAGGGTTTTTTGTTTTTAACATTAAAAAAATTCATTAGTAGCATATGTTTATTTCAGAAAAAGAATATATGAATAAATCAATAAAATTACCAGTATTTCTGGCAATTTGTATTTTCTTTCTGCTCATCTAAATTTTTACCTTCTTTTATAATAATCAAACAGGCCAGGAATATTTCATACCAACTTTGACAAGGCAATTTCACTTTTAGTAATTTATTGTAAGAAAACAATTAAGGTCCTGTACAAAGATTTGTTTATAAGATGTTCATGGCAGTATTTTTTAACAGTGAAGAATTGATAACAACTTACATGTCAAAAATATGGTATAAGTTTTAATGAATTATGATACATCCCAATAAAGGCAGAGCCTTTTAAAAATAATGTTGCAGAAGAGTACTGATTGCCCCAGAGTTATGTTCATGCTCCACTGTTTAACATGAAAGCAGGTTACAGAATACAATATGATTCAAGTGTATATGCTTATAAATTTCAAAAACAAACCAACAAAACCCTTTTCGAGTGTCTGTTATCTGTTAGGTATCCTACCAAGTGTTAGGGACACTACAGCAAATAGGGAAGAGATTTTTATCTTTCTTGGGGCTTCTTTTAATCAGGACACAGACCGGTAAACATGCAATAACTATATAGTTTAAGATTTGTTGAAATCTCACGAAGCAAAATGAATTAACAACACAGATTATAGGGGATAGAGCGGACAGGGAGTCAGAAGTTGGGGAATGGGGAATAATACTCCAGGATGCTTGCCCTGAATAGAGTGATTATATCAATTACCTATTGCTCCGTAAGAAGCCATCCCAAAATTCTGTGGCCCAAAACAACTGTGGTTTATTTTTTAGTGGATTGGCAATCTCAGCAACCTTCTGCTGGTCTATCCTGGGATCACACGTGTAACTGTGGAAATCCAGTCTCCTCTGTGAAGCCGAAAGATGCTTTACTGTTTAATATAAAAGCAGCTGGCCAGCCAGGTTTGGTGGCTCATGCCTGTAATCCCACCATTTTGGGAGGCTGAGGTGGGCAGATTACTTGAGCCCAGGAGTTTGGGATCAGCCTGGGAAACACGGCAAAACCATGTCTCTACAAAAACTTAGCCAGGCATGGTGGCATACACTTGTGGTCCCAGCTCCTAGGGAGACTGAGGTGGGAGGACTGCTCAAGCCTGGGAGGTGGAGGTTGCAGTGAGCCGAGATTGTGTCACTACACTGCAGCCTGGGTGATAGAATAAGACCCCCACCCTCCAAAAAAAAAAGCAGATGGCCTCACTGCCTCGCTGATGTGTCTGGCAATTGATACTGGCTACTTGCTTAGCCTCAGTTCTCCCCATGGCCTCACATTCTCCAGAAGGTCAGATGGGGCTTCTTCACAGCATGGTAGCCTCAGTGTTTCAAGAAGCTGAGAACAGAGTTTACAGTCCTCTAAGTCCTAGGCTCTACAGCTCGCACAATTGCATTTCCACCACACTCTATAGGTCAAGACCAACCACAAGACCAGCCAAGTTTAGAGGGGCTGAAGATAAGGATATCATTTCTTAATGGGAGGAACAGCAGTGTTATATTGCAAAAGAGTATAAACACAGGCTTGACTTATCATTATTGTAATCATCTTCCATAGTCATGTTAGAGATGAGAAAGGAAGAAGAGTAGGAAAGAGGTCCAGGAAGAGAAACCAGACATGAAAATTCCCAAGGAGACTGAAATCACAACATGTTCAATGAAGAGGATAAATTTCAGTGGGGATTGAGCTTAGACCTGATGAGAGAAGACAGAATCAGAAAAAAAAAATATATAAAGGTAGCTATTAACAAAAGACAAGCAGGATAAATAGACGTTAGCTTGTGCAAAAGAAATATTTTTTTAATGGTAGAGGAAGAGTTGGCTTTCAGGAGAAAAAAAGTTTGAAATTTAGAAGAAACCTAGAAAAGGGGTGGGGCATAGCAGCCAAGAACCTGGTCATTGTGCCACACAGAGCTAAAGGATCAAGATCACAATAACACTGCTGAAAAAGGGTCCCTAGACTTAGCTGCTAGATGGCCACTTCAATAACCTGACCTATTTCCAGACTTACATATCAGGAAAAGAAATATATGTGGTACAATCATATTTTTATCTTCTATTTTTGTTTTCTTATATTTTGAACTTTTCCTACCTTTGCACAATCACCCATTGGTATGGTTTGGCTCTGTGTCCCCACCCAAATCTCATCTCGAATTTTAATAATCCCCATGTGTTGGGCGAGGGGCATGGTGGGAGATGATTGCATGATGGGGGTGGATTCCTCCTTTGCTGTTCTTGTGATAGTGAGTGCTCATGAGAGCCTGATGGTTTCAAAGTGTGGCACTTCCCCCTTCAATCTCTTTCCTGCCACCTTGTGAAGAAGGTGCCTGCTACCCTTTTGCCTCCCGTCATGATTGTACGTTTCCTGAGGCCTCCCCAGCCATGGCGAATTATGAATCAATTAAACTTTTTTTCCTTCATAAATTACCCATTCTCAGGTAGTTCTTTATAGCAGTGTGAAAACAGACTAATACACCCATGATATTATCACTAATTACTATTTAAAAAGAAAGTACAGATATATGTATATATATTTTTAATCATAAAAATTCTATAAAAGTTCTATTTTGTTATACCTATATCTGTGTAACAATCAGTGTTTAGTCTTAGTGTCTAGAAGTAGACGGGCTCTATCAGGTAGTAGGTAAGACTTATTTCTAGAAAAGTATGGCCAATTATACTCTTCCAAGTAGTACATGAACCCCTATTTTTTCCTACTGTTCAACCTTAAGCCTAAAAATAAGTCTTGGTTAACTTTACAGGCCAAAACCCTAGTATCACATTGTTTTAATAACTCTACATTTTCATCCTAGTGAAGTTAAATTTTTTCAGTATGTTTATTGGCCATTTGCTTTTCTTGGAAAAAAAATTGCTGCTCATGCCTTTTGCCCATTTTACAATTAAAATATTATTCACATAAAGAAACATTTTATTTATTAGCTCTAAGTCATAGGGGTCATGTAGTTGTTAAGAACAGAAACCTCTTTAATCTATTTTAGGGATCAGGGAATTTATAACTAGGAAAAGGGAACCTAATGGAACCAAAACTAGAAAGTAGAACAAGGCCTCCCAAGACCTGGAAAGTTGTCAAGCAGTTATTTCTGCTCTGAGGCCATTGGCCTCTTCCATTTCTCCTTTCATATCTGTTTCTTTCTTCTTTCCATAGACTATTTTGCTTGATAAGACTGTTTGTATATTCATGAGGTTTTACGTCCACAAGGCTTGGGGTTGCTATGAAGTCAACTCTGAGCCTCAATCTAAAAGGAATTGAAGTGTGAATGTTCTTGGAGGTACTATAGAGAGCTACATATCTGTGTTTCTATGTTTCAGTGTGTGAGGTTGAGAGCCTGATGCCTGGATTGTCCTGCTTAGAACTACATTCACATCCCTTGTCCAATCAGACATAGCTATGCAGTTCTGAAGGGGGGTGTCAAGAGTAGGGGTATGGTAGAAGTTCAGACGTCCCCTGCCTATTTAATTCATTTTCAAAGAAGGAAATGTGGACAGCCACACAAATCAACTGATAAATATCCTACACACCCCTATGGTTCTCATGTATGCTGCAAATATTTTTTCTTAGTTCATTTCAATAGGAAGTTTTAAATTTTGATGTGATCATGCCTATTAAGTTTTTTTTTTTAGCTGAGGTTTAGTTTTTCTTGCTTTAATAGGAATGCAGTAAATGAAACTGGGAAAACAGTGGGCTCTGTTTCTCAATCCATACACTTGGCACTGGAAGAAATAGATAATATTTCAATTGTTATTCTCTCTCTGTCTTCACTGAGTGCATACAACTGAATTCAGTTTTGCTTTTTGTTTTTTGAGATGAGTCTCACTCTGTCTCCCAGGCTGGAGTGCAGTGGCGCAGTCTCAGCTCACTGCAACCTCTGCTGCCCAGGTACAAGCAATTCTCCTGCCTCAGCCTCCTGAGTAGCTGGGATTACAGACACCTGCCACTGCACCTGGCTAATTTTTTTTTTTTTTTTTTTGAGTTTGTAATAGAGACAGGGTTTCACCATCTTCACGATCTTGGCCAGACTGGTCTTGAACTCCTCACCCATGATCCACCTGCCTCAGCCTCCCAAAGTTCTGGGATTACAGGCATGAGCCACTGTGCCTGACCAAATTCATGTAATTTAAATACTTGTTTTATAGGATTCCCCTGTACTGGTTATTTCTTTTTTATCTAGTCTTACTATACTTGCTACAACTTTAAGCATAATATTAAAGAACAGGGTCTCTAATGGACATCCTTATAATATCTGCAGAGAGAGTTTTGATATGAATGTAATTATTTGTACATTTTCAAAGTGAATTGAAGAAGAGTTATATTATTTAACCTGGAAAGCCAGGATAAATTCAGGTCTTGATGCATCATAACTGTATGATCTTTGGAAAGTTATTTCATCACTCTGGGCTCTGGATATTAGCCTTCACAGTTCTCTCCACCTAGGATGCCCTTCCCACCTGTTCTCCACCAGCTCACCCAGACTCATCACTGAAGACTCAAGAGTCCTCTCTGCCAAGAAGTCACCTTGGTCCCAACCATATTAAGAGCTCCTCCTCTGTGCTCCACCAGCTTTCAAAGGGTAGTGACCTTGGCTTGTTATTCTTTGTACCCACAACCTGTCATATAACAGTGCTCTTTAAATGTCATTTACTAATTCATTCATTAAATAAGGGAACTGTCTTTTATAACCTTTAAAGTCTCTTATTGTTCTCAAGCCCAAATTATATCATAGAAATAATTTAGGTGTTAGAAATAGGTAGCAAAAACTTGATGGTTCTTCTTTAAATATTCAGATAACTTCCCCAGTTTATCATATAATCTTCTATTTAGAAATATTCTATAACCATATGACATGAAAGAAAAAACATTAACCTGATCAAAAGGCAAAATATCTTTCCAAATCCCAATATTTCTCAGCTGTGTGAAATTGCACAAATCACTTAACTCACACTGATTCTCAATTTCTGCATCTTTCAAATAAGTATGATGATTTCTGTTCTGCCTGTCTTGTGAGCTTAATGCGAAGAATTGAGAAAATACATTGAAAAATTTCACACTGAGATCTTCAAATATAATATAGAATTAAGACTCAACTAAAATTCAACACTAATTATGTCTGATTCTCATAAATATGCTACTGTATTGAGAAAAATATCATTTATTCTCATATTACAGCTACTTATCATAAATATTTAGTAGAAAGCAGAAAGTCACCTTGCTCATGCCAAATCTCAACTTCAACAGAGTTTTGTCAGTCACTTCTAATATGACCTTAGCCAAGGAGCCGCCTTTTTAATCACTTTGAAAGAGAAAGTGATCAGAATGTCATTTCTTATGTTTATCCCACAGTAATGTTTTACCCCCAGAATCCATGGTATTTGTCTATAATGAATCACTTCTTTTTTAAACAGAAAAATATGATTGTCTTAGTTCTGAGTTATACATTTGAATATAAAGTCCCCCCAAAAAAATTCCCCAATCTTTTTTTTTTTTTTTTGCCTTTGCTTAAGACAGCTAGATTGTTTAAGATAAACATGTGTCCTGTTTGTTGAGACAAATTATTCCTCTGTCACCCAGCCTAGAGTGCAGTGGAGTGATCATAGCTCACTACAGCCTTGAACTTCTGGGTGCAAACCATCCTCCTGCCTCAGCCTCCTGGGTAGTTGGGACTACAGGAGCATGGCCAGCAGCCCTGGGTAATCTTTCCATATTTTGTAGAGATGGGGTCTCACTATATTGCCCAGGCTGGTCTTAAACTCTTGGGTTCAAATTATCCTCCTGTCTCAGCCTCCCCAAGTGCTGGGATTATGTGCCCAGTTCATTGAGCAGATGGTTTTAGTAGGGCACAAAAAAAATCACTCTTCTTTTTTTACCACTGCATTTCAAATAAGTACACCAGATCTTTCTCAACCACTGAAGAAGGTCTATCAAGTCAATGCAGTGGCTTCTCCTGTCACTTTTGGGATTTGGAGCAGTATCCTTTTCAGGTTTAAAAAGAAGAGTGGGATTTCAATCAAAATACTCATCTCATAACAGCCTCCCCTTACACACAGCTCAGAGCTGGTAAACCTGCAGCAGTACAGGGGCTGGTTCCTTTCTCTCCCTGTTCAGTCTCTCTCTCTGCTGCTTCTGGCTTCCTACTCTGGGGATTGCTACGTAACAAACACTCCAAATTTATATGTTTATCATAACAGTCACTTATTTTCCTTATGAATTTCTTCTATGTGGAACCATCCAGGGCAACCCCAAGGGGAATGATTCTAAAGATTGGGGGCTGGGATCAACTAGAGTCTTATCTCTCAGATATCTGGCCCATGCTTCCACATTCCTCTAGAGTTGGGAAATTAAACGGCAAGAACTATCTTGACTATAATCTCGTCTTGATGACCTCATTGTGACTGGTGCCCAGATGCAAATTCCATTCCTTGGCTTATGGGCTCTCAGAGTCCCTTACCATTAGGGACCCCTGTGATCCCTCTTCTTGAGACAAATAATGTCCTCTTAAGCTGCTTCCCTGTGGCATCACCTCAGCCCTCAGGTCCAATGGTACAGCTCCCACAGCCTTTTCTTCTGGGGTTATCAAGTCCCCCCGAGGAAGGCACACCTCTTGGGCAGGTTATTTGTGAATGTCCTTCCAAATCTAGTCTATTCTGTCCCAGAGGGGAGCTCAATACTCTTGTTCTGCCAAACTCTGGAAACAGATTACTCTCTCGGAGTACCCTCTTATATTGTCAGCAGGAACAAATCCAGCCAGCCCTCCACCATGACGCCTTTTAAATGTGAGGGTCAGACACTGATCCTCATACTGCACCCTTATCCCCAGAACTCCAGAAGATGCCTCTTACATTTTCCTGAAAAATTCAGCACACCTTGCTCTGGACCCATGGTGGCACTAGAACCCTGAGTTTCCACAGCACAGCAACATCTAGTCCAAAAGGAAGCTAGTCAGGGAGATGTTAGTCTCCCCTTTCCCCACATAGAAACACCCTGTGGATGGTTCTCTGGAAGACCTCTCTATTGCTTTGAGGCTGGGGAAGCAGAAATAACACCATCACGATGCTTTTCAGAGGAATCTTCATTCTGCCTCTCAACCGCTCCTTGGTATTCGATATGTCCTGGAGGTGGGTGATGGTTTGTGGCCACCTCCCATGTGCTGCCCCTCTTTTCAGAATGTGGTAAAACTTGTTACTATCATTCTTACTTTTGGGGCTCCAGTGCTCAGAAGCCCTAAAACTGCAGATATGGTGCATTTAACACCCTGTTCCATGGGCATCAAAAATTATAATAATGATGTAACCACCGTGATCAGCATGAAGGACTCATGAGATAATAATCATGAAACTTTTTCTCCTATGGTCCCGTGAAAAGTGTTCTGTGGGGTCCCAGTCTCGCCCTGGCCCTGTGATATAAATTCAAGCAGTCTCATGACATTTCTATTTTTCTTCAGAAATAAAAGATCCTCAAGTCTTTAATTAATGGACCTATCACAGAGAAGCAGTCACAACTACTCACAGTTGCCCCCCTCTCCCAGCTCAAATGTGATGCTTTAGGAGGGGCTGGGGCAGGGAGGGGACTGGGGATTGGCTGCTTCTGTTTTTCTTTGTACTTCTGCCTCACTTTTCTTTCTAATTCAGTTTCTGACCCCTCCAGATAGAAAAGGACAGGAACATGGCAGTAAATTTCTTCCTCAAAAAAAATGCCATCTTGAGCTAGCATTGTGATCCACTGGTCTGGCCAATGTTGAAATCCTACCTTCTCTGATTGGTAGAGTTGTCAGATAAAATGCAAAATAACCAGTTAAATTTGAACTTCAGAAAAACAACAAATAACATTTTCATATGACTAAAAAGTATTTGTTATTAATCTGAAACTCAGATTTAACTGGGTATCCTTGATTTTTATTTGCTAAACCTGCTGACCCTACAGTGGTAGAGTTCTCATGGGGAATCTTCAGAGGCGCTTCTCACACCCCCGCTACTGGGGTTCTAATACCCAATGTTCCCTTGGGGACAGGAGTTGCATCTGTATTCCAACTCGTTCCTGACTCTACCCAAAGACCTTCCAAATCTGTTCTGTGGTCTGCTCACCCCAACAGAAGACTCTGTACACTAGGGACCACATCTAGCCCAACAAAGCTCATGAGCAGGAGGTCCACTCCCAAGGCAGCGAGCTCTCCTTGTGCTCCTGCCACAGCCATCAACCCTTTTAAAAGCTCAAGTGTAGATTAGACATGAGTCCACCACTTCACCCAGGGCCAATGGACACAAATTTCTCCAAGCAGTCTCTTAGAAAGCTCATTTTCCTGGCCCATTTCATATCCTGGTATCACTTGAACACACACAACTAGCACCTACCACACATCCCCCAAACATACCCGCAGCCGTGGCTCAGGAGAATAGAAATGACAGGAAACCAGGTTAACTAAAATAATCCATTAAAAACACATACATACACACTTGTAAATAATCAAACAAATACTCTTTGTTTCCAAAGCTACGTTTTACTTCAAGGAGTTATACAGAAACACAGAATGGAAGAATTGACAAGCCAGGTTTTTATTCAAATTTATTTAATGAGTTTGAAAAATCTCCAAATGTAAATTAGTAGGGAGATGTCTGATTAAACTGGACTAGTGACAGCACAGAGCTGGCATGTGGGTCCACCCTGCCGGCTTAGATGCATTTTCTTGGCAGGAGCCTTGGGAAAGGTTGGAATATTGACAGGATAGAATTTGTGCACTTCAGAATGTCTGCACATCTTTTCTGTGCGGTCACACTTTTGTAACTATGGAGAAGTAGGCTGTGAGATAACACTATCTTTAATTCCAGCCTACATGCTTCAGAAAAGGCAACCCTATACAAAGAACTGGAAAGCATTTTCACAAAACCGGAATCTAATCAGAAAAAGAAAATTCAAAATATTATTTTTGCTTCGAGCTTATACAGGGTGCAATGCAAAAGGTCAGGGTTTTTTTTTTTTTTTTTTTTTTTTTTTTTTTTTTCCGTTTTAACAATGATGTCCAGAGATGGTTTAAAATAATAGAAATGCTTACAGGGATCTTTGTGCTTGTTGCCAAGAGACTAGAACTTCATCATATTGGGCTGTAGGATATTATTTTAAGCACATGAGTTGGCCTATCCAACCCCAAGGCATAGTGACATGAACAGGAGCTCCTCATTCATTCTCTCTTTAACACCCTGGTTCCCGCATCTGCCTTTAATGACAGTCTCTAACCTTCATAACCCTTCTGAGCACCCAGGTCTCAGAACCCCGGGAACTATTAGCCTCCTTCACTGCACCTTCTCCACTCAATCAAAACCTACACATTCAATGTTCCACTGCAGGAGAGCACTATATGTGACAAGAAAGCCTCGCTGTTAATAAGCTACACACAGCCAAGATGTATGACCAGCCACATCTTCTTTTATTAAAGACTTGTCCCAGGTAGCATTTTTATTTTCCTAACTCTCTCAAGCCTTTAACATCATTGAATCGTTGGGGCAAAGTGATTTACTGTTACTGATTAAGTGATTCAAAATTCCTGATCATTACCTCTGTCCACATTCGTGGACAAATGTTTTGGGTCACATCTTGGAGAATCACACTGATGGAACAGTATTTTCTCACATTTACCAATTTGCTAATTAAAAAGCAAAAAAAAAAATGTAATTTCATCAAACTTTTTCTCTTGAGGAAGTAGTTGTTTAAAGTAAATGCTTATAACAGTTTTCAAATTAAACATGAACCTAGTCTTTGAGAAACAAGATAGATTATAGGAATAAATACGACATGGTATGGGAAGTGGGAGGTGACTCATAGCTGCCACAACTCCATCACCAACACCGTCAGGTGCTTGTCCCTGAACAGGACATTCTAGTCCACCTAATTTAGGTTCAGGGTAGGCTCAGCCCCCAGAATGATTTTGTTCTCCCTTCATCAGAAATAGCCTTGCCTGCTGAACAGATGGGAGAGATCATAACTGTGATATCAAGGCATATGGTTTTGAGAACAGATAGGAGTAGTAATTGCAAATATTAGTACATTTTCTTTCAGGTTTTCATGAAAATGACACACATGCATGTCAATAGGCAAAAATAACAGATAACATTTTCAGTATCTCAAAACGTACTTGGATAAAATCAACTGATTATAAATTAGTTAGCTTGCATTCCTAAAGTAAACTATGCCATCTGCACCACTAATTTGATAATAGGATAAAAGAAATTACGTTGGTCCTCATAGAAACCAGACTCTTCATTCATTTGTTCATTCATTCATTGAATAAATATATGTTAAGCAGTGAGTATATGTCAAGCACTATGCTGGATTTGTGAAACAAAACAGTAAGCAAGTTGTTGTCTGGTATGAAGGAGCTAATAGTCTAATGAAAGAATACATATAAATAAACTGGAAATTACAATGAAGTGAGATAAGCACCAAGACAGAGGAGACCATGGGAACCACTAGAAGGGGCACCCATCCCTATCCAAGATGAGTTGCCTGAGACAGTTATCAAGGAGTGATATCAAAGCTGAAATCTGAATTAATGTATAGTATTAGCCAGACAAATAACAAGGAGCTGAGAGGCAGTATAGTGGAGCACAGTTTATATATGTCAAAGACATAGAAGAGATAGAGACAAGGACATAGATAGAGAAAAGAGATTCTGAGTAGTAGTATGTATTAGCAAAGGTCTCCCAGAGAAACTGAACCAATAGGATGTACAAATATGGAGAGACATTTATCATAAGGAGTTAGCTCATACAATTATGGAGGCTGAAATGATCCGAGATCTGCAATCAGCAAGCTGGACAAGAGCCAATGGTACAGTTCCAGCCTGAATATGAAAGCCTGAGAACCAGAAGAGCTGATAGTATAAGTTCCAGTCTGAAAGTTAACAGGCTTGAGAACAGGAAGAGCCAATTTTTCAGTTTGAGTCCAAAGACAGGAAATCACCAATGTCTCAGCTTAAGGTAGTCAGGCAGGCAGAGTTCCCACTTAGCCTTATTGAGGTATCTGATTGGATGAGGCCCACACACATGAGGTAAGGCAATCTGCTTTGCTCAGTCTTCTGATTCAGATGTTAATCTCATCCAGAAACAGCCCCATAGACATACCTGGAATAACGTTTGACAAAATGTCTGGGCACCCCGTGGCATGGTCAAGTTGACACATTAAATTTACCATTGCATATAAATTATTTGCATTCTTATTCTATAATTTGTCAAAACCATCAGATACATTACAGTTATGATGTTGATATATGTTGATGTAACAATTTTCTTCTCCATCCATTATCTGGAAAGAGGAGGGGAAAATGATGTTTAAGTAGCAAAATGTCCTAGTTTGCTTAAAATTCTGAATACGGGCTTCCAATTCTTACAGAATCATGGCTATGTTATTTGTCAGCATTAAAAAGATTTCAATACCCTGTGGTGCTTCCGCTCTTCATTGAACAGTTAAGAACAATGTACCAGGCAAGAACAGGGCATTCTGTGCAGTCAGAGGATAAGGAATCAAGATTTGGACATTCCAAATCTTGAACCTTATCTTAATAGATAAGAACCAATCTTAATAGTGTTAGCAGTATCTCAGAACCAAATCTTAGTAGTGTTCCCAACTAGCGTCTTTCATGTCTTCAAATCAGAGGATGTGGCTGGGGACTTGTTTCAATGTCCCCCCCCCCCCCCCGGGTTCCCAGGATGAGAACTGAGGTAGGTAGTTACTCCACCCAGATCAGATAGATGACCCCTAAGTGGCAGTATTGGCCACTTACATATTCCTACCAATCACAATATCAGCTTTTTGTCCAGCCAAAATGCGTTTGAAATCACACACGATGTAATTTACAAAATAAAGTTTCACAAATAATTATTTATGGTAATATATTGACTTTAAAATAGACTACCAGAATAGAACCTTGGATAAAACAGAATGGGGTAAACTCTATACTTGTTATTCAAAATCTATTAGAAAGCATTATTTTCATGTCCTGGTTTAGACTGAGAGGAATGCATTGGAACAGATCACCCTGAATTACATTCTATGAATCTATTTGAGTCACAAAAACACCAGTTGAGAGACTTAAAATAGATATTATATATATATGTATTTTTATATATACATACATACATCTATAAACATAAAATGCATAGGCTATAAATTTAGTGTCTATCAATTATATAACTAAAGTATTTCATACCTTAAAGTTTTGTGTTTTTTTAATCCTGCAGAGCATTGAAAATTGTTGCTTTCCCAAAAAAAAAACCTTCAGAGAGCAATTGTGCACACACCAGCAGCCAAGCTGTTTATTAGGCTAAGTGTGAATTCAGGAGGACTTTTTAAAAGATATTCAATGAAAGGTGAAGATAATATGAAGGCAGAAAGTGTGTAACCCTACTAAGACTCTACAAACACCCTAGACAAGACCCTTGGAGAAGAACATTTCTATGTACTTATACATTTCATAGATGCCTTGCACATTCTTCACTGATACTCTCCTAGGATATGTCACACAAAAGGGCTGTAGCAGGTTTGTCACAATTTGAAATTCTCCTGCTTTTATCCTGAGGGGATTGTGAAGCTCAGGTGGTTTGGGTAAAGAACCTACAATCAAAATCTTGTTCTAAGTGTCTGTGGCTGAATAAAAAGTAGTAATATATTTTTAAATGAGCATTTAAAGCAAAGCCAATTGCTAAGATTATGGCTGAAAATGGATGTTATCTACTATGTTTATATTAATTTATTTCTATAGAGCATTTCTATAAAGGATTTCTGAGTTACTAAAGATGGTACAGATATGAAAAAGGAACTTAATGAAACCAAAATTCAGCACCCTAGAAACAAGATAAAATGTTCTGCACCATCTGTAAGAAGGCTGTTCAACACTTTCACTCTTTCCTGCATCAAAGGCACAGCAGCATTTGTTTCCTCCCCCTTTGGGAGGGACAATCATCAAGAAAAAACTGGTAATAAAATCAGGATCACAGCAAAATTATATATACACATACATAGTTTAGAAAAGGGAAAGGAACAAAGGCATTTATTAATCTAGGGTTTGAGAAAGCCTGCTAAAGTTCAAAGACGAATCAGTTAAATTGTTTTAGGTTCTAAATAGTTTTCACGGAAATGAGCACAAAGGAGAGAGCAGGGCTAAGGACTAACAATACAGTCAATGAGGGAGGCAGGTTTTGTTCTATCATTTTTCTATTGCTCTCCCTATAGGAGGAAGAATGGCTCCTTGAGCACGAGTGCCAGAGTGAGCAGGCCTGCATAGCAGGGCCAGAGCTTTACCCACAAACAAGGCAAGCTGGACCTAAACTTTTGTTTGTAAGACACTGAGATATAGGGATAGTTTGCTAGTGCAGTAGAGTCAAGAGAAAGCTGGCTGATGAAACTCTGATTGGAAAACAATTATGGGGCTTGATACTACCAGGAGGAGGTCTGGAAGGAATGTATCCAGTGTGGATTTTCCCATAACATTTATTCTAACTTAAATAAAAGGATAAGGCTACAATAAAAGGTGCTATTTAGAAATCAGGTTGAAATGTGAAAGTCGAGATTTTTTGGAAACATAATTGAAACTGTGAAGCAACACAGATGCATTTTTTCTAATATGGCAAATAGAAGAAATACTTTACCTGTTACCCTAAACTCTAGAGCCATTGGCACAGCACAAAGGAGTTTAGATTGGCAAGACATACTCTAGTCCAGACCCAAGAGTGGTTATGAATAGTGCCTCAGTCTATTTCTGATAGGGGGGTATTAAAGTAGCCAAGTATAACAGTGGATTCATTTTCTTTCTTCTTACAATTCTATTAGTTTTTGCCCAATGTATTTTGACACTCTGTTGTCAGGTACACACACATTAAGGATTGTTGTCTTTCTTGGAGTATTGACCCTTGTTTCATTATGTAATGCCCTTTTTTCTTTCTGATAACATTTTTTGCCCTGAAGTCTGCCCTATCAGAAATTAATACAGTACTCTCCTGCTTTTTTTGATTAGTATTAGCTTGGTATGCCTTTCTCTATCCCTTTACTTTTAATCTATATGTGTTTTTAAATATAAAGTGGATTCCTTGTAGATAACATATAGTTGGGTCTTGTTTTTTGATTCACTCTGACAACCTCTTTTAATTGTGTATTTAGATTATTGACATTGAAAATGATTATTGATATAGTTGGAATAATATCTACCGTATTTGTTACGGTACTCTATTCCTTGTTCTTCATTCCTACCTTCGTCTTCTATACTTTTTCTGCCTTCTGTGGTTTTGAGTATTTTATGTTTTAATTTTCTGTCCTTTCTTGGCATATCAATACTTTTTACTTTACTAGTGGTTGCCCTGAAGTTTACAACATACAGAAGATATGCATTTGACTTAGTTTTTCAACTTTACAATAGTAAATATATATAGTCAGTATGTATTGAATTTGTGTAACTTCATTAATTACATGAGCTATTCAGCATTTTATAAATTAGGCTTTGTGTTAATTTTGCCCAACTATAGGCTAATGTAAGCATTCTGAGCACATTTAAGGTAGACTAGGCTAAGTTATGATGTTCAGTAGGTTAGGTGTATTAAATGGATTTTTGACTTATGAAATTTTCCATTTATGATGGGTTTACTGGGACATGACCCCATCATAAGTCAAGGAGCATCTTTACATTAACAACTAATCTAAGTCTGCTTGCAGTAACACTATGCTGCTTCATAGATACTGCAAGTACCTTACAATAACAAAATATTTCTAATTCCTCCCTCCTGTCTCCATATCGTCATTTGCTTCACTCATACATAATAAGCCTATGTGTACACAAGCATTCATAATTGAGTACAGTGTTGCTATTATTTTGGACAGTTATCTGTTAAAGTTTTTATCCTGCTTTCACTTATTCTCAATGCTCTACAGTTTTTTTTTTAATTTTGTTAATTGAAAGATCAAATTATATATATTTCTCATGTACAACATGACATTTGGAAATATATATATACATTGTGGAATGAGTACATCTAGCTAATTAACATGTGCATGACCTCACATAGTTATTATGTTTGTGGTAAGAAAAATGTACATTCACCATCTTAGCATTTTTCAAGAATACAATATATTGTTAACTGTGTTGTATCACCAGCAGATCCCTTGAACTTATTTCTAACTGAAATTTTGCATCCCTTGACCAACATCTCCCCAACTTCATCCCCCGACATCCCTCTCCAATCACCTCCTGGCGTCTGGTAAACATCATACTACTGTCTACTTTTATGAGATCAACTATTTTAGCTTACACATATGAGTGATATCAAGCAATATTTGCCTTTCTGTCCCTGGTTTATGTCACTTTAACAAAATGCTGTCTAGTTTCATCTATGTTGTCATGTATAGGATCTGTTTTTATGACTGAGTAATGTCTCATTGTATTTATATACCACATCTTTACCCATTCTTCCACTGATGGACACTTACATTGATTTCATGTCTTGGTTATTGTGAGTAATTCTGCAATAAACATGGGAAGTGCAGTTATCTCTACAAAATGCTGATTTCAGTCAGGCATAGTGGCTCATACCTATGATCCCAGCACTTTGGGAGGCTGAGGTGGGAGGATTGCTTGAGCTCAGGTGTTCAAGACCAGCTTGGGCAACATAGAAAGAGCTTGTCTCTACTAAAATTCAAACAAATTACCCAGGCATGGTGGCACACACTTGTAGTCCCAGCTACTTGGGGAACTGAGGAAGGAGGATCACTTGAGCCCAGGAAGTCAAGGCTGCAGTGAACCCTGATCAATGCCACTGCACTCCAGCCTGGGCAACAGAGAGAGACCCTGTCTCAAAAAAATAAAATACTGATTTTGTTTTCTGTTTTGAATATGAATATGACACTAGGATTGCTGTGTCATATGACACTTCTAGTTTTAGTTTTAGAGGGAACCACTATACTGTTTTCCAAAGTGGCTATACTAATTTACATTCTCACCAGAAGTGTGTGTGGGTTCCTTTTTTCTACATCCTCACCAACACTTGTCTTCTGGGGGTTTTTGTTTTGTTGTTGTTTTGGATTACAGCTATCCCAATAGGTATGAGGTGAAATCTCATTGTGGTTTTACTTTGCATTTCCCTGATGATTAGTGATGTTGAGCTTTTGCTGTGCAGATTTGTAATTTGATAAAATCCCATTTGTCTATTTTAGCTTTTGTAGTCTGTGCTTTTGGGGGCATATTCAAAAAATCATTCCCTAGACCAATGTCATAAACGTTTTCCCCTATGTTTTCTTTTAGTAGTTGCATAGTTTCAGGTCTTACACTTAAGTCTTTAATCCATTTAGAGTTGATGTTTGCATGTGATAAGAATCTAATTTCAATCTTTTGCATGTGACTATCCAGTTTTCCTAACATCATATATCGAAGAGGCAGTCTCTTCTCCAGTCAAAGATGCCAAAAGATGTCTTTTGACATCTACGTCAAAAAATCAGTTGGGTATAAGCATGTGAATTAATTTCTGGGCTCTCTTCTGTTCCATTGGTCTGTTTGCTTTATGCCAATGCCATGTTGTTTTTGTTACGATAGCTTTATAGCGTATTATGACGTCAGATAGTGTGATGCCTTCAGCTTTGTTCTTATCATTCAAAATTGCTTTGGCTATTCAGGGTCTTTTGTGGTTCCATACAAATTTTAGCATTGCTTTTCCTATTTCTGTAGTGAATGTCACTAGTATCTTGATAAGTATTGCACTGGATCTATAGATCACTTTAGGTGGTATGGACATTTTTGCAACATTAAATCTTCCATTTCATTAGCATGGGATATCTTTCCATTTATTTGTGTCTTCAATTTATTTTATCAGTATTTTATACTTTTCAGTGTAGAAATCTTTCACCTCTTTGGTTAAATTGATTTCTATGTATTTTTGTATCTATTATAAATTTGATTGTTTTCTTGATTTCTTTTTTAGATAGGATAGCTCACCATTAGTGTATAAAAACCCCACTGATTTTTATATGCTGATTTTGTATCCTGCAACTTTATTGAATTTATTTAGGTTCTAACAGTTTTTGGTGGAATCTTTGGGGTTTTTTGTATGTAAGATCATGTCCTCTACAAACAAGGAAAATATAACTTCTTCCTTTCCAATATGGATATATTTTATTTATTTTTCTTAACTAATTGCTCTGGCTAGGACTTCCAATACTATGTTGAATAGAAGTGGCATGTTAGCTGTGGGCTTATCACATGCAGCTTTTATTATGTTGAGACCATTTCTTTTATACATATCCAACTTGAGAGTTTATCATGAAAGGATATTGAATTTTGTCACACAGTTTTTCTGCAACCATTGAAATGATGTTTCTTGTGCATCATTCTGTTATTGATTTTGTTGAACAATATTTGCACCCCCTAGATAAATCCCACTTGATTCCAGCAAATGAGGTTTTTAATATGCCATTAAATTTAGTTTGCTAGTATTTTGTTGAGGATTTTTATATTTATGTTCATCAGGGATACTGGCCTGTAGTCTTTTTTGTTTTGTCATGTCCTTGTCTATTTTTGGTATCAAAGCAATGCTGGCCTACTAAGATGAGTCTGGAAGTATTCCATCCTTTTCAATTTTTTGGAATAGTTCAAGCAGAATTGTTAGAGTAGAATTGGTATTGGTAATTTAAATGTTTGGTAGAATTCTGCAGTAAAACCATCAGGTCCTGACCTTTCCTTTTATGGGAGACTTTTGTTACTGATTCAGTCTTCTTACTCGTTATTGGCCTGTTCAGATTGTCTATTTCTTCATGATTCAATCTTAAAGAATTCCAGAGAATTAATACATTGCTTCTAAGTTATCCAATTTGTCAGTGTATAATTGCTCATAACAGTTTAAGATCCATTGATGCTCTTCCTTACTTTATGTAGATAAGTGTCTGACCTTTATCATTTTCCTTCTGTCTGAAGAATTTGTTCGCATTTTTTACAAGGCATATCTACTGCCGACAAATTTCCTTTGTTTTTGTTTTAGAAAATATTTTTACTTTACTTTTGAAGGCTAACTTTGCAGGGTACAAAATTCTCATTGGTGGGAATCTTTTCTCTCAATGCTTTTTTTTTTTTTTTTTGAGATAATGGGATCTCACTTTGTCAGCCAGGCTGAAGTGCAGTGGTACCATCTCAGCTCACTGCAGCCTTGAACTTCTAGGTTCAAGCAATCCTCTTGCCTCAGCCCCTGAAATAGCTGGGGATTCCAGGCATATGCTGCCACAGCTGGCTAATTTTTTTATTTTTAGTAGAGACATGGTTTCACCCTGTTGTCCAGGTTGGTCTCAAACTTCTGAGCTCAAGCAATCCACTTGTCTCAGCCTTCCAAAGTGCTAGGGTTACAGACCTGAGCCACCATGCCTGGCCTTCTCTCAGCACTTTAAGTAGTTCATGGCACTCTTTTCTTGCTTGCATGGTGATATGGTTTGGCTGTGTCCCCACCCCATTCTTCTTGAATAGTAGCTCTCATAATTCCCACATGTCATGGGAGAGACCCAGTGGGAGGTAATTGAATCATGGGTCTGAGTCTTTCCATGCTGTTCTCGTGACAGTAAGTCTCACGAGATCTAACGATTTTATAAAGGGGAGTTCCCCTACACACATTCTCTTGCCTGTCGCCATGTACGACATGACTTTGATCTTCCTTCGCCTTCCACCATGATTGTGAGGCCTCCCCAGCCATGTGGAACTGTGAGTCCATTAAACCTCCTTTCCTTTATAAATTACCCAGTCTCAGGTATGTCTTTAATAGCAGTGTGAGAACAGACTAACACAAATGGTTTCTGAGGAGAAATCAGATGTAATTCTTATTTTTCCTCCTTTAAAAGGCAGGGTTTTTTTCCTCTGGCTTCCTTCAAGGTTTTTTATCTTCAATTCTCTATAGTTCAAAGATAAAATGCCTATATGTTTTGCTCTGGCATTCATCCTACTTGGTGTTCTCTGCATCTCCTGGATCTGATGTTTAGTGTTTGACATTAATTTGGAGAAATCTTCAGTTGTCATTGCTTCAAATATTATTTCTCTTCCTTTCCATTACACATGTTACACCATTTCTAGTTGTCCCACAGTTCTTAGACATTCTGTTCTGGCTTTTGTTAGTCTTTTCTCACTTTGCTTCTTAGTGTTTGAAGTTTATTGTCATATCCCTGAGCTTAGTGATTCCTTTCTCAGCTGTGTCCAGTCTAATAATTGTCATATTCCTGAGCTCAGTAATGACTTCCTCAGCTGTGTCCAGTTTAATAATAAGCAGGTCAAAGGCATTCTTCATTTCTGTTACAGTGCTATTGATTTTCAGTATTTCTTTTCCATTCTCAGAATTTTCATTTCTCTGCTTACATTGTCCATCTGTTCTTGTATGTTGTCTACTTCTCAAGAAAGCACTTAGGTTTTTTTTAAAACTCCTGGACTGATAATTCCAACATTCCTTCCATATCTGACCCTAGTTGATTCTTTCTGAGGCTCTTCAAACTGTGTTTTTGCCCTTAGTATGCCTTATGATTTTTGTTAAAAGGTGAACATTATGTACTAGGTAAAAAGAACTGCAGTAAACAGGCCCATGGTAACATGGTAATGCAGTGGTAAGTTATGAAAAAGAAAAGCATTCCATAGTCCTGTAATAGTTTCCAGTCTTTTAGTGAGTCTATGAACTTCACTAGAGCTTCTTAGTTTTTTTGCCCTTCTTAGGTAGGACAGAATAGTTAGAGAGAGCTGGAGGGATTTCTTCAGGTAGGTTAGGCTCATGTAAAATAGCTTCTCCTGAGAAAAGGCTTTGCTAAGAAGGATTGAATGTTCTAGTATTTTTCAAAATGATTCCTTTTTTCTCTCCTCTTGTCAAAAGGAGGAGGGGATTTTTGTCTAATATCCACTGTGAGGACCTGGTATATCTACGGGTAAAACTCAGAAAAGTGTGGGGTTCCCTCTATGACAGGGTCCCCCTGGAGTTTTTAACCCTGAGTTGTTCACTTTGAGCATCCAGCAATTCAGATACAGTTGCAATTTCCCTACCCTGTCATGGGTTCCTGTCACGTTATTTGTGCCACTGAATTGTGTGATTCCCTGTATCTTCCTGTCTATCCAATGTTGAGGGGAGCAGTTTGTCCTGGGACCTCTTTTCTCTGACAGATCAAAGCAGGGCTGCTGATTTTTCCACTTCTTCAGCTTTTCACTTATTGCTAGGATGCAGTGGCAATTTCTAAGCTGCTTACCTGCCAGAGTAGAAGCCAGATGTATGTTTTGTTATTTTCAGTCTCAGCTCTGACTGATCTAAGTCAGGACAGTGGAACAGAAGAGGCCATCCTGTGCTGGGCAGACTCAAATGAGCAGCTATCACAAATATCAGCATCCTACCTGGTAGAAAGTGTCCAATTTCTAGAAACTATGTTTTAAATTTTTAAACCTATTTCAGTGGCAACAAATTTTACAGTAAACTTTTCCTAAGTTAGTTAATCTTTCTTTTCTCTTTCCAACCCTTACTTTATCATTCCTATGTTGTTAGATAGCTCCCCTGAGACATTCTTTTTTCACAAAGACCTGACATCTACTCTGAACAATGAGGTCAGATGTGTAGTTTACCACGAGGCACACAAATACCCAGTACTGTCGGGCTTCACAAGTATAAGGCCCCTTGTGACTGGTGAGACCCAAATTAGATTTATTGTGGTATTTTTCAATCACTTGTACTTCTGGATCCAGAATGGTGACTAAGAACACAATCACTGGCGTAGCTGGGATTTGAACTCTGCTTTACTTCAACTTCCAACTATCCCACTTACCAGCAATTGGAGCACATTTTTTAATGTTTCTATCTCTGTTAACATATCGTATAAAACAGGAATGATAATCTTGTCTGTCTCAGATTTTGTGAAGATTAAATGAGTTACACATAAAGCTCCTAGGAGAACGCCTGGAACACAGTTTTAACTCTGACAGGACCTATTCAATAGACCATACCAGAGCCATGGAATTCTGGTGGACTGGGAAGGAGTTGCAGTAATACCTGAAATATTGATCTCTTAGCTTTTGAGGTGACCAGCAGGGAACCAGGCCAATCACCTGTGGCCAAATGCAACCAGGTGTGTCATTAAAATAATTTTAAATTTCTATGTGAGTCAAGATGTGAAAGGGAATTGGGAAGCACTGCATTTTTCTATTTCCCATAAGGAGAGCAGTGTATTATTACAGACCGATAATATATTTTCAATTCTGTTTTCTTTTACTCTAAAGAAAATACCCTGGGAAACACACTCTGGTGTTTTTATTCTAACACACCATTAGAGAGTCTGTGCTGATTCCCCAACCATGACCTAAAGAAGCTGAATACTTTTATACTGAACTATTTATGCACCTTCCTTAAGGTTTGAATTTTTGTGTGGGAATGGAACTGAAATTAATTATGGGTCATTTTGTTCAGACTGTGGAGCATTTATATTTATTCCAGCAAATGCCTTCTCTGTCTAGCCCGTAAAATGGCATGTAGTTGTTAAGTACTGCTGGGAGTCAGTTGGGCAGTATAGGCACTGACCCCTGTAAGAAGCAGGTGATACGCTTTGATGTCTCAGTTGAAAGTTGACTTCCTAGGACCTGTGTGAAATTCAAGTGCTCTGGCTACGTGCCCTGAACGGGTAGTAGCTGCCTGTAGCTCTCCCCTCAGCCTCAGAGCAACTCTGGCACCACATTACACTGCATGTAAACACACCATGCTGCTTTCATGTTGCTTAGACATTCCCCATTCATATTACAGCTTTGTAAATACATATGGAAGCTTTATCAGGTTAAAGTTATTACAGTAATGTATCTCTCGTTTCTCATAGATACAAATATTAAGCTTTCCCCAAATTTTGGGTTCTTTTAATCACATATGTAAACACGTGTGGGTGTGCTTGTATGCTCACATGCGGACGGAGGGGGGGGCCCGCGGGGGGGGGGGGCGCTCGCGGGTGCGTGCAGGGGTGTGGGTGTGCGGGTGAGTGTGGGTGTGAATGTGTGCACGTGTGTGCGTGTGTGTATGCGTGTGGGTGTGTGGGGTGGATGTGGGGGTGTGTGTGCGTGTATGTATGGGGCATGTGGGGTGTGTGGGGTGTGTATATGTGTGTGCATGTGCGTTTACATGTGCATGTATGTGTATGTGCATGTGTGTATGTGTGGGTGTGTGGGTGTGGGGGGGTGTGCGTGCGTGTGGGTGCACGTGGGTGTGTGCATGTGCATGTCAGTGTGTGTGCACATGCATGTGCAGCATCATCAGAACTTGGCAGTTCTATAAAATGACTTATTCACACAGTCTGTGAGAAACTATACCAGATAGAAATGGGATGTTTTCCATTTGTAAATGGCATGGGAATGTCATCAAAAATAACATGTTCTTTAATAATCATTAGTGCTGTTTTGAAAAAGTGAAGAAAAGGAGGCATTCTATGTAGGGGAAAAATTGAGTAGAAGGAGAGCTTTCCAAATGTTATTGTTGCTTCTTTTACCCATGGTAAGAACATACTGAAAAGTTCCAGATAGCAAACACACACTAAGCTCCAGAAAATTTGAGAATAAAATAAGAATTATAAAATATAGATCATTCGAAGCCAAATCATGCAAAGCATAATTCTACTGTAACGCTTTCAGATATCACAGGATCTTAATTCCTTTATCTGTAATACTAGACGTGTGAATTAAATGGGACTTGGATCCCATCTAGAACAGACAGGAATAATGTCTTCCTGATATTAAGATTCAGTGTCTAAACATGTTAGAAAGTTGACTAGAGTATCCATCAGAAAGGAAAAACATCAAGGCAGAATTGTTAGTCTCTTTTTAAGATTTTATCTACATAAGCATATACAAAATTTGATGTACAAAAGTGTATCAAAACATTTTAAAGGATTGAGACTTTGTTTTGGAGCTTCTGTTGGGGGTGGAAATAGTTCATCTTAGGCTTGGCCTTGTCCACAAGCTTCAATAACTTTTTATCACATTAGAGTCAGAATGTTTTGATTATGGGTTATGTTCCCTCAGACTTGCTAAGACCAACAAATAGAGCCAGCAAATGAAAACCCTAAGCCAACTTCACTTACATTACTTGTAATAAAGAGAATTGGTAACCACGTAAAGCCTAATCTCCTTCATAAAGCTCTTTTTCTCATCACTTTCTTCACAGCATTTGTTTTCTCATCTTTAAAATGGAGAAGTTAAAATGAATGAAACCTGGAGTCCTTTTTGCCCTTTGAGTATAAGAGTCTATGTCTTTAGAAAACATCTGAAACAATTCAAAAGTGCCACTGTTCTTTCATAAGCCAATTGAGCCAACATCATTCTTACGTTAGTAACTTGTGCGATTCATTTGGAAAAATATCAATTCTATAATGGTTTCTAGTGACAGCTGACTAGGTGACTAAAATCAACCATCCTACTAAAAAAATAAGGGACCTTGTACACCGTTGGTACAGCTTCTAAACTGTTGGTACAGTTTTTCAAAAAAATAAAAATAAAATTACCCTATTTCACTTCTGGTTGTATACCTGAAAATTCCATGTCTGGTTGTATACCTCAAATGATTGAAAGGAGGGTCTCCACAGGTATTTGTAAACCCGTGTTTATAGCAGCATTACTCATAACAGCCAAAACACAGAAGCAAATCAAGTCCCCATTGATGGGTAAATGGATAAACGAAAGATGGTGTGTGTGTGTGTGTGTGTGTGTGTGTGTGTGTGTGTGTGTATATATATATATAATGGATTATTCAGCCATGAGGAGAGAATTTCTGACACATGCTCCAGCATGGATGAACCTTTGGGACATTATACTAAGTGAAATAAAACAATTGCAAAAAGGCAAATACTACATGTTTCCACTTAGATAAGGTACCTAGAGTGGTCAATCAGAGACAGAGCTGAATCGTTGCCAGGGGCTGGGGAGAATGGAAAGAGAAGACTTGTTGTTTAGTAGGTATAGAATTTCAGTTTTGTAAGACTAAAAGGTGCAGTGGCATGATCTGATAGACCCAGGTCCTCGGGAAGCTGAAGTAGAAGGATCACTTGAGCCCAGCAGTTTGAATCTGGCCTGGGTGACATAGTGAGCTCCCATCTCTTAAGCAAAAAAGACTAAAAATAGTTCTGGAGATTTATTTCATAACAATGTAAATGTATTTAACACTATTGAACCGTACACTTAAAAATTGTTAGGATAGTAAATTTTATGTGTATTTTATCACAATTAAAAAATAAAGCTTTTTTAAAGCTAGGTAAAATTCAAAAGGCTATACTGAAAAACATCAGGTGTCTAATAGGTAGAGATAAAATGACTAATTTAAAACAGGAGAGGATTAATGCTCAAAGAGGAAAGCCTGAACCATTTCTGGCCCAGGACACATGCCCATGCAGAAAGAGAAACTAAGACATGGAATGATATTTGTCAAATGGTAAGAGGTAAAGGAGACAGTGCTGAAGTCCTAATATTCTCATGTGCATCACTGCTGGAACCTCTTTTCCCAACTTGAGGGTCTCTTGCTTGTGCCTTGAAGCTTTGGAAGGCAGCTGAAAGGTAAGCCAGTTGACTGACTCTAGGGAAGAACAAATGTGTCACAGTTCAACTCCTGCCAAGGGAAAAATCCTAACACAAAATCTTTTCTGTGGGATTAGTTCCCTCAGAGTCTCCAGTCTGATATGGAATTATGGATTGAGAAGATTCAGAGGATTGCCTAGGTGACGCACAGAAACACTACCTTGTTCCTGGACCATAAACCTCAGATCCCTGTCAGAGGCAATGAAAATTTCTCTCTGAAGAAAGTCAATACTCTAGGTATTAAGTTTACATTAATAATTTCTCAAATATATGTCTAGGAAACAATCATAGGATTCCTCTCCTCTGGACAAAACCAGATGAACCAGAATCAACAGAAACAAGAGACAAAATAGATCATCTGCTGAAAATCTAAAGATTGGAATCATCTGATTCAAACTCTAAACACTGCTGTGCTTGTTAGGCTCAGGGATATAAAAAGTATAAACCTAAAAATGTCAAAAACTGGGAAGCTATGTGAGTAACATTGCAGAGTTGCAAAAGAATCCATTTGAATTTTGCAGAATGGAAAGGATCAATGGCCAAAATAAACAACTCACTAGATGGGATTAACATCAGATCAGACACACACAAAAGAATACTAGTGAATTTAAGATAGGTCAAAGGAAACTATCCATGATAAAAGCCATAAAGACTAAAAAAATATTGTAAGAGATGATAAAGATATAAGGGATGTAATGAAAAGATATACCCGTAGTTTAATTGAGGTTGCAGAATAAGAAGCAAGAAGGGGGCAATATTTGAAGAAATAATGACTGAGAATTTCTCTAAACTGATAAACTACATCAATCCAGTGATTCAAGAATTCCAACAATCCTTAGCCTATACAGTGAAACTATAGAAAAATTAGAGACAAAAAATATTGAGGTCGTCAGAATAAAAGAGTACCCTCATTGGAACAAGAATCAGAGACAGTGGGAGCTAAATGATGAGAACACATGGACACGGAGGGGAACCACACACACTGGGGCCTATTGGAGTGTGGAGGGTGGCAGTGGAGAGAAAATCAGGAAAAATAACTAATGAGTACTAGGCTTAATATCTGGGTGAAGAAATAACATGCACAAAGACCCATGACACAGATTTACCTGTGTAAAAACCTGCACATGTACCTCTGAACTTAAAACTTTTCAAAAATAAAATTTTTTAGCAATTAAAAAAAAGAATTACAGATAGTTGTATTCTTAACAGCAATAATGAAAACTGGAAAGCAGTGAGAAATACCTATAAGACACTGAAGGAAAACTAATTACCAATTTTCTATGAAAATTTTAATCCATAATGGAGACAAAATGAAGACACTGTCAAACAATATCTGAGCTAATTTGCCACTTGCAGACACATCTAAAACCAATGATCAGTTAATGACCATTCTTGGATTAATTTCTTCTCCAGGCTGAAAGAAAAGAAAAACAAGAAAACAGATGCAGCCTCCAAGATTCTAGAAGAATTGAAAAAAACGAGTATAGTAAATATATGGATAAATTAAATGTATTTTGGATGAATAAAATAATAGTAGTATATGTTTAAATATGATACATTTTTATATTAAAATATGTGTATAATATAGCATTGAAGTGAAAAAATAATAGCACTGAAGTGAAAGAGAATGAGCCTTCTACATTCTTCTAATTTCATGGCAGAGCTTATCACTGGATAAAAAAGCAAGACCTAAACATATGCTTCCTGCAAGAAACATCCTTTAAATATGAAGGCACAGATAGGTTAAAATTAAGTAATTGGAAAAGACACAGCACAGGATTTTGGATATCTCTTGAAAAGTAGGAAGGAGAACTATCTGTCTAGTGTAATCTTTTTAATTTTTAAAATGTGCAAACCATAAATGTACACATTGAATTGTAAAATGAACATCTATGTACCTGCCGTAAGTCAAGAGCATAACCAGAACCACAGAGCCCTGTATTCACCAGCAGTAGCCATTATGCTGACTCTCATAGTCTTCGTTCCTTTTTTGTTTTGGTCAGCATTATTAAGGTATACCTTAAAAGGCAGAGGTTGCACTGAGCCGAGATTGTACCACTGCACTCCAGCTTGGGTGACAGAGGGAAACTTAGCCCCCCCTCCAAAGAAAAGGCTTGAAAAGAAGTTATCTTAGCCTCACAGTTATGACTAGATCCCTAAAAAGCAAAGACTGTCTAAGGTGCGGTCAAGTAGTGTTTCTTTCAAATGCTTGAAATGGATGGAAGAGTTGACATTATGAAAAGCTCCATTGATAGATTTTCAGGACATAGTGACTAAACTCTAGAATTATCCATGAGATCTGTTTCCTAGGAAACCTATTTCACCCAAAGTTGAAGTGGAGAGTCCTTTGGGAAGAAGTTGCTTATTTTTAATATTTTCTAAAGAGAATAAAATATGTAACTACCAATATAAGTCCTTCCATGTGGCAGTTTTAGTTACATGTCACTTGTTAGGCAAACAAGGAAATCTTTTTGACAACATCCTAAAGTGTTCAGAATACCTAGATCCAACCATAAGCAAACAGAAGACAATCATCTAGGACTGCACCTAATCTCAACTTTTCCTAAACCTTTCTCTTTTTATCTTGATAAAGCCTCAAAGCTAACATTTAATGCTTTATTCCAGTTCCTTTTGTTAAATATAGATCTCTTTATTACAATATAGAAGTAGCTCTATAGGTCTAGTGTTATTCTTGATGTCTCCATTTCTCCTACACAAAACTGAGGTCAACTTTAGTCTCTGCCTTGCCTCATTTTCTTCTCCAATGCAAGCAGTGACCAGAAGCATATTTTGTTTCCTCACCATGGTGCCTTTACTTTGAAATTCAGCATCGTGTTATCTGGGCTGCTGCTTCCAACAGGCCTTTTGTCCAGTACTTACAGATGGACTTCTACCCCAAGGCTCTTTTCTAACAATCCACCAGCTTCCCCAGATTCTTTGCTAAAATTATAGCTGGAATCCTGACATTAGATGAAGGAGCACTCTGTGACTGCATTGTAGTGTAATTTCTGTGCAGTGTATTTCTGTGTGGCATAGCCTCTAGATGTGGGCACCCAGGGTTCCTGTTCTAGCTTTGTTCTTTAGACTCTAAGTGTGGTTCACCAACATCAACATCATCAGCATCGCCTGGGCACTTGCCATATATTCTGAATCAGAATGTCTAGGGTTAAGCCCAGGAATCTTTTCTTTTTAAACAAACTCCAGGTGATGTGTATGCATATGCAAATTTGGGAAGCATCACTTTGGGAGGCTCTGGCCCTACTGTGGCCATGCCTCTCCCCACAAAATGGTAAGTCCACACAGGTAAGGGGAAGCACCCACTTAGCGCCTGTGTCCCCATTCTAAGTCAAGCTCCCAGAAACTACTCCCATTCCTGAGACAAAGGAAATCTGTGACCAAAGAAGACTACTTCTAGGGTCAGCACAGACCTCTTCCTCAGCTCATCCTTCTGAGGCCAAGAAGGCCACCAGACAAATGACTAGTGGGTAACTTTTTGAGAAAAGTCAGAGTAAAGAGAGGACTTGGGAGCTGCACAGTCCGTGGCATAAGCAGGAGTCCATGTGTGTCCATGTGTAGTGCAGGATGGGGCTAGAAGGTGGAAAATAAAAAGGAGAGGGGTCTTCATTTGCACCCCTTCCCCAGAACTTTAAATAAAGGTCTGCCTGGTTTCTATGGTTTGACCATAGAAGAAGGGTAACTGTGGATCCCTGTCTTTCCTCACACATTTTATCTGATTCCCCAACAAGTGCTAACTTTGGAGACACTTCTATGGGATGACTGGAGAATTTATGGTACATCCAAGGGTCAAGATTCTAAGGTTTTTGGTCTTTTGCTTCTCTCTCACTTTCCCAGGCCAAAAATATTTAAAAGGAAGGCATATTCTACTCTAGGCATGGAAAACTTGCTCACAAGCCAGGCTCCCACAGCCAATGTTCTGTCCTTTTCCTCAGCTCCTTTGTGGGTAATTCTATTACTACTGTCCTCACACACAACACACACACACACACACACACACACAAGGCAAGAGAAGATGTGACCCACAGCCCACCTCTATTCTTACCCCACTCCTGCTCTGTATACCTAGTGACCAAGTGGTAGAAGCTAGGCCAGGCACAGTGGACTCCCTGAGGCCAGCAGTCTGAGAGCACCCTGGGCAACATAGAGAGACCCCATAGCTATAAAAATATAAATAAAAATTTTAAAATTAGCTGGGCATCATCCCATCTGCGGTCCCCGCTACTCAGGAGGCTGAGATAGGAGGAGGATTTCAAGACCCCAGAAGGTTGAGGTGACAGGAAATCATGATCACACTATTGCACTTCAGCCTCTGTGACAGACAAGACCTTGTTTAAAAAAAAATGTCGGGAGAACATCCCTTGCACAATTCCAAGTGGTGCCACTTGCACACACTCCACATTCTTGATTTCTGTCCTCCACACAGCCAGGTAAAATATACCAGGAGACATATGAGAGATAAACTCTTACCTGCCTAAGCCCGGTGGCCAGCAAGCTCTCTTTTACTTCATTACCAATAATAGGTAAGAGCATGAAATCTGGAGCCAGACTTCCTTGGTTCAAAGCCAGCTCCATGATGAACAAGCTGTGTGAGCATGGGTGGCTCTTCTAAACTTTTTGTGCCTAAACTTTCTTCATCTGTAGAATGGGATAATAAATAAATTAAATCATATGATTGCTGTGAATTAATATGTGAATGTATAATATGGAATAAAATATATGAATCAGTTAAAACTATGCCAATATGTATCAAATGCTATTTAAGTGTTAGCTGTCAACACTGTTATGAGATGTGAAATTCAGGCTTGGTCTTTCAGATGAAAGCAGAGCAGGCCTTCTGGTCTAATGGGACATAAAGAGGCGTAGGGCCTTCCTAGCATTGGGGAAAAAAAATGAGGAATCCTCCCCTCCGGGTCATCCAGATGAACTAACTGGATACTGAGGCTTGAGGCCAAAAAAATCTCATTTATTCATCAGTACACATTTTGTTGCAAGACACATTGTTGGTGAGGGGGATATAGTGGTAAACAAAGCCGAAGTCCTGCCCTCATGGAGCTTACATTGTAATTATGGTGCATGTCTACTTGTTTTGACTTGGTTCACTGTCTGGGAAGAGGACAAAAGCAGGGTTCAGTTACTCCAGGGTTTCTGAGCCAAATGATATCTTTGATACCACCTTCTAATAATGTCCTAAAAATCTCATGATTTTCATTCTCTATCTCTTAAGACCCCTTCTGCTTTGTTCTTGGCCTCTTGTGCTGACTTCTTAGTTACAGGTGAGCCTCTTCTAACCATATCTTTAGTTATTTGCTTTGAACCACACTGAAAGATTTCAGGATTTAGACTGAATTTTGACTCTACCCATTTGTTGGATGGTTGTATTAGTTTCCTATGGCCTCTATAAATTTTAGGCCCCATACCTAAAAATTGCCATATATTTAGAGGCTTAAGACAACACATGTTTACTATCTTTCAGTTCTGGAGGTCAGAAGTCTAAAGTGGATCTCAATGGGCTAAAATGAAGTTATTGGCAGGATTAGCTCCTTCTGGAGGTTCTAGGGATGAATCAATTTCCTTGCCTTTTCCAACTCCTGGAGACTGCCTGCATTCTCTGGTGCAGAGGCCATGGCTCCTTCCTCTATCTTTAAAGCCAGCCATACAGCATCTTTAAATCTCCCTCTGACTCTGACCTCTTCTGTCTCGCTCTTCCACATTAAGAGACCCTTGTGACTATATTGGACCCAACCAGATAACCCAGGATAATCTCCTTTTAAGGTCAGCTGATTAGTGACCTCCATTCCATCTGCAACCTTAACTCCCCTTTGCCATGTAATGTAACCTATTCATAGTTTCTAGGGATTAGGACATGGACATCTTCGAGAGTTCATTATTCAATCTAGCACAGTGGAGCTTGAACAAGTTTTTGAATCTCACTGACACTTGATTTCTTCATCTGTAAAATGTAGATTAAACCATAGCAAACACTATGGAATCCTCCTCCCATCAGTGGTAGACTGGATGAAGAAATGTAGTACATATACACCATGGAATATGATACAGCCATAAACAAACAAGATCATGTCCTTTGAAGGAACATGGATGGAGCTGGAGGCCAATATCCTTAGCAAGCTCACAAAGGAACCAGAAAGCCAAATACTGCATGTCCTCACCTTTAAGTGGGAGCTAAATAATGAGAACCAATGGGCACAAAGAGGGGAACAACAAACCCTGGGCACTACTTGAGAGAGGAGGATGGAGAGGAGGAGAGTATCAGGAAAAATAACTGTCGGGTATGAGGCTTAGTACCTGGGTGATAAAATGGTCTGTACACCAAACTTCCATGTCATGAGTTTGCCTGTATTAACACACCTGCAGATGTACCCCTGTACCTAAAAGTTTTTTTAAATGTAGATTAAATTACTGTGAAATACAGTTGAAATAAGGATGTTTTAAATCACAGGTTTTTTTTTGACTGACACACTGAGCTCACTTCCTTAAGCATCTACAAATAGTGCTACCTCTCCTTTCCTATTCAACGCAATCTATTTCCCATAGCCATAACTGGCAAGATCCAAGAATGGGTCCTCATAACATCAGGTGGTCCTTTAAGGACAGAATCAGAGATAAAAGACGGAGAGGTACTCATTAGGCTTTAACAGTCATTTATATAAATGACTGCCTAGTATAAATTAGGTTTTATGAAATCATTTCCTGAGAATAATTATCACAGCGATGGAGGAAATGGAAAATGGGGGCCCTAAAACTGTCCCTGCTCCACAATTTTGCCAAAGGATAGTGTTGGTGATAATATTTTCTCAGGGATCCCAAATCCCATAAGCACAAAAAATAATTTTCCTTGTCAAGTTTTAAGGGATATCATTGCTTAATCATTCAAAATGTCCCCTTAATGAATACAATCTTTGAGGTCATGATGCAAAGAATACATCTTAGTTCACTTTGGATTCCAGTTTTATAAGTAAAAGGTAGGTACTTATTTTGACCTACCTAATGTTTTTTAAATAGACAAAATATAAAATTATTTTCTTCTCAAAACATTCTTCTGACATTCCGATGACTACGTTGAAAGGGGATAAAATGTGGTGGTACAATAAAGGTCCCCTGCTTCATTGAAAAGTGGCTGCTTGGCCGGGCGCGGTGGCTCAAGCCTGTAATCCCAGCACTTTGGGAGGCTGAGACGGGCGGATCACGAGGTCAGGAGATCAAGACCATCCTGGCTAACACGGTGAAACCCCGTCTCTACTAAAAATACAAAAAAAAAAAAAAAAAAAAAACTAGCCAGGCGAGGTGGCGGGCGCCTGTAGTCCCAGCTACTCAGGAGGCTGAGGCAGGAGAATGGCGTGAACCCAGGAGGCGGAGCTTGCAGTGAGCTGAGATCCGGCCACTGCACTCCAGCCTGGGCGACAGAGCAAGACTCCATCTCAAAAAAAAAAAAAAAAAAGAAAAAAAAAAGAAAAAGAAAAGTGGCTGCTGGTGTGATATGGAATGCGAGGCACCCTCAAAACAGACTGAGGTGGGTATGTGTCATTCTTTCTGAACATTTTTCTGGGCGTTCATAACATTCTATCATTTTTCTAGCATCTTGTTCCTTCCTAGGTTTGGAAAATTTTGTACCTAGTGAGTCTTGATAGAAGACAAAGCCCACCTCCCCTTTCAGAAGCTGAAGTGACAAGATGTCACTTTTCCAGACTCCTTTGCAGTTAGGACATGAGCAGATGACCTAGGCTCCCCCAGGCAGAGACTTGCTCTAGGCCATTAATTAGAAACAAGTCACCATGCAGAATCTTTTCTGAAAATAGGAAGAGGCAATGGTGGCAACCACATCCAGGTACCAGGGCCTGCAGTGACTACATCCAGTACCTCAGAGCATGCCATCAGCAGTGCAAGCTGCAGGAGCCAGTGCTCAGTGGTGACATTAGGGTGGTCTTCACTAGACCAGCAATATGGGGTCACTGTCTCAGGCATATAGCCCTGAGTCTGATTCTGTAGCTAACCCAACAATGCTTTCAGCTCCCCAGTTTTACTTTAATGATCCCCTTGCTGCTTAAAAAATACACAGATTTTTTTAACTTGTGACTAGAACCCTGAGAAAGTGTTCCTGAGAGCTCAGTGCTTTAAAAGCACTTGAAAGCATATCATGTATCATGCAGAGAAGGAAAATATCCATCCACACTTCAACTGTAGGGGTTTTCTTTGGAAGGTAAAACAAAAGATATAAAAATATTAAGTGATGAAAGAAGAAGCTGATTTCACAATCGTATGCATTGCATTAAATATACTTTATTGCTACTCGATCAGGTTCACTCTGCATGTTTTGGGGTAACCTCATTCCCAGCTATCAGGGCTTAGCCAGGCATGACTGTGGGCAATCAATACTGTTAAGGAAATGAATGCTAGTATAGAATGACACAATGACATCCAGGATGACACAGCTGGCAGCTGATCAACCAAGAGATGCCAGTGGGATCTCCAAAAATCACAAGTTCTCTGGAGAAATTGGTCTGGTAACAGTCCCATTTAGTACCTGTATTACTCAGGGTCGCCAAAGAAACTGAACCAATAGAATAGATATATCTACACATATAGAGAGATTTATTATTAAGATTATGAAGGCTGAGGAGTCCTATGACCTGTCTTCTGCAAGCTGGAAACCCAGGAAAGCTGATGGCTTAATTTCATCTGATTCTGAATGCCTGAGAACGAAGAAGCCAATGTTATAAATCCCACTCCAAGGGCAGGAGGAGACCAATGCTGCAGCTCAAACAGGCAGGTAGGAAGAAAAGAGGGTAAATTCCTTCTTCCTCTGCTGTCTGTTTTACTCAGGCCCTCAATAGATTGGATGATGCCCACCTACATTGAAGAGAGTGATTTACATTATTGAGTCCACAGACTCAAATCTTAATCTCAATGAAACATCTTCACAGGCACACTCAGAAACCTAGAGATAATGTTAACCAGTTATCTGGGCATCCTCTAATCCAGTCAAGTTGACACATGAAAGGAATTCTCATAGTACCTAAATAATTGTGTAAAAAAAACCTTACTCCAAGTTTCATAAACTTAAAATGTCAGAGCTGGAAAAGAAATTCAACATTACCTAATTTCCTCATTCCACAACTGGGAAACTGAAGTCTAGAGAGGATAAAAGTAAACCCACACAGCAAGTTTTAGAAGCCTAACGGCATCGATAAGATGCTTCTAGGATAGAAACCACCTTGACTTAATTTAGGTCTCAATTGCTTTGATAGACTAAATTCTTAAAGTTTTGTTTAGCATACTATATGCAAAATTCAATCACCAGATTTCATATTGGGCTGCCTGGCAAACAAGCCCTATCTACCAGATAGTTAAATAATTACAAGACTATAAGTTTTCAAACATAAGAAATCCATAATGAGAAGGAAATTTCATTTGTTTGCTTTTTCACTCATAGCAACCTTTGGAAGGAAATTATAGTTTAACAGGAAAAATTAAAGCCTATATAATCCTTCTTTGTAAGTAGATGAAGCTACAATAGAAGGCTGAATCCCCTTATCTAAAGAAAAATGTAGTGGAAATAGTTCTGGATTTCTCACCCTTATTTCTCCTGACCTCAGAGAAACTTTAGTTTTTTGTCTCAAAAATCAAGAGTCTTTCTTCTCTCTCTGGTTTGATGACCTAGCAAGATAGAACTGAAGACACAAAGCACTCATTACATAAATGGTGTCACTCCTACTGATTACTTTTGTTATTATGTCCCTATAAGGTGCACCTTAGTATATCTGCAGTACATATAAGAATTTGAGATGCAGAGAGTAAAGTTTTCCTGACTGGGAAGGTGATAAAGTAGAATGGATTTAAACCCATTCTCTCTAACCGTAAAGTTCAGGCTGTCTTCCACTACACCTTCCTAACAGTCATCCCTCTCCTCCTAAGACTACAACATATTAAGCAGCAGCCTCTGACAATGGCATGGTCAACAAGATACCTCTGGGTAAAACGAAGTACAGACATGATGTCTGTCTTTCTCTGCCTAGACAGGAAATACAGAAGATCAAGGCTAAACATCCAAAGTGTTTCTTCTTACAGCAGGCCGTATTAGCAATTTGGAATATTAGACAGGTCAGGCTGGAAAACTAGAAGAGGTAGAAAATAGAATACTGAGCTAGGAAGCCAAAGTGGCATGACTGATCTCACAAGTTTCAGGGCCCTTTGAGCAGTCATTTGCAAAATAACTTGTAGCAAAAGAGAGTTGGTGATTCTGGACTGAGCATATCCAGCTTGCTCAGCAGGAGCTAACAACAGCTGTAGAGTTTTCCAGTCCCTTGGCACTGCTGCCAACCCATGCGTTAAATCCCTCGTTATAACCAACCAGTCAGATTTCAGTACTGTTGTCACCATTGTATCTCGAACCTCACATAAACTCCTCTCGCTGTCAGGGCTTATGACGATGTGGTCAGGTGCCTTATTCGATGACCTTCATGCAAGTTTAAGAATTTCAGGATTTTTTAAATCCTTTCTTAGACATATTCACTGAGCTTCCTTGGTCAGATCATGTTCAGACATAGATGTATTAATAGCTTGATTTCTAAGCAGAACAATTGACTAAAACAAGACATTCATTCATACCACAAAATGATCCAGATGCCTGGCTTATCTGATGTCTGGCTGTAGCAGATGTTGTTGCCTATTCGTTCTCCCTCTGCCCTCACTGCTCTGCGTATACCTAACATAGGCTTCCATGGGGATGTGGGCTTTTTGCAAGGCAGACCAGATGTTTCTGGGAATAAACAGCCCTGAATGTAGCCCTCAACCAATGACTGATGGGCATGGGTGGGTAAAGTCATCTCCCTTGCCCCCTAGTTGGGATAATGATGTATTCTACACTGGCTCTCAAAGGCTCTTTTTGGGATATAGGTCCAGTTTTCCACAGCAACACTGGTTGATAATGTACCCATTGTCTTCCTTCCTTCTATGTCTCTTCTTCCTTCTCTACTCCTTTTCTAATGCTTCTTGGTGTCATTTTACAAGTAATCTACTAGCACTGACAATCTTGTCTATAGAATGTACTTTGCAAAACCCAATCTAAAATAAGGGTGATTTTCCAGTCTTTGAAGCCTTTCTGATGAGTCTACTTCATCCAACATTGTCATTCTTAGAGTTTCACTCTAGCCATATATGGTGACTCATTCCTTCAATCTTTTTCCGTTTTTCCAGAAAGAAGAATGTAGTTAGCCAAAGAAAAATTGGCTAAACATGAAACTAAAGATGTTAGCAAAATTCAGATTATTCTGGGCCATGCTAAGGGGTTTAATTAAAGTGGAGTGGGACATCCCTGAGCAAGGCAAGAGAGAACATAGTTGAATTCATTTTTTAATATTCATTCTACTATATGGACAGTAGGAAGGAGAGTGAAAAATAGAATCAGAAGCCAAATCAGGAAAGGACTCTAGAGTAGGGACTTGGGTGAAGGTGATAATAGAGATGAAGAGAAGTGAATGAATTCTAGAAATATATATTTGGAGTTATAAGTTTGTTTCTATTTCAGAACATTCAAATGCATAAGAAATTATAGGATATGAGGGCTGGGCATTTAAGGAGAGAGAAAAATCAAGAGTGATTTCTAGATTTCCAGCTCAAGAAATAGAAAATATAATCTGTTTTAACAGGTGAAAACTTAGTGATGAATGTTTTCTGCATAAAAATTCAGAGTTCAGGGCATAACTAGTACAAGATACCTGTGAAAAGGCTAAATGGAGATGTCAAAAAGGCTGCTGGATATACAAGCCTGGGTCTCAAACGTAATGTTTGGACTTGAGGTGTAACTGGAGTTTAATCATCTAGAAAATGTGTGACCATGGGATTCAATGAACTCTTCTAAAGAAAGGAAGAGAAGAAAGAAAATAGAATGTAGAATAAAGACCTGAGGTATACCAGCATTTACATCAGATGGAGGAGGAGAAGTAGGCAGAGCGGATAAGCAAGAGTGGCCAGAGACAGGAGGAAACCAAGAAGAGGATCTTGTCACAGAATTAAATGCAGAAAGTCATGCCAATAAAATAAATGTCAACCACATTTCATGCTGATACATGATAAAGTTAAATGAGGGCTGAAAATTGTCTGTATGCTCTAGAACCATGGAAGTCATTGGTAAGGTACCATACTTAACCTGGTTGTGCTTGGAGCAGTGCAAATACCTCCCCTCCATGCAGGATCATTAGTAGTGATTATTTTCACTCTCAACAGTTCATTGGCAATAAACCACATGATCCCCTTGGTCACTGGTGACTTTGAAAAGAGTAGTTTCAACAGAGTGATTGTGGTGGAAGTCAGAGTGAGATATAAACAGGAAGCAAGAAACCTGCATCAGCTTGTGCAGACAAGTCTTAACTATGAAAGGAAGCAGAAAAGAGAAAGCTAGAAGATGCTCCAGTGTCAAGGAAGGACTTCTTCAGTATGTTCAAAGTATATGATGATCAAAATGATCTTTCTGTGAGCTCAAGATAATGAAGGAAAGAAAAAAACTGAAAGACCAAAGTTCTTGTGGGAAAAAAACATTAAATCTAGAGAGAATTGCTGTTAGAACTCTCACTTTGTATTGCAGGCAGGGAAAGACCATGATTTTTTAGTTATAGACAATGGATAACAATTCTTTGCTTTGAATAATTTTTTCTGGTATTTCTCAACACTAGTTTATCATACAATGTTCAGGACTTTAATTTTAGTTAACATACTGTAATGACACTTAAGAATTATGATAGCCCCTCCAATAACTTAGATCAGCATTTCCAAAACTGTGACCCCAAAAATGCTAGCGTTTCATGAACTGCTGAAAGTACTCAGAGGCAAGAGGGTTCCATGATCAAATAAATTTGAGAAACACTATATACTCTATCCTTTTCTCACATATTCACAGTGGTCCACAATGTATATCTCAGCTTAATTTTGTTCAACTAAGGATTTCCTCAAAATAAGATATGGAAATTCAATCCAGAATTTAAGTATGCACACATACTCTGCCAATTTTCTGAGCATTCATGTAGCCTCAAAATACCCAAACCAACTTGGAATTTGAAAGAGCAAGGTATTACCTTCAAAGCTGATCCACTGACTTTAGAGATCATTACCTCTAATTTATCCTAGAATTCCTATGAATTATTTTTTCTCTCAGAAAAATATCCCATTACTCTTTCTATGCTTTAAACTGGTTGCCACCCTTGATAAAATAATACAGGCAATGCTACAGTGACTTTTAATACTTTTTATGCAAATATTGTCAAAGGTTTTAGAAAGTCTAAATATATTTTATTCTTATGTTCCCTTTTATCTATATGCATATTTATTCCCTTGTACAACTCTAGAAGATCAAAAAGCTGTTCCAGTTTGAGAGGAAAAATTACAGTGCTAAAGAAAGAGCCAGAGGCTGTTCCTCCACAGAGCTTGAACTAAAATGGAATAAAATTAAATAGAAAATTTATTCTCGTGGGGTATTTCCAACAACTTTGGATAGTCCTTGGAATTTGGGCCAGAAACGTGTTTAAACATGATAAATATGAAAAAAATGTTGGTGGGGGAAAACAGTAGGAGTAGAATGATATTTTGTAAATAAGAAGTTTTGTGCTTCATCTTTAAAAATGTTTTCAAAGAAACTTAAAATTCTTATACCAACAAAATTCAGAGTATGTACAATTTCTATTTGCAGTGCAAATAAAATTTGATTTATAATACTGAAATGAAATTAGCCCAAATTTCAGGTAAGAGAAAATTAGCTATAAAATATTTCATGAAGCTAAATCTAAACCATAAATGTTAATAAAAATCACTTCTAGATAGCTAATACTGTTATAGAACATTACATGACTTCCAACTCATTGGCCCTTTGTGGAGCCAAAATAGTACATGGCAAACATACTGAACAATAAAATAATACAGGATCAATACTCTTGAGTAAAATTCACCTTTGGCCAAAAAGCGTCGGAACAAATTAAAATCTCAGAGCCTCTTTATCTGGTTATTTAAATGTAGTCTAGAGGATTTTCAGTTCACTTCTACTAATATATATGGAAAGTCAAAAAGTCTTTTAATTAAGAGCCAAGTCTAATCACCTCTAATGCTTTTGCAATATCTTTGACAGAGGATATCCAAGGACATGAAATTGAACAATTCACCTGCCATGTTTATTAAATTGCTTCAGAGTAAGATTGTCTATTCCCACAAGATAATCAGGGAGGTCAAAAGACTCCATCACAGATTTTCATAATCAGCTTAAATCCACATGTTTGCATATGATCTATGTTAATTCTAACAATCCTTCATTGTTTTAAGGAAAGACAAAATAGAAGTCAGTTGTGTTGATTAACACCAATTAATAAGTATGAACTGATTATCTACCAACACGATAAAGGATATAAAAAATAAGAAGTATGTCCGTAAAATACAGCTAATGATATCTAACGTCAGGTAGCACAAGCCTTGCACGTAATAGTTTACTCAAAATGTACTGATTTGAATGTGACATAATAGCATATAATTCAAGATTATACCAAATTTCATGCTAAACTATTTGGTAGACACTGGCAATTATCACAAGGTAATCAGACCAACAGCATCATCATCACCTGATGAAACCCCTCCCTCTACCTCAGACAAAACTGAATATGAAACTCTGGAGTGGAACCAAACATCACTGTTTTAACAAATCCTTCAGGTGAATCTGATGTGCACTACAGTTTGGTAGCCACTGGCATAGACTACAGATGCCAGTTGTTTTGGAGCAGCAAAGGAAATTACTGGGGCCAGAATGACCAGAAAATGCTTCATTAAGGAGGTACTTAATAAAGCTGCCTTTTCAGAGTCAGGCTACTTACTACCACAATGCAATTAAGATGATGAAAGGACCTAAAGTGCAGATTGTTAGAATGATTAAACAAACTTGGTCTGTACTCATGCTGACATCATTTACTTAAGGAAAATGAGGGTACAATTGCTCTAGATAAAATAACACGGGTGAAAGAACTTTTTGGGTAGCAGAAAATACTGAAGTAGGGTCAGGTTTTGAGGTGGAGAGCAAAATAGAACATAGAAAGATTCCCTGGCAAAATCCAGCTGACACTAGCTAGATGCATACTCATAACGCAGGAGACCACACTTCCAACCCTCCCCTGTGGTTAGAGGAGAGCTGATGACTGGGTTTTAGCCAAGATAATGTCACTTCCCTGTGATATTTGCCACACCTAGGCCTGAAAAGCACATCCCCATGGGATTTTGTGACCCTCTCTTCCCATCCCTCATGACAGCGGAAACTCCAGGTTTGAGAGTGGGATTATCACACCATAGAAGGAGCCTAGACCTTTGTATTACTGCCTGAAGGAACACAACCCAGGAGAGCCACCCATGCAGCAGTAGACCAGGAACAGGTGTAAAAACAAACTTTGTGTTATGTTTCTGAGATTTTGGAGTTGTTACACAACATAGCATAACCTACTCTTACTAAAACACAGAAATAACCAAGGGATGTCACAGCATGTTTGTGACATTCAAGGGGAAAATTCATCAAAGCCAAGGAGAAGCCAGAAGAGTCTACTGCTTTAAGCAGTTAAATCAATCAAATTCTCAGAGCCAGAAAATTGTCTTTTTAATTTGCAATTTTGGCCAATGGACTGTTTTTGCCCCTTGAAATTCAATAGACATGTACGGTGGGTTCTTCCAGTTCAGACACGTAACACTCAGAGTGCTCCCTCCTAAGAAGACTTAGTCTTCTAAGTGCATGATGGAACAGGTCATTTGTCCTCAAGCCCTCTGAGTGAATTGGATTTCATATTTTCACTCTGGCAGCAAAAGTAACAGCAGTGGCTTCACAATCAAGAGTTGAGGGATGATAATTTTGACCATTCCTGCATGATCTTCCATAGTCTTTTCGTAACTGAGTCTCCATACCATATTACTAGATAATATGATTCAGTCAGGGTTGCCCAGAAAAACAAGCCACTCTAGGTATCTTGATTAGGAGGAGATTAAAACAGGAAATTGGAGGCTTACACAAACTATAGGAGGGCTGCAAGAGCCATGGTCAGGAGGGCGGCTGGATTTCAGGAAATTGGGAATCAGAGGGTAATCTCACCAATAATTTCAGCTTCCTGCAGCCTCAGTTGTGGATCTTCAGATACATAGAAGCAGCTGAACCTGCCATGATGGTATCAGTTGCCCACAGTACAGCAAGACCCCAGAAACCACTCACAAAACTCCACATCTGCCATCTATCAATGCCTTTCCACAGCTGGTGCTGGAGAAGAATAGCTTGTCCCTCCCATACACCTTCCAGACCTTACCAAAGTGACTCTCATTTGCACAAAGTAGCTGAAACCTGGCTGATTAGGAATTTGAAAAATTTAATTTCCGTGTTTCTAGCCCCCAATGTACAATGGAAAGAAAAGAAGAGTAGCAACAGTGTTTATTAACAGACAGAAATCTGACTCAAAATGAGTTATATAAATGAAAAAGACCAGAGTGGACATGAAGCCAGTTAAACCTTCTTTATAAAACTACTCTTTGGGGCTGTGTTGGCATCTTGGACACATGTCCAAGTGAAGCCTGGATCTGGTAGTTGAGGTGGTTGCCTTCAAATATATTGATTGTTTTCCCAAAGTATTGGTGACAACTAACAAAAATCAACTCTGGTTAACCAGAGGGAATGTCTAGAGAAAGTTCTCTTTACTCTTGGTCATTTGGTTTTTCTTGTACTAATCAGTTAATAACAGAAACCCAACTCAGACTAGTTTAAACAAAAAGGCAATTTTTTGACTCCTATATGTAAGAAATTCAGGTGTAGAGCAGGCTTCAGACCTGACTAGGGATCCAGGAATTCAGGAGATGGTATCAGAGTGTTGGGGCTGTGATTCCTTTTTGCATCTCATAACTGTTTTTAATTCTTGGTTTTACATCCCAGAGCAATTATCTTTGTGGCAGACAAGATGGTGACTGCAGGCTCTCACCTATCCAAGTTTGACAACCTCAAAAGAAAAATAAAAAATTTATCTCTTTAAAATCAGTCCCAGAGAGGAATTTGATTGCTGTTTTATGCCAAGTGTCAGGTTCCAGCCCAAGATGAGGACCCAAGGGGAGTGAGTGGACCAATGCTGGGTAGCTGGAAAAACACTTGAGGAATCAGACAGTTTTGGCATGGCTTTTAATCTCTATCTCTGGGTGTGAGCCATGGACGCAAGCCTGGGCACGAGCTGACCTGAGCACAACCCCCATGTACAGCATCAGCAGCGTAGCTTTACCTTTTACAAACAATAATGGCTCCAAGCCAAGCAGTAATTCATGTGGATGATCACCTAATGTGCCTCATGTGGCATGGTTACATAATGTGCAGAGCTGTGTGCCTGCACTCCAAACCCACTGAGTCATGCTGTGCCAGAAAGCCGCCTTGGCCTACTCCTAAGTGAAGCCATCTCCCTTACCCTCCAACCCCTAGGCTGAGGGCATTCTCCAGGCAGGGACACATGCCCAAGGGTGGAGCCCTGAATTAATAACCCACAACAATACAGAGAGCAATAGCTCCAGGTTATGGCAGGCAACCACTCCATGGTGATATTATCCAAATGTTGCTTTACACATTAAGCCAGGTTTTCCATTCCCCTGCCTTCAGGGGTATTGGGGAAAGTAATAACAGGTTACCATTCATCCTCATACCTGGTCAGAGGGTGTCATCCTTCCTCCCATAGGTTTTGCCACATGGCTTGGCCCCACGTGAACCAGTGACCAACTGGTTGCTTCTGTAACTTCTAGGTAGTTAACCACAAGGTTAAGCCTTAATAGACTGCCCAGCTATCGGTACAGATTACTATAGGTGTCACCTCCTTGGTGATCGGCATCCATACTGCTCTGAGGTCAGCCCACTGGCTACTTTGTCCACACCCAGTTTCAAAACATATGGTGTCAGTACTACATTGGACTGCAACAGTGGTCAGGCAACAGTGGCACCTCAGCTAGACCCATCTGTGTACCATGTCCTATCAGAAATGAGAGTATGCCCTTCCTTAAATGGTAAAGGCTCAGGCTCTAGGAGTGACTCAGGCCCCATGGTCTTATTCTGCATTAAGGTCCCACGACCTCCTGCAACTCTGCTGCTAAGAGACTTGTACTCAGCATTCTCCACTGCTCTAAATAGGTTCCCCACTTTGCCAAAGTGGATGTCTGTGCTGCCCCAGTGTGGGGGCCCATTACCCAGGAACACACCCATCCCACTGTAAGGTACGTTGTCCACATGACAACTGTAGCCTATCCTGCCACACTCTCATAAGCCTAAAGGACAGCAATATGCAGTTACTAACGGCTTCCCCATCAATGAATACTGGAGCTCAGCTCCCTTGTATAGTTGGGACCAGAAGCCTACAGGCATTCTTAAGTGGTCCATGTGCTTCTTTAGGCCCCAGCCAAAACTTGATGTTCTGTGATCACATGAACATCAAGTTTAAATGGGTGCCCCTGGTTAATTACTCACAGGGCTTGTGCCTTCTGAATAGCCCACCTGGCTGCTAGAAATTCTGTCTCAGCCTCATCATCTTAATTCTAGACATGGGGAGCATTGCCACTTCCGAATCTGCAACAGAATCAAAGGCTAACATAATATCATTAACAAGACCATGACTTATGGTGGGGCTATACACATAGCCCTTCAGCAACCCTGTGAATGTTCATTGTAACCCTCCCATAAAGGCAAACTGTTCCTGGCTCTCTGGAAAAGAATGCATTAGCCAGGTTCACATGTAGTCGTATTGTCCCAATTCTGTCGTCAAGCAGTCCATCACATCTGTGATAGTTGGGATAGCTGCCAAGCGGTATAAAATATCTACCCCCGAATGTATTCAGGTATGGGAGAGACATACACAGTACATGAGTGGGGAGCCAAGCAGCTGATGCTAAGGTGCAGAGATACAGGTTTCACTTTCACTGACTGGTCCTCATAACCATCTATGCAGCCTTGCCTGGAAACTTATCCAGGTGCAGGGACCAGTGGATTGCCAAGTCCACGTGTGGCCTCCAGTCATCTCGTGTCCTCTCAAGCCGGGAACCTTGGCCAGTCCCCTCATCAGACAGAAAAGGCTTTATGCCCCTGCTTGGCTGCAGCACATAGTCTTTGAGCTGAAGTGCCCGAGGGGTGACTGGGTCACTCAGCAATGTCCTTCTCCCATTTGGGCATTTTCTGGAATTGCTTCTCTGGAGACAACTGTCTCCACAAAGTTAAGAATACTTCGTTGGGCTGCTTATCGATTTTCTCTTGGTGAACCCCAGCCAAAATCAAATCTATGCACCTCTGTGAGCATGTCAATCATTGGGGTCCCCTTTTCTCCCATGGGGGGGCCCAATGGGTGGGGTATCATCTTCCCCTTCCTTAGTTCGTGGACACCCTGGTCCTGCCAATGGCCTCCTTGGTATCAGACTGAGTGAGGGTCTTCAGCCAAGACAATGGAACCAGGCCTGCATTCACAGCAGCCTCTAATTCCTTTTTCAAGCTATGTAACGAGCCTCCAGGTGCCCCACCTGCACCTGGAGGTCCCCATTCATGACAGACTCTAATTCTTTTGCTGAGCTGTGTAGCCAGGCCTCCAGGCACCCTACCTGCTTCTGGAGGGCTCCTACCTGCACTGCATCCCTCAGGGACTGGGTGTGTACTTCTTGTAGCACAGTCAAAAATGCCCATTTAACTCTGCCAGCAAAAGCTCACTCCTTCTCAGTGGTCTGCACTCCCAGCTGCTTTAGTGCATTCTCTATGCTCCCAGAGGACCCATTTACCACCACACCCAATTCTCCACCAGAACCAGTCTGAGCAGCACAGCTCAGGATCCTGTTTGTAATGCCAATTGTTATGCCAAGTGTCAGGTTCTAGCCCGACCTGAGGACCAAGGGTAGTGGATGGACCAGTGGCGGGTAGCTAGAAAAATACTTAAGGAATCCTAGACAGTTTTGACATGGCTTTTACTTTCTCTCTGGATGTGAGCCATGGGCACAAGCCATGGGCCTGAGCCTGGGTGCGAGCTGACCCGGGCACAAGTCCCATGTACAGCATCAGCAGGGTACTTATACCTTTTATGGACAATAGTGGCTCCAAGCCAAGCATGAACTTACATGGGTGATCACCTAATGCACCTCACGTGGTGGTTACATAATGTGCCTCATGTGGTGTGGTTATGTAATGTGCCTCACATGGCATGGTTACTTAACGGGTGGAGTTGTGCACCTGCGCTCCAAACCCACTGAGTCACACTGCACTGGAAAGCCACCTTGGCCTACTCCTGACTAAAGCTCAGCCATCTCGCTTACACTCTACTTGAGCCAAATGGTCGCACATCCATCCCTAAGCCAATCACTCTGGCCAGAAGAATGGGTTACTCTGATTGATTAGGCCATTGGACAGGTAAGTTTCAATAATTGATAGCTCCCCAACACTAGCCTCCAACTCCAACAAAATAATCAAAGAAGACTAGCAACACCCACTGAGAAAACAATCTACATCAATTGGACTGACTGGTAATAATGGGTAGAAGTAGAGAACTGGAGAAGCCAAGGGAGATCAGATTTGTGTATGGCCATATTTTGCTTAAGGAAGGGAATACTTTGAGAAATCCATCATTAAAATGATTTTATCTCTATGTGAACATCAGAGTGTCTTATGCAAGCTTTGATGGAATAGCCTACTGCACACTTAGGCTATGTAGTATAGACAGCTGTGTCTAGGCTACTAACCTCTATACCATGTTACTGTACTGAATACTGTAGGCAATTGTAACACCATGGTATCTGTGTATCTAAACATATCTAAACATAGAAAAGCAACAATAAAAATACCATATAAAAGATTTTTTAAATGGTCACTTGTCTGGGGAACTTACCATGAATGGGGCTTGTGGGATTGGAGGTTGTTCCGAGTGTTTCAGTGAGTGAATAGCAAGTGAATATGAAGTCTATGACATTACTTTCACTACTGTAGACTTTATAAACACTGTACACTTAGGTTACACTAAAATTTAAAAATATATTTTTCTTTCTTCGATAATAAATTAATGTTAGCCTACTGAAACTTTTTTACTTTATAAATTTTTAAACTGTTTGACTCTTGTAATAACAGCTTAAAGCACATTGTATAGCTGTACAAAAGTACTTGTTAATATTCATATTCTATAAGCTTTTTTGTATTCATTTTTTAAATTTTTACTTTATGTTTTTGCTAAAACCTAAGACACAGCACACACTGTATCCCAGGCCTAAACAGGGTCGGGATCATCAATATAACCATCTTCCACCTCTACCTTTTGTCCCACTGAAAAGTCTTCAGGGATAGTAACAGAAATGGAGCTGTCATCTCCTACGGTAATAATGCCTTCTTCTGGACTCCCTCCTGAAGGACCTGACTGAGGCTGCTTACAGTTAACTTTTTATAGAAGTATTATACCCTAAAACAGTAATTTAAAAGGATGGTAAATACATAAACCAGTAACATAGTCATTTATCAAGTACCATATACTGTATATAATTGTGCTATACTTTTATACAACTGTCAACACAGTAAGTTTGTTTATACCAGTATCACCAAAATCCTGTGACTATTGTGTTGTGCTATGATGTTATTACAGCTATGACATCACTAGGCAATTAGGAATGTATCAGTTCCAACATAATCTTAGGGGCCATCATCATATATGTGGTCCACCATTGACCAAAGTGGCATTATGCAGTTCATGACTGTATACAATGAAAGACGAAGTCACCTAGAAGGGAAGAGGTGGGAGGGGAAAGGTGACTGCATAAAAATGGCAAGAAGGATGAGAAAAAAGGGAAAAAATGGAATAGATGCTCAAATGTCTTTCCCCTTTGCCTTTTCTCTTTCCACTGCTCCCTTTTCTCTTGTCCTCTCCATTCCCTATCATCCATCTCCTCACTCAACTTTCCACTATGCAACCTCAGGATCAGGATTTCTTCACTTTTCCCAAGAACTATAAGAATTAATCATCTGTTAATAATCATTCTCTCTCAGTTTATGAACTCTGGTTTCTAAGAAAGAATCCTATTTCCTCAGCTTTGGTCAGAGGTGCAGTTCAGGGCAATCAATCAGCCACATCCTGGTGCCAAGGTGTTATATTTCCAGAAACGTAGTCCTGAGTTGCTCATACACTCCAGTATGTTACAGCTTAACCAGACACATGTGTCTATGTTGTCATTGCTCTCTAGAGCTTTCCATATCAGAACACTGAGTATAAGGCATAGGAATAACAGTTGGGAAAAGTGAGTCTAAGCCTTTCTCCTGTATCTATATTTTGACTTTTAAAATGTAGCTCAGATGTAAGTGGGAAGAAAATAGGACAAATAATGAACTCTGGATCTGTTGTGGACAGGAGGATGATTTTAAAGTGTTACATAAAAAGAAAACACGGCACCCATATTTCTGCCTAAAAGGAGATTGATTTTTAGCTCAGACCTCAGTCTGACAACAGTAAGAAGTTTTTAAGAACTACCTCCATGACCAAAGAACAGGTAACAATTGACGTGGAAAAAGAAAGGTAAACAAAGAGAACACAAAGCCTGTGCAACAGAACAGAAAATTATTCCCAGAGATGAAGGCTGGCAGCGGAGATCTTCACAGTATACTGTGTTCCTCAACTTTCCACAGGTAGTAGTCCCCAGGGAACAGGACCCACCTCACCCACGCCCTTTCATCAGCTTGCCAAAGCATTCCAAAATTTCTAAACAAAACTCATCAGGCTGGAATGCATACATAGGTCAGTGCCGCACTACTTTGTCTACTTTGCCAGTAGACAGAGCTATTCATTAGACAGGTCCCAGTCCCAAGTCTGACAGCTGATCGGTATCCCACTCCTCCTGCCTGTGATTACATATCCTCTGGGCCACATGCCTGTGGCTCACCCTGTATGTCTCTCTTGCAGTGAGACCCTCTTTGTGTCCCAAAATCAGCGCGGGGACTACATATCTATAAGTCCTCTTTTCTTACTGTATATTAACAAGTCTTTCTAGATGAGCAGTTCTCCATGTTCCTCTTCCCAAGGTTGTCCTGCTTTCCCCACCAATAAAGTCACCTATATTTATTTCCCCCAGAGCTTACCTGTTTTCTATTTTAGCTGTTAGAAAGGCTGGAAGCTTTGTATAATAGCTACAATCTCTAACAAGCTCAAGCGTTAAAAATGGAGGGAAATTGAGCTTCTTCCTCATATGTCGGGGACATGAACAGAATCCTTATAAGGCCATGTGTTGCCTAACAAATTTTAAGTAGTACCATAAACAAGGATGGGATACTTACAATTAATTTTCCAAAAACGTAGTAACAGGCTGGGCACAGTGGCTCGTGCCTATAATCTCAGCACTCTGGGAGGCTGAGGTGGATCATCTGAGGTCAGGAGTTCAAGACCAACCTGGCTAATGTGGCAAAACCCCATCTCTACTAAAAATACAAAAATTAGCTGGGTGTGGTAGTGGGCACCTGTAATCCCAGCTACTTGGGAGACTGAGGCAGGATAATTGCTTGAACCCAGGAGCAGATGTTGCAGTGAGCAGAGATCATGCCATAGCACTCCAGCATGGGTGACAACAGTGAAACTTCATATCAAAAAAAAAAAAAGTAATAAGAAATCTAATCCATAGAAAAGATATTCCAGTTCAGACCCAGAATGATATAAGCAGGAAAAAAGATCAGAGCCTGAATACTATACAAGAGAAAATAATATAGCTTTTCTTTAATTATACATCCTATTGCTTTTCACCAGTATGTTGAGGAGGAACTGGACATTATTTCTACAACCATCAGTTACATAATTTTTTGTTTGTAAGCTTGCAACTAATTTTATCACAATCTCCACACAAAGTTCTTCCAATACTGAGGATTCAGTATTTTTCCATTAAGCGTTTTTTTAGTTCCTTCATAAAATTAAAGTAAAAAATAATATCAAGGGCTATTAAATACTTGTATCTAAGCAGGAAAGTAACTAAACCACTGATAAGTATAGTCATGAATCTGGATTTTAAAGTAGACAGACTTAGTAAGTGTTCTTCCCAACTAATCATTGCCTTTCTGTCTGGGTAGACTTCATATTACATGTGGAACTTCAGGACTTAGTTACAACTGAGATCAGCTTATTTCTGTGTGTTCATCAAAGACAAAACCAAATTTGTTTTCTAGTGGGAAAAGTTCTTGGTAAAATCATGAGCTTATTATATATGCTTAGGTTTCTTGGTCTACTCATTTGTTAAAAGTCCTCTGTTACATGAAACATGCAGTGAGGGAAAATTGATAAAACATGGATTATACTTGAATCTTAAAGATATTATGCCAATCACAAAATACCACTGAGTAACATTATTTGATTTATATAAATTGTTGTCCAGAATAAGCAATTCTATAGTCAGAAAGTAGGTCTGTGGTTGCCTAGGGTTGGAAGAGTGGGGAAATGGGGAATGAGTGCTAATGGATGAGGCTTCTTTGGGGGATGATGAAATGTTCTAAAATTAGATTCTGTGATCTTTGCTGAGCTCTGTAAATACAATAAATTCTACTGAAGTATATACTTTGGTGAATTTTATAGTCTAAATTACAGCTTTTTAAAATAAAAACAGATGGCAAGGAAATGAAGAAAGCATTTAGGTGCATTGAAACTGGGACTACTGGAGACTGATGTGGTGGGTAAGTGCCTTCCAGGAGCATTAGAACCATGGGAGAGTGGGTGAGTCTGCCTGGACCTCAGAAGGCAACTGACAAAGTGCTATGGTCAATCATGAGAGCAAAATCCATAGGAAAATAGCCTACTTTCAATAGGTACCAATGGTCATTTGGACAGATAGATAGTGCTCACTGTCTCTAGTGCTGACAGGAGATGCTTTTATGTGCCCTCCACACCTGTTACCACTGACCATTCCTGCCCAATCCTCTCCTTGAGCTTCTACGTGCTTACATGCCCTCAGTTATATTACTGAGGTCATTTGGCTGGAAGACGTGTTTCTTCACAAACCACACACTCTAGGTGAGCAAACACGAGGGGCTTATATATTCTATATGAGTAAGAAGATGGACTTTCGGGTATGCATGAAGCAGAAAAGTCATGTTCAAGGAAAGATCATGAGGGCAGTATACCTGTGGGACTGAGTAGCCAACAATACATCTAATTGCTGTAACAGAAAATTCCAGAATTACCAGATGGTTAAACTGATGTTTCTTGGTATAAGGAGCAAGAAGTATAAATCTAGAGTTTCTAGCAAAAAAATAAAAAGTGACTAGGGCAGTAGTGTAGGTTTCAGTGTTTCCTAAACACTTTCCTAAACACTTTGACCCAGTATACTGGCATCAGCTGGGGAGCTTCCCAGAATTCATTACAAGGCATAGTCAGCTCTGCTATAATGTGACATACACATTCCTAAATTCACCATGCTGTGATAAATTATGCATGAGAAACTATGAGGCTTATGGGGAAACAAGGTGAAGGGCACATAACTACCAGTAACACACACAAAAATTAAGACCTTAATAAAAAACAGTAGTGCAGCTTTTTACTTGTTCTGTGGTCAAGAAACACATAAATACTATAATAAATATAGCAATTGACCTTGAAGAAAACCTGAATTTTGCTTTCATCCAAAGGGTTGCAGTTTTTGAATTACGGTGAAGTGGTAGAAGGAGGGTTATCTGGAATTGCACAAAAAGTTACAAGACCAAGCAGGAATGAGTGCAGCTCGCAACACATTCAGTGAATGGAGGTAGCTGGTACCTGATTGAGGTGTGTGTGTGTGTGTGTGTGTGTGTGTGTGTGTGTGTGTGTGTTGTCATCTACCTACAAGGCTTAGTTGGCTAGGTATAGATTCCTACATTTTCCTCATATTTCCCACGGACAAAAATAGTCCATGCAAACCTGAAATTTGCATTATGCTCTAATTATGTTCCAATTTCATTGGAACAAATTCACATTTTCAAAACAGATGTCAAAGCAGAATTAAATCTATTCCAATCAGGAGGTCAAAGAGACTATTTTTAAAGTCCCTTAGACACTAATATCCAGCAGCTCCCTCTAATGAACCAAGTTGCTCAGTTCTTACCTGTAATAGGCATCAGAGCAGGCCTGAGACTACATGTTGAAAGGTAGTAATTTGTTTTAGAACTTTAGACATGAATCACAAAGATCAGCCCTCACCCTAACCTACATCAGTGGAGAGCTGATAAATTCATTGTTTAGGTTCCTCATCTGAAATCAGGGAAATTAAGACTTGGTAAGTTGAAGTTTGGTATTAAATTAAATATTAATTAAATTAAATATTAATTTAATTTAATATGGGGTACCAGAAATAAGTCAAATCACAAAATGATGGAATTTGCACCTCACTTTCACCTTAGATTCAGACAATCCCAAAACATGCAAAGAGAAGGGCCTCTCAGAGGATTTACCACAATCCGACTGTGTGTTAGAATTATGCATGTGTCTTATTCCTTCACTACACTAAACATGTGATAAACAGACTTTATCTTATTTCTCTTTGTGTTCTTAATAGTCCCTAGCACAAAGTTTTGTTAAGATATTCAAACAGTATGCTGAATAGAATAGCAGGTGATACAACAAAGCAAAATAGATTAACTGAATAAACATGTGCCAATCTATTGGCTCAGGTAGGAAATTCCACTCCAAATGGCTGAGCAGCAACACATAGCAACACAGAAAAATGAAAATTGGACTACCATTTAATTGTGTATTAAGAGTCTCCAGAGTTAACTGAAACCACCTGGTGATTTTTCTTCCCTCCATCCGTAGCATTCTGCTTTACTTCACATACATCAAGTATTTGGCTTGGCTGCTGGAGCTTCCCATCTGAAAATGGGACAACTCCTGCTAGCTTCATTACAGGTGTCAAGTTAGCCCTGTTATGTCCCATATGCATGTGTCACTCTATGTTCTTGTCTGTGGGTAGGGAGTAAACTGCTCCCTGTGAATCTATTCACACTCTTTCAGATTCCTCGAATATGTATGGCTGTCTTGGAAAGTCATTCCCTGAAAGGGGTAAGATACCTCCTTTAAACAGTCATAGAGCAGCAGATGACACATTTGCTAACGGAAAAGATGTTGCTCTCACTTGGGTCTAAATTTCCTCCCTCCACCTGGCATCCCAGATAGCTGTGTGAGCTCCATCTGCCCACCTTGCATTCATCAGGTGAATGCTCCATTTCCTTAATTGAGGTTAAGCTAACCCAAGTAATCAAAGACAGGTATGGAATGTTCCTGTCATCACATGCCACCGATATATATAACACCCATTCCTGCAGTAGTAAGCCCCACTTTCATACACAGAAAGCATAGGACAGTGAATTAAAAGACAGATCATGATAGTAGGCAGAATACTTTTCAAGGGTTCATGGCTGACTGCAGATGTCATTCTTCCTCCTTAAAGTAAACGCCTTAGGAAAGCTTCCATTCACCCAGAACACTGACAGGTAACAAATACCTCCCAAATCCATGCCGTCATCATCTATGCATATTTTATATGAGGGTCTCTCAGGGAACAGCTGGTGCTGGTCCTCCAGATCCTCCCACTAGCACTATATTCATTTATCAAGAGTTCTATCTGCCAAGCATTGATCTGGGCATTGGGAATACAATGGAGTACAAGATAGGTGAAATTCCCTGTCTCATTATGCTTACATTTCAGTGGGAGAAAATTAATAGGTACACAAAGAGATGTATTTGACACTTTAATTCGTTGTAAGAATTTTGAAGAATACAGATTGATATAGTACTTACTGAGGATAGAATGGAGGATAGCGAGTTGTGGAGGGAAACAAAATCTTGTAAGTATCAGGGTAATGACTAGGTAAGAGAGGATACTCTCATAGTCTGAGGAATGTGGCTCCCTAAGTAAATGCCACTTGGAATGAGACTTTGTGTCTTTGGTCACTGAACTCTTCCTTTATAATTACTGAAGCCATAGATGGAAGGCCATACATACATAGTTGGTGATAATAAATAAAAAGTAGTCCACAGATTAGTCCAAAATGAAAAAAATATATATAGCAACATTCTCCAACCAAACTGGGGGCAGGGGAGTACAAGAAAGAAAAAAACGTAACAGAAGACTATTATTATACCTACATCAAAAAGTCCAAAAGAGCACACATAGACAACGTAATGTCACATCTCAAGGAACTGGAGAAACAAGAACAGACTAACCCAAACCCAGCAGAAGAAAAGAAATACAAAGAGCAGAACAGAACTAGATGAAAGAAAAAATACAAGAAATAAATGAAACAAAAAGTTGGTTCTTTGAAAAGAAACTAAATTGATAGACCATTAATGAGATTAACCAAGAAAAGAAAGAAGCTTCAAATGAACTCAATTAGAAGTTAAACTGGAGATATTACAACCAATACCACAGAAACACAAAAGATTGTTCAAGGCTATTATAAACACCTTTATGCACACGAGCTAAAAATCCAGAGGAAATGGATAAATTCCTATAAATATCCAACCTTCCTAATCAGGAATCTCCCCTATATTGGGAAGAATCTTCCTAATCTCCCCTAAATCGGGAAGAAATAGAAACCCTTAACAGACCAATAACAAGCACTGAGATTTAATCAGTAATTAAAAAAAAAAAAAAGCCAACAAAAAAATGTCCAGGACCAGGTGGAGTCACAGCTGCATTCTACCAGATATTCAAAGAAGAAGTAGTACCAATCCTACTGAAACTATCCCAAAAGACAAAGAAGAAATCCTCCCTCTATTGTTCTATGAAGCCAGTATTACCCTAATACCAAAACCAGGAAACAACATAACAAAGAAAGAAAATTACAGACCAATATCCCTGGTGAACATAGGTGCAAAACTCCTCAACAAAATTACTAGCTAACCAAATCCAATAGCACGTCAAAAAGATCATGCACATCATGATTAAGTAGGTTTCATCCCAGGGGTACAGGGATGGTTTAACATAACGCAAGTCAGTAAATGTGATACACCACATAAACAGAATTAAAAACAGAAAACCACATAAGCATCTCAATGGATGCAGAAAAAGCATTTGATAAAATCCAGCATCCCTTTATGATAAAACCTCTCAATAAAACAGGCATAGAAGGGACTTACCTCAAAGTAATAAAAGCCATCTGTGACAAACCCACAGCCAACATCATACTGAATGGCAAATAGTTGAAAGCATTCCCCCCGAGAACTGCAACAAGACAAAGATGCCCACTTTCATCACTTCAGCATAGTACTGGATGTCCTATCCCAAGCAATCAGATGAGAAAGAAATAAAGAACATCCAAATTGGAAACAAGGAAGTCAAACTGTCACTCTTTGCCAATGATAGCATATACCTAGAAAACCCTAAAGCCCCTCTAAAAAGCTCCCAGATCTGATAAATTCAGTAAAATCTCAGGATACAAAATCAATGTACGCAAATCAGTAGCACTGCTATACACCAGCAGCAACCACACTGAGAATCAAATAAACAGCTCAATCTTTTTTATAACAGTTGAAAGAAAAAAAAAATAGGAATATACTTAACCCAGGAGGTGAAAGATCTTTATAAGGAAAACTATAACACACTGCTGACAGAAATCATAAATGACACAAACAAATGGAAACACTTCCCATGCTCATGGATGGGTAAAATCAATATTGTGAAAATGAGCATACTGCCCAAAGTAACCTACAGATTCAATGCAATTCCCATCAAAATGCCATCATCATTCACAGAACTAGAAAAAAAATCCTAAAATTCACATAGAGTCAAAAAGAACCCACATAGTCAAAGCAATACTAAGTAAAAAGAACAAACCTAGAGGCATCACATTACCTGACTTCAAATTATACTACAAGTTTAGCATTATTAAAACAGCATAATACTTGTATAAAAATAGGCATGTAAGCCAATGGAACAGAACAGAGAACACAGGCATAAAACCAAATACTTACAGACAGCTGACCATTGACAAAACATAAAAATAACAAATTATGGAAAGGATACCTATTCAATAAATGGTGCTGGGAAAATTGGCAAGCCATATGTAGAAAAATGAAACTGGATCTCCATCTCTCGCCTTATATAAATGTCAACTTAAGATGGATTAAAGACTTAAATCTAAGACCTGAAACTATAAAAATTCTAGAAGATAATTTTAGAGAAACTCTTCTGGACATTAGCTTAAGGAAAGAATTCATAACTAAGACACTAAAAGCAAATACAACAAAAACAAAAACAAATAAATGGGACTTGACTAAAAAGCTTACGGACAGCAAAAGAAATAATCAGCGGAGTAAACAGACAACCCACGGAGTGGGAGAAAATATTCACAAACTATGCATCCAGAGGATTCATATCCAGAAAGGAATTTTCTTGAGTTCTACAAGGAACTCGAATCAGCTAGAAAAAAAGTAAGAAAAAAATTCCATGAAGTGGGCAAAGAACAGAAATAGACATTTCTCAAAAGAAAAAATACAGATAGCCAACAAACATGAAAAAATGTTCAACGTCACCAATCAGAGAAATGCAAATTAAAACCACAATGAGATACCGCCTCACTCCTGCAAGAATGGCCACAAGTAAGAGGTCAAAAAACAATAGATGTTGGCATGGATTCAGTGAAAGGAGAACACTTAACACTTGCTGGTGAGAATGTAAATTAATACAATCACTATGGAAAAACAGTATGGACGTTCCTTAAAGAACTAGAAAAACTATAATTCAATCCAACAATACCACTACTGGGTATCAACCCTGAGGAAAAGAAGTCATTATATGAAAAAATCACATGTACATGCATGTTTATAGCAGCAAAATTTGTAATTGTAAAGATACGGAACCAACCTAAGGGCCCATTAGCCAATGAGTGGATAACAAATGGATAAAAAAAAATGGGGTATATATACAGCATGGAATATTACTCAGCCATAAAAAGGAATGAAATGAATATCTTTTGCACCAAGTTAGATGGAGCTGGAGATCATTATTCTAAGTAACTCAGGAATGGAAAATTAAATATCATATGTTCTCACTTATAAGTGGGAGCTAACCTATAAGGATGCAGTCATAAGAAAGATAATGGACTTCAGGGAGAAGGTTGCGAGGAGGGTAAGGGATAAAGGACTACATACTGGGTACAGTGTATACTGCTCAGGTGACAGGTACACTAAAATCTCAGAAACCACCACTAAAGAACTTAGGCATGTAACCAAAAACCACCTGTACCCTAAAAACTATTGAAGTACTTTTAAAAAATAATTTCAAAAATAGTTAAAAAAAAAAAAAACCTATTGTCCTACAAATGTAAACATGCTCTTGTAAATAACTTCTAGATTAAAAAGGAAATGAACTGTGCACTGAAATTCACTCTACAGATATTTACTGAGCTCCCATTAAGTGCTAGTCTTCCTTCTAGATGCTGGGAATTCTCCATGAACAATGGCCAAAAAATGTCTGCCTTCATGGAATTTACATTTTAATGAAGTTTCACTTTGCTTAAAATGAACAACAAAATCACTGCATTTCACAACCACTGGGATGTGGCCAATACAATACTCAAAGGTAAATTTATAGACTTATATTCATATGCTAGAAAAAATTTTAATGTTTATCAAAATGTTAAAAGTTCGTATTTCTGATAATCCTATTAGGAATCTGACAGAAATACTTGACACCTGTGCAATGATATACATACAAATATGCATATGGCAGCATTGTTTATATTAGCAAAAATTAAAAATTTTAAAGTAGAATGTTTAATTATGGCTAATCTTTAGGAATCAGCAGTTTCCATCCCAGATAATACGATAGTCATGAGGTCTTTGTGTAAAAGAAGAGGGAAGGTCATCTATAGTGGAGATCAACAGTAAAGAAGGGAGGGGCTCTTCTCTGGTGCTCTTTAGTCTTTTACAACATTTACAAAACAATATAGGTGAGGAAGAAGCTAATCTGTAATCAGAGAAACAAAGGTTACAGCTGCCTGCCATGTGACTGGGATCTCATAATCACCTTTAAGTCCCAAAATAATTTAAAGTTGCAACAGTTTTGATTTTGAATTACTTATTCTTACAGCTCCTACTGGCCAAAGATGGGACAATTTAAATGACAATATGAGTAATAGTTCCGATGGATTGAAACACATCAGATATGTTTAAATATATGAATTCATAATACTACTAAACACCCCGTTAATTTAGTGTATGTTCAGGAACCAATCCAAAATATTGATAACAGGTAATAAAAGCAGAGTGGGGAAAATTAAGCAGGTACCCCATTTGTTATACAAAACGTACCTCGAGGTAACCATAATTGAGGAAAATTTTCTCATTATAGAATCATTCTAATTAAAAAACAAAAGATGACCAAATTAGATTTTACATTACTTAATAAATTAACTAATGATCATCAATGGTTGCTAATACTACAAAAGGACATAAAACTAGACATTATGTTCCTCCTGATTGAAGGTACCATTTATGAAGCAGTCTTGCCCAAAGAAATCAAATTTGAATCTGATTAGCCCACTAGGTTGAACTACCAATTTTCAGGAAGTACAGAGGACAAAGGAACCTGTTACACTACACAACATAGACACAATAGACACATTGTTGGAAAACTCTACATAACGAAGGACTTAGCTTCTTCAACAAAATATCAACAGAAAAAAGAAGAAAAAGACAGATTTTTAAAAAAGACTTAAAAGATATTATTTGGATGCTGATTCAAACAAATCTCAAAGAGTAAGTATTGATTAGTTATTCAACACTATTAAGAAATTGTGGGGTTTTTTGGAATTGTGTAATGCTGATGTTGTGGTTATATTTAAGAAGAGTCCTTATCTTTTAGAGATACATCCTAAAATATTTGTATGTAAAAATAATGATATATAGAATTTGCTTCAAAAATCCAGGAAAGGGGCATAGAATAATGGGAAAGTTATAATACATTCATAAGTTGATAACTGTTGGATCCCAGAGATATGTACATACAGGAGTTTATTATACTGTTCTACGTTTGTGTATGTTTAAAGATCTTCATAATTAAGAGTTAAAAGCTGGTCAGACTGCATAAAAGTGACACTGAGCCCCAAAGAATTAGATAAACATCCTCCAGTTTCCATTGTCTATTATTCTTCTGGGGAAAAAACAACCTTATGTTTTTAACATGTCTCCTTCTTTTCCTAAGGCTCTGAATTTGGTAAAGTTTTGTTTTCTTTATTTCAGTGAACCAATTTGTTTTCTCATGAAGGAAAATCAATAGCAACTTGACAGGATCTTTCCAGTCCTTTTCCCAACTCATCCACAGCTTCCGCAGCAGGATGCCCAAAAAGTATCCTATTTGGAGTTTTCCCTCCTGAACTGGTTCTCTTACTTCAAGACACACACTCATCATTGGCTCATGCATGCCCCACATTCCTTAGTTATTTTTATAACTAAGCACTTGTGAACTCATAACCCAAAACAATAGCCAAGACTTTGCAGAAAATCTACAAATAGTCATGCATATCTCTCATATCAAATTCCTGCCTCCTCCTCTACTTGCTCAAAGTAACCATCCTCCTAAATTCCATATCCGTTATTTCCTTGCTATCCTTTTAGATTGTTCACTTGCATTCATTTTGCTTGCTTTCAACTTAATACAAAAGATATGCCATAATGTGTTGGACATTATTATTATTATTATTATTATTATTATTATTATTTTACTTAACAGCACATCACCAAGATTCATCCATATTTTTTGGGTCAACATGTAGTTTATTTGTTCTGCCTACTGAATATGTCATTGTATGATTTTTTTTTCCATTTATCCATCCAGTCTCTGGTGGGCATTTGCATTGTTTCTAGGGTTGTACTGATCAGAACTGTTGTAAACCATCTTGTATATGTCTCCAGTTGTGCAAGCATGAGTTTCTCTTGTATGTGTTGCAGGATGAAACCGCTGGGTGATAGGAGATACCAGACAGTGATGCGTCCCATTCACTTTCCATCTGAAAAACCCTTCCTGCAGAAACACAAGCCTCATGTCTGTGCCACGAAGGTGACACTCCTATGCTTTGTCTAAAATGGTTTGTTGCTGCTCTTTCTGCCAGCGCTAATTTTTCCAGCCCTGTGGTAATCTAAGACGTTTGTTTTCACATTTAGTGCTTCAGAATAATTGAAGAAAAGGTACTAGTGGAATCACACTCTGAGCTGGGAGAGCTCCAGGCATCTTTAATTGGCACAACTTTTGCGACAAAGTGATGGAAATTAAACTGACTGCTAACTATCTGCATTTCTTTTCTTTGCTTTAATCAAGAAAAAAGATGCGACCTTCTTCTCAATCCACACAGAAATGAAATCTATTCCAATTTTCATTTTAAGCACAGTATTTACACAAATTTATTCTGATATTTTTAGTGCTGTGCTTATGGTTTCTCTCTGCTTTTCTTTCAAAGGGGACAGATTTTATAATGAGTAACTCTTGGGACGCTACAAACGTTTGTGAATCTCTTCAAATGAACCCTTCTCACACTTTATAATACAAGCAAAACTACTTGAGGAAATAAATTGCTCCCTGACTTCAAAGAGAAATTGAGAAATGTATGATTTTCCCCCATCTACAGAATGTCTATACCATTTGCTCACCTCAAGTTAACTCTCCCCTCTAGGATCTGGCACCAGCAGGGTGATTGGAGAAATGTTTTTCTTCATACTTTAATCAGAGAAAGAGAACATCAGTACTTGAAGATTCATAATATTAACAGTCTAATTAGGGCTTCTTAAATGATGTTTTAAATTAGGATAATTTTAAATTATGGGATGTAACAACTATATAAACAAAAAATGCTTTAATTAGAGACTTGTTTGTGTGAGAAAGAAAAAAAAAAGACACTTGAAGCATCAATCTGGCACTGTGCATTAACTTCCAACAGCCACAAATTCCCACTGGACCACTGAACCAAAGCAATAAGGCTATATCCATCACCCTGTCTCTAAAATTTAATCTTCACTTATTTGTGGCCAGGTCTCTGCTCTTTAAAGAAAAAAATTAAGGCAAATAACTTGAATTGAATTCTCATTCAAATTCATAGCAACTTCTGGTGTTTCTGAATTTGCTTAATGTATCACACTAATCACAGTCCTTCTGCGCCTCCATAAATATCATGCTATGTTACGGACAAAATAAAGGTTTTGGAGTAGCTCAATCTTGAAGGTGATAAAACAAACAAACAGGAAAATTCTCCCTCAAGTACTTATTAACCTTTAAAAATCACTTTCTCCTTTTAGAATATGATGAAAGCTATGGACTCCTTCCTTCAAAACATATAATTATAAAAAAGGTTACAAACACATTCAGAAGACTTGTATACCTTCTGATGACCACACCAACCTGCCCTCCTTGAATCCCCACACTCAACATTAAGAACTGCCTTACAAGTCAGATTCCAACTCTTATGGTATAAATACTCATTAATTGGTAAGTATGTATGAAGCATCTACTATATGCCAAAGATTGCGCTAGACCCTGAGAGTACAATAGAGGATGGTTAGACCTGGTCTCTGCCCTCATGGGCCTCATTATCTCATGAAAGAAACAGATATTAAATTAATTACACCAACAAATGGAGAATAGGAATTGTTTAAGAAGTACAAAAAGGAGGACAGAGTGCTAAGAGATCCAACAAATGAGCATCTGGTCTGATCAGGAAGCTTTTTGAAGACTTCTCTGAGGTCTCATGTGACAACAGAGCTGAGGTCTGTTAGTAGGCAGAGAGATGGAAAGAACACTTGAGGGAATAAGGACATCAAGTTCAAAGTCTTTGAGGGAGAGGGAACATGGTATACACGAAAGAGTAGCCAAGCACAGACAGTGAGAATGAGGAAGCAAACTGAGGTTGGAGGGACAGGCAAGGAAAACTCAGGTAGGTCTTACAGCTATATTGTAAAATATTTTTTTTCTTTTACTTTGGAGCAATGGGAAGTCAGCAAATAATTTTAATCTGGGAGGTTTGCAACATAATCAGATTTGAATTCTGACAAGTTTATCATGCATGCAACATGAAAAACAGATTTGCAGAGGACCATAATGGATGATGGAGATCAGCTTAGAGGTCATTGCCATAGTTTAGTCAGATAAATAACTAGAAGATGGTGGTGACAAAAGAGACAAACATGGTTGGATTCAAGTAATATTCAGTTGGGACAATCCACAGGATGCTGTAAAAGATTGGGTTTTTCACCATCTGCCGATACATACAATGCCTGCCACGTAGTCGGTGCTCAACAAACATTTGTTGAGTGAATAATGAACAATGTGACAAATGATGAGTAAACATAAATTGTCAAAGAAATTTTTTTTTTATTATCATACTTTAAGTTCTAGGGTACATGTGCATAACATGCAGGTTTGTTACATATGTATACCTGTGCCATGTTGGTGTGCTGCACCCATCAACTCGTCAGCACCCATCAACTCGTCATTTATATCAGGTATAACTCCCAGTGCAATCCCTCCCCCCTCCCCCCTCCCCATGATAGGCCCCAGTGTGTGATGTTCCCCTTCCCGAGTCCAAGTGATCTCATTGTTCACTTCCCACCTATGAGTGAGAACATGTGGTGTTTGGTTTTCTGTTCTTGTGATAGTTTGCTAAGAATGATGGTTTCCAGCTATATCCATGTCCTTACAAAGGACACAAACTCATCCTTTTGGATGGCTGCATAGTATTCCATGGTGTATATGTGCCACATTTTCTTAATCCAGTCTGTCACAGATGGACATTTGGGTTGATTCCAAGTCTTTGCTATTGTGAATAGTGCTGCAATAAACATACGTGTGCATGTGTCTTTATAGCAGCATGATTTTTACTCCTTTGGGTATATACCCAGTAGTGGGATGGCTGGGTCATATGGTACATCTAGTTCTAGATCCTTGAGGAATTGCCATACTGTTTTCCATAATGGTTGAACTAGTTTACAATCCCACCAACAGTGTAAAAGTGTTCCTATTTCTCCAATTTCTCTCCAGCACCTGTTGTTTCCTGACTTCTTAATGATTGCCATTCTAACTGGTGTGAGATGGTATCTCATTGTGGTTTCGATTTGCATTTCTCTGATGGCCAGTGGTGACGACCATTTTTTCAAGTGTCTGTAGGCTGTATGCATGTCTTCTTTTGAGAAGTGTCTGTTCATATCCTTTGCCCACTTTTTGATGGGGTTGTTTGTTTCTTTCTTGTAAATTTGTTTGAGTTCTTTGTAGATTCTGGATATTAGCCCTTTGTCAGATGAGTAGATTGCAAAAATTTTCTCCCATTCTGTAGGTTGCCTGTTCACTCTGATGATAGTTTCTTTTGCTGTGCAGAAGCTCTTTAGTTTAATTAGATCCCATTTGTCAATTTTGGCTTTTGCTGCCATTGCTTTAGGTGTTTTAGACATGAAGTACTTGCCCATGCCTATGTCCTGAATGGTACTACCTAGGTTTTCTTCTAGGGTTTTCATGCTTGTAGGTCTAACATTTAAGTCTCTAATCCATCTTGAATTAATTTTCGTATAAGGAGTAAGGAAAGGATCCAGTTTCAGCTTTCTACTTATGGCTAGCCAATTTTCCCAGCACCATTTATTAAATAGGGAATCCTTTCCCCATTTCTTGTTTCTCTCAGGTTTGTCGAAGATCAGATGGCTGTAGATGTGTGGTATTATTTCTGAGGACTCTGTTCTATTCCATTGGTCTATATCTCTGTTTTGGTGCCAGTACCATACTGTTTTGGTTACTATAGCCTTGTAGTATAGTTTGAAGTCAGGTAGCATGATGCCTCCAGCTTTGTTCTTATGACTTAGGATTGTCTTGGCAATGCGGGCTCTTTTTTGGTTCCATATGAACTTTAAAGCAGTTTTTTCCAATTCTGTGAAGAAAGTCATCGGTAGATTGATGGGGATGGCATTGAATCTATAAATAACCCTGGGCAGTATGGCCATTGTCACAATATTGATTCTTCCTATCCATGAGTATGGTATGTTCTTCCATTTGTGTGTGTCCTCTTTTATTTCACTGAGCAGTGGTTTGTAGTTCTCCTTGAAGAGGTCCTTTACATCCCTTGTAAGTTGGATTCCTAGGTATTTTATTCTCTTTGAAGCAATTGTGAATGGAAGTTCATTCATGATTTGGCTCTCTGTTTGTCTGTTACTGGTGTATAAGAATGCTTGTGATTTTTGCACGTTAATTTTGTATCCTGAGACTTTGCTGATGTTTCTTATCAGCGTATGGAGATTTTGAGCTGAGACAATGGGATTTTCTAAATATACAATCATGTCATCTGCAAACAAGGACAATTTGACTTCTTCTTTTCCTAACTGATTACCGTTTATTTCTTTCTCTTGCCTGATTGCCCTAGCCAGAACTTCCAACACTATGTTGAATCGGAGTGGTGAGAGAGAGCATCCCTGTCTTGTGCCAGTTTCCAAAGGGAATTTTTCCAGTTTTTGCCCATTCAGTATGATATTGGCTGTGGGTTTGTCATAAATAGCTCTTATTATTTTGAGGTACGTTACATCAATACCGAATTTATTGAGCGTTTTTAGCATGAAGGGCTTTTGAATTCTGTCAAAAGCCTTTTCTGCATCTATGGAGATAATCATGTGGTTCTTGTCTTTGGTTCTGTTTATATGCTGGATTACGTTTATTGGTTTGCGAATGTTGAACCAGCCTTGCATCCCAGGGATGAAGTCCATTTGATCATGGTGGATAAGCTTTTTTATGTGCTGCTGAATCCGTTTTTCCAGTATTTTATTGAGGATTTTTGCATCGATGTTCATCAGGGATATTGGTCTAAAATTCTCTTTTTTTGTTGTGTCTCTGCCAGGCTTTGGTTTCAGGATGATGTTGGCCTCATAAAATGAGTTAGGGAGGATTCCCTCTTTTTCTATTGATTGGAATAGTTTCAGAAGTAATGGTACCAGCTCCTCCTTGTACCTCTGATAGAATTCAGCTGTGAATCCATCTGGTTCCTGGACTTTTTTTGGTTGGTAGGCTATTAATTATTGCCTCAATTTCAGAGCCTGCTATTGGTCTATTCAGGGATTCAACGTCTTCCTGCTTTAGTCTTGGAAGAGTGTAAGTGTCCAGGAAATTATCCATTTCTTCTAGAAATTCTAGTTTATTTGCGTAGAGGTGTTCACAGTATTCTTTGATGGTAGTTTGCATTTCTGTGGGGTCAGTGGTGATATCCCCTTTATCATTTTTATTGCATCTATTTGATTCTTCTCTCTTTTCTTCTTTATTAGTCTTGCTAGCAGTCTGTCAATTTTGTTGATCTTTTCAAAAAACCAACTCCTGGATTCATTGATATTTTGGAGTCTCTATCTCCTTCAGTTCTGCTCTGATCTTAGTTATTTCTTGCCTTCTGCTAGCTTTTGAATGTGTTTGCTCCTGCCTCTCTAGTTCTTTTTTTTTATTTTTTTATTGTTTTATACTTTAAGTTCTAGGGTACATATGCATAATGTGCAGGTTTGTTACATATGTATATTTGTGCCATGTTGATGTGCTGCACCCATCAACTCGTCAGCACCCATCAATTCATCATTTATATCATGTATAACTCCCCAATGCAATCCCTCCCCCCTCCCCCCTCCCCACGATAGGCCCCAGTGTGTGATGTTCCCCTTCCCGAGTCCAAGTGATCTCATTGTTCACTTCCCACCTATGAGTGAGAACATGCGGTGTTTGGTTTTCTCTTCTTGTGACAGTTTGCTAAGAATGATGGTTTCCAGCTGCATCCATGTCCCTACAAAGGACGCAAACTCATCCTTTTTTATGGCTGCATAGTATTCCATGGTGTATATGTGCCACATTTTCTTAATCCAGTCTGTCACAGATGGACATTTGGGTTGATTCCAAGTCTTTGCTATTGTGAATAGTGCTGCAATAAACATACGTGTGCTTGTGTCTTTGTAGTAGAATAATTTATAATCCTTTGGGTATATACCCAGTAGTGGGATGGCTGGGACATATGGTACATCTAGTTCTAGATCCTTGAGGAATTGCCATACTGTTTTCCATAATGTTTGAACTAGTTTACAATCCCACCAACAGTGTAAAAGTGTTCCTATTTCTCCACATCCTCTCCAACACCTGTTGTTTCCTGATTTTTTAATGATTGCCATTCTAACTGGTGTGAGATGGTATCTCATTGTGGTTTTGATTTGCATTTAATTGTGATGTTAGAGTGTCAATTTTAGATCGTTCCAGCTTTCTCTTGTGGGTATTTAGTGCTATAAATTTCCCTCTACACACTGCTTTAAATGTGTCCCAGAGATTCCGGTATGTTGTATCTTTGTTCTCATTGGTTTCAAAGAACATCTTTATTTCTGCCTTCATTTCATTATGTACGCAGTAGTCATTCAGGAGCAGGTTGTTCAGTTTCCATGTAGTTGAGTGGTTTTGATTGAATTTCTTAGTCCTGAGTTCTAGTTTGATTGCACTGTGGTCTGAGAGACAGTTTGTTATAATTTCTCTTCTTTTACATTTGCTGAGGAGTGCTTTACTTCCAATTATGTGGTCAATTTTGGAATAAATGTGATGTGCTGAGAAGAATGTATATTCTGTTGATTTGGGGTGGAGAGTTCTATTGATGTCTATTAGGTCTGCTTGGTGCAGAGATGAGTTCAATTCCTGGATATCCTTGTTAACTTTCTGTCTCGTTGATCTGTCTAATGTTGACAGTGGAGTATTGAAGTCTCCCATTATTATTGTATGGGAGTCTAAGTCCCTTTGTAAGTCTCTAAGGACTTGCTTTATGAATTTGGGTGCTCCTGTATTGGGTGCATATATATTTAGGATAGTTAGCTCTTCCTGTTGAATTGATCCCTTTACCATTAGGTAATGGCCTTCTTTGTCTCTTTTGATCTTTGATGGTTTAAAGTCTGTTTTATCAGAGACTAGGATTGCAACCCCTGCTTTCTTTTGTTCTCCATTTGCTTGGTAGATCTTCCTCCATCCCTTTATTTTGAGCCTATGTATGTCTCTGCATGTGAGATGGGTCTCCTGAATACAGCAGACTGATGGGTCTTGACTCTTTATCCAGTTTGCTAATCTGTTTCTTTTAAGGGAGCATTTAGTCCATTTACATTTAGGATTAATATTGTTATGTATGCACTTGATCCTGCCATTATGATATTAACTGGTTATTTTGCTCGTTAGTTGATGCAGTTTCTTTCTAGCCTCGATGGACTTTACATTTTTGCATGTTTTTGCAATGGCTGGTACCGGTTGTTCCTTTCCATGTTTAGGGCTTCCTTCAGGGTCTCTTGTAAGGCAGGCCTGGTGGTGACAAAATCTATAAGCATTTGCTTATCTGTAAAGGATTTTATTTCTCCTTCACTTATGAAACTTAGTTTGGCTGGATATGAAATTCTGGGTTGAAAATTCTTTTCTTTAAGAATGTTGAATATTGGCCCCCACTCTCTTCTGGCTTGTAGAGTTTCTGCCGAGAGATCTGCTGTTAGTCTGATGGGCTTCCCTTTGTGGGTAACCCGACCTTTCTCTCTGGCTGCCCTTAAGATTTTTTCCTTCATTTCAACTTTGGTGAATCTGACAATTATGTGTCTTGGAGTTGCTCTTCTGGAGGAGTATCTTTGTGGCGTTCTCTGTATTTCCTGAATTTGAATGTTGGCCTGCCCTACTAGGTTGGGGAAGTTCTCCTGGATGATATCCTGAAGAGTGTTTTCCAACTTGGTTCCATCTTCCCCATCACTTTCAGGCACCCCAATCAGACGTAGATTTGGTCTTTTTACATAACCCCATACTTCTTGCAGGCTTTGTTCATTTCTTTTTCTTCTTTTTCCTTTTGGTTTCTCTTCTCGCTTCATTTCATTCATTTGATCCTCAATCGCTGATACTCTTTCTTCCAGTTGATCGAGTCAGTTACTGAAGCTTGTGCATTTGTCGCGTATTTCTCGTGTCATGGTTTTCATCTCTGTCATTTCGTTTATGACCTTCTCTCCATTAATTAGTCTAGCTGTCAATTCTTCCACTATTTTTTCAAGATTTTTAGTTTCTTTGCGCTGGGTACGTAATTCCTCCTTTAGCTCTGAGAAGTTTGATGGACTAAAGCCTTCTTCTCTCATCTCGTCAGTCATTCTCTGACCAGCTTTGATCCGTTGCTGGCGATGGGCTGCGCTCCTTTGCAGGGGGAGATGCGCTCTTATTTCTTGAATTTCCAGCTTTTCTGCCCTGCTTTTTCCCCATCTTTGTGGTTTTATCTGTCTCTGGTCTTTGATGATGGTGACTTACTGATGGGTTTTTGGTATAGGTGTCCTTCCTGTTTGATAGTTTTCCTTCTAACAGTCAGGACCCTCAGCTGTAAGTCTGTTGGAGATTGCTTGAGGTCCACTCCAGACGCTGTTTGCCTGGGTATCAGCAGCAGAGGTTGCAGAAGATAGAATATTGCTGAACAGTGAGTGTACCTGTCTGATTCTTACTTTGGAAGCTTCCTCTCAGGGGTGTACTCCACCCTGTGAGGTGTGGGGTGTCAGACTGCCCCTAGTGGGGGATGTCTCCCAGTTAGGCTACTCAGGGGTCAGGGACCCACTTGAGCAGGCAGTCTGTCCCTTCTCTGATCTCACCCTCCATGTTAGGAGATCCACTGCTCTCTTCAAACCTGTCAGACAGAGTTGTTCGCGTCTGCAGGTTTCTGCTGCTTTTTTTGTTGTTGTTGTTTAGCTGTGCCCTGTCCCCAGAGGTGGAGTCTACAGAGACAGGCAGGCTTGCTTGAGATGCTGTGAGCTCCACCCAGTTTGAGCTTCCCAGTGGCTTTGTTTACCTACTTAAGTCTCAGCAATGGTGGGTGCGCCTCCCCCAGCCTCGCTGCTGCCTTGTGGTTAGATCGCAGACTGCTGTGCTAGCAATGAGGGAGGCTCCGTGGGCATGGAACCCTCCTGGCCAGGTGTGGGTATAATCTCCTGGTGTGCCCGTTTGCTTAAAGCACAGTATTGGGGTGGGAGTTACCCGATTTTCCAGGTGTTGTGTGTCTCAGTTCCCCTGCCTAGGAAAAGGGATTCCCTTCCCCCTTGGGCTTTCCAGGTGAGGCAATGCCTTGCCCTGCTTCAGGTCTCGCTGATTGGGCTGCAGCAGCTGACCAGCACCGATTGTCCGGCACTCCCTAGTGAGATGACCCCAGTACCTCAGTTGAAAATGCAGAAATCACCGGTCTTCTGTGTCACTCGTGCTGGGAGTTGGATACTAGAGCTGTTCCTATTTGGCCATCTTCTGTCAAAGAATTTTATAGAAATAAAATTGCTGAAAGAATGTGATGTACAAAAGCTGCAGAGGTAGAAACAGGTTAATAAAAACATCTCTGTGTGAGAGGAGAATTCGATTTGATTTGACCCTGAACTGGGGGAGAGGGCGCTTAAGGGTCTGGTTCGACTTCCACAATTTCCATAAAGTGAAAACAAGGCAGTGAATTACAAGGAGCAGAAAGCCTGATAGAACAAGGAGAGCATTTTTCACTTTTGTTTAATGTTTACATTCTGTGACTGTGTAATTTCCATGGAACATGACAAAGCAACAATTATTTTGGAGGAAGATGTGGTGGAATACAAACATAACTTTCATAACCAGGCTTGTGCACCTCTCAGCAGTCCCATAATCATAGAGCTTAGCAAGTGCCTTTGTTTTAAAGTTCATAAAAGCAGGTTGCTGTGTGGAAATTTAAAAAAACTAACCACTGATGTGGGAATAAGACTCCGTAGTTTCTTGTCTCTGTCACAGCCATGACCACTGGAGTCCAACCTCAGATTTTTAATAAATTTCTGTGGAAAATGGCCCCTTGTACACTCAGATAATTCACCTTGATATCACTGCATGGACAACAGCATATGTATGATGGAAACAGGACAAGCTCTATGTTTCTGTTTTCCAACCTAATCATGTGCTAAAATGTTCATAAGATTCTGTTCCATTAATAAGAATGCAAATTAATGCATACATAAGGGAGATTCAGTCTTACTTCTAGATTCTTTATGCATTGAAAAAACCTTGATCTTTATTACCTTTGATGTGCTCTTAAATGGAAAGTTAATTCAATGGCCACACTTGCCGTATATTTGAAACCTTTTTTTTTTTTTTAAGAAAGTGGATGCATTACCTGGAGGCTTCATTCTCCCAATAAAGCTTTTTCCATCCAAAGCTGCCATTAATGAGGATTATCAGTTTAAAGACAGGCTCATCAATAAGGCTAAGGGTATCCAAAAGTCTGAATTTTTCAGAAGTGGAAACAAAAATAGTGGAATCAGGGAAACAGCATTCAATGAGCCTTTTAACTGAGAGGTGATCTCTCTCTTTTTTTTTAATTTATTTTATTTTATTTTATTTTTTTTATTATTATTATCATTATACTTTAAGTTCTAGGGTACATGTGCATAACGTGCAGGTTTGTTACATATGTATACCTGTGCCATGTTGGTGTGCTGCACCCATCAACTCATCAGCACCCATCAACTCGTCATTTACATCAGGTATAACTCCCAATGCAATCCCTCCCCCCTCCCTCCTCCCCCCTCCCCGTGATTCCCCATCATCATCTAGGCTGGAGTTCCCTAACATTTATGTTAATAGGAGCTATTTTTAATTTTCCCTATGGTTTTAAGATTTGTAATGTAGAGGACTTGCAGATTTATATATCTGGAGAAAAAAATACAGAAAATGAAATCTGAGTAAAGATAGATGTAAGGCCTTAGTATTTGAATACATCAGGGCAAGAAAAGATACCGTCAATTTTTCTGTCATCCTCTCTGGTCACTGATGACTTGACTAGTGCAATTGGCTTGAAATTATGCCAAATAAAATTTTAATACCCACTGACCTGCTATTTTGAGATTCCATAAGCTAAGTTTCTTTGTTAACTGTTTGTGTAACAGGTTCGGAACACCAAGCCCAGAAAACCTGTGTAATAAGTAGCAATGGAGATAAACTCTTAGCAACCAGATAATACTCATTGCAAGCCACTGCTCACATCTTCACAAATGATTTTGATCCTCAAAGGTGGTCCAATCCCACCTATCAAAAATGTTTAGTAGAGTCCTTACTGTATTCACCACAGAGATGTCTGGCTCCAAATACATGAATGCTGCCTCAAAGATAGGTTCTAATAAATGGTTCTATTTAGACAAGGTGAAGATTAAGATTACTTTGGCTTTTTCTTTTATTATTATACTTTAAGTTCTACAGTACATGTCCATAACGTGCAGGTTTGTTACATATGTATACTTGTGCCATGTTGGTGTGCTGCACCCATCAACTCGTCAGCACCCATCAATTCGTCATTTATATCAGGTATAACTCCCAATGCAATCCCTCCCCCCTCCCCCCTCCCCATGATAGGCCCCAATGTGTGATGTTCCCCTTCCTGAGTTCATGATGTCATTGTTTGGTTCCCACCTATGAGTGAGAACATGCAGTGTTTGGTTTTCTGTTCTTGTGATAGTTTGCTAAGAATGATGGTTTCCAGCTGCATCCATGTCCCTACAAAGGATGCAAACTCATACTTTTTTATGGCTGCATAATATTCCATGGTGTATATGTGCCACATTTTCTTAATCCAGTCTGTCACAGATGGACATTTGGGTTGATTCCAAGTCTTTGCTATTCTGAATAGTGCCACAATAAACATACGTGTGCATGTGTCTTTATAGCAGCACAATTTATACTCCTTTGGGTATATACCCAGTAGTGGATGGTTGGGTCATATGGTACATCTAGTTCTAGATCCTTCAGGAATCGCCATACTGTTTTCCATAATGGTTGAAATAGTTTACAATCCCACCAACAGTGTAAAAGTGTTCCTATTTCTCTAATTCCTCTCCAGCACCTGTTGTTTCCTGACTTTTTAATGATTGCCATTCTAATTGGTGTGAGATGGTATCTCATTGTGGTTTTGATTTGCATTTCTCTGATGGCCAGTGATGATGAGCATTTTTTCATGTGTCTGTAGGCTGTATGAATGTCTTCTTTTGAGAAATGTGTATTCATCTCCTTTGCCCACATTTTGATGGGGTTGTTTGTTTTTTCTTGTAAATTTGTTTGAGTTCTTTGTAGATTCTGGATATTAGCCCTTTGTCAGATGAGTAGATTGTAAAAATTTTCTCCCATTCTGTAGGTTGCCTGTTCACTCTGATGATAGTTTCTTTTGCTGTGCAGAAGCTCTTTAGTTTAATTAGATCCCATTTGGCAATTTTGATTTTTGCTGCCATTGCTTTTGGTGTTTTAGACATGAAGTCCTTGCCCATGCCTATGTCCTGAATGGTACTACCTAGGTTTTCTTCTAGGGTTTTCATGCTTTTAGGTCTAACATTTAAGTCTCTAATCCATCTTGAATTAATTTTCGTATAAGGAGTAAGGAAAGGATCCAGTTTCAGCTTTCTACTTATGGCTAGCCAATTTTCCCAGCACCATTTATTAAATAGGGAATCCTTTCCCCATTTCTTGTTTCTCTCAGGTTTGTCAAAGATCAGATGGCTGTAGATGTGCGGTATTATTTCTGAGGACTCTGTTCTGTTCCATTGGTCTACATCTCTATTTTGGTACCAGTACCATGCTGTTTTGGTTACTGTAGACTTGTAGTATTGTTTGAAGTCAGGTAGCGTGATGCCTCCAGCTTTGTTCTTATGACTTAGGATTGTCTTGGCAATGCGGGCTCTTTTTTGGTTCCATATGAACTTTAAAGCTGTTTTTTCCAATTCTGTGAAGAAACTCATTGGTACCTTGATGGGGATGGCATTAAATCTATAAATAACCTTGGGCAGTATGGCCATTTTCACGATATTGATTCTTCCTATCCATGAGCATGGTATGTTCTTCCATTTGTTTGTATCCCCTTTTATTTCACTGAGCAGTGGTTTGTACTTCTCCTTGAAGGGGTCCTTTACATCCCTTGTAAGTTGGATTCCTAGGTATTTTATTCTCTTTGAAGCAATTGTGAATGGAAGTTCATTCATGATTTGGCTCTCTGTCTGTCTGTTACTGGTGTATAAGAATGCTTGTGATTTTTGCACATTAATTTTGTATCCTGAGACTTTGCTGAAGTTGCTTATCAGCTTAAGGAGATTTGGGGCTGAGACAATGGAGTTTTCTAAATATACAATCATGTCATCTGCAAACAGGGACAATTTGACTTCTTCTTTTCCTAACTGATTACCGTTTATTTCTTTCTCTTGCCTGATTGCCCTAGCCAGAACTTCCAACACTATGTTGAATAGGAGTGGTGAGAGAGGGCATCCCTGTCTTGTGCCAGTTTTCAAAGGGAATTTTTCCACTTTTTGCCCATTCAGTATGATATTGGCTGTGGGTTTGTCATAAATAGCTCTTATTATTTTGAGGTACGTTACATCAATACCAAATGTATTGAGCGTTTCTAGCATGAAGGGCTGTTGAATTTTGTCAAAAGCCTTTTCTGCATCTATTGTGATAATCATGTGGTTCTTGTCTTTGGTTCTGTTTATATGCTGGATTACGTTTATTGATTTGCGAATGTTGAACCAGCCTTGCATCCCAGGGATGAAGTCCATTTGATCATGGTGGATAAGCTTTTTGATGTGCTGCTGAATCCGGTTTGCCAGTATTTTATTGAGGATTTTTGCATCGATGCTCATCAGGGATATTGGTCTAAAATTTTCTTTTTTTGTTGTGTCTCTGCCGGGCTTTGGTATCAGGATGATGTTGGCCTCATAAAACGAGTTAGGGAGGATGCCCTCTTTTTCTATTGATTGGAATAGTTACAGAAGGAATGGTACCAGCTCCTCCTTGTACCTCTGGTAGAATTCAGCTGTGAATCCATCTGGTCCTGGACTTTTCTTGGTGGGTAGGCTATTAATTATTGCCTCAATTTCAGAGCCTGCTATTGGTCTATTTAGGCATTCAACTTCTTCCTGGTTTAGTCTTGGAAGAGTGTAAGTGTCCAGGAAATTAACCATTTCTTCTAGATTTTCTAGTTTATTTGTGTAGAGGTGTTTATAGTATTCTCTGATGGTAGTTTGTATTTCTATGGGGTCCGTTGTGATATCCCCTTTATCATTTTTTATTGCGTCTATTTGATTCTTCTCTCTTTTCTTCTTTATTAGTCTTGCTAGCAGTCTGTCAATTTTGTTGATTTTTTCAAAAACCAACTCCTGGATACATTGATTTTTTGGAGGCTTTTTTGCGTCTCTATCTCCTTCAGTTCTGCTCTGATCTTAGTTATTTCTTGCCTTCTGCTAGCTTTTGAATGTGTTTGCTCTTGCTTCTCCAGTTCTTTTAATTGTGATGTTAGAGTGTCAATTTTAGATCTTTCCACCTTTCTCTTGTGGGCATGCAGTGTTATAAATTTCCCTCTACACATTGCTTTAAATGTGTCCCAGAGATTCTGGTATATTGTATCTTTGTTCTCATTGGTTTCAAAGAACATCTTTATTTCTGCCTTCATTTCGTTATGTATCCAGTAGTCATTCAGGAGCAGGTTGTTCAGTTTTCATGTAGTTGAGCAGTTTTGATTGAGTTTCTTAGTCCTGAGTTCTAGTTTGATTGCACTGTGGTCTGAGAGACAGTTTGTTATAATTTCTCTTCTTTTACATTTGCTGAGGAGTGCTTTACTTCCAATTATCTGGTCAATTTTGGAATAAGTGTTACGTGGTGCTGAGAAGAATGTATATTCTGTTGATTTGGGGTGGAGAGTTCTATAGATGTCTATTAGGTCCGCTTGGTGCAGAGATGAGTTCAATTCCTGGATATCCTTGTTAACTTTCTGTCTCGTTGATCTGTCTAATGTTGACAGTGGAGTGTTGAAGTCTCCTATTATTATTGTATGGGAGTCTAAGTCTCTCTGTAAGTCTCTAAGGACTTGCTTTATGAATTTGGGTGCTCCTGTATTGGGTGCATATATATTTAGGATAGTTAGCTCTTCCTGTTGAATTGATCCCTTTACCATTAGGTAATGGCCTTCTTTGTCTCTTTTGATCTTTGATGGTTTAAAGTCTGTTTTATCAGAGACTAGGATTCCAACCCCTGCTTTTTATTGTTCTCCATTTGCTTGGTAGATCTTCCTCCTTCCCTTTATTTTAAGCCTATGTATGTCTCTGCATGTGAGATGGGTCTCCTGAATACAGCAGACTGATGGGTCTTGACTCTTTATCCAGTTTGCCATTCTGTGTCTTTTAATTGGAGCATTTAGTCCATTAACATTTAAGGTTAATATTGTTATGTGTGAACTTGATCCTCCCATTATGATATTAACTGGTTATTTTGCTTGGTAGTTGATGCAGTTTCTTCCTAGCCTCAATGGTCTTTACATTTTGGCATGCTTTTGCAATGCCTGGTACTGGTTGTTCCTTTCCATGTTTAGGGCTTCCTTCAGGGTCTCTTGTAAGGCAGGCCTGGTGGTGACAAAATCTCTAAGCATTTGCTTATCTGTAAAGGATTTTATTTCTCCTTCACTTATGAAACTTAGTTTGGCTGGATATGAAATTCTGGGTTGAAAATTCTTTTCTTTAAGAACTTTGAATACTGGCCCCCACTCTCTTCTGGCTTGCAGAGTTTCTGCCGAGAGATCTGCTATTAGTCTGATGGGCTTCCCTTTGTGGGTAACCCGACCTTTCTCTCTGGCCGCCCTTAAGATTTTTTCCTTCATTTCAACTTTGGTGAATTTGGTAATTATGTGTCTTGGAGTTGCTCTTCTTGAGGAGTATCTTTGTGGCGTTCTCTGTATTTCCTGAATTTGAATGTTGGCCTTCCCTACTAGGTTGGAGAAGTTCTCCTGGATGATATCCTGAAGAGTGTTTTCCAACTTGGTTCCATCTTCCCCATCACTTTCAGGCACCCCAATCAGACGTTGATTTGGTCTTTTTACATAATCCTATAATTCTAGCTATCAATTCTTCCACTCTTTTTTCAATATTTTTAGTTTCTTTGCGCTGGGTATGTAATTCCTCCTTTAGCTCTAAGAAGTTTGATGGACTGAAGCCTTCTTCTCTCATTTCGTCAAAGTCATTCTCTGACCAGCTTTGATCCGTTGCTGGCGATGAGCTGCGCTCCTTTGCAGGGGGAGATGCGCTCTTATTTCTTGAATTTCCAGCTTTTCTACCTGGCTTCTTCCCCATCTTCGTAGTTTTATCTGCCTCTGGTCTTTGATGATGGTGACGTACTGATGGGGTTTTGGTATAGGTGTTCTTACTGTTTGATAGTTTTCCTTCTAATAGTCAGGACCCTCAGCTGTAAGTCTGTTGGAGATTGCTTGAGGTCCACTCCAGACCCTGTTTGCCTGGGTATCTGCAGCAGAGGTTGCAGAAGAAAGAATATTGCTGAACAGCGAGTGTAGCTGTCTGATTCTTACTTTGGAAGCTTCCTCTCAGGGGTGTACTCCACACTGTGAGGTGTGGGGTGTCAGACTGCCCCTAGTGGGGGATGTCTCCCAGTTAGGCTACTCAGGGGTCAGGGACCCACTTGAGCAGGCAGTCTGTCCATTCTCAGATCTCCCCCTCCATGTTGGGAGATCCACTGCTCTTTTCAAAGCTGTCAGACAGAGTCGTTCGCATCTGCACAGGCCTCTGCTGCTTCCCCTTTTGTTGTTTAGCTGTGCCCTGTCCCCAGAGGTGGAGTCTTCGGAGACAGGCAGGCTTCCTTGAGCTGCTGTGAGCTCCACCCAGTTCGAGCTTCCCAGAGGCTTTGTTTACCTACTTAAGCCTCACCAATTGCAAGCGCCCCTCCCCCAGCCTCGCTGCTGCCTTGCGGTTAGATCGCAGACTGCTGTGCTAGCAATGAGGGAGGCTCCGTGGCCGTGGGACCCTTCCGGCCAGGTGTGGGTATAATCTCCTGGTGTGCCCGTTTGCTTAAAGCCCAGTATTGGGGTGGGAATTACCCGATTTTCCAGGTGTTGTGTGTCTCAGTTCTCCTGGCTAGGAAAAGGGATTCCCTTCCCCCTTGTGCTTCCCAGGTGAGGCTATGCCTCGCCCTGCTTCAGCTCTCGCTGGTCGGGCTGCAGCAGCTGACCAGCACCAATTGTCCGGCACTCCCCAGGGAGATGACCCCAGTACCTCAGTTGAAAATGCAGAAATCACCGGTCTTCTGTGTCACTCGTGCTGGGAGTTGGAGACTGGAGCTGTTCCTATTCAGCCATCTTGCTCTCCCCCCTATTAGATTACTTTGGCATTCTTATATACTCAACACTTAATTATCCGTATTAATAAAGGAATCAAGGGGATAAGAGTTCAAAATTAAGGATAATACAAATGTAATTTATATTTGGCTTTAGTATTCATTATGTGATTTTGAGGGTGAGCAAATTAACTTTCTAATTATAATTTGGCTTTTCAGAATGAGTTTTTATTCTCAATTGGCTCGCGTTGAAAGCCAGCTAGTGGTGTGCTAGAAGTCAAATTAAATTTGACCTGGAATTTATAAGTTTCTGCAAATGACTCGCCCATAAATTATCAAAGTTGATTTGTTCTGCCTCACAGAGGCGGTCCAGACTGTACCAATAGCCTATGGAGAGCCATGGTTTAAGGTAAATTGCATAGATTCAGAATCAGATATAGTATCTGATATCACAGACTTCAAGACAAGAGTATCACTTGAGAAACTAATTTCAACAGGAAGGCATAACAATTCAAAACTTACATCTAATAGCATAGCCCCAAAATAGCCCCAAAATATGTAAAGTAAAAAAGGTCTCAGAACTAAAAGAATAAATGGACTATCACGTTCACAAGGGTTTCTGTTAATTCTCTATCCATGGCAAGTTGGCACTTTCCTCTAGGGTGGGATGCCCTCACCTCACATCTTCTGCTCAGTATTCTCCATCCTCTGTTCTCCTAAGGCACTGTCTCCCTCTTCAGTTGAACTATTTTCTTTTCCTGGATATTTTGGGCCTGAAGCTTTAGATACCAGGACTCTAATTAGCAGAAACCCTTGTGAGCAAGATGACAGTTTTCATCAAAGCGAAAGAGTTCTCCAAAAGGTAAATTAAGAAAGAGGGTAAGGTATGTATTTAGTGGCTTCCTCCTAGAAGGAAAAAGAAGAACTTGAAAGATTTGTGAAAATCCAAGTCAGAGTCATCCTTCCACAGATTCCAGTGCTACCTAAAAATGGAGCCATCTTCACTCACAGTCGAGACATTAAAACACAGGGAAGCATTACACTTGCTGGTTTAATCTTAGAGAAGTAGCTGAGGCATGGTTATGGACTGCATGCATGGAAGGGAAGTCAGGCCAAGGAGGAGCTCTAAGCCTAGTAGAGCTCAGAAATGAACATTTCTAGAACTATAGGACTTTCTCCTACCTTGAGCAGAGAGCAGTGATGTGTTCATATCCTGCAGCCAACAGCCACCTCTGAGGAACAGAGGTCTGTCTGATCATGGACAGGAGAGTCAGAAAAAGAGACAGACTACCCAAGAAAATTGTGAAATTCAAGGATAGCCAGCTTTGTCTGAGGCATCCCCATTCCATTCCCTCAGGTTTCCTGTCATCCCAGCCAAGTGCTGCCAAGTATGCTGGTGCTTCTGGCCTCCCTCACCCTGTGTCCCTGTATAAACTGAAACACAAAATAAAAATAACCACCATCCAGACATTAGTTACCAATGCAATAAAGAATCAAGAATAGCTATACAGCAGTAGCTTAGAGACCACAACTAGTTGAAATAGTGCACTAGAGCACTTATTTTAATGCTGATGTTTGCATAGTACCACACTGTGTATAACTTAGAGTGTAAATGTCTTGGGAATGGTAGGGCAATGGGGACTATTGATGGAAATATCTTGGTATGAGATAGTGTGCTAAACCATAGTTATCTTACAAATGATGTTTTCTCTACCTCCATTTGCATTCATGGAAAAAAAAATGAGTAATTGAGATTATCACTTTTACCAGCTACCATCATTTGTTGAATTGAGCACAAAAAGTCAAACAGTCTATCATAGGTTCTCACATTTTAGAATCTATAGAAGACAATATTGTTAGGGTCTAAACCCTGTTAGCTTGGACAATGAATATGAACAAAACACTTTGAGATTGTTCCTTATTTTAATCTTCAATGAGCAAATAATTGCTATCTAAAAGTGTGTCTATTCGTAACCAATTTTGTACAAGGAACGGTTGTGAGGATAGAATGAGGAAATACTGTGAAACAGCTGGGGACTCTTAACACTCAACTCGAAGGACAAAGGATGTTATTACTTATTCAGCTGAGCTATTGGGATTTTATTAGTGCCTCTACTCACACACACACAGGAACACATACACACGTGGATACACACAGTGTGTAGATGTACATAAAGTAGAAAATACACAGAAATGACTGAGTGGAATCAAAATTTAGGAGATGACATCAAGAACACTATAAGTGGATATTGTAGAAAAGTTATTTTTCAACTCACTCAAGTCTATCTGAAACACAAAAATTGTTTGATTAAATGGAGCAGCCAAACTTGAGGCAGGCAAAGATATAGTCTAAGAGACATTTTAAAAGAATAATTGGAAGGGTAACAGTTGTCAAAGCAGAAAGAGGCTAAAATAATGGCTCGGGGTTTACTTAAAGTGTCTGGGCACCTAAGAGGCCCAGAACAATGATGAAATCATAACAGGTTCTCAATAAATGTTGTGTATTTGTATTGCAATCAAAATTTTGTCAGATTCAATTTGCTCTCCCCAAGCAGTCAATGTTCTAGCAGAGTTAGAGTTTTATCACTCTTAGTAATACAAAGTTATGTTGTTGCCTAAGGTATAATGTTAAAATAAATTTTGCTTTGATTATTTATAAAATATATATGTTTTGGGAAGGCTGTAATATATATTTGATATACATTTTGGACCCTAATGATTTTCCTAAGCTTCTATAATCTTCAGTCCAAATATATCTGATCTCAGTCTTCACCCAGTAAATTGCATTTGTAGTAATAGTTTAAAAAGAAAAGAAATTGTAGGATACTATTTGTAGCTTCAAAGATAATTATGCCACTTAACATTTTTATGATGCTTTATAATTTACAAAGGGCTTTCACTAACCTATTATAATTTCTCACCTTTTCTTATGTTTCTGTTTCCTGGTTTTGAAATGCCTACAACACAATACACCAAGACAGGCCTAATTACACCAAAACTGCATATAAAAAACTGCAGCTGAATAATTAAACAAAGCAATTCTTCTCAAAATTTTATGACAAAAATCACTAAAGTCAGAGGTAGATAAATCCTCAGAATCTGAGAATATAATCCAAAGCAATCTAGCAAGATAAAAAATTACTCTTTAGGTATCCTACTTTATTTTTACATATTTTTCCAATTTCTGGACCTGGGTAGGATGTAATAGGTAGAAACAAGCTCACACAACAATTATGGAAAAAAATAGATCAAAGTAAGTAATCAACATCACTGTAAAAGTCATGTTGTTAATGGCATTGAATATCTATTGAAGCAAAGAAGACTAACTGAATTTAATATGACAGAGGATAAAGTCTTAGGTGAGCTGATACGAATGCTTCTTTTCTACCTTGGAGGCATCTGTTTGATTTAAAATTGAACTTGCTATAGGAGAAAATGTCTTTTGGGAAAAGAGAAACAAGTGGAGTTTTTGATAACTTCATAGGGGCTGGAATGTGAATTGGAATCTAGAGGATCACCAAGATCATATCCCAGTTTTCTGAATGAGAAATTTATTGAATCCAGGAGTAGGATGAGAGGCTAGAGGGCTAAGAAGAAAAGGCAACATAAAGTCACCCACAATTTCTGGTGCTTAAGAAACAAAGTCTGGCTTTGCGGAGCAACCTACAACAAACATTCAACAAGTTTCATCTTTGAGACATTTGGAACCAAAAGAAAATGAAGTATAAGCTCAAGACAGCCTTAACACAGGCCTAATTAAACTTATTTGCCCATCACTCTCTGGAGAAAAATAAAATCATCAACATTTATTCTTTTATACACAAATCCTGTGCATAGTAAATACATATATATTAGATATGTGAAAAGATAAGAAATGTGACAAATAGTCAAGAGGAAAAAAAACACTAAAGCAGATCCACAGGTGATAGACAGAGTTAAGACTTTAAATAATATAAATGTTAAAACAAGAGATAAAAATGAAGGAAAAGACAACTTCAACAAATAATTGGAATCAATAACACAAATAAACACTCCAGAACTGAGAAATACAATAAATAAAATTAAAAATTTATTAGACACATTAGCAGGTTTGGCAGAACAGAAAACAATTAAACTCAAAGATAAGTCAATAAAAAAATATATAATTGAAACACAGACCAAAAAAATAGAGCAGAGACTAAGAGACAGGTAGGACATAGTCAAATGGTTAGACATTCATGTAATTGAAGTCCCAGGACAGAAAAGAAAATGAAGCTGAAATATTATTTCTGGAGATGATGGCTAAAAATTTCCCAAAACTGATAAAAATAAATATCAAATTAACATATTTCAGCTGTGCTGGTAACCCCAAGTAGTATAAATATAAAAGAATCACATCTAGGCACATCCTCATATAACTGCAGACAAGAAAACTAGATGCAACACACTCAGATATAAAAATAATTTTGCAACTTTTTTAAACAAAATCAAAGAAACAAGACAATAAAATGATATCTTTAAGGTTCTGGGGGAAAAAAATCTACCACCTTAGAATTCTAACCCTAGTGAAAATATTCCTCAAATGTGGATATATTTTCAGACAGACTCCACCCCCCCCAAAAAAAAGTAAAGAAGTCATATTCAGCAGACTAACACTGTAATACACCAAATTCCCCAGAGGTAAAATAAACCTAGATAGAAGCATTATTAAGAACACCAGAAAATAAATATTTGGGTAAATATAAAATGTTGCTCTTTAAATCGGCAATAGAGAGTGTCTTGGGGAGTTTTAACATAGGTAAAAGTAAAATACGTGACAATAATACCCAAAGGATAGAAAGGGGTAACCATATTTAAAGTCTTCAAGGTTCTTGCATTTTGGAGAGGAAATGGTAAAAATACTAATAAGGTAGACTCTAATTAATCAAACATATTTTAATCTCAAAAGCAGTTGTCTGCAAATCATAGCCTACGAACAAATCTGGCTAGCAACTTAGTTTTATAAAGTTTTATTGGCACACAACCACAGCTATTTGTTTACCTGTTATCCATGTTAGCTTTTACATTACAACTGCAGGGTTGAGTAGTTTCCCAGAGATCACATAGCTCCCAACAACAAAATATTTTCAGAAAAAGTTTGCAGACCCCTATTCTAAAGAAATAAAAATTAAAAAGTCCACGACTCAAAAAGTTGACAGAGAAGGTAAAATGGAATTAGAAGACATGATTAGGACAAGAAAAGGCAGGAAAGAAAGAATACATAAAGATAGGATTAAAGCAAAAACAACTGATAAAATGGTAGACATATACCTAACCAACAATAATAGACTAAATACTTCAAAGAAAAGAAACCAGCCTGAGCAACATGGTGAAACCCTGTTTCTACAAAAAATTAGCCAGGCATGGTGGCACATGCATGTAGTCCCAGCTACCCAGGAGGCTGAGGTGGGAGGATCAACTGAGCCCTGGAAGTCCAGGCTGCAGTGAGCCGTGATCACACCACTGCACTCTAGCCTGGGCAACAAAGCCAGACTCTGTCAAAAAAAAAAAAAAAAAGGCCAATGATCTTCAGGCTAGATTGAAAAATATGTAACAGAGCAAAAGACACACATTTTAAGACAGGATTGAGAAAGATGTACCAGACCAGAAAGACAAAAAACAACAGCTAGCTAGTATAGCGACATTAGTATCAGACACAATAGACTTCAAGGCTAAAATATTACTATGTAGATAAAGAGTAATTTCAACAGGAAAACATAACAATCCAAAACGTATAATAAAATAGCCACAAAATATGTGAAGCGAAAATGTATCTAAAGGTCTTAAAGAAACTCTAAACTTCTAAAGAACTTAAAGGAGAAATAGACAAAGCATCGATCATAGTTGGAGAATTTAACACACCTTGCTCAGTAACTTAAAGAACACACAGACCAAAAAAACAGTAAGGATATTGAAGATTTAAACAACCTATGTAAACCAAATTGACCTAGTTGACAACCATGAAAGACTATATCAAATGGAACATTTACCAAAATAATCTATATGCTAATCCACAGAACAAGTCTCAAGAAATTCCAAAGGTCTGAAATAATACTGAGGTCTGCTCTCTGACTATCGTGGACTGCTAGGAAAAACATACAGAAAGCTAACAAAAAATAAAATACACTTCCAAAAAATCCATACCTCAAATAAGAAATCATAATGGAAGTTTAAAAATATGTTGAATGGAACCTAATAAAGATATGACATGTCAAAGTGGGATGTAATTAAGGATCTGGTTGTGGGGAAATTTATAGTGTTAAATGCACATAAAATATTGAAAATTAAAATCTGAGCTTTCATTTTAAAAAGCTAGAAAATAGCAAATTAAACCCAAAGAAAGATGAAACAAAAATAGAAGCAGAAAATACAGAAAACAGGTATTATCTTTATCTAACAAATGTGGAAACTCAGGAAGAGAAAAGTAAATTGCCCAGATTGTATTCTTAGCAATAGGCAGCACTATGACTTGAATCCCGGTAGTCTGATACCAGAATTTCTACTTTTAGTGGTTATCTGAACAGATTCACGGAAAGACCCAACCGGGTTTTGAGCAGCACAGCTAAGCAATATTCCACTGTACACTACTGAAGCCAGCACCAATGCTCTCTCCATTTTAGTGTGAAATTCTGCCTCTACTGCTCTGGCCCTGACTACTGATGACTCACCAGTTGTCAACCTGGTCTATATCTGAGCCCACTATACGCAGCCTCACTGTAACTCCTGGCTCTAATCAAAGTTTTAGTTGCAGCCCTGTTGCTAAACGTGTCCTGTCCTGAAAACTGACTCTGGCCACACTCGTACCTCAGAAGCTCAGCCAGTGCTATTCTCCATCTCCCATTGCCTGGACCCACTAGGCAGTAGACCTATCTGTCTCCCACTTTGGCCACAGAATCTACAGAGTAAAACAACAGAGAGAATGCTATACAGAGCTTTTTACGGAGCTGTTTCAAAGAAATTCCAAATAAATTTGAGCAGAAATTTCCTTAAAAGTTGTTCAATGGCATTTTTCTGTAAAATATACATAAAGAAGGCAATTTGTTGCCAATTACCCAAAAAATTAAAGAGTTGGCTTTGGGGTTTTTAGTTTTTGTTTTGCACTGCACGGTTTTTTGGGACACAGTAAATATTAACTAAAAATATTTTGGTATCAGAGTATGTAGTAAAGAATGACCCTGGCCAAAAAAGAGATATGGCCTTTGTCCTGGACTTCTGGGAGGTAATTTCTGAGCCCTTGGAATGTTATGCCTCATAGGAATGTCTTTGTTTGCCTGGGAACATTGAGTCATCCTAGATAATCCAACTATATGACTTAGGGTGAGGGCTGGCTACACCCATGAGGTCTTAGAGTGGGGCCTGGTCACACCAGACAGACCAACAATGTAACAGGGTAGCTGCTTTCTATATACTGTATCAGGTGACCTGGAGGCTGAAGTCAACTACATGGACAATCAATCATGCCTATGCAATGGAGTCCCAATAAAAAGTCTGAACATTGAGGTTCAGTGAGCTTCCCTAGTTGGCAATACCCCATATGTCTTATCCCACATAGATGCTGGGAGATGATATGCCATCGGTAGAAGGTGACAGGAACTCATTTGGAACTCTCCCAGACTCTGCTTTATGTATCTCTTCACTGGGCTAATTTTAATCTATCCTTTTCTCTGTGGTAAACCATAACCATGACTATAATAGCTTTCTGTGAATCTTTCTAGTGAATTATCAAATTGGAGAATTATTTCTGAGAAATCCTCAAGTTTGCATTTGGTGTCTGAAGTAAGGGCAGTCCAGGGGGCTGCATACTGTAAGCTTTGTAGTTGGCCCAAACTTCTCATACAGGGCACAGTCTGACCAAGTTTGCTAGTGTTCTACCAGCCATTTTTAATAAAAAGTCAGTCAAGGCTAGAGACTGTTCATATCACTGTTTTATTAATATGCATCTGCCCTTCCATCCTTTGTCACAGACATGCTTTACTACAACATTAAAATTATATATTCAATGTCAACTGGGCCCCTGTCATTTATATAAACATAGAAACAAAGAAAAAGGTTTGAAAACTGAATCCTTCTACGGCTCCCAAGGTCCCTATTGTCTGATCATTCCATCTTTACACAACTTCTTTCCCTCGTAGAGGTTGATTTAAAGCAGCTTGCTTCCTGCCTGACCACATTCTTTGTTCAGACCTCTATAACTTAATGGATACAACTCCCTTCCCCATCAACTCCTTCCATCCCCTCCTTCCTGTTCAATGTCACCATGTTTCAGAGAAAGAAATCAAGTCATTGCTTCTCCATTATGGAGCCATCATTTATGGCAGTGACCTCACAAGCTTGATAAGGCTTTCAATTAAGTAATATTTATAAAGGAGTCAGAACATTACTTGACACATAGCAGGAAAAATGTTAGCCTTAGCTACTGTTAATATTACTATTACTCCTATTATTGCTATTGCATGGCAGTCATTTTTGACCCCATTTTATAGTGTCTATGACAATTAAATTTTCAATTACATCTATAATTGTTATTCTCTGTTCTATACCCATTACCTTCTGGATTACTGTGCCTTAAGGGCAGGATCCACATCTGTTATTTTCCTTTGGTGATAGAGATTACAGGTACAAAGTAAGTGCCTAATCTTTTGACCTACTGATTATTCTGAGAATATTGGAATGAAAGCACATAATCTACCCATGCTAATGAGGGACGTAATATTTGAATCCCTACAATGTGTCAGTGTGTGTCATTTGTTCTCCAGGGACCTGGGTTTTAGAGTTTTATAAAGATTTCATATTTACAGCCATGACAATTTGTTACTGGAAAATAAGATGAAAGAAACAATAGACATTGAGCTCTCTGCTTCATATTCAATCTGCTCATAAAAGATATACTAGTATTCATCAATATCAAGTTCTCCTTTACATGTCCATCACAGGAAAGACAGTACTTCCCAGTATTTGAAAACTGTTTTGTGACCCCCTTGCTCTCTTCTGTTTCTCTGAGGATTGGTGACATTGCAAATAGTGGAGTCTCTTTCAGTATAGGTCCCAGAGCAAAGCCCAATTCAACTTGCCCTGGACATAAGAGAGAAATAACTGTGGTATTGAATGACTAAGATTTACGGATTAATTTGTCGTGGCACAGAACCTAGTCTCTTCTGGTTGGTACTCTAAGCAAATAGGAAGAAGAAAGAAGTTCAAAATACTTGTATCACTTTATTAACACTGCCTTCTTGTACCGCAATTTTTTTTAAAAAACCACTTGAGTTATGATTGACATACAAAAGCTGTACATGTTTAATGTATACAACATTAGTTTGCAAATGCACTCAAAATCATCAGCACAATCAATTCCATAAACATATGCATCACCTCCAAAAGTTTCTTCTTACCCTCCTGATTTTGTGATAAGGGCACTTAACATAAAAATTTGCTAAGAGGGTAGATATTAAGTGTACAAGTATAGTCAACTATAGTCACTATGCAGTATAGAAATTTCTAAAACTTACTCATCTTGCATAACTACAACTGCCTATCCTTTGACTAATACCTGTTTCCTTCTCCCTTCTAACCCAAGTCTCTGGAAATCACCATCCTTTTCTCTGCTTCTATGAGTTTGGATTCTCCCTGCTTCTATGAGTTTATATTCCTTATAGAAGTGGGACCATGGAGTATTTGTCCTGTGTCAGGCTATTTGATACAATTCTTAAAACAGCAAAGAACCTAGCTAGTTTGTTTTTCTCCCTATAGTTCTACTTTCAGTTTACTTTATTACTTTTATTTCAGTTTAATTTTATTACAGTTCTTTCACTTTACTTTTATTATAAAGAATTCAAACAAGTGTAGAAAATTGTACAGTTAACACAGATACTCACCACCTAATTCCACATTTAACATTTTAGAATATTTGCTTTTTCACTTATCTATCCATGTATCAATCCTCTTCTCCCCTCCATCCACTTACACCTTCTACCTTTTGATGCACTTTAAAGTTAGCGATATCCATAGATTACTTTCCCAATTCTCACACTTCGCACATAACGATAGCCTAAGATTGAATATCCAGGAAGTAATGAGAGAAGTTTTACAATAGATACCTATTAAGTCCCTGTGTGCTACACACCTCAGATACAAATAAGTGAGCTTCAAGGCCAAAACAGCAAGGTATCCAACACTTCCAAACATTTCCCAACACAAACATCCTCTCACCCTCCTTCAAACAGTGAAGATGCTGAGCTGTCCATTTGTAGCATCATTTGTTCTTTCACAGCTGCTTAGAGAAAATGCAGTTCTCAGCTTCAGACACTGAAGTTCAATGAATCAAACATAATGAGTCTGATGTGTCATTGACTAAAACCCAGGAAAAATGCTGTGGGTTCCACACCATTGCCTCCATTAAAGTCATGTCTTGGATTTTTATTATTTTGTTGCTATAGACACTTTAACAAATTGTTGGACATTGTGTTTCCAATAAAAGTTTTCTTTATGCTTTTCCTGTTTTCTCAGGATTCACTGGTAAATTATCTTCAATGATATCATCTCCCAAAAGTAAAGTAGGTTTGAAGAATAACTTAAATATTTTTACACATAACAATACACAAAGACTTGCATAATATAAACAGCACTATTATATACATTCTGTTATCCTCCCCTTCACCTTTTTAGGTATATAAAAAATTGTAGTTGTCATCATCACTATTTTACAAATGAGAAGACAGAATCTCAGATTAAGACTTAGAAGTAATAAGCTATGGATCTGGAGTGCAAACCAAGGCTTCTAGATCCAAATCCCATAATTTTACCTCTATATTTGACGTAAGAATAAAATAAAATAGTGTTTGGGGCAACGAATAGTTCCACTCTATGTGAAATATATAGCTTTGATACACTAACTCAAAATTTTAAATATGTATTGTATTTCATGTACATGTATGCAGATGTGTTGTGTATGCATATACATGCGTGTATATATACGTACATCCATATGTGACAGAAAAATCATTTGGACTGTTCCTTCCACGTGACAAGTTTTGTGCTAAGGGCTTTACAAATATTTTAATTTCATGCTCAGAGAACCCTTGTGTGTTGGGTATTGTCACCCCTAGGGTACAAAGAAAACTGAGGCTGGGTGTAGTTAGGCAATGTGCCCAACGTTGCACTGATAATATGTAGCTAGCACTGTCTGGCTACAAAATTCATGCTCTTGAGCACAATACAATAGTTAGTGGAATCATTTTAAAACACTAGCTAAAAGAAAATTGAATGTGTTCATGTATTACATTTGTGTACCTATTGCCAAAAAAATTGTTAAATTGAACTTTAAAAAGAGGCTGGTTCTTGTCTTTGTTTAGTTTCTCATTTAATTATTATTTATGCCAGGAACATGTTTCAAGCTGGTGATGACGTGATAAACATGACTAGGATTGTCTCTGACTTCAAGAAGCTTGGAGTCTCATGGAGAATGCTAGCAAATAAAAAAAATAAAATAAAGCTAAATTTTTCTCTAGACCTGCTTCACATACAGTCTTTTTCAGGTGTTGATGACTCTGTCTTTCCAGAGGTTCATCTTTGGAGTCATCTTTGATTCATTTTTCTTAGCCCTGTAGTTTATCAACTAATACTGCTAGCTCTACCTACAAAATATATTCATAATCCAAACATTCATTTCTGATTCTACTGCTACTACCCTAGTCCAAGTCACAATAATCTCTCAAGCAGATTACTACAATATTCTCTTAACTGGTTTCACATTTAACTCCCCCCACCAGTCTATTCTCAACACCACAATTAGAAAGATCCTGTTAAAACTAAGTCAGATCCATTCATCTGCTCACAATGTTAGTGGCTACAATTTCTCTCAGGAGAGAAGCTAAAGTCCTCAACCCAATTAAAATATGTATAAAGGATCTCAATAGTTGTATCTCCAAATAATATATAAAATGGCTGACAAGTACATGGAAAGATGTTCATCATAATCAGTTGTCAGGAAAATGCATATCAAAACCACAATGATACCACTTTATACACACTAGGATGGCTCTAATCAAAAAAGACAGATAACAAGTACTGTCAAGAATGTGGCGAGGCCAGGCACAGTGGCTCATGCCTGTAATCCCAGCACTTTGGGAGGCCAAGGCAGGCAGATCACAAGGTCAGGAGTTCGAGGCCAGCCTGACCAACTTGACCAACACAGTGAAACCCCGCCTCTACTAAAAGTACAAAATTTAGCTGGGCGTGATGGTGCACATCTGTAATCCCAGGTACTCAGGAGGCTGAGGCAGGAGAATCACTTGAACCCAGGAGGTGGATGTTGCAGTAAGCCAAGATTGCACCACTGCACTCCAGCCCAGGCAACAGAGAAAACTCTATCTCCAAAAAAAAAAGAAAAAGAAAAAAAAAAACGTGGCAAAACTGCAGAACTCGTACACTGCTGGTGATAGTCTGAAAATGGTGAAACTTCTTTGGAAAACTATCAGTTCCTCAAAAGGTTAAAAACAGTCATAATATGATCCAGTAATTCCACTTGAGTATATTTAAGTATATACTCAAAAGAAATGGAAATATATGTCCACACAAAACCTTGCACATGAATATTAGTAGCCAAATTATTCATAATGGTCAAAATGTGGAAACAAAGGCATGTCAACTGATAAGTGGATAAAATGGAATACAAAACACAAAGACTACCATGAAAATAAATGAAGCTCTGATATGATGTACTATAACATAAACCTTAAAGACAGTACACTAAGTTTTAAAAGCCTATCACAAAAGCCCATATATTTTGATTCCATTTATACCATTTATAGAAAATGTCCAGAATAGACAAATCTATAAAGTTGGGGCTGGGAAGGTTGGTGGCGGATTGGGAGTGATTTCTAATGGACACAGGTTTCTTTTTGGGATGAGGACAATGTCCCAAGATTGATTGTGGTAATGGTTGCACAACTATGAATATACTAAAAACCACTTAATTATATATACCTAAAATGGGTTAATTTTATGAATATGTGAACTATGCCTCAATAAAGTAGTGAGTTGTGTGCCTGGGGGTAGGGGAGGCCTGGATGAACAAAGTCCTTAAAACAGCTTCTGAGGCTCTACATCATCTGGTTGTTTCCTCCACCAGTAGTTCTCTAGTGTATCCAGATTCTCTTTCCCAGTCACTCAGCAGGAGCCAAAGAGGTCTTTTTGCTCTTTCTCAGACATACTACTCATCCTTTAGCCTCAAGACCTTTGCAGTGGCTATTACTCTCCAGAATGCCCTTCTCTGGCATATTGACATGGCTCACTCCTCCACTTCCTTCAAATCTTTGCTAAAATGTCATCTTGTAAGTGTAACCTAGATTGTAATACCTTCCCCACTATGCATAACAAATTCCCCTTATCTTGCTCTATTTTTTCCCCCAGAACATTATCTTTTTGTAGTAAAGCCTTCGGATGCTCGCTCATATCTGATTCTCTTCCCCTTTCAAGCATACAGATGAATTAATCTTCTCTGCACCCAGAACCCACCATCATAGAAACGCAGACATGTGATCAGTTCTGCCCAGTGGGTCATCAGCAGCATTGACATGTGCCATTTCTACACCAAGATATTTAACTGTCAGTACAAGGCCTTCTAGTGATTTCTTCCACAACTGTAGTAATCATGAAGTCAACTTCATTTTCAGATTGAGGTGCTGAAGATCACAGCATTCCAGATTGTAGAAGCACTACAGAGCTGAAAGTTTCCCTGGAGAGTCATCCAGACCTATGGCACATTTTTCATGGGTGATCAGTTTTATGTGAGCTTGCTTGGTACTGCAGCATAGTTTAGCCTATGTTGATGGGTGTATCGAATAGCACTTATTAATTTTTATTGTTCATTTTTTCTTTAGTGTCCTTCCCATCCCACAAAAATGCATGGCATAATGCCAAGAGGTTGCATCTGTTTTGTTACTAATATCTCTCTAACCCCTGAAACACTACCTGGCACATCTTAGATATTTATTAGATGAACAAAATGAAGTAATATGTAAGTTTAAAAAGCCGGCTAGGGGCGGAGCAAGATGGCCGAATAGGAACAGCTCCAGTCTCCAACTCCCAGCCCGAGCGACACAGAAGACCGGTGATTTCTGCATTTTCAACTGAGGTACTGGGGTCATCTCACTAGGGAGTGCCGGACAATCGGTGCTGGTCAGCTGCTGCAGCCTGACCAGCGAGAGCTGAAGCAGGGCGAGGCATCGCCTCACCTGGAAGCGCAAGGGGGAAGGGGATCCATTTTCCTAGCCAGGGGAACTGAGACACACAACACCTGGAAAATCGGGTAACCCCCACACCAATACTGCGCTGTAAGCATACAGGCACACCAGGAGAATATATCCCACACCTGGCCGAGAGGGTCCCACGCCCACGAAGCCTCCCTCACTGCTAACACAGCAGTCTGCCACGATCTATCCGCAAGGCAGCAGCGAGGCTGGGGGAGGGGCGCCCGCCATAGCTGAGGCTTAAGTAGGTAAACAAAGCCGCTGGGAAGCTCGAACTGGGTGGAGCTCACAGCAGCTCAAGGAAGCCTGCCTGTCTCTGTAGTCTCCACCTCTGGGGACAGCGCACAGCTGAAGACCAACAGGGGAAGTAGCGGGAGCCGGTGCAGACGCGAACGACTCTGTCTGACAGCTTTGGGGAGAGCCGTGGATCTCCCAACGCGGAGGTTGAGATCTGAGAACGGACAGACTGCCTGCTCAGGTGTGTCCCTGACCCCTGAGTAGCCTAGCTGGGAGAAATCCCCCACTAGGGGCAGTCTGACACCCCACACCTCACAGGGTGGAGTACACCTCTGAGAGGAAACTTCCAAAGGAAGAATCAGACAGGTACACTCGCTGTTCAGCAATATTCTATCTTCGGCAACCTCTGCTGCTGATACCCAGGCAAACAGGGTCTGGAGTGGACCTCAAGCAATCTCCAACACCAACAGACAGTCCTTTTGACTGTCAGAAGAAAAACTATCAAACAGGAAGGACACCTATACCAAAACCCCATCAGTACATCACCACCATCAAAGACCAGAGACAGATAAAACCACAAAGATGGGGAAGAAGCAGGGCAGAAAAGCTGGAAATTCAAAAAATAAGAGCGCATCTCCCCCCGCAAAGGAGCGCAGCCCATCGCCAGCAACGGATCAAAGCTGGTCAGAGAATGACTTGGACGAGAGGAGAGAAGAAGGCTTCAGTCCATCAAACTTATCAGAGCTAAAGGAGGAATTACGTACCCAGCACAAAGAAACTAAAAATCTTGAAAAAAGAGTGGAAGAATTGACAGCTAGACTAATTAATGCAGAGAAGATCATAACCGAAATGACAGAGATGAAAACCATGACACGAGAAATACGTGACAAATGCACAAGCTTCAGTAACCGACTCGATCAACTGGAAGAAAGAGTATCAGCGATTGAAGATCAAATGAATGAAATGAAGCGAGAAGAGAAACCAAAAGAAAAAAGAAGAAAAAGAAATGAGCAAAGCCTGCAAGAAGTATGGGATTACGTAAAAAGACCAAATCTACGTCTGATTGGGGTGCCTGAAAGTGAGGGGGAAAATGGAACCAAGTTGGGAAACACTCTTCAGGATATCATCCAGGAGAACTTCCCCAACCTAGTAGGGCAGGCCAACATTCAAACTGGTGTTACTGTTACACCAGTAACAGACAAGCAGAGAGCCAAATCAGGAATGAACTTCCATTCACAATTGCTTCAAAGAGAATAAAATACCTAGGAATCCAGCTTACAAGGGATGTAAAGGACCTCTTCAAGGAGAACTACAAACCACTGCTCAGTGAAATCAAAGAGGACACAAACAAATGGAAGAACATACCATGCTCATGGATAGGAAGAATCAATATCGTGAAAATGGCCATACTCCCCAAGGTTATTTATAGATTCAATGCCATCCCCATCAAGCTTCCAATGAGTTTCTTCAGAGAATTGGAAAAAACTGCTTTAAAGTTCATATGGAACCAAAAAAGAGCCCACATTGCCAAGACAATCCTAAGTCAAAAGGACAAAGCTGGAGGCGTCACGCTACCTGACTTCAAACTATACTACAAGGCTACAGTAACCAAAACAGCATGGTACTGGTACCAAAACAGAGATATAGACCAATGGAACAGAACAGAGTCCTCAGAAATAATACCGCACATCTACAGCCATCTGATCTTTGACAAACCTGAGAGAAACAAGAAATGGGGAAAGGATTCCCTATTTAATAAATGGTGCTGGGAAAATTGGCTAGCCATAAGTAGAAAGCTGAAACTGGATCCTTTCCTTACCCCTTATACGAAGATTAATTCAAGATGGATTAGAGACTTAAATGTTAGACCTAATACCATAAAAACCCTAGAAGAAAATCTAGGTAGTACCATTCAGGACATAGGCATGGGCAAGGACTTCATGTCTAAAACACCAAAAGCAACGGCAGCAAAAGCAAAAATTGACAAATGGGATCTAATTGAACTAAAGAGCTTTTGCACAGCAAAAGAAACTACCATCAGAGTGAACAGGCAACCTACAGAATGGGAGAAAATTTTTGCAACCTACTCATCTGACAAAGGGCTAATATCCAGAATCTACAAAGAACTCAAACAAATATACGAGAAAAAAACAAACAACCCCATCAAAAAGTGGGGAAAGGATATGAACAGACATTTCTCAAAAGAAGATATTCATACAGCCAACAGACACATGAAAAAATGCTCATCATCACTCGCCATCAGAGAAATGCAAATCAAAACCACAATGAGATACCATCTCACACCAGTTAGAATGGCAATCATTAAGAAGTCAGGAAACAACAGGTGTTGGAGAGGATGTGGAGAAATAGGAACACTTTTACACTGTTGGTGGGATTGTAAACTAGTTCAACCATTATGGAAAACAGTATGGCAATTCCTCAAGGATCTAGAACTAGATGTACCATATGACCCAGCCATCCCACTACTGGGTATATACCCAAAGGATTATAAATTATTCTACTACAAAGACACATGTACACGTATGTTTATTGCAGCACTATTCACAATAGCAAAGACTTGGAATCAACCCAAATGTCCATCTGTGACAGACTGGATTAAGAAAATGTGGCACATATACACCATGGAATACTATGCAGCCATAAAAAAGGATGAATTTGCGTCCTTTGTAGGGACATGGATGCAGCTGGAAACCATCATTCTTAGCAAACTATCACAAGAACAGAAAACCAAACACCGCATGTTCTCACTCATAGGTGGGAACTGAACAATGAGATCACTTGGACTCGGGAAGGGGAACATCATGCACTGGGGCCTATCATGGGGAGGGGGGAGGGGGGAGGAGGGAGGGATTGCATTGGGGAGTTATACATGATATAAATGATGAATTGATGGGTGCTGACGAGTTGATGGGTGCAGCACACCAACATGGCATAAGTATACATATGTAACAAACCTGCACATTATGCACATGTACCCTAGAACTTAAAGTATAATAAAATAAATAAATAAATAAATAAATAAATAAAAATAAAAAATAAAAAGGCCAAAAAAAATAAAAATAAAAATAAAAATAAAAAAAATAAAAAGCCGGCTATGTGTTGCAGCTCAAATTCCAGCAGTTTAGGAGGCTGAGGGAGGAGGATCAGTTGAGGCCAAGAGTTCGAGACCAATTGGGCAACATAGCAAGACCCCAGTGCTACAAATAAATTTAAAAACTTAGCCAGGCATGGTGGTACATGCCTATAATCCCAGCTACTTGAGAGGTTGAGGTGGGAGGATTGCTTAAGCTCAGGAGTTTGAGAAGCTGCAGTGGCCAAGGTCTCACCACTGTACTCCAGCCTGGGGAGCAGAGTGAGACCCTCTCTCTATATTATATATAAATGTATATTATATATATATATATAATATAAATTTATTTAATATATATTAAATACAATTTCACAAATGTTGTGAAAGGGAAATACTCCAGAGTATTAGCAGGGTGACCTCACCTATTCGGTGGATTAGCTTAGTCTTCTCTAATGAAATGACTTTTAAGCCAAATTCTGAAACAAATCAACAGTAATGAGTTAGGTGATGAGAATTACAGAACCAAGAGGCACTTGTCTTGCAAGGCTCTGAGCAATTACAACTCGGACCAGCGCTAGGAAGGAGTTGCAGTGTCATGAGAGCATATCACGGGAGGATTTGGCCCCTTCAGGGCAAACAGTGTAACAAAAGTCATTGGTAGGAAGGAGGCAAAAATAAAATTAGGGGAAAAAAGGTGAGATCATATACAATCAAATAAATTTGAGGTACAATAATATGTTAACAATTGTGCCAAGGATATAACAGTATATATTGAAGAATTTACAGAAGGCATTATGGAAGAGTGAGAAATGAGCTGGAATTTTAGCTGCCGATGAGGATGAGAGAGCAGAAGAAAGCAGGATACCCCACTGCTCACTGGGGTCTGGTGCTACACAGAGCAAAGATCTCACATAAACCCAGACACAGGAATGCCATTAGCACAGATGTAAAACCGTGGGGAAACCAACATAACTAGAATTGAAGGGAGCATTTTAAGGGCAAACTCCTATTGCAAAAGCAAATGGGATAGATAAGATGGGATCAGTTCCTTGGGAGCTGCTAATGCCTGGACTGAGAACATGATCAGAGCAGTGTGATTTAAAAAAGTATTTAGGAAGATGACTCAGGCACCAGTGACAGAACAGCCCAAAAGTTTTTAACAAGAGGAAAGTTGAATGACCCAAACCACTGCTCCATCTAGCAAATATTTATCAAGCAACTACTATATACAATGTAAATAAGGCATTATTTTTATTGTCTAGAATATATTACTTAACTTTCTGGTTCTGATATTTGTAATAAATGTGAATGTTTACACGTACAAATAATTACTCAGATGCCCTGTGAATGTCAGACTAAAACTGTAAATTGGGTTCGGATTGACTTATATCAAAACCAATGGACAATTTAATTTCTACAGTCCCTTTACCTGGAGAGATGCTTACTTAGAATTCTTGTTTTAAATTAAGAAGGGCACGCAGTTTAGTTGCCTCTAGGGATCTGGACCTTTTAGAGGCTATTTTTAGAAAGATTGGTTTTGGGAGAGGTCAGTTGGTCTACAGTTCCAGCTGAAAAGGTTTATGGCTAGAGCTAATTAGTTTTCTTAGTATTATTTTTGGCCCTTCTCTAATCTGCTCATAATAGGAAAATACACTGAAAATTACTCCAATTCCACAAAGAAATAGGAGAGTCACAGTGCCTTAGTAGAAAGAAGCTATAAGAACAAACAAAGTCAGTTAAAAGGAACATATTAAAAACAAGTAAAATAATGTATGATCAATAATATGTAGTCGAATACTCAAAACATTTTAGATGGATATTTTAGAAGATCATAAAATATCTTGACCCCTTCCACTTAGAAGTATCACAAAATTGCCCCACAATCCTAAGTAATTCTCTTTCAAGTCTTCCAGAATGCCAAGATGATATATAGTTCCCATCAGTCAAATTGTCTGAGAGTGATGTTTTAAGTGTATATATGTAAAGTAACACCTATAAATAATGAGACAATTTCAGAAAGAACTACATACTTTCTTTTTTTTTTTTTTTTTTTTTGCTATAAGATATCAATTCATCCTTAAATACTAACCCTGATGAAAGTCTTAAAGAATTTTTTGCAGATACTTATCTTGAATACATATATACACTGAATAGAAATAGAAATTATACACTCTAGGATAGTATGAAAACTAATGTGTTGAAGTTAACATTTCATATAGTATATTGAGAAAAATTGTATCCAGTTCTCTTGAGAAGATTCAGAGAATTCTGGTTCTGCCAATATGGAGTAGCCCATTCCTCCCGGGTCCTCCCTGTTGCAACTGAAAAACCCTGGACACAACACAAGCATAGGAAGACTCTGAAAGGTGAAAAGGAAGAGGCAGACAATCTAACAGCCTTAGGATCTGTGGAACTACATGGAAATAAGCTCCATGGGTTTCTGTATTGCTTCCCATATGTTCCAGATAGGAGCTTACAGTTGCAGCAGGTTCAAGCAGGAAGTGGATCTAGCATGCATCCTCCCCACCCACACCTCCTCCCAAGAGAAATAGACAGGGGTGATCCAGTTCCCTCACTGGATGGTCTCTACATGGCCAGGCAGAGAGCTAACCTTGCATCTCCCAAATAGGAAACAGGTGGTGTTTTGATTCCCCTGCCAGCATTGTGACCATGGAGCTGAGTAGGGAGCTGACCACAACCCTTCCCTGTTCAGTAGAAATAGGTGGTGGCCTGAGTTCCCCACCAGGAAGTGCCCATGCAGTCCAATGACAAGCTAAGCCTCCATCTCCACCTGCTACCACAACTGTGGTGAATCTTTAGAAATTGATGTGGAATGAAAAAAAAAAAAAATCATTCCCAAAAGGTTCCAACTCTGGGATTCAAAATTACAGAAATGTAGGGTGGGTGCAGTGGCTTCACACCTATAATTCTCACACTTCGGGAGGCCAAGTGATCTGTAGATCACTTGAGGTCAGGAGTTCGAGACCAGCCTGGCCAGCGTGGTGAAACCCCATCTTGACTAAAAATACAAATCAGCCAGGCATGGTGGTAGGTGCCTGTAATCCCAGCTACTCAGGAGGCTGAGGAGGAGAATCACCTGAACCCAGAAGGCAGAGACTGTAGTGAGCTGAGATCGCCCCACTGCACTCCAGCCTGGGCAACAGAGTAAGATTTCACCTCAAATAAATAAAAAAAAAAATGTATATACACACACATACACACACACATACACACATGTATATAACATATATATGTATACATACATACAAATATATATACACATACATACATATATTACAGAAATGTAGAAAACATCAGCCAGGGGTCAGATGTTGGGATGCAGGGAAGGGGAAGGAGGAGGAAGCTACATAGCAAATGAGAGATCCTTGTGAGGAAGGAAATGTCCTATATGAATGTCAGTATCTTGACTGTGATACTGTACTATGTTTTTTGAAGAAGTTACCATTGGATGAAACTGAGGAAAGGGTACATGGAATCTCTGCATTATTTCTCACAATTCTCCATGAATCTGCAGTTATCTCAAAATTAAAAGCTTAAAAGTGATTTAATCAACAGGTGTGAGATTATTCATTTTAAGGAATCTTCCAATTATCAGATTAAACATTGTTTTATATTTTAATATAAAATTATTCAATTTCAATATAAAATTATTGTTTCTAAATAGAAATAGGAGAGGTAGTTATCTCTATTTTCTGGAGATTGGGCTAAAAACTTTTCTTCATCTAATAGACTGGATACCAAAATTCTATCACATTAGCATTCATTCAATCATTCAACAAACATTTATTAAGAACAGACTATGTACCCTGCTCTAAGTTATACGAATAAAGTAATGAATAAAACAAACTGAATACCTGCTCTCTGACACCTTATTAGAGAAGTACTCTATTTCATTCATGTTTGTCAACTAGTTCTTTTTCACTATGCAATACGCTGAAAGGGTGTGCTTCCTACCTACTACTTTGTTAGGTTGAAATACTTCTTTCTTCCTTTGCATTAATAATCCTTAGTGAAACTAAAAAGATATCTGAAGTTATAGTAAAGTAGGAAGCTGAAAGAATGTGAGTCACTTAGGATTTTACTGGAAAAGCTCTCTAAGCTGAAAAAGTTTCGAGTAGGATCAGTTCTCACTGTTTGTGTGTTAATATCTATATCTATACATGGGATATAATTTGATGGAGGGAAACCAGGAGTAAATCTGAGACTCTTCTTGCTGGTATTGATGATTTCAGGCTTTTCAGTGACCCATCTATAGCATCATTTTGAGTGTCACAAGGATAAAGTTTACATTAAAACACAAAGGACTTTTAGAAAGGAAAAACATAACTATTTCTAAAATAATGAAATTAGCTTTTAATAAACACTTGATTGTATTTATTCCATAAATACACATCAAACACCTACCACAAGCACTATGAAGAATGCAAAGATATTGTATCATAGATCCTTTAACCAATAAGCTCTTAGTCTTAAAGAGCTTAGCCAAATGTGAAGTAGGGTATATGTGGATACAGAACATGAAAAGATGGTTCACAAGGAACCAAATGGACTTGTCCTCCCAAACGTGGTGTCCAGTATAGTCCCATGACATAAACCCACGAGAATATAAAGATCAAAAAATATGAGTCAGAAACCAATATGGAGGCACAGTGAGCTTTGCAAATAGCCCTAAAACAGCAGCTTTTTTATGACATGTATTTACATGTGTTTTGCCATTTTATGTATGTCCTTGATGAGAATATGAGTGCATGCTTCATCATCATTCAAGTACCAACTGGAGACTTCACAGATTCTACCACTTTATATACAGACAGCATAAACAGAAGAAATACTTAAACTTTTCTATTTCACACTGCAACCATAAAAAGAGATTGTTTATCCAGCTAAACTCTTTCACGTGAGACACAGGAGCACTATAACCAAATACCCAAACCCAATGCCAGGACCCGACTCTTCCTAGAAATACAGTAATGAACTAACAAGCAAGTGGTCTTAAACTCAGTTTGGCTTTTCTACTAGATAAATTAGCCATCATACTAAGTTGTAGATTGATCAATGGAATTCATAAATTCCCTAACTCCAGGAATTAAGAGAAAATTTAACTTGGTATTTTGAATTCCCACTCAATTCAGTTAATTCAGAAATGCCTGGGCTGGGCACAGTGGCTCACGCCTGTAATCCCAGCACTTTGGGAGGCTGAGGCGGGCAGATCACGAGGTCAGGAGATCAAGACCATCCTGACTGCCACAGTGAAACCCCATCTCTACTAAAAAATACAAAAAAAGTAGCCAGTGTAGTGGCAGGCGCCTGTCCTCCCAGCTACTCAGGAGAGGCAGGAGAATGACGTGAACCCAGGAGGCGGAGCTTGCAGTGAGCTGAGATCGACCCATGGTACTCCAGCCTGTGTGACAGAGTGAGACTCCAACTCAAAAAAAAAAAAAAAAAGAAAGAAAAGAAAAGCCTGGAAGTAAAAACAATGAAACCAAGTACAAGTTGTACTGGAAAAAAAAAAAAAAAAAAAAAAAAAAAAAAAAAAACCCACCATAAATATGTAATACTATTACATGTGCAAAATATAGTATAGTCATACTCATTTTAACCAAATATTCATCCACGCATTTTAACACATCCCTCAAACTACATCATCCAGCTCAGTGTCCCTGATTTAAGACTAGTATAACAAGTAAAGCCGTTCAAACATATTTAGCACTACTTTGATAACAGTCCATTAAAAGTATTCGTAACTCGGTGTCTCTGTGTTAAATTCGATCTTGGATCACCTTACTGCCAGAACTGCTGTGGTCAGCACCATTGGAATGAACAGATAGAGGCAGCCTGTACTTCATCTGAAGACTCTGCTCCTTTGTCTTATTTGAAATTACGTCCTTCATCCCAAGACCTGAAAGGGCTTGAGTTGTTGGGTGAAGAAAACATCTCTGTCATCTCTCAGACTGCTGCTGCCAGGCATCAGCAGGAGTGACTTTCGCAGCCTAAAAACGAGAATTTGGCCCATCAGTTTAAATGACCTCTGAGCTGTGTTATTTGATGGCATGAAATGTAACATGCCGGATTTTACAAGAAAGGAGAGCCAGGGTTGGTTTTGTTCCTCTTCTCAGATAAATTTGGTTCATCAGTTATTCTGTGGAAAAGGTACTCCCCTCCAAGGTCACTTGGATAGGAACCACAGACTTCTAGGAAAACTATGTTATTAAATTGGATACTTACACATAGGAGGAAGATCACATGGCAGAATTTAGCCCAGGATGTTCTGGACTGAGAACAAAAAAAAAAAAAAAAAAAAAAAAAAATCCTTTGGTAGGGAATCCCAGTGCTAACTAGATATTCCCAAGATCTGAGAATATGAAAAGCAGGGTACTATATGGAGTTAGGGGAAACTGCAGGGCTAACAAATTCATGGAATGACTCATGGCAAAGTATTTGTGCAGACTGGTTGCAAAGAAACCACCCAGGGAACATCAGGGCTATATAGAGGCCACTGGTTTTGACTCACTGTGAAAAAATCCAAGATCTATTTGTGACAACATGGATGAACTGGGAGGACATCACATTTAGTGAAATAAGTCAGGCACAGAAAGACAAGTACCACCTGATCTCATATGTCAACTCTAAAAGGGCCGAATTCAAAGCAGAGAGTAAAATGATGGTTACCACCATCATTCTCAGCAAACTATCACAAGAACAGAAAACCAAATACCACTTGTTCTCACTCACAGGTGGGAATTGAACAATGAGATCACTTGGACACAGGAAGGGGATCATCACACACCAGGTCCTATTGTGTGGGGCGGGTGAGGGATAGCATTAGGAGATATACCGAATGTAAATGATGAGTTAATGGGTGCAACACACCAACAAGGCACATGTATACATATGTAACAAACCTGCACATTGTGCACATGTACCCTAGAACTTAAAGTATAATTTAAAAAAAAAATGATGGTTACCAGTAGGACTGGGGAGGTGTTGGTCAAAGGATACAAAAATTTCAATTAGACAGGAGAAATTTGCTCAAGAGATGTACTGTACTATGTGGTGGCTACTAATAACTATGTTTGTTTGTTTGTTTGTTTTTGAGATGGAGCCTTGCTCTGTCACCCAGGCTGGGGTGCAGTGCCATGATCTTGGCTCACTGCAGCTTCCACCTTCCAGGTTCCAGCAATTTCCTGCCTCAGCCTCCTGAGTAGCTGGGATTATAAGCACATGCCACCATGCCCAGCTAATTTTTATATTTCTAGTAGAGACAGGGTTTTGCCATGTTAGCCAGGCTGGTCTCGAACTCCTGACCTCAGGTGATCTGCCCATCTCAGCCTACCAAAGTGCTGGGATTACAGGCATGAGTCACTGTCCCTGACCATAACTATGTATTGTTGAAAATCACTGAGTGTAAATTAACTTTTCTTATCACACAAAAAAAGAAATATGTGTAGTACCTATGTAGTTAGTTCAATTTAGTCACGCCAGTGTATACATATTCCAAAACATGTTGTACATGACAAAAATAAAATTGTCAATTCTAAAACAGTTAAGAAAGGAAAAAAAATCTAAGATCTGAGTTGCCTGAATCCCAGGATACAATGATGAGGAGAGGATACATTGGCTTATAACCCACTTAGATTGCCAGCAGCAATGGAAGAGGATTCCCTTGATCCAGAAAAATGATTCAGGTTATATAGAGATACAGACCCCTTAGAGGTATGATAGATCTGAGGTCAGTTAAGTCACACCTTCATCTTATAGATGAAAGTGGCACCAAAGCAGTGAGAGATGATTTGCCCAAGGGTAGCTACGGAGTGGCAGAAACAAATCTAGAAAGAATATCTGTACCCTTCTAATGACAACCCCTATGTTCTTTATTTTGTAGTTGCCTTGTTTTTAATTTTTAAAAAACTATGAAAAATAATCCAGCCATTATGGCTTGAATTGTGTCCCCCCACCTTCCTGCAAATTGAAATGTCACAGTCCTAACCTCTAGTACCTCAGAATGTGACCTTATTTAGAGAAAGCATCTATACTGAGGTAATGAAGTTAGAGCTAGATCATTAGGGGGGACTTTAATCCAGCCCGACTAGGGTCCTTACAAAAATGGGAGTTTGGACACAAATATAGACATGCATAGAGGAAGATGATGTAAAGAGACACAGCATAGGGAGGAGACAGTGGATGAAGGAAGAGGCCTGGAACAGATCCCTCCCTCAAAGTCCCAGAAGGAACTAACCCTGCCAACACCTTGGTTTCAGACTTCTGACCTTCAGATCTGTGAGAAAAAATTTCTATTGTTGAAGTCCTCCAATTTGCAGTACTTTGTTATGACCACCGCAACCAACTACCATACCACACCTGCAAACCATGCAGATGTTTATACTGAAAGTCAATACCCTCTCTCACCTTGACAATTTCATGCCCTTTGGGTAACTGATATTAGCATTTTAGAGTGTATTGATTCACACCTTTTTCCATATACATGATTTTTATTGGTTCACTTTTAATTAAAGTATAACACTTTGCAATGCAGTTTTTTATTCATCTTCCAGATGGATTTGTATAACTCTCACTCATTAATTGCTATGTCATAGTCAATCTTATGTACCACTCTTCTGCTCATCAACAGTCAGGTTATTTCAGGTTATATAGCATCACCAAAAAATGCTGTGATAAACATCCCTGGACATATGTTTTCAATTTTACAGCATAGATTTCTTAAATTAGAATTTATCATTCAAGAATTATGTGCATTTCCTATTCTTCAATGCCCACTCCCACCAATGTATCAGAATATTTCTCAGCTAACAGTGCATATAAATTTCAAAAACCTATTTGATTAGGTTTCAAAACCTGTTTAAAGAGAATGATAATCACAAAGAGTCTGATTAGACTCTTAGATGGAGGTCTTTGCTGCATTCTGATAGATCAGGAAAAATATAAATCATGAACACATTTTTCATCCACGCAGAAGTAGAGTCCCTTCACAAATCCCTTTTTCCTGGGTTTTGTTTGTTTTTGTTTGTTCCTTGAGATGGAGTCTCACACTGTTGCCCGGGCTGGAGTGCTGTGGTGTGATCTCAGCTCACTGCAACCTCCGCCTCCCAGGTTCAAGTGATTATCCTGCCTCAGCCTCCCGAGTAGCTGGGATACAGGAGCATGCCACCATGCCCAGCTAATTTTCGTTTTTAGTAGAGACAGGGTTTCACCATGTTAGCCAGGCTGGACTCAAACTTCTGACCTCTTGATTCACTCGCCTTGGCCTCCCAAAGTGTTGGGATTACAGGTGTGAGCCACCTCACCTGGCCCTTTTTTCCTGTTTTTAATGGAATGTATCCCATACAAACTACTGGTTTCCACCGTCCATTTACATTACTTCTTTATACATTTTTAAGGCAACCTAGGAACGCCAGTGCCAAAGCCCAAACTGAAGCTGACAGATGCTATCCAGTGATTCTTTCAACTACAGAGTAATTTCCTGGTTCTAGCAAAAAGCATGGCAAGGTCTCTGTTCCCCTCAATCCACTCTCAGTTAACATATGAAGCTTTAGAACCTTGTGAAGAAATGGGAATGCCCAGACATTTCACCTACCCTGGACTCTACTGGTGATTTCAGGGGAGAGTTGGCAGGAAGTAGAACAAAACCTGTGGAGATTTCAGGCACGTACTATGATTCTGAAGCCATTATTGAGGTAACTTTGCTGAAGTCAGGGTTCTTGGGAGAAAGGGACATGCATAGAGCATTTCTATTGCTGAGCAAATTGGCCATGACTTACTATGCAGATCTGCAGGAAAATGAATGAATAACGTTGAGCTTAAAAAATGCACTGGGCTTGCAAACACTTTCGTCATGTCAACACAAGCTGAGATTGGCACCTCAAGAAGAGTGGCTCATCCCTGATAGATCACTCATGTGTTCCTTAAGAAAAATGACAATTTAGGATGAGATTCAATCATAAATTATTCATTGGGGTTTTTTTTCCACTTTATTTCAGAACATTCTCCTGGTCATGTCTTAAGTTAATTTCTCCCTGATCCCATCATTTACAAATGCAGACAATTCTCAGTAAAGAAGCCAGATCTTAAGCAAAGAGTCACATGACTTCCCCTTCTTTAAGAGAAGTCACTCTAGCCCTCAGTTGCTGCCCTCAATTGCTATTCCCTTTCTAGGCCAATAATTCTGCAGCCCAATTAAGGCTGTAAAGGTGGCCCTTATTAACATTTTAAAAATAAAGCCATCTTCACCTAAAGTTGATAAAAACAAGTATTTTTATTTCACCACCACCAAACCTCAAACACACTAAGATTTTCCTCTGTGAAATCACTGCATGTTTTATATGCTATATTTATGTCTCATTGTAAAGCATTCATTGGTTTATAGACCTTGGGTCCTCGAGGAAACATCACAAATCCTTATTATACTTTTTGGTATTAAATTTGGTGTTAGAATCTCTGATTTATCTGCCAGGCTAACTCACATGTAAACAGACATCTCTCTCAAAGCTTCTTCAAATTCAGTAACCCCCTCAAAAATAGTTCATGCTAAAGTTCTAGCCTTGAAGTTATCCATTATCAAGGATAATGATAAATTGTATTTAGTTGTTTCCTCATTATGTTCTTTTCCTTGTACACACACACACACACAAACGGGGGACCAGAAAAGTACAATTTTGGATGCCTTTTAAAGACAAGTGTTGATAGGCTTTCTATGTGAATACAGTAATCTTCTTTAAATGAAGGAATTAATCAATCACCACGAGGTGACTGTGAAGTCCAACAAACAGGGCAATAAATAATGATCATCTAATGAATGCAGATTAAAGACTCAGCCCAAGGACATTCCTCCTTATAAGTTCTCACCTTTCCAAGGAATGCAAATATTAAAATATCTTTGTATAAGTTTATGTTGCGATTTGCTTTCTAACTGCCACATAAGATTGTATTGATGGGAATGTGAATAGAAAAATTTAATCATTTGAATATCTTTTAAGACAATCTGATTATATGAGTGTTATTGTAAAGTTTTTTGAAGATGTCATTGTCCTGGTTGTTCCTTTTAATGATCTTAAATAGCATAACATTGCTAACTACAAGATTACAGAAGAAACAATTTTCTCCTTTGACATTTTCAAAATACTGAAATACTTAAGATGTTTAATAAGCATGATTATATACTACTGAATATATTTCTAATGTGAAATGCACAATATATGTACGAAAAGCCAGTCAGAACTTAATTCTCTTTCAATTCAAGTTAGTAAAATGTTGTTGTGTTCCTATGATGTACAAAGCATAATGCTAATAGGGAGGAGAGAAAAAGATATGGCATGGCCCCTGCCCTCAAGGAACTTCCAAGTCAAGTTACCTTTTTCCTTTTTTTTTTTTTTTTTAAATTTGAGACAGTCTCGCTCTATCACCCAGGCTGGAGTACAGCGGTGTAATCTCAACTCACTGCAGCCTCTGCCTCTCAGGTTCAAGAAATTCTCCTGCCTCAGCCTCCCAAGTAGCTGGGATTAAAAGTACCTACCATCATGCCCAGCTAATTTTTTGTATTTTTAGTAGAGACAAGGTTTCACCATGTTGGCCAGGCTGGTCTTGACTCCTGACCTCAGGTGCTCCACCCGCCTCGGCCTCCCTAAGTGCTGGGATTACAGGCGTGAGCCACCATGCCCAGCCACCTTCTTTTTCTATTTTACGTGAACTAAATGGTCTTTAGTTTTCAAAGTAGAAAGAAATTTTGAACAATAGTTTTCATATCAAGGGTCCTCATAAATCACATGTGTAGTTCTCATGCTCAAGAATGAGAAAGACCACTGAAAACAAACCCCATATTTTTTAGATAAATATATACCAGTTGCAAGGATTGTCTAGATCTAGATCAACCAAAATGATACTTTTGAAAATCAAGATAAGATAGCATATTTAGAAAGTATATCATATTTAGACTATGATTTAATCTTTTTGTTGGATCTGAACAGTATTTTGAAATAATTCTAGAAGTGATAATGCAAGGAAAGAATCTAGTGTAATTTTATTCATAAAAATATCAAGAAAGCTACTGATTTACACATAAGTCAAAAACAAAGTACAGGTGAAAATATGGTTAAATTATAGACTATTAAACATCATTAAATTTCTGTTGTGGGTTTTTTTCTGAAATATTTTTCAACAAGTTGTATAATATCTTTGTACAGTAAATTAAGGATTACTTTGTAAAAATTTGATGTTATGAAGTCAACTATTAAAACATTATTTCAGAATATTTTAATAGATGAACTAAAGACATATTCAGATAAGGTGGTTATAAGTTACTTTCTATGTTTGTAGAATTTCCAAAACCTTTGAATCCTATAGGCTTTTAGAATTGTATCTTTTGACAGCTTGTAAAAAGATAACTGAAAAATAATATGGTTCAGCGGATTTGAAACTGCATGCACAACAGTTCCCAAAGAGTATTAATTAGTAGATCAGTTTCAAACTAATAGGTGGTTGTTAATTTTATGCTAAAGAAATCTGCCCTTGGTTCTGTTCAAATATTAGGAGTGACTTGGATGCGGACATGGACAATCTGCTTATCAAACCCATAGATGACAGAGTTGATACAGATAGTTGGTTGATCAAGTAGAGTCAGTTGGTCTCAATAGGATAGAATGATGTATTGGATTACATAAAAATGAACAGGATAAATGTATAAGTCTGGCACATGAGTTTATAAAAATGTATGAGTATAGAAGAACAATGGTACAGCAACTGTAGTACACCCTCATAGATTGCAATTCCAATACAAAAGCAAGTGAGGTATGGGTAGGAACTAATATTTACTGAATGCCTTAAGCTCCTAACCACAGACATCAGAGAGACCCAAGCATTGATATTATTCCCATTTTACAGAGAAAATGAGACATAAAATAATTCCTCCTATGTCCTACAGATTACAAAAGGCGAATCTGGAATTTGAACCTAGAGCAATCTTTCTGTAAAGCCATGCTTTTATCAATCCATTATCACATAAACAGTGCAATAAAGATACTGTAATAATTAATGTAATCCTGGGTTACTATATTAGTTCGTTACCACACTGCTGATAGACACACCCGAAACTGGTAACAAAAAGAGGCTTAATTGGACTTACAGTTTCACATGGCTGGGGAGGCCTCAGAATCATGGCAGGAGGCAAAAGGCAAAAGGCATTTCTTAAATGGTGGCAGCAAGAGAAAAATGAGGAAGAAGCAAAAGCGGGAACCCCTGTTAAACCCATCAGATCTTGTGAGACTTATTCACTATCACGAAAATAGCACAGGAAAGATGGGTCCCCTTGTTCAATTATCTCTCCCTGGGTCTCTCCCACAACATGTGGGAATTCTGGGAGATACAATTCAAGTTGAGATTTGGGTGGGAACACAGTCAAACCATATTAGTTACATTAGCAGAAGTGCAAGGCAGAACAAAGAAATAGTAGTCTTTCTCTAGTTTACATTAAGTCAGATATTTATGGAAATCTAATGTAAAGATTAACACATACACACATTCATCAAGATGAAAAGAGAAAAACAAATAGGAGGTTACTTATACAATGAAATACTACTCATCACTAATAAGAAACAAACTACTGATACAACAACATAGATGATCTAAAAAAAAAAAAAAAAAGTTGAGCAAAAGTGTGTGCTGTTTAATTCCACCAGCTTGAAGTCCATGAAAAGGCTTAACTCATCTATGCTGATAGAAATTAGAACAGTAGCTCCCCTCTGGGAAGGTTGCCAGGAAAGGAGCATAGGGAATTTTCCAGAATGATGAAATGTTTTATATCTTGATTGAGATGGTAGTTACAGAAGTATATACTATGGTCAAATGTATCAAACTATATACTTGAGATTTGTGCATTCTATTATATGGAAGATATACCTCAAGCCAAAGAAAAAGTAATGTATAGAAACTAGACACTATGGCACTATGACAGTGAAGTATCAAGAAATCATGACCTATGTGAAACATGCAATCTAAGAAATATTATTTGCGAACATTTATTTTATTAGCAAGAAGTTCAGGAAAAGGGAGATAGAATGAGGTATAATATTGATGTTTAGAATTATACCCTAAGAGAAAAAGAATAGTCGTAAGTACTTTTTAGGGAGTGTAATTAGGGTGAATAAGTAGACATTTTACCTCAGTCTAAAAATTGTCTCTAGTCAAAACAGTTCAAACATGAAATTATCTGCCTGTGAAGTTGTAAATTCCCCACTGTTCCAAGTGCCACGCAGAGCCAGACAGCCTCCTGTCATAATGTTCATAGAAGACACTTGGCACCTAAGGCAGTTCTCGCCAGCACTGACACACTATGCAGCTATGTCCTGAAACACACCCTGAGCCTCCATGGATGAAGCTCACATACTTAATGGCATCTAAACTCTCAACTCCACTCTCAATCTACTCACAACCCTTGGGACACAGAAGTACCAGGTCCACAAATGTGTGTGCCTGTGATTAGCAGAAGCAACCTCTACCCAACTTCTACTCCAACCCTACCACACGCTCCAGTGTCAGATTCTAAAGAAAAGTGGTTTAAAAAAATACACTTTCAGGTTTGGGGCACTTTTTAATCTTTGGTGAACCAAAATATTCCTTATTAAGTTATTTAACCTTATCTATTAATGAGGGCTTACTAAGTATCCAGCATGCTCTGAACACTGGAGATACCAACAAAAAAATACAACAGTCCCCATTTGGTGGAGCTTACATTCTTCTTGGTTGACATCAAGTGGCTTAGGACAAGAATATCTGTTCTTCAGACCTATCCCAAGTGTTTAACTCTGCTGGACACATAAGAGGGTGATGAATAAATACCAATTAACTTAACTTGATGTGAGAAACCAACAGAGCAGGCATATATAAAAGCCTCATGGGGGAGACAGGGCTTTTCCAAGACTTAGACATGGTATTTTGCTACTCAGCTCAGTAAAAATCTGTTAGATGTCAGATGTTGACAAAATGCTCATTTTCACTATTATTCCTACACCTCAATAATAAGCCAATACACTGTGACTCAACGGATTTACTCTGAATTTACAATTTAGCTAATGCTATCCCCCAGAGGAACTCCAAGAGCCTTAGTAGAGCTTAATGAAATTGACTTCAATAAAATAAAAGGAGTGATGTTACTGAGCTATATCCAATAAATCCCAGAGTCTATTAGCTGACATTAATTTATAATTTCAGGCACAGCAATGAAATTGTTAACAATGGATACCTTTAAATTGGGTGAGAAGCCCAGGTAGCAAATTCTGAATGCAGTAAATCCTTCTAGAATAAAAACAGAAAACAGTCTCTATGGCAACAGCTTTGGGGAGTTGCCTTCAGCCTCACCTAATGAGCCAACATATAATGTTTTAAGTGTACCCCAATTCAAGAAGTTAAATTAGACCCACATTTTAAGATCTGCTGAAACACTAGCTACAAACTTTACAGATTGACTCTCCAAGGAAAATTAGGTATTTGCTATACCTGCATCAGAGGTGAAAAGTTCAAAGGAAAATGTGTATAAATTGCACATATGTAAGGATGAGAATTAACAATTCCATTAGTTCTCTGTGTACTTCCTCCATGTGTAATCTTTTCTTCCTCTGGTCTCTCATCTGTAAACCTTTTCTTTTTTTTGGTCTCTAGCTACTGCTCACCACACACAGTCATTAAATTTTCAATGGAAAAACATAAAACACATTTCCTCAAAGGTCTAAAGTCATCAGAAAGAAGTGGGCAGGTGTGTCTGCAAATCAGTACATTCATACATTTGGGAAAGCATAGAGGGGAAAAGGAAGAGGAAAATCAAGTAAAAACACAAAAATCTGCTCTAAAGGCGATCCTAGTAAGGGATTGTGTCAAAAACTAGAAGCACTATATCAAAAGGCATAGTGGCCATTCACCAGAAGGGAAAATGATGGGAAGGAGGCACTGCAGCATAAAACAGCTTGGAAAGTATCGAAAATTGCTATCTACTTGATATTTGAGAAACCTCACATTTGGGTAGTTTAGTGCAATGTAGCTAAATGTTTAAACTAAACCTCATAGTGGTGGGAGGAATAAAAACAAGGTGATGAAACCTTTTCTTAGAGTAGGCATAAGAGGTGATAAAACCGTTTCCTAAGAGTAGGCTTAAGAATAACTATTTGGCCAGCACTTTGGGAGACAGAGATGGGCAGATCACTTGAGGTCAGGTCTTTGAGACCAGCCTGGCCAACATGGTGAAACCCTGCCTCTACTAAAAATACAAAAATTAGCCATGCATGGTAGCAGACAGCTGTAATTTCAGATACTCGAGAGGCTGAGGCAGGAGAACTGCTTGAACCCGGGAGTGAGAGGTTGCAGTGAGCCAAGATCTCGCCACTGTACTCCAGCCTGGGTGACAGAGTGAGACTTCATCTCAAAAAAAAAAGAAAAAGAAAAAGAAAAACAGAAAAGAAAATAACTTTATTCACCTTTGGCAACTCTTCCTAAGTCACCCCATATCATCTATGTCAGTCTGTATTATATCCAGGGAATTCAAGAAAGTGAAATCGCTGTGGGGAACTGTCACCAGCCCCATGGGCTTCCCCTGGGCAGGGGACATTCTAAAAATGGGAGTATCAGTGGCTGACTAGTTCCAATATTAACATTAGAGTTTTGAAAGGCAAAAACTTGTAAATAGAAACTGGGGAATAGATAGTAATACATATGTATTTATATAAAAAAGGAAGAGGCATGATGAAAAATGTAAAGATAACTCAGTACCTATAAATACTTAAGAGGGAAGAAACAGCGAAATATGACTAAAAAGAACCAATTAGAATTTTAACTCAATAAGTCACTTTTCTAGAAGGACAAAAAAATAAATACTACCACACTTAACAATGACTTTTCATTCTGAGGAAGAGGGAAGTTGCAATGCAATTTGATACATATATGAATATTATGTGTAAGTCACCAGGCTAGGTGCCATAAGGATATATAGAGATTTTAAATATAAAATGGCCAGGTGCGGTGGCCCACGCACTTTGGAAGGCTGAAGCAGGTGGATCATGAGGTCAGGAGATTGAGACCATCCTGGCTAACAGGGTGAAACCCAGTCTCTGCTAAAAAATAAAATACAAAAAATTAACTGGGCATGGTGGCACACGCCTATAGTCCCAGCTACTCAGGAGGCTGAGGCAGAAGGATCATTTGAGCCCAGAAGGCAGAGGATGCAGTGAGCAGAGATCATGCCACTGCACTCCAGCCTGGGTGACAGAGCGAGACTCTGTCTCAAAATAAAATAAAATATATCTTAGAGGATTTTGCAATATGGCAGGGGAAATTAGCCACACAGAGAGATCCCACTTTACAAGGGGCACACTGACCCTTAAAAGTCAGTTGGGAGCTATCTCTTTCAAGCATAAAGGAATTACCAAAGGAAAAAAAAAAAAGAGTTGGGAGAAACAATACACTATTTTACATCTGAATTTCTGAGTGGAAAATTCAGGCTATAAGGCGGCAAGAATAAGAGGTAAATTTCAAATGTGTATTTTGAATCAATTAGAAACATAAACTGTTAGGACTGTCAAACTAATCTTAACTCTATGCTAACCTGAAGATAATTTCTTTAGAATAACCCAAATAGATGGATTGTCTTTTCTTTCAACTGTGTTCATACATTTGTTTAGTGCATTCTAAAACTGCTGGGTACAATGCCAAGGGTGATGGATTAACAGGTTATTAAACATTGATTTTAAGTGATAGTTTTGCATTTCAGGTTTTATTTGATCAATTTTACTCTTTTCCCTATTCACGAGCAAGAAGTATAAAATTCCCCCTTCAATTTTTCAAAATGGAATTAACAGTAAACAGAAGAAGTTATCTCCAAAACTTTTTCAGCCAATAGTGATGGAGAGGAGACAGATTGCTAGGCATGTGGTTACCAACTAAGTGTACATGAATAAGTCAGCCTGCACTTCCCAAGCTGTGGCCAGAAGGAAAAACCCAGAGAGGGTCTGCTTTAAGAAAAAAATAAGAACCCCATTGGTGAGGTTATTGCCCAATAACAAGATTTTGGAAATTTCTTATTCCAAGTTTATTCACCCTCTTCTGTGGTGAATAAATGCTATAGAGCAACCATTTTACAGCATCTGTGGTGACAAATGCTATAGAACCACCACAAGGAAGAAGTGTTGCTTAGGTTAAAGCTTCCACTGAGTGCGCATCTTCCTGGTATAATTGACATCTGATGTATATGTTTTGAGTATGTATATGTAAAATTAATACTCCTCTTTTTTAAAAATAAGCAGTATTGGAATTAATACAGTGAGACCAAGTCACAAATTCAGTTGTGCCAATAATGTCAATTGTATATAGCTCTCTAGGGATCTTTAATCTGGTTATTTTATTATAAATGTGGATATGTTTTTACCAGCTATTACCCACATCCTTAAAATGCAATACTCAAGGTCATCACCACTTGCCCCTATGAGCTCCTTACTCAAGACATATATCCTCTCTAGAAAGTTATAGTAAAATAGTTTTGTTAGAGCATCTGCTAGGAAAGTCTCATTTTTTACAAAATCAACAATGGCTAAGATGTCAATGGCTCCTCTTTAGTGGTGGTGCCATTGCATATGCATGGCACAAACCGCACAGACAAACCACATCCATGCATGTGGGAGAAATTAGAACTGAGACATGAGAATACGCCATAGTCAGCAACAGTAGTCCCAGTACCAAGAGTTCAGCTGTAACAGTGCCTAGCATTTTCACTTTGGGTTGTAACCAATTTTTTTATTAGACTCCTAAAGATCCAAGTAATAAATACAGTATAAGGTACATGAATTTCACAGTTGTTCAGTATAAACTGGCCTGGAGAGGAACAAAAGGCAAATGGTAAGAGGCTATATCATGAAATTGAGTAAGGAATGATAATGGCATTGAAGAGGGAGAAAAGCAGTTGGCCATTAGAAAACAACTTGCCCAGTGGGTTTTACCCCCACACTCTACTTCTCCTTTCCATGGCATTTTCCCTTCTACTCTGAATGTAGCTGTTCCCCAAAATCCACAATGGCTTCCGTAAGAGATGTGACAGAAGTTGTAAGCTTCAGGGCTAAGTAAAGCTAAGTAAGGCCAAGAACATCAACTGTCTGCATGACTCACTAGTTATAACGTGGGTGTTTATGAACTGACTTCATAACTACCTGTGAAAAGATAATTGGAAGAAAGATATGAGATAAAAGGAAAGGGTTTGTGTAAAGTAGAAGCAGAGTTGGATAATATCACAGTATCAATGGTATAATTTGGATATTTGTCCCTTCCAAATTCTCATGCTGAAATGTAATCCTCAGTGTGAAGATGGGGCTGGTAGGAGGTGTTTAAATCATGGGGGCAGATCCCTCATGAATGGCTTAGCTTCATTCCCTTGGTGATGAGTGAGTTCACATGAGATCTGACTGTTTAAAAGTGTGTGGCATCTCCCTTTTCTCTCTCGCTCCCATTTTGCCATGTGATATGCCAGCTCACCTTTTACCTCCTGCCATGATTGTAAGCTTTCTGCTACTTCAGTAGGAGCAGATGCTGGTACCATACTCCTGTGCAGCCTGCAGAACTGTGAGCCAGTTAAGTCTCTTAAGTTACCCAGCCTCAGATAATCTTTTTTAGTAACATGAACAGACCAATACAGAGTCATAGGCAATGAATTAGGTTTTAGAATTAAGCTTCACTATATTAAAGTTTGTTGAGTGAGTGAGCAAATGAACAAATAAGGCTGTGACAACATCAACCACTAAAAAGTTGACTTTGTAATTTCTCAGTTCTAGTAATCAGTAGCCACAGATTGCAATAGAGGTGACTTAAGAAATGAGAGCAGGCAGCAATATAAGTGAGTATGCAGCAAAGAACCTCAGTCCTAAAGGCCAAAATACAATTGCCTTGACCAAGTCACAAACTTTCTGAGACTTGGGAAAAACACAACCAATTCTGATGAAAGAAAAGAATTGACATGGGGGAGGCAGAGTAAGATGGCCAAACAAAACCCTCCAGCAAATGCTCCCCCTGCAGAAACACCAAATTGAATCAAAAACAGGTGAAACATCACAGTAACTGGTTTTAACATCATATCAAGAAAAGAAGCCCTAAAGTAGTTAGGAAAGACAGCCTTGAACCACTGATACACCTCCTGCCCATCCCAACAGCAGCTGTGTGGCATGGAGAGAAAATCTGTGTGCTTTGGAGAAGGAGAGCACAGGTATTATGGGACTTTTCTTCAGAACTCAGTGCTGCCTTGTCACAGCAGAAAGCAACATGGGCCAGTTAGAAACCTAAACTTGCCCAGTGGGTTTTCCCCATCAACTCTACTTCTACTTTAAGTGCACCCATGGAGGGAGAACTTAAACCAGCCCTTGCCAGAAGGGAATTGCCCATCCCGGCTGTCAGAACCTGAGTTCTGGCAAGGCTCACCACCACAGGATAACGTGCTCTGGGGATCTCAATAAACTTGAAATGTGGTCTAGGCCAAAGGACTACAATTCCCGGGCAAGTCCTCGTGCTGTGCTGGGCTTGGAGCCAGTGAACTTCAGATGCACATGACCTAGTGAGATATTAGCTGCCATGTAGCCAAGGGAGTGCTTGCATCAGTTCTCTGCCAACCCAAGACAGTACAGCTCACAGCTCATGGAGAGACACTTCCCTTATGCTTGAGGAGAAGAGGGAGGATAAAGAGGACTTTGTCTTGCAAATTGCATACCAGTCCAGCCACAGTAGAATAGGGTGCCAGGCAGAATGCTCTATTTCAGGACCTAGCTCCCAGAAAACTTATCTAGGCACCTTCTGGGCCAGAATGGAACCTGCTGCCTTGAAGGGAAGAAACCAGTCCTGGCAGGATTCATCACTTGCTGACCAAAGAGCCCTTAGGCCTTGAATAAACATCAGTGGTATACAGGTAGTACGCAATGGGCTTTGGGTGAGAACCAGGGCTAGCTGTGCTGGCTTCAGGTGTGACCCAGCACATTCCCAGCTGCGGTGAAAGACTCCTTCTGCTTTAGGAAAGAAGAGGATGAAGTAAAGGGAACACTGTCCTGCAGCTTGGGTACCAGAACGGTCACAGTGAAGTAGAGTACCAAGCAAGTTCCTGGGGTCCCTAATTCTAGGTCTTGGCTTCTGTGTGGCATCTGTGGACCTATCCTGGGGGGAGAAACCCAGGACTGGCAGCATTCATCACAAGCTGACTAAGGAGCCCTTGGGGCTTGAGTGAACATCGGTGGTAGTCAAGCAGTACCTGCCATGGGCCTGAGGAAGTAGGGGCCACAGGGAGAGAATTCCTCTGTGTAAGGAAAGAAGAGGGAAGTGTAGGAAAGAGGCTCACGGTGCCAGCTCAGCCACAGTAGAATAGAGAACCAAGTAGAGTCCTTAGGTTCCCAACCCCAGGCCCTGGTTCTGAGATGGTATTTCTAGACCTGCCTTGAGTTGGGGTAGAGGGAGCTCATCACCCTGAGTGGAAGAACACAAGCCTGGCTGGATTCACTACCTGCTACCTAAAGAGTCTTGGGCCTTGGATGAACATTGGTGGTAGTCAGGCAGTGGTTACCACAGGCCTTGGGCAAAATCCAGTGCCGTGCTGGCTTTGGGTCTGACTCCGCACAGCCCCAGTGGTGGTGGCCACAGGGGTACCTGTGTCACCATTCGCCCAGCACAAGGCAGCTCCACACAGACAGGGAATCTGTTGTTTAAAGGAAAGTAAGGGCTCTGCCTGGTATTCCAGGGAACTCTCCCAGATCTTACCCCCAAGAACACAAAGGTAGTACCCTCTAAGTCTGTAAGAGTCACAGCATTACTGGATTCGGGGTGCCCCCTAATGTAGATACAGCTGCAGTGACTAAAGATTTAGATCACAATATTAAAATTCCCTTTGAATACTTAGAAAGGCTTCCCAATAAGGATAGGTACAAACAAGCCCAGGCTGTGAAGACTACAATAAACAACTGACTCTTCAGTGCCCAGATAAATGATACACATCCATAAGCATCACAGACCACCCAGGAAAATGTGACCTTACCAAATGAGCTAAATAGGACACCAAGGACCAATCCTGGAGTGACAGATTTGTGACCTTTCAGACTGAGAATTCAAAATAGTTGTCTTAAGGGAACTCAAAGGAATTCAAAATAACAGTGAAAGAATTCTAAATTTTGTCAAATAAGTTTAACAGATTGAAATTTTTTAATCAAGGAGAAATTCTGGAGCTGAAAAGTTCAATTGACATACTGAAGAATGCATCAGTCTCTCAAAAGCAGAATTGATCAAGCAGAACAATTAGTGAGCTTGAAGACAGACTATTTGAAAACACAGAAGAGACAAAAAAGAATTTTTAAAAATGAGGCACACCTACAAGATCTATAAAACAGCCTCGAAAGGGCAAATCTAAGAGTTGCCAGCCTTAAGGGAAAGTAGAGAAAGAAAGATAGGTGTAGAAAATTTAGAGTGTCATAAAAATGAGCAATTATATGTTAATAAATTAGAAAACCCAGGAGAAATGTATAAATTCCTAGATACATACAATGTAAAAAGATGAGCCATGAAGAAATTCGAAACCTGAATAGTCTAGTAACAAGTAATAAGATCTAAGCTTTAATAAAGTCTCCCAGCAAAGAAGAGGCTAAAAAAAACCTAATGCTTCACTGCTGGATTTTATCAAACATTTCAAGAACTAATACACACCCTACTCAAACTATTCCATACAACAAAGGAGGGGAGAATACTCCCAAACTTATTCTACAAGATCATTTTTACCCTAATGCAAAAGCCAAAAAAAAAAAAAAAAAAATACATCACAGAAAGAAAAGTACAGGCCAGCTTCCCTGATGAACACTGGTGCAAAAATTCTCAAAATACTAGCAAACTGAATTCAACAACACTTTTAAAAGTTCATTCATCACGACCAAGTGAGATTTATCCCTTAGATGAAAGGATGGTCAAACCTATGCCAAAAAAAAAAAAAAAATCAATGTGACACATTATACCAGTAGAATGAAGAAAAAAACATGATCATTTCAACTGATGCTGAAAATGCATTTGATAAAATTCAACATCCCTTCAAAATAAAAACCCTCAAAAAACTGAGTATAAGAGGAGCATACCTCAGCACAATAAAAGTCATGAACAATAGACCCACATCTAGTATCATATGGACTGGGGAAAAGCTGAAAGTCTTTCCTCTAAAATCTAGAACAAGACAAGGATACCTACTTTCACCAGTTATTCAACACAGTGCTAGAAGTCCTAGCTAAAACAATCAGACAACAGAAAGAAATAAAGGGCATCCAAACTGGAAAGGAAGAAGTAAATTATCCTTGTTGGCAGATGGTATCTTATATTTGGAAAGTGTAACGACTCCACCAAAAAACTATTAGAACTGATAAATTCAGTAAAGTTGCAGGATACAGAAATCAACATGCAACGTACAAAAATTGGTAATATTATTTCTATATGCCAATGGTGAACAATCTGAAAAAGAAATTAAGAAAGTAATCCCATTTATAATAGCTGCAAATAAAATAAGATATTTGGGCATAAACCTAACCTAAAAAGTGAACGATTTCTACAATGAAAATGATAAAACACTGATAAAAGAAATTGAAAAGGACACAAAAAAGGAACAATACTCCATTTTCAGAGATAGCAAGAAACAATATTTTTTTAAATGTTCATACTACCCAAAGCAATCTGTAGATTCAACGCAATCTCTATCAAGGTACCAAATGACATTCTGTGCAGAAATAGAAAAAACTGTCCTAAAATTTAAGTGGAACCACAAAAGACCCAGAGTAGCCAAAGCCATTCTGAGATTTCAACACTGAAAGAATCACATTTCCTAACTTTAAATTATACTAGAACTATCTACAGTAATCAAAACAACATAGTACTGGCAATAACAACAAACATATAGACCAATAGAATAGAAGAGAGAACCCAGAGATAAATCCATACATCTACAGTGAACTCATTTTCAAAGATGCCAAGAACATACATCAGGGAAAGGCAGTAACATAAATTGTGCTGGAAAAACTGGATATCCATATGCAGAAGAATGAAAGTGGACAGCAATCTCTCATCATATGCAAAAATCAACCCAAAATGGACTGGATACCTAAATGGATTACACACTTAAATTGGACACCTCAAACTGTAAGATTTCTGAAAGAAAAAATTTAGGGAAACGATCCAGGATATTGTTCTGGGCAAAAATTTCTTGATTAATACCCTAAGGGTACAGGCAACCAAAGCAAGAATGGACAAATGGGATCACATCAAGTTAAAAAGCTTCTGCACAGCAAAGGAAACAATCAAAGTTAAGAGACAACTCAGAATGGTAGTAAATATTTGTAAACTATATCAGACAAGGGATTAATAATCAGAATATGTAGGCAGCTCAAATTCAACAGGAAAAAATCTAAATGCAATTTTAAATGGGCAAAAGACCTGAATAAACATTTCTCAAAAGACATACAAATGGTAAACAGGCATATGAAAAGGTGTCCCCACATCATTGATCAGATAAATGCAAATCAGAGCTACAGTAAGATATCATCTCACTCCAGGTAAAATGGTTTTTATCCAAATGCCAGGCTACAATGAAAGCTGACCAAGTGGAGAAAAGGGAACCCTTATACACTGTTGGTGGGAATGCAAACTACTATAGCCACTATGAAGGTTCCTCAAAGAACTAAAAGTACAACTACCGCATGATCCCATTGCTTTGTATATACTCGAAAGGAAATTGGTGTATCAATGAGATATCTGCACTCCCATGTTTACTGCAACACTATTCACAATAGCCAAGATTTGGAAGCAACCTAAATGTCCATCATTAAATGAATGGATAAAGAAAATGTGGTACATACACACAATTGAATACTATTTAGCCATTAAAATAGAATAAGATTCTGTCATTTGCAACAACATGGATGGAACTGGATAGTATGCTAAGTGAAATAAGGCGAGCATAGAAGGACAAATTCACATGTTCTCATTCATTTGTTAGAGCTAAAAATTAAAACAATTCAACTCATGGAAATAGAGAATAGAATGATCATTACCAGAGGCTAGGAAAGGTAGTGGAGGGTAGAGAAGAGGGAAGGGAAGTGGGGATGCTTAATTAGTTCAAAAATACAATTAGAATGAATAAGATCTAGTATTTGATACCACAATAGGCTGACTATGGTCAACAATTTACATTTTAAAATAATTAAAAGTATAACTGGAATGTTTAACTCAAAGAAATGGTAAATTCTTGAGGTGATGGATACCCCATTTACCCTGATGTGATTATACATTGTGTGCCTGTATCAAAATATCTCATGTACCCCATATATACACCTATGTACCTGCAAGAATAAAAATTAAAGAAAATAACTGACATGAATTTACTTTGAAAAATACAAATTGTTATATAAATGTTAATACAAAAAAGTGATTTAAACAAAGAACCTTGTCTGTTCTGCATAAAATGTAGGGAACATAGGGCTCGTATGGTGGCTTGACATCAGGTACCATAAGACATCTAGTTTTCTGCAGCTTATCTCTAGGATACAGTTCTTATCCTCATAGCACAAGCTAGTGATTCAGCCTCATCAATGTTGCAAGCAGCAGAATCAAGGAAGAGGAAGGAAGAAGGGTAAAAGACATGTACCAGCTATCATTTAAGAAATTTCTTCAAAGCTGTCACAGAACAATTCTATACATGGCTATACCTAGCTACAAGGGATGCTTCAGTCTTCATTGTGAGTGTCTGTGTCTGACCAACAGTTGGAGGCTCTGTCAACACAAAGAGACAAATGTTTATTGACAGACAACTAGCATTTCTGCCACTGTTACAATTAAATTGTTTTAGGCCAGGCACAGTGGCTCTCACCTGTTATTCCAGCACTTTAAGAGAGTGTATTGGTCCGTTTTCATGCTCCTGTAAAGAACTACCTCAGACCCAGTAATTGAGGAAGAAGGGAAGTTTAATTTACTCATAGTTCTACATGGCTGGGGAGGCCTCAGGAAACTTACAACCATGGTAGAAAGAGAAGGGGAAGCAAGACACATCTTACATGGTGTCAGGAGAGAGAGCGTAAAGGGGGGAACCATTAGATCTCATAAGAATTCTCTATCGGAAGAACAGTATGGGGAAATCTGCCCCCATAAGCCAATCACCTCCTTCCACATGTGAGGATTGCAATTTGACATGAGATTTAGGTGGGGACACAGAGCCAAACCATATCAGAGGCCAAGGCAGGAGCATGGATTGAGGCTACTTTGAGACCAACCTGGGCAACATAGTGAAACCCCATCTCTATAAAAAATAGTTTAGCTAGAAAGCTTGTAATAAGATCCTGAGAGGAGTCTAATAATGGTCATGTAATGCATACCTTGCATAAATGCTCTGAACCAAGAAGGGCAAAGGAGACTGAAATCCAGCCAGCACTCCTCCAATCAACGTGATATCCTGTCCAGGGGTTGTATTCTAGCAAAAGGCCTCATCTCTGTCATGCTTCCTTGGACAGAAACCCACAAAGACAGCAAGCCATGTGCCCATCAGGCTGTATCCACTTCCAAAAGTTGCCTTTTTCTAATTCATCTACCCAGAGAGGTTCTCTTTTCCTAATTCAGAAAAAAAGTATTCCATCCAACAACATGGATGGAACTGGATAGTATGCTAAGTGAAATAAGGCGAGCATAGAAGGACAAATTCACATGTTCTCATTCATTTGTTAGAGCTAAAAATTAAAACAATTCAACTCATGGAAATAACTCCACTATCTAAAGAATAACCTGGATCCAAAGCAAGTTACCATTCCATTTTATTGGTAAGCATCACAAAAACCACAGAAAAGTAACATTCTTAACAATGTTGTGTGTAAAACTTTGTAAAAAAAAAAAATTGTTTAGCTACAGAAAATATACTATCTACACACAGTAACAAAACATGAAGAGGGAATTCAAGAGTTTTATATCCTTGGTTTTACTTATTGAGAATTAAATACTGAGGAAGTAAAGCACAATGATTAAAGACCAATGGAGTCTAGGGCTAGAACCCCTGAGTTTGCATTCCAGTTGTAACTTCTGGCTATAAAACTTTGGGCAAGCTAAATTCTAGATGCTTTGGTTTCATCAATGGTAAAAGAAATCCCTCCAATTTTCAGAGACTAAACATATCCACATATGGAGCTTAGAATAATAAGCAGTCAGTAAGTGTTAAGTGCCATTTAAACACATAATTGAACATTAACAAAACTTGAATAATCAAGTTTTTCAAGAGCAGAAATGGAAGTGGGAACAAAAAGATATAAATTTTGCCTTCCAAAGCTGCCTGCATAAAGACAACAAAAGTAAAAAGCTTTAACTATTTTGGTTAGTTACAGATATTTAGGGCATTAACTTGAAATGCCATGGCTTTCCAGCATCAAGTTTCCTTGAATTTCATTTTTATGCCAACTAAAAAACTAGAAAACCACAAATCCAGAGAAAATATTTCTCAAAAGACCCCAAAAGAAACTGAAAACCACAACTTAATATCCACCAAAATAAAAAATATGTAAGCTCTTGCATCTAATATTCCATTTTTAGTGCCCTATTCTATGTAAAAGGCATGCAAACAGACACAAAGATATATAAAAATCATTACAGTATTTTCCTTTGAAATTTTTCAGATATAAAAATGGATAGAATAGGGTAATGAACACTTATGTATTCACCTCTCAGCTATTATCAACTAATGGCCAATTTCTGGTTTAGTCCCACCTATTTGCTCTCTACACCAAAAAATATTTTAGAGCAAACCACAGACATCATTTTGGTCACATTATTTCAATAGGTTTATTAAAGAATTAGCATACAATCAGCAATGTGTTTAAAGTATACAACTTGGCAAATTTTAGCATAGGTCTGTCTATACCCCTGAAACAATCACTACAATGAAGATAATGAACATATCCATCACCTCCAAAAGAATCCTTCTCTTAACACTCTTCCTCCCCAACCAACCAATCTACTTTCTATCACTTTAGATTAATTTGCATTTTCAGAGTTTTACATAAATGGCATCCTGTTACATATATTCTATTTTACAACACTCAGCATAATTAGAGATGCATCCATGCTGTGTGGATCAATGCTTCATTCCTTTTTACAGAGTAGTATTCCATTATCCACATATATCACAATTTCTTGAGAGACAGGGAGTTGCTCTGTCACCCAGGCCCAAGAGCAGTGTGGCACAACTATGGCTCACTACATCCCCGACCTCCTGGGCTGAAGTGATCCTCCCACCTCAGCCTCCTGAGTAGCTAGTACTGATAACATCAAAAAACTCAAAGAGCTCAAAAACTTTTTAATCAGGCAACTCATTACACTGGACCCACCTGGCCACTCTCTAACTGGGTATCCTGGCTTCTTGCAGTCATTAGTCCTCTAACATCTATCTTCCTCCTCCCTCTTATTCGGACCTTGTGTCTTCCAGTTTATCTCTCAATTCCTACGAAACCACATCCAGGCTATCACTAATCACTATATGAGAAATGCTGCTTTTAACAACCTCACAATATTACCCCTTACCCCAAACTCTTACTTCAGTCTCATCTCTCCCACTTTAGGTTCCTGTGCTGCCCCTAATCCCACTCGAAGCAGCACTGAGAAACATCACCTATCACCCCTCCATACCACCCCCAAAATTTTCACCCCAAGTTTTCACTACTCTTTCTCATTTTATTCCTTCATTATTAACAAAAAGACAGGAATGTAAAGCCCTCTGAGCTGGCCGCACCATGGTCAAGCCATCATATTCCCCTACCCTTGTGATAATGTAATTTGTGATATTTCCTGTCCTTGTGAATGTACTTTGTATCATTCCTCCCCAACCTGGTGACAATACACCCTCCCTGCCCTTGAGAATGTACTTTGTAACATCTATCCCCTGCCCACAAAAAATTGCTCCTGACTCCACCATCTATCCCAAACCTGTAAGTACCAATGATAATCCCACCACCTTTTGCTGATTCCTTTCTTGGACTCAGCCCACTTGCACCCAAGTGCATGAACAGCCTTGTTGCTCACACTAAGCCTGCTCAGGTGGTCTCTTATACGGACATACATAAGAAGGACTACAGGTGTACACCACCACACCCAACTATTTTTAAATCTTTTCTAGAGATGGGGGTCTTACTATGTTGCCTAGGCTGGTCTTGAACTACTCCTCAGCCTCCCAAAGTGTTGGAATTATAATTGTAAACCATTGCACCCAGCCCCACAATTTCTCTTCCTACTTACCTATTGATAGACACTTGGGTCACTTCCAGATTTTGGCTATTACAAATTAAGCTGCTGTGAACATACATCCAAAACCTTTTACAGATTTGTGATTTCATTACTCTTTGGGAAATATCTAGATATGGAATGGTTGGGTCATAAGGTAGGCATGTTTGCTCAAACATTCCAAGAGGCTTTTTCCAAAGTAGTTGTAACTTTTTTATTCATATTAGCAATGCAGAAAAGTTTCGGTTACTCTATATCTCTCACAAATACTTGGTATTATGAGGCTTTTTTAAAAAGACATCCTAATAGGTATGTGGTGGCAACTCAATGTGGTTTGACTTTGCATTCTCCTAGTTATATATGTTGAACATCTTTTCCTGTGCTTAGCTCTCATGCATTTGCATTTTTTGCTGAAATGTCTGTTTGAATCTTTTACCCATTTTTAATTGGGTAGTTTGTTTAAGTTTTGAGAGTTTTTTATACATTCAGGATATTTTTTATTAGATGTGTATTTCTTTCAATCTATAAATTGGTTTTTCATTCTTTCAAACAGTAGCTATTCTTAATTTTGATGAAATCTAATTTATCAAAGTTCTCCTTTATGGATTGTGCTTTGGATGTTATATCTAAATATTTCCCTAACTTTGAGGTCACAAATACTTTTATAATTTCTTCTAGATATTTTACTGTTTTAGGTTTTTTCTAGTCTATCATATAAAGTTAACGTCTGTATTTGCTATAAACTTTTGCATATTAATATATATTTTGCATATGAATATTATTGCTGAAAATTGACCACAAGTGTGTGAGTCTGTGGCTGGACTATTCTGTCTATTGATCCATTTCTCATTGAGAGCTATACCACACTGCTTTGAAGTTAGATGGTAGAAGTCTTCAAACTTTGTTCTTTTTCAAAATCATCTTGCCTACTCTAGATTCTTTATATTCCATCTGAATTTTAAAATGAACTGTTTTAAAGTGCCTGCTGATATTTTTATTAGGACAGCATTGAATCTATTAACCAATTTGGAAAAAATCTACACCTTAAAAATATTGAGTTATTCAACCCACGAACATCTCTCTCCATTTAGGTCTTCTTTAATTTCACTGAGCTATGTTTTATACTTTACAGTGTACAAGTCTTACAGATATTGTGTCAAATTTATATCCAAGAATTTCAGTTTTGAAACTGTTATAAGTAGTACTGTTTTGTAAAATCAATTTTTCCATTCTTTATTTCTAATATATAAAGACACAATTTTTTATGCTGATCTTATATTCCACAGACGTGGCTAAACTCCCTGATTAATTCTAGAAGTTTTGACTCCATAAGACTTTCTGCTTAGACAATCATGTCAGCTGGAAAAAAGACAACTTTACCTATTTCCAAACTGAATCCCATTTATTTTCTTTATATTATTGCACCAGTTACAACCTCCAGTACAATAAGATGAGAGTGAACATTTTTGTCTTATTCCTGATGTTACAGAAAAAGAATTTAGTCCTTCACCATTAAATATTATGATGGCTGTACGTTTTCATGGATAGCAGTAAATTTTTTTACCTCAGATATGGTAGTTTTCATCTCTATGAGTTTTATTTTTGTCTTTTTATATCTCCCATGTCTCTAACATTCAATATTTCCTTTTGCTTTTTGAACATATGGAACACTGTTATACCTCTTTTAATGTCTCTGTCTACTAATTCTATCATTTTTATAATTTGTAATTCAGTTTCATTAGACTGATTTTATTCTTAATCATGAGTTGTATTTTCCCTGCCTGCCTAGGATTTTTTGATTGGATGCCAGACATCATGAATTCTACCTTAATTTATACTAGATATTTTTCTCAACCTATAAGTATTCTTAAAAATTGCTCTTAACATGGTTACATTACATGGGAAGAGTCTGATAGTTTTAGGTCTTATTTGTAAGTCTTGTTTGTTAGGACGAGACCTGCATTTAATCTGAGGTTAATATTTTCCCACTACTGAGACAAGATCCTTCTTAGATTTCTATCTGATGCCTCCTTAAATATCATTTTCCACTCTAGCTGTTGGAAACAGGCACTTTTGCCATCCAATATAAACTCTAGACACTACTTCCCTTAATTACTTTTCAGTGGCTCTCTCCCTGTCTCAGTAGGTCTCCTCCCAAGTGTGTACTGATCCCTACTCAATGGAAACCTCTGAGCATCTCAGGCATCTACCCTTTTCTCTCCCATTTCTTGTATTCTGCCCTGTGAACTCCAGCCACATTGGTTTCGCCAGGCTTGGGAATACAATCAGGGAGACAACCAGCCTTGCCTGACTTACCTATTCCTGCACTGAGACCTGGAAATTTTTCTCAAACCTTAAGCTACTGGCAATCAGAGCTCACCTCTTGTTTCCCATCCCTCAGAGATCACTGTCCTTTGTTGCCTGGTGTCCAGTGTCTTCAATGCCATTCTTTACCATATTTTGTCTGGGTTCTTTTTAGTTGTCACAGGTGGGTAGGTGAACACATTCCCCCATTACTTTTCCTTGATGAAGAACAGAAGAACAGAACAATGTTTTTTATAGCAAAACACTGGAGGCAACATAAATATTTTTCATTAGTGACATAGATGACTTATGGTAAGGAAATGATTTGTTATCTGCCAAGTGAGTTTATTTCTAAACACAGCCTGTTATCAATGTTCTCCAGTAAAAGGCCACCAGGAACACACCTGTAATTGAAAGGGTTGGGTTATTTCTTGTTGAAACAAGGAAGATAGATGGGAAACCACAGGGCATCTCAATAAGAGGGTATTAGAAAAGATTTTAGGACTTGGGCTTGTGGAAAATTCAAAGGAGCTGGCTCCACCCCAGACTGGATGCTACCAGGAAGTAGAGGTAAGTTCCATGCTTGAGCAGTGTAAAAAATCCTATCTAGGAAGATGACAGAGTAGAGAAAAGCTAAAGCTATAATTAGTAAAGAAACAGTAGTCACTCATTTTCCAGGATAGGGAAGTGTCTGGTCTTTTTATGGCATTGGAAATATGTTTTACCTGTGTTCAATGGTACAATGGTTTCATTTTTGTCTCGATTCATCATAGTCAGAATGGCCTTGTCCGATGTTGATATTTCATGAAATTGTTTATGTTAAAAAGGAGACTAAAGTTAACTGCAGGTTTCAAGCTAGTTCTAGATGTCATGGGCTACTTTCCTGTTTCTCACTAGTAAGAACTATAGACTCACCATTCTTGCTAAAGGAAAGACTGAACTATATAATTAGAGGATTAATGGATTCATCTTCAGGACTAGAGTCCACACCTCCACAGACCCAGGAGTGCTGCTACTCACAGATGAAGCCTACCAGAATTGTTTAGAAGCTAAAAGTAATGAAGCATCAAAATCGACCCCCATGTAAGAGAGTTACTCCTAAGAGAAGGTTTGGTTTGCTGGATAGAAGAGCTTAAAGAACATTTTACATATGGGTATGGAATGAACCTGAGGATGGAGAGCAGACTAGGACTGGAATGAGCATGCAAGAATGGCATTTTCCTAGTAAAGGTCAAAGAACTGCAGTGTTCTCCTTGTGTGGCTCTAGGGAAATCTAGACTTTGCTAGTGTTTCAGCCTCTCAACGTACGATATTCTTACAAGAATGCCCAGTTCTTGAGTAAATATATGTAGCTACATGCTTTTCAGTCCAGAGATATACAAGAGTTGGTATAGTGAGGAGAGCAACAGGACAAGACAGTCAAGATACGATATGTTACACTCCATTTTTCTCTGGGATTCAATGAAGGTGGAGGAAGGGATAGAAAAGCAATATTAATACCTCAAGTAGAATTCCTGAAGCCTTGTGTTGATGGGCAATGGAATAGACAGTAAAATAAGTAAAATCCACCTTCCTAATTGCCTCAGAGGTAAAGAAAGGCAACTTTGAGAGAAAAGCAACAGCCAGGTTTCACATAAGGTGATACATTCCCATGTTCTATTTAACCCAAACCAAGCCATCATCATCTTGTGGCTGGATTACTGCAGTCTGCTCCTTACTGTTCTGATTCTACTCTTCTCTCCCAAATTTATTTCCCAGATAGCTGAATCAGCATGATCCTTTTCAAAGATAAATCAGATTATGTCTCACACACTCAAAAAAGGAAGAAAAAAAAAAAATCTCTATCAGTGGCTTTCCCAGCATCCTTAGGGAAAACACTACAAAGTTCTTTCCACAGCCTATGTGACGTAGCTCCTGGATGTTTTCCTGGCGTCTTTCCCCACCACTCTTCACTTGCTTAGTGTCTTTCAATTGCAGAATGCAGAGCATTGAGGGGTGGGAGGAGCAGTCAGAAAACCACTATGGTCCCGGCCAACATGCAATGCCATGGCACAGAACTGTCTGTAAACCACAGGTAGTAAAGATAAGTTGGTTTAATGTCACTTGTTTTTCAGTGTGTTTTGTGTTTTCATCCTAGGGTTTCTGTAACAAAGTATCACAAGTTGTGTGGCTTAAAACAAAAATTTATTGTCTCATGATTCTGAAGGCCAGAAATCAAAAATCAAGGTGTCATTAGAATCATGCTTCCCCTGAAACCCTGGACAGACTTTTCCTTACCTCTTCCTAACTCTGGGTGGTTACTGAAAATCCCTGGTCCCCCTTATCTTACAGATGCAGTATCTCAATCTCTGCCCCTGTCATAACACAGCCTTCTCTCCTTGTGTCTCTAAAGGAAACTAAGGAGCCACTGCACTCCAGTATGACATCACCTTACCTGACAGCATCTACAACAATCCTACTCTCAAATAAGGTCACATTCTGAGGTACTTGGGGTTGGGATCGCAACATTTACTTTTTTAAGAGGGACACAGTTCCACCCGTAACAGTTGGGTTGAACGCAGTTGTACTGTGTATCATGTTACGAAGTAAAATGCACATAGTACTGTGTGCCACAATCAGAGCAGCTTGACAAACTCTGCTTGGCTTAATCTACTTCAGTAACTCCAGCCTTCTTGCTTTTTCCAGAACAAAACAAGTTTGCTCACTCCCAGTGTAGAGTCTTGTTGCTCCCTCAACCTACAGGGCCTCCCCTGCAGCCCTGTGGCTCCCTCCCACCATTTATATAGGACACTGCTCATATGTCAGCCTCACCAAGACAACTTTCCAGTCTACCCTTTTTAGATAGCACCTTCTAATCACTGTTCTTGGACTCCGCTCTACTTTTCCTCAGAGCCTATAGTAGTCTCTAATATTTTATAAATGAATTTACTTTACCTTCCACTATAACATAAGCGTCATGTGGGCAGTAACTGTTTCCCCAGTCTCTCAAACAATAGCCACTCAAATCCCTGTTGTTGAATGAGTCTGTATCTATTGTGGAAATAAAGACTAATCAAATAAGAGAAGCAAAGGCTATTGATTCTGAGGTTGCTCTAGCAAGGGCCTTAGTCTGTGTTTGGCACAAACTCAAAAGTAAGAAGAGTAGGAAAGCTCTATAGTTGAAAAAGGGAAGGCTTCAGCTATGCCCTGATTGGAGGCTACTGGCATGGGGAAGCTGTAGGCAGGCCAACTAGACTTATGGAATCACATGCAATTGTTTAATTTTGCATATTTGGCTTTCTTTGGTTTAGTCCTCCGTTGGAAAGAGGGAAATAGAAATTAAGGAAGATGTCAATTATCAATCAAATCCAGACTGTCCTGGGTTAATTGTTACAGAGAACTTTGTTTGGCTTTCCAGACCAGTTACTAGAGTCATCATCTGACTTTCTGTAAGTCTGACATAGAAAGCTGGTTGGCTTCCTGGGCTTGTTAATGTACATAACAGGTTGGTTTCCTGAGCTTGTTGCTGAAGATTATAGGTTAGTGTTCCATTTTTTGTATACGGTCGGACCATTGTCCATGGTATATTCAGTTTTTCACTATAAAAAAAAAGTTATTAAATGCATAGCAAAAGAACTAAAATATACTGTTAACTGGGTGGACTGTACCAAGGTGGAGTAGGAGATAAAGGACTCAGTTTTATTTTATATACACATGTGTTGTCTATATTTTTGCAATAAGCTTGTATTATTTTTAACTCAGAAAAATTAAACAGTACAATCAAGCAAAGGCAGTCGCAAGACATACCACCTTATCTGATGTTTACAAAGTCTACCTGATGAAACCCTTCGCTTGGTTACTAAGCCTCCTGTTATTTTGTTTGTTTTTCATTTTTTGCTTTTCTGAAAACAAGATAAACATTGTAAAAATGTGCTAAATCCTATCTTGGAAGTTTCAGTTCATTTATTCCGAGTGAATTTCTGGTTCACTCATATTTTCAACTGAAACCATAAAACCAACTCTTCAATTGACATTTATTCAATGAGTATGTATTGAGTGACTAATATGTTCCAGACATTTTCTCCCCTAAAAGGAAAATGTCATCATTAAAAGAATGTAGTGAATTTAAATTGAATTAGAGTTTGATTTGAAAGTTCTGCTTCCCTAGAGACATAGCCCCATCTTGTGGAGCTTTAGAATATTTTTGGTGATGACCATATTTATGTTGCGTTTTCACAACCATAAATGTCATGTGGGTTAACTCTCAATTTAACACAAAATTCCAGTAACCAAAATATTTCATTCCTCAGGCATTCAGCTACGGAAGCCTTTATTTATTCTAGTTCTTAGCAAGCAAAATAATATGTATAGGTCTTTTCTTAATGTTGTCTAAACACATTTGATTCCAATGTTACTGTCAAAGAACATACCTTGCACACAGCCTCTTACGGCAGTTAATATATTGTTATAATTAATTGCAGCTGTGTATGAGATACAAGTATACATGGACCACATCTCTGTACCCCTATTGCCCAGTTGAGGACCTGGCATATAGATGTTCAATGTTTTAAAAGAATGGCAGAAGTCCAAACCCATAACAGATCAGAATAAAAAGCTCATTTAATTCATTCATAACACATTTATGTATAGTAGTCAAGGGTATCATGCTTTTTAAAAATATATAAGCCTCAATTTAGAAGAAAAATTTATACACAATGATTTGAGCCAGAAATATATTATTCAGAGAAGTGCTACAGAATATAAGTTCTGCCACAGTTCAGAAGGGTGAGAAATTATTTCATGCTGGGATGATTAAGAAAGGCCTCACATTTGAGAGTCACTGGAGAATATGCCCTAAAACCACTTGTAATGGAATACACTGCATATCAAGGCCTCACTATAACAGGTAGATATTCTGTTTGTAAAATCATTGCCTTCACATCAATGTATCCAATGTTCTACTAAAAAAAAGTCTAACTCAAGGTATACCTTGGCTACCTGTTAGAATTAGCTTTGCTATAATAAAGGACATGAAAATAAGACCCTCACATTGATACAAAATCCAAGTTCTTAACATAGAGCAGGCATCTAGTACATGATGCTGAGGAATGGATGAAGTTTTACTTACCCACAGCAGACCTCCCTGCAAGTTCCTATGCATCTGTGGGACTCACCTCCTCTTACCAAATAAGGGTTGTCAGAAGTGTCAAATTAAAACAATTGAACCCATGGAGATAGAGAGTTGAATGATGATTATTCAGAGGCTGGGAGGGGTAGTGGGGATGGGTAACGGCTATAAAAAATAGTTAGCATAAGATCTAGTATTTGATAGTACAGAGTGACTAGAGTCAATACTTGTACATTTTAAAATAACTCAGGGTATAATTGGACTGTTTATAATACAAAGGATAAATGCTTGAGGTGATGGATGCCCTGTTGACCATGATGGGATTATGTGTTACAGGCCTTTTATCAAAATATCTCACGTATCCTGTAAAACATACCTACTATATACCCACAATTTTTTTTAAATACCAAACATCTTTTGCTTCTGTGTCTATACCTCAATTCATAGCTCTATCTTTTAGTGGCTTGTGTGGGCATTTTTTGAAAACATAACAGTGACAAACATTTGTATGCAATTATTTTATACCATTCTTACATACACTGAAGGAATTTTATTTAGCCCATTTTATAAGTGAAGAAACAAAGGCCAGAGGCTGAGTTATTCAAGATCAGCTAGCTAGGAAGTTTCATTCAGGATTTAAATTCATATTCACTGCTGTTTGTACAGGCCAAAGCTCAGACTACTTGATTTTCACAAAATTGCCCATTAATTGCCAATTCTGCCATTTATAAGCATAGATTAATTTGTCCTGTGATCTTGGAGAAGTCACTTCAACCCACTGTGCCTCAGTGTACTCAACTATAATAAAGAGAAGAAAATTATACCCCTCTGACCTACTTCCCAATTTGATTTAAGAGCAAAATCAGATGCAGGAGGCATAAGTATATTGCTTAAAAGCATGGACTCTGGACTTAGCTGCTTGAGTGTGTATACCATGTGAGCAGCTTATTAACAGTACACCCACGAACAGGTTGTTTAACTTCTCTAAACCTCCATTGTATCATCTGCAACATGAAAATAAAGGTTCTTCCCTCCTAGGATTGTTCTGAGGATTAAATGAAACTGTTTCTATACAGTCCTTAGCAGGGGACATGGAACACGGTACTTATGTTAGCTATAGTTACTAACACACACACCTGAAAGTACCAGAAAAATAAGGCTTTATGCAATTATGGGGTTATTGTCTATTCTAAGCCAAGTTGATGGGTCCTGCCTGGCCCTACCCCAAGTTGACTTTTCCCCCCACTCATTTATGTTTTACTAAATCATTCTAAAAATATCAAATGTTTTTGGCTACTAGGGGCTGAAGTATAGGACAACAGATGAACTCACAAGAAGCCTGTATCTGTCAGAATATCTGTAAAACTATGACACAGTCAAAGTGTTAAATTTTCATAAAGGGGCTATTTACCAAGGCTTAGGCAGGGTTCCAGGAATCTCCAGTGAGAGTGAAGCACCAGGACCTACACAGGTTGTGAGGTTTTATTCCTACCCAGCCTGAACAAAGACATACACAGCAATGTTCCCAGACCGGAAGAAAGCTGGGGCCACCCAGCAAGATGGTAGCCAATGATGACAGCAGGTGGCCTACAGTCAATAAATCCGCAGCCTCTCATCTCTTCCTCCTGCCTCCCATTGGCCAAACACTACTGGAAATCAGAGGCCAGAAAGCCCAGAGATGTAGTCATAGATGGTAAACCTCTGTGAGTCAGTTCAAGATACAGAAAGTAGGATCTACTGGCATGGGAAATGTAGAACACCCAGTACCCAGTCTTAATGAGAACTAAACAAAAATATAATCAACAAAGTATAATCTCCTTTAGTACACTGACTAATCATAGCCCTATTGTTTAAAACAAGACAGTCCGAATTCAACTCCTGGCCCTAGCACTTACTAGCTGGGTGTTCTTATCTGGGGAGTAGTTTCCTCACCTGTAAAACTGATATAATAGTAATATTTATCCTCCAGTATTGTAGTCAGAGGTAACAAGTTAATATTTGTATAATAGAGTAGTGTAGAGCACTTAGCAATGTATAAATTTTATTGTATTATCCTTTGTCCTAGGGTAAGATTATAAATGTTTGTGGAACTATGTCATACGCAAGAGAATTCTTCAAGTAATTGGAAAACAGCATGACTATGCTTGTTATGTGTCACATATACAAGCAAAACATACCAACTCAAATTGTACTGTGGCGGGGGGGTCACTGAATATGCAGAATACAACCTTAATGTCAATTCATTATCACAACTCACACTGGAGAAGTACCACGTTTTGTGGTTTCCTGAACTTCAACCAGGCAAGCACAGACTGAAGAGAATAGAGTCAGCACAAAGATTCTCCCTACAGAAGTGTCTTATGAGGCCCACCAAATGCATGAAGGTATATATATTGACACATGTTAATATACCTTCCTTTTGAAGCACCAAACATGACATTTCCCAAATGGGCTTCAGTGTGCTGTTTTCCTTTTCTTCAGACCAAAATTGCTTTATGACAAGTTTTGCAGATGGTGTCAAAGTTCCCGTCAGCAAGGCCAGATGGGATCTGAAGCTGGTAAACAACAGCAGAGAAGCAGGGTCCCTAAAACCGAGCCCAGTGCTGTCATCATCTGCCATCCCAGACTGCAGACAGCTGAGGCCTCGGCAGCCATCCAATCACAGGACATCTTCAGTCCAAAGATGTAAGTACATGTTGGACAGGGGAGGCGGGGACTTGGGGTGGCGGGGAGGGGGGTGGTGGCGGGGGAGAGCCCAGTGGAAGGAGAATTTTTTTTTTAAGTAGGAGAGATAACAGAATAATTGGAGAAAAAGAGAATTGCAAATGAACTCCTTAGAGAAGCAACAAGAGGATCAAAGCAGCAAAATACTCACGAACAGAAACATCAGGTGAACTTCAAAAGCACCAAGTTTAAATCACACCAAAGTTTTTAGAACATAAAAGCACTCAATTCTATTTTCTCAAGCACGTTTACCTCAGATTCCTAAATACATCTCATCCCTTCACAACGAATGATCCCTTCCTCGTGTACAGCTACGAAGCACATAAGCACCTTATTTACCAGCTCCTCCCTCCTGGGTGACTGTCATTTTACTAAGAAAAACTTCATTTTGATTAAACTTCACTGTATAACCCTGAGCCTGATGTAGTTTTGGGTGTTTGCTTTGTTTTCCCCTGTCATCAAATCACTGCTGCCCAGAGGAAGGTCATGGCTGTCTAAGGCTTGTGTTTACTTTGATTCAGATAATAAATATCTCCAACTTAGAGGACTCTTAAAATTTCAGAAGTTTTAAAATCATCAGCCCATTGAATTCTCACAAATGCTCTGTAAATAGGCTGATTTGTATTGTTTCCATCTTGCCCTCAAGAAAGGCAAGGCTTAGTTTAAGTTTATGAAATGCTTAGAAAAATCATTATAGCTGTTTGCAGTTCAAAAGAAAAAAAAGCTGTTAAGAGAAAATGTGTCAAAAATTTAAGCCAGATACTACAAAGGGGAGGAAGTTCTCCAGCTGTCCAAGAAGGGTGAAATTGACTACAAGATATATACAGCACTGAAATTTAGTTGTTCAGTGAGACTATCATTTCAGCGAAATAACCTGTCAGCTGGAGCCTATCATGAATTCGTTTAACACTGAGGGTCGGCATAAGCACTTGTTAACAGAACGGGGAGAGGCTCAGATGGAAATATTCCCTTGCCCAAGAGGTGACTGAACAGAGCAGAGATGAAAGCAGAATCCATGTCTGCTGAGACAGAAATCTCAAAATTCTCTAGGGTGGAGTTAAAAGAAGGGCCCATACTTAATGTGAGTTGTTGTGGTTCCCTCAGAGTCCAAAAGGGCTGCAATACTTTCCCAGCCTTGGTCATTAAAAAATGAAAGAGGACCAAGAGAAAGGAGATAGCCTTGGAGGACAACTCAGCATGGTCCAGGGCAATGGGCCTCCCACCTAAGAAGGTGAATGGGCTTGCGAATGCCTTCCGGTTCTCCCTTTTACCGGATGGATGGCTCTTTCAAGCACCCCAGCACTAATCTAGGGATGGTCATTTGAAAGTTGGCAAGACACTCATCAGCTGGAGTGCTGAGGAAAGCTCAGGAGACAGATGGCGAGCCGGGTGGGGAAAGGCAGTAGTGCAGGGACAGCTCCAACACTATCGTTTTAGAAACACATGTGCCTTGCTATGGGTGAAGTGGTCACCACCGAAGTGGCTTAAGCTGTTTGGCCAACACTCCCCAAGAGGACCACCTACTGGCAGCTGTCTCTAATTTGTGGGGCACAGTACAAAACAGGAAAATGAGGGGTCCTGGTCAAGGGTGAGAAGCCAGTCTTCCCTTTCCATGGTTTCACCACCCCAGCCTATGGTGGAAAGGCAAGTGCCAAAGCACTGCAAACTTCCTGCCAGGATGTATTTGGCACCTTGATTGGGGGTGGGCAAAATGCCTCTGCTGAGTTGCCCACCAAAAGGACTGTGGCCCTGTCAGTCCAGGGCAGCGACAAGTGCCTCCTTGTTCTGCCCCAGAACACAATTGGGCATGCACCCAACCCAAACATCCCCACACCCATGTTCCTGTCTCCATACAGCATTTTCCACTCCTCTCTCCCCGCCCCCAGGCAGAAAGCAACAACAGTTTCACAGCAAGGACTGGGATGGGGAGACCTGGGGGCCTGGGGGCCCGGGACATGCAGGAGAGGAAAAAGGCAACCAAGAACCTGTCCGGGGGAGGGAAGAGGCAGCGGGATGTGGGTTTGTTCAGGGGCCAAGGCTCTGAGCCCCTTGTACATGTTCCATTTACCCATCAGACTTTACTTCCAAAACAAAAATTCAAAAACTAAGAAGTTCAACATGGCACCTTCCAAGAATACCAAATACCAAATGTGGAGCCCTCCTGAGTGCAGGCTCTGTACAGCTACCCTGGTCACATGTACAGGGAGCAGAACTTCTCGCTGGTCAAGAGGAACCCAGCAGCAACAGGCTGCTAGGTAGATTGTCCATGCTGGGGACTGGGCATCAGGGAGGCAGAGAGTAAGCTCCACTCAGAAATCCCTCAGAGAACCTTTATACAAGGAAGATGCCTTGAGTGCCCTCAAGGAGCAAAGGATATCCCTGAGAAATCCACTACATGGCTGCTTGTTCTTCCAAGGGGATTGATAGATGGACAACTAGCAGAGATGAAGCCACAGGCGACAAGTGGGAGAAGTCAATTTGCTACCTCCAATCTGAAATTGATCACATTATGAAGCAGTCATTCCAGACACCGCATGGAGGACAGCCAGTTCTCCATCTGAGCTTATGTAAGAAAATTGTTCCTTCCTTTTGGCACCTCAATACCCTGACACAAGAGGGAACAGAATGGGGAATGGAGATTGTGAAAGGATAAACTACACCCCAGACACACTCCTGGTTTCCAAACAGAAATGCAATCTTTGCTGGGTTTGTAGGGAAGTGGGAAAAAATAGGAAGCCCTGAAATGAAATGTGGCTGAGGTTATAAAGACAACATGAAAAGTTAAGAACTGAAATGAGACTATATTTCTAAAGTGACTGAAAAATTAAGAAATCAACCCCAAATGTCGTTAAAGGAGTCAGCCTCCCAACAGGAAAGAAATTCTGATACAATCCAGTAATGGAAAAATAAAGTCATGCATGTTTATATCTGACAAGTCAAAACTGCTCGATCAAAATGGTTACACTCAGTGTAATCTCAGTGATCGCTCCAAAAAAAGAAGATATTTTGCCCTTGTTTCTGAGAGGTTTAAAAAGCAGTTTCCCTGCATATAAATTACTGTTCTTCTCCTTGAAGCTTCAGGACATGTACCCATCATTCCCAGCCAAAAATAGATGACCTGTGTCTCCTAGAATATGAATACTTAGGCAATTTGCAAATGACTTCCTGTTACCAATTTTTGCAACAACTTTAGAAGTTTCCTAATTATTTGTTTAAATTAACTCTAAGGCAAACTGTGCCCTCATTCAGAATATGATTTAATTAGATGCTCTCATACCAGACCTAGGGAGAAATGTATATTACAAGACTAACTTTCAGGTAGATTGGTTCCTGGAGGAGTATCTGTGTAAATTACATCAAGGTTATGCCTTGGCAAGAGCACACTATTATGCCTGCTTGACCAATCAGTTCTGTGCAATAAATTGTGAATCCACTTAATATACCAGTTGTCATGATAAATTGACTGGATAAAGAGTACTTTCTACATCATGTAAACAAAGTGGAGAGCCATACTTTACACTTTGGTTTTGGAGAAAATACAAATTCTTGAGCCTGGTCTGAAACCCATTTGGTCTTTCTCAAAGCTATTTTTGTGTTAGAATTACAACCAGAAGATCGCTCTTTTGGATGCATGTAACCAGGGGTTAGCAAAGTAGAGACTACAGGTTAAGTCCTGCCCACTGCATTGTTTTTGTAAATACCTATTCATTGAAACAGTCACATCCATTTATCACATGTTGTTTACAGCTACGTTTGCACTTTGATGGCAGGGTTGAGTAGTTGCAGAGACCATCTGGCCCTCAACACCTAAAATGGTAACTTCTGGTCTTTTACAGAAAAAAGTTGGCTTCACTGGTAGCAGTTCAGATCCATATCTTCCTTCCATTGCCTATACCACAGAGAAATGGCTATTTCTGAAATCCTTTTGTTCTATCCTTCAGCGTCATTTCACAATGTCTGACCCTCTGCCATAGATCAAGAGATCCATCACTTTAGAGTAATGAAAGTAATAGTCATTGCTTTATAATTGCACTAAAATTGTCCCTATGTTTGCTGTTCTAGTTTCTACTAACTGGAATTTTACAAAGTCACCTTCCATCTCTCAGCCTCAGTTCCCAAATAAAGAATTTGGACGTAGACAATGTCTAAGCTTCAATATGATGAAATGATTATGATACAAAGAGAATGTTTTCATTTTAAGAAAATGTAGTTTAACCACCAAGGGTCATAGGAATTTTTCTGGAAGCCCACTTTTATAACAGACATTATTGGCTGCTTATATAGTATTCATCCCATCCAACCTCCTTCCTAACTGAGTTCTGCCTGGTGTTGGCCCCTCCTTCCCTTGGCCCTATGCTTTGAGAAACTAACCCATGAACAGTCCAGGGACTAGACCTGACTTTGTAAGTCAGTCATAGTAAGTACTTTACCCCTTGTCAGTTTTCCGTTTTGGACACGTCACAAATTCCAGTCAACGAGATGTATGAGAAAGTTGGCTGTGGTAGGGGAAGGAAGGAGGCACTTCAAGAAAAAACTTTTAATTGAAAAAAGAGACAATCTGTACTTTTTTTAGCAATTATCATGACTAAATATATTGCTGGAACTCCTGCTGCTATTTTGTTACAAGTCTGAGGATAAAGTCACCCCCAAGAGAAGGATAGAGCAGCAGAACAGGCTCAGAAGTACATCTGAAGCCCATTTTACCTCTGGATTTTTTTATTATTAGAGAAAATAAATGATCTTACTATTTAGGCCAATTTTATTACTGCTAACTACTGGCAAAAGTCCAGTTAATATCCTAGTGGAATATGGAAACAGGTTAAATGCAGCTTTCATGGGGTTAAAGATAACTAGGATTAGGAGAAATTACTTTCAAAGTTAATAGTAACTAAATAGCAACACTGTTTTCCTAAAATAAACTTCTCTCCCATTATTACATGGCTACTAATATCTAGTGGATACCAAATGTCTAGCTTGGGTCATTTCAGTCAAAAGCAAAATTTGCAAGCCTTCTTATGCTATGGTCTGAATGTGTTTCCCCCAAAACTTGTATGTTGAAACCTAATTACCAGTATGATAGTGTTAAGAGTTTGGCTTCTGGGAGGTGATTTGGTCAGGAGGGTGGAATCCTCATGAATAGGATTAGTGCCTTTATAAAAGAAGGCCCTGAGAGCTGCCTTGCCCCTTCCATCATGGCAGGACAGCTAGAAGACACCATCTATGAACCAGAAAGCAGGCCCTCAGACATGGAATCTGCCAGCACTTTGATCTTGGACTTCAATCTCTAGAGCTGTGAGAAATTTCTGTTTAAGCCACCTAGTTTATGGTATTTGGTATAGCAACTTAAATGGACTGAGGCAAAATAACAAAAATAGCTTCAAGAACATTTTTTGTCAGTAGTTATTTTAACATGACAAACATATGTAACATGATACTTCCTAAGTTTTGAATAAAAGATAATCCCTATATTTTCTTATACTTAGATCCTCAGTACTGAGAATCCTTCATCTGATGATATTTCTAAGACTCCAAGCAAGAGAGAGAAAAAAAGATTATCAACATATGGCAAAGAAACAGTAGTGCCCAAGTGGTCAAACTCAATGTTAAACATCTCAGAACCAGCGACTCCCACTGTCTTGGAGGGAAGTGTGTGAGGAATCCCCATCCAATCCTTTTTTCAGCTACAACAGGTTGTTCCATTTTCTCTGTTTAGGTGCTTCCCATTAAAGGAGCTCACTTCTTCCCAAAGCAAATAACACCACAGCTAAAATCATAACTTTAGAATGTTTTTAAATATCTAACAAATTCTAAGTGAAGGACATTTCTGTGAACACTCCTCCCATACCCCTCAATTTCCCAAGGACAATTCACCATTTTAATTACAACTGGGCAGAGGTAAAGTTGAGAAAGATACTACCACTTTCAAAGTACACACATAATATGTGTACCACTTCACTGAATAAGCTCAAATTCCCAAACCATTTTACTGAATAAGCCCAATTCACAGGAAGTAATCATAAATCAACTTTTTATCCTTCTCTGTCACTTGAAACATACTCAGTGGAACCACTTATTCTCCTGCACTAAAGACAAAAACTGACTCAGCGAAGTGTCTTGTCATAAAGTCATAAAGAGTCCAACTGTCACTAAGTCATAAAAGACAGTTTTGATTTGGTAACGGAAGTCTTCAGTGCCATGTTATAATCCAAACTTGGTCTTGATATCAAGTTGAAACTTCTTACCCCCTTCATCTATGTCTGTTGCAATGGAAAGCAGAGTGGGAATGCGGGGTGGTTTCCCAGCCTAGGTTCCCATGTCCTACCCTTCAGCTCCACAACTACAACCTGCAGTTTCTAATTCCCCCAGAGTTAGAAGGGAAGGAGGGAAGGAAAGGGAGTGGGAAAGTCCCGGCATGACTGATGCTGTCATGAGCTGGTGTCAGTGCTATTCAAAGCCAGCTGGCAGGACACATGTTAGATCTACAAGTGGTTTCTTTAGAATTGAGGGTTGAGGGGAGGGGATGGGGTGGAATGGTCTCCTTTGACTTGAGAAAACAAGAGGAAACAACTTGCACCTCCACATAGATTTTATTTTGACTTATTCTCCCCATTAGATCACATCAATTGCTCTCTGACATTATCCCTTGAAAGTCATTCCCAAATACCTAATCCCTGTCCTTTTATTATACTCTCTGTAAGCAGTGTTGATAGTCATGATTTCTTTGCCTCACACCCATTAGGATGGCTATCATCAAAAAAAATAAATAAATAAAAGTGTAGCTGAGCACAGAAAAATTGAAACCCTTGTGCATTTAGGTACAAATGTAAAGTAATGTAGCCATTTTGAAAGACAGTATGGAGGTTCCTCAAAAAATTAAAGATGGATGATCCAGCAATTCTACTCCTAGATATATACTCAAAAGAAATGAAAGCACAAGCTTAAACATGGAAGTGTAAATATATGTTTAATAGCAGCATTATTCTCAGTACCCAGAAGGTAGAAGCCACCCAAGCATCCATCGACAGAAGAGTGAACAAAATGTGGGGTATATGTACACCATGGATTCTTCAGTCTTAAAAAGGAAAAAAGTTCTGATACATGCTACAACATGGATGGACCTTGAAAATATTTTCCTAAATCCGCCAGACACCAAAGGACAAATACTGTACGATTCCACTTACGTGAGGTACCTAGAGTAGTCAAATTCCCAGAGGCCAAAAATAGAATGGCAGTTGCCAGCAGCTGGCAGGAGGGGAATGAGGAGTTAGTGTTTAATGGGCACAGAGTCTCAGTTTGAAAAAGTGAAAATGTTCTGACAATGGATTGTGGTGATGGTTGTACAATAATGCAATTGTACTTGATACCACTATACTACTGAATCATATGCTTAAAATTATTAAGATAGAAAATTGTTATTTTACAATTAAAAATAAAAAATTAAATATTAAAACTCCTGCTACAATCTTTGAAAATATCATTTCTATTATAGTCACAGCTAAAACCTCCATGTTAACATCCTACCATACATTCAACAACAGGTATATTCTGTCTTCAGAAATATTAAGATATGAAAACATGATTCGTCTTAGAATCAGCAATATTCGATATTTTCAGGAAAATAAGCCACAACTCCAGAAATGTTACTAAAGCTTAGTGGCCAGTTTACTCCTGAGACTATTACCTCATAATTGTTCTAGCAGAGTATAAGACATTTTTCCTTGAATGTATTTTCTAAGCTCCAACTCTCACCAGACTGATTTAGAAAATTAACTTGTCTCTCTGGAGCCACTTCTGAATTAAAATTAATGTTCCAAGTCTTTTTGACCCATACCCAATCACTCATACACACAAAAGAGAGGAGTTTTATACTATAGAAATATTCCACACTTAGAATTTAAAATAGCATTACCACAAATTTTCCAATTACAGAAAACTCACCATGAGAAAAAATGAATAATTGGATGCTTATCCTGAAACAATCTTTTGGGCTGGTTTAAGGGAAAAAAAAGTCATCGAGTTTCATTATTTTCACCCTTGTCTCAAAATATAATAGGAAGTGCCAATTCAACATAAGATGATCCTTGAGAGGAAAATGGTAAGTCATTCATATTATGACAAGGAAAGATTTACAGTTGTAATAGACGAAGCATAAATTTAGCAAGTGAAAGGTTAAAACAGTATCCTGAAGTCTGGTTAGCATTAAACTCTGAACTCTACTACAAGGGTATTGAAATTGACTATAGAGATCCAAAAATCAGTTAGCCACAACAGGCAAAATACTAGTTTTGCATCATACCCAAAGCAGGCAAACACTAATCAGTATACATTACCAAGCTGTGCATAGTCTGCAGTCCTCTGCACAAGGAGAGTGTAATGGGAAATTAAGAATCCCTCTACTGCAGCTTAGTGGTTATGGAAGCCAAGTTCATTTTGTGAAACTCCCTTAGTTCAAATTTCAGCTCTGCCCTTATTAGTTCTAGAACCTTTAATGAAATTCTCAATCCTTCTGTCTCTTTACCTGTGAAGTGGAAATTAAAATAGCAATTAATATAGAAGACGGAAAATTTCAAGGAAATAAGGTAGCTAAAATACTAAGCACATTAGCACTTTCCAGTTAATGTTATTTTTTAATGTAACAGAAAAATAAGCTTTTCTTCAATAACAGAAGTTTTGGGAGAAATTTAAAAGTAACTTATGTAGGTTTTTTGACTCAGATTTCATTTTTCTTGCCTATATAAATCCCAGAGCAATCTCAAGTTAATTAACAGGTTGCCAGTGAATCTACAGCTGTGGTTCTTAAACTTGGGTTGCATCAGAATCACCAGGAGAGACTGTTAAAACACAGATTGCTGGGCCTCACCACCAGAGTTTCTGTTTTAGTAGGTCTGGAGTATGCCTGAGGATTTGTATCTCAAAAAAGTTCCCAGGAGACTGATGCTGCTGGTCTGGAAGCCACATTTGGTGAACCACTGATTTACAATACTTGACCTGCCCCCACCTCACGGCCACCATCTTCCTTTTCAGAGCTTTACTCCTAACATTCTTCCTAATCCAAGAATTAGCCATGCATGCCTCATTCCAAAGCCTAGCTGTCACTCTATTCTGATGGCCGGCTGACAACATGTTGTCTCCAACAGAACTAACTAATGAAAGGCCAACAACCTTAGACTCCACCTTATCTGGGCCCTGATCCCAGGGAAGCCAGACCCCATGGGTCCATTAGAAAGTGGTCACACTAAGTCCTATGCCTGTTATGCAGGTGCCCTCAAATGTAAACAGCCTTCACATGCCTGGGAACTAAGTGAGCAAGCCCTTTCTCCCTTCATTCTGCCTCGGTCTCTGGTACCTTATTCCAACTTACAGGGTCTCCAATATCTGGGGACCTGCAGTTAAGTCACCCAGTAGATTAACAGAACCTGATTTTCTAGTATTCCTATCCAAGTTGCTCTAGGTGTTTTTATTTACAAGGAGATCACAATAGCATATTTTACAGGCAGATTAATGAATAAAACTTTATTAAATGATATGTGGTTAGAGATATAATCTTAAGGATAATCTTGAAAACTAACTTCCCCCACATATACAGGATAGGATAGACATACCTCCTCATGATCTGGGTACAGACATTCCTTACAGAAATTCCCTGATCCCAAAATAGATACTGGATTGCTTTTCCATCTACCATGACTTTGATTTAAAAAAAAAAAAAAAAAAAAAAAAAAAAAAGTTGACTTGTCCTTAAATTTCCTAACTTTTGAGAAATCGGAGTAGCAGCTTACTACAACATTTTGCCAATTCCAACTTCCGCATGACTACAATAAAATTTAGGTACAAGCAGCCTTTTAGTTGCCTAGCACAAGCAGACTTTCTGTAGAAAATCTTCTTATTGGAAATTCCCAATTTCCATTATTGCCTGCTTTACAAAACCTTCCCACCACCATTAGATGTACTGAGAAACCCGATTTGACATCCCCAAGACTAGAAGAGAATTCAGTTTCTGGTGTCTCTATGGTGCCTGACCCAGAATTATCTGATTAACCATCTCACACTGAGAGCCTCTTAGCCCAATACATTTGGCCCTGTAACCCACTTTTTGCTCAGATTGAGCCTTTAGCCTTTTGACATTGAAATTTGTCTGAATTTGTCTGGAGTCTGCCACCCACTGCTAGATTGCACGTCAAGTCAGTAGGCTTCCAGTACTCTTGTCAGTGTCCTCTCAGCTGCACACTGATAGAAACTTGGACCCCTCTCTTCAGTAAGAGCCCCAGTAACACTAAAGGCAATGCTAGTTTGATATAAACATTCATGTAAAACTGATGCTACACAAATCCCTTCCAGCAATCAGTTTCATAAAACAGCATCCTAAGCTGATCCCTAGCCTGACTCTACCCACATTGAAAGTTTTCAAAATAGAGTTGAATTACCATTTCCAAAGGATTACATCAATAAGCTAAAACACACACTCTCTCTGTTTCTCTCCGATTGTCCTTTCATCCATGCCTTAGAATTTCAGACCTCCAGTTTATTTTCAGAGCAGCCAGTCAATAGATCCTGTCTAAAGTTTTTAAATCGATAGAAATACAAGTGTACTATTTAAAGTCACAATAATAACCAGCAAAAACAAAACAAAAACCTATTCTAAGTGATCATTTCTAGAAAATTTGATTTGAGAAATGAAAAGTGTGAATGACTCAGAAGAAATGCTTTGCTTTATATTTTATACCTGTCTGTACTATGCACGTTCCTTAATCTATGCATATATGATTCCTATAACTGTAAGCAGCAAGTATAAAATGAGTAAACAACATCCCCATCAATAAGAGATTAGCTAAATAAAGCATGTGCATGCAGTGGAACATTATATATATACAAAAAGAAAAAAATAGCACAATATTTAGTGATATAAAAAGATAACCTTAGAATGCCAGTTTTTTAAGTTGCAAAGGAGTATAGTACAATTTAAGTGAAGAAATTACACACATGCACATATGCCACAGACATGTACAAACAGATACCTTGGAAATATGCCAAACTGTTGGGATTTGGAAAAATGGGAAGAGAAGGTCTTTCACTTTTTATTTTCTATGCTTTTGTAATTTATGAGCTTTATACAGTGAGTATACAGTGTCTTTGCAGTTTAAACATTCTTTAAAATATACACACACACACACAGGTGTGCTTTTTAAGACCCAGAAAATAGGAAGCAAAGAGCTTAAGTCGTAGTTGTAAATTCATAGAACCTTGATAGAGAAAGAATTTTAAGAGGCCCGGAAAGAATCGATGCCTTTCTCAGAATCATACTGCTGGGAAGTGTCAGAATCAGGTTTAGATCACAGGCATACTGCAGGAGGAGGAAGACAACGCTTTCAGAACTTCAGGTTCTAACAAATCAATCATTGTGTCTTCTCCCTAATTCACTTAATACTTTAATATAAACAGGTAGGAGCAAGGTAAATATTCTGTCCATTTTACAAATGAGTAAACCAATGTCCAAAAAGACAGATTCCCCTGTAGCCATGTAGCCATCCAGCAGCAGAACCAACTGTAACTAAGGCCAGTGCACTCCTGGTCAAAGCTTATTCAATACAGTATAAAATTAAAGCACTTCAAACAGGTATTGTCCTACTCTAGCTTTATTTTTTCCTCAAAAAAAAGTTAATGAACCTTGAAGGAGAGGTTCTACACAAGGCATTGGGAATTAGAAAAAGAATTCTTTATAGGTTATAAGGCAAGAAGAGGAAAAGAATGCTTATTAAGCCTTGATCTGCTCACACATGTCTCATTATAACAGCTCTGTATCACTAAACATGTAAAAGACAGCAATTTGTCATCCAAAGAAGTCTGATTAAATAATAAGACTAAGGCCCCATCACACACTGGAGGCCACCAGGTTACTTTACAAGCAGCCTCAAAGACAGTTTGACCTCACAAGGTCTCAAGGAAAACAGAAGTGGTTCCTACAGCTTAGCAACGTCATTTAGTGGCTATTTCTATCAATCACGCCTTCCTCCAAAGGCAAGAGGACAAGTAAACTTATCATTTTCCTGCTTCTCATGTTAAAGTAGAGCGACATGACACCTTGGCAAGGTGCTGATTGCCATTTTCTCATGTGAAGTAGCAGAGAACAGCTGGGAAACCAGCAAACTCTCAGAACTGTTACTTTAATGGAGGCGAGAAAATTTTCATCACAGAGAAGTTCCCCACCCCCCATTCTTTTATTTAAGTTCTGAGATACATGTGCAGATTGTGCAGGTTTGTTACACAGGTATACATGTGCCATTGTGGTTTGCTGCACCAATCAACCCAACATCTGGGTTTCAAGTCCCGCATGCTTTAGGTATTTGTCCTAATGCTCTCCCTCTCCCTTTGCCCCTCACCTTGCCAAGAGGCCCCAGTGTGTGATGTTTCCCTCCCTATGTCCATGTGCTCTCATTGTTCAACTCCTACTTTTGAGAACATGCGGTGTTTGGTTTTCTGTCCCTGTGTTACTTTGCTGAGAATTATGACTTCCAGGTTCATCCATGTCCCTGCAAAGACATGAACTCATTCTTTATGGCTGCATAGTATTCCATGTTATATATGTGCCACATATTCTTTATCCAGTCCATCATTGATGGGCATTTGGGTTGGTTCCAAGCCTTTGCTATTGTAAATAGCGTGGCAATAAACATACATGTGCATGTATCTTTATCATAGAATGATTTATAATCCTTTGGGTATATACCCAGTAATGGGATTGCTGGATCAAATGGTATTTCTGGTTCTAGATCCTTGAGGAATGACCACTCTGTCTTCTACAAAGGTTGAACTAATTTATACTCCCATCAACATGTAAAAGTGTTCCTATTTCTCCACAGCCTCGCTAGCATCTGCTGTTTCCTGACTCTTATAACAATCGTTATTCTAACTGGTGTGACATGGTACCTCATTGTGGTTTTGACTTGCATTTCTGTAATGACTGGTGATGATGTTTTTTTCATGTTTCTTGGCCACATAAATGTCTTCTTTTGAGAATTGAACAGAGAAGTTTCCTAGATATTTTTTCACTTTCCATATGGACATAAGTGGCCAGGTGCAGTGGCTCACGCCTGTAATCCCAGCACTTTGGGAGGCTGAGGCAGGCAGATCACCTGAGGTCAAGGGTTCAAGACCAGCCTGGCCAACATGGTGAAACCCCGCCTCTATTAAAAAAATATATAAAATTAGCCAAGCATCATGGCAGGCACCTGTAATCCCAGCTACTCAGGAGGCAGAGGTTGCAGTGAGCTGAGGTAGCACCATTGCACTCCAGCCTGGGCTATAAGAGTGAAACTCCACCTCAAAAAATATATATACACACACACATATATATACACACATACACATATACATACACACATATATACACACATATACATATGTATGCATATGTATATATATGGACATAAGTTTGCTTGTGTGTTATTTTTTAATTAAAACTATTTTTTACAGCAACTTTAGGTTCACAGCAAGATTGAGCAGAAGGTACAGAGAGTTCCAACATACCCCTTCCCTAATCCCCCATACACACAGCCTCCTCCACCAACATCTCCCACCCACAGCAGTATATTTGGTACAAGAGGTGAACCAACATTAACACATAATCAACAAAGCCTATAGTTTACCTCAAGGTTCAGTCTTTGTGCTGCATATTCTATGGGTTTTGATAAATGTACGATGACAAGTATCCACAATTATAGTGTCATACAAAATAGTTTCACTGCCCTAAAAATCTTCTGTGCTCTGCCTATTTATCCCTTTCCCCCAGCCAATCCCTGAAAACCACAGAAGATTATGTTTTTATACTATACATTCTAATGGGAGAACTTTTTATAACCCACCAATACTCAGCATTACCATAATTTTGAACCAGAAGCCAGGCTGCCAAACAATATTTATGGGAATCAATAGACAAAACTTCAGGGCTGTTCCAGAAACTCCAGGACATGTGGCTATCACACTGCTGGCAACATGAGCAGGTGAGGAGGGACCCCAGAAAGTAAGGCAAAGGCAGGGCTGGAAACAGTAAGGGTGCCCTTGGTCACCACCATAGTGGAGTGGCTTTTCTCCTTGAACTCATAGCCACGTGGAAATTCATGACTCATCTTGCTTTGAGCTTCTCAAAGAAGGTTTCATCTCCACCTGCCACCCCTACAAGTCTCCAGCAAGCCTAGGACACCATCCCCCTTCCTCCCCCTCCCCCCCACACACACATACACACTCTCTATAGGGCCCATTTGTTCATGCTCAGTGCCATAGAACTTCAGAGTTGAAACTCAAGGCCAGTGAGTTCAATAGAAATGTAATGCAAGCCACACATAAGCTTTAAATTGTCTAGAGGCTACATTTTAAAAAGTAAGTAAAATGTTTAAGCAACATTTTAGCTCGATATATCCAAAATGCTATTGTTTCAACATTGCATTTATATTTGATAAACTCTTTGTATATTTATCAAACTAAGTCTTTGAAACTCTGCACAGTTTAGAATGACGGCACGTCTCAATTCAGACTAGCCACCTCTCAAGTGCTAAATAGCTGCCATGTGGCTAGTGGCCAAAGTTTTGGATAGCACAGCTTTAGAATTCATCCACATCAGAAGATTTTAGATTGTTAAAGAACAGAAGCCTACAAAGTCTATGCAGGACACCAACATATAAAAGGTAAAAGAAGGACGCCTTCCCACATGGCTCCCACAACTGTCACAATGGCCTCTGTGAAGCCGTTTGGCTCCAAGGAACAAAGTTTGACATTCTCCCTACTCTCATTCAACCCCATACATTAAGCAGGAGGGAGTCAAAAACTACAGAGGCAAAGCAGTTTTCCTCGCTGGGACAAAACTGAAACTGCAGACCTCCTGGCTCTCAGCTCACGTATATCTAGTCCAAGAAGGGAGCAAGCCCGTCATAAACAGGCAGGTTACAAAAAGACACTGTTCTCATCAACCCCTAGCTGGAACCAGCTCCACTGCCAATTTCAGGGACAAGAGCATTAACAGTGAGGTATTTTCTCATTTTTTGGAGGAAAAGAATAGAGGGGGTAGAATAGAATGAAAAGAACATATTGGTGTCCATTCATGTAAAATGCTCAACTTTGTAACAGTATAAAAGAGGTAGAGTATCATTTATTAAGCACCAACTATATCTGGTGGACAGGCAGTGTGGTTGAAGGTCATTGTTGTCTTCTCCTTATGACACTACTCCTCACAAGAGTAAATGACACAAGCTGATGGGTCCAGATTTCGAGAGGGACCCTCACCGAGCAGGATGGGCCCCAGGCAGCAGGCTCTCACCCGTTTCATGCTCCCTCCACACTAGGGGACTGTTAGGCTGAACAAGGACCTCCTTGCAGGGCAGCCCTCCTGTGTGCTCTCATTTCTTCCTCTCACTTTAGATTGATGGAGTGTAGTGATGAGATTGACAATAACTGGAGAAGGAATGACAGTATAAAGAGATGCCAATATGATCCTTGAATCCAAATGAAAAAGCTATAACACAACTCAAGGAGTAAGTGCCTTGTGTTAGAGGTTTGGGAATCCATTTGTGATTAAATGACCCAACCATTCACTCATATTTACCTAGTATCTATAAGAGTAGTGATAAAGATAATCCTTGCCCCCATGGAATTTACTATTCTTTGTACATTTACTCTATTTAGGGATGCATTGAGAGAGACTTATAAGTGAAACAACGCAAAGAGATTCCCAAATTTCTAGCCACAATTCCATCATAATACCATGCAAGCTCCACCATACAATTCTTTAGTACTAAACATTAATTCTGCACTCTATAAGCATTATGTAGTTAACTCTAATAATAACTCTGAAGCAAGGATTAATATCCCTCATCTTATGGATGGAGAAAGCAAGGCATGAGGAAACCAAATAATTTGACCAAGTCCTAGCAGCTAACAGATGGTGGAAACGGATTCAACTTTGTCTATGACCCTGATACTCCTGTGACTTCCATTGAACCACACCTTTGTGTCTAGAACATTAATGATCTTTAAAAACTCTTCCAAATTTGAGCGTTTTGCTTGCTTCCAAAATAAAGTACTGTTCCCATGGAGAAAATTAAATATAAAATAAGCTATTTTCTTGATCCAGATGTATCACTATATCCCCTATGTCTGATTATTAATCCACATCATTTTTTGCATTTTTTATGTACTCCGTAGTCACTGGACTTTGTCTTTTGTCAAAAAGGGGCTGGTTTCCCTGGAGTGAATGCAGCCTCTTCATGCCATGTCACCAATGTCCACGAAGCAAGCTTATACCTCATAATAGACCTGTTAATAGCAACCTAAGGAAGGAGAAAAATCAGAAATTCTAGTGGGGGATGGGGGGAAGGAAGTTGTAAAATTAAGATTTGTTAAGGAACTACTCTGCACAAGGCCTGTATCTATGCTGTCTCATTTAGTTGGTTTATAGTGACATTCTCAAAGCTTTATTGAAAATAACAAGGATCTAGGGGGTTGAGGAGCCGTGAGAAGTGCCAGCTGCAGTTCAGGTGAGACCCATGTTAAAAAATAATAATGTAAAAACTCAACCTGAAAGGCTTAGACATGAGAGCTCAGTCTTCCTGATTCAGGGTTAAAGGAGAGCAGAAATCTGTAAGTGAGCCCTAAAGAGCCTATTAGATGGATTGAGGGAATAATTTCAGCTAAAATGTTAATGACTGAAAATGGCACAGGGGAATGCACTTAGAGGAGAGGTCCCAGGAGAGAGAGAGAGACATATTCAAGTGGTAATGAGTCAGTTCTTCCCATTCCCAGCAGTTACACCAGTTGCTCAGAATCCACTATAGAACTTATTCCAAGCCCAAACTTTGGACCTCCTTTCTATGAACATATCCAATTAACTCCCATCTTCTTACCTGGCATTCAGACAAATCTGCTTGTCATCTGCCCATTCAGTCTACTTCTACTTTGCTTTGACCTGTCATGCTGATATTTTCCATTTCTAAATATCTAAGTTATTTTAACTAATATCCAAAAGTTCCACACTTAAAATACCTTTTTTAGGCATTTTTTCCTTCACAAGCAGGTTCTTGGGAGCACCTGTGTCGAACTTCTCTTAGTTATTTCCCACGGCATCCAGCAGAGTGTAGGACTTGTGGTTCCCTAGACGCTCAGAGTTATATGCTAATGGAGATTGATAAGTATTAGTGAGGGAGGAAAGGGGTACTCGAACATGTTTCTCTAGGGGACCCAGAATTTGGACTTACAACACCAGATGTAACGTAACATCAATTGTCATGTTTTTAATCCCTGGAATTAAGTTCAATATTATCTTAGACAATTTAGATTTACATCCTAGCTTACTCTAAGAATCATTTTGTCTATTTTTTGTTGGTTTGTTTCTTGTCAGTATTCCCAGAAACTATTAACATTTTAGGATGCTTGGAAAATATAATTTAATAAAAACCATCCTGGGAGGACACAGCCCTCTCGTGGTCTCCTTTTGAACAAGGACAGATTTTAACAGTTTTTCCTTTCCATTCTGCTTAGCTGTCAGGTGATAATATTCATCCCTTGTATCACAGAGGACTAATGACCTATTCAACTGAACACCAGCTTCTTACAACATGTTAACCAAATGCATGTCTTGACCTTCTGTAGTTTCTCTCCATGGTATCATATTTTCTTTGGGCTTGCATTCGAGTATTCTACTTGAAATGGAAAGCCAGCTTCAAGTTTCACCATCTTCCAGGCCTGATGTAATATGAGGCTGCAAGTTTGCCACTGAAGATAGGAGCTCATCTCTCCCCAGAGAAATTGCCCAAAACCCTATACTATAGGAAGTGGTCCTATAGTATAGGAAGTCTCATAGACTTCCTAAAGTACACACTATCTCCAATTGCCTTTGGCCCTCTCCCCTCAGACACTATCCTAGGCAAGTCCTTGAATTGGGTAGTGCAGTAGGGGTTTAAGGGAGCACTAAGGGAGCCTTTTTATATTGTTTTCCTTAGCACATAATATGTAACCAAAAGGCAAGCTAGAAGGACAAATTCTGGATTTGCTAATCATATAATGATAACAGGCCCAAACTAATTAAAAACATCCCTCATAATAAAGGCCAACATCTCTCATATACTCACCATGAGCCAGGTTCCATGCTAGATCTCTGTATAAGTAATAAGATTTGGAGGAGTCTTGGCTTACTGGGGCTTTTGGAGGGCATGGAGACTATTTGTTTCTGTTAATAGTTGTCCCCATTATGCTCTATGGGATTTTGTCATCCTTACAGGATGGGGTAAAGAATCTTACCAAGATTTCTGACCCCTTAAGTTCCTTAACAGTGATCAGTCTCATACTGATTCTCGAAGACCCAGCCCTTTTCATTTTAAACGTGTAGACTCACTTTAAAACCAAAGTTCTCTTTTCTACAGATTGGACTTTGAGGTTCAAGCAGCTGAGCATGGGGACCTTGGCCCATCCTGACCCACTTGCTCTTCTACGCTTTGCCCTACAAGTTGGGGTGAAGGGAGTAAGAGAATCGGCAGGTTTCCCCCTAGAACGTCCCCGCAGTGTGGTGGGGTCCCCCTGCTTCTCTGGGGGTTGCCTCTGTGTAACAGACATCCCATACCAGCTCTCTCAGGATTCAGGGAGGTACTGGGGCCTTCCACTGCACAGCTCCTACCTAACCTGGAAGATCTGCTGTGGATACCACATATCTTGCTCTCCCTTAGCCACCTTCCTGAGAGGACAGAGCCCTCTCATGGTCTCCTTTTGAACAAGGACAGATTCTAACAGTTTTTTATTTCCATTCCATCCAGCCCCTGGGGCACTCAGGCAGGAAGGCTCAAGTGTCTTAGAAAGACTGAGCTCCCTCATTCCTTCCTGCCCCTTCATCCCACCCCACAGCACTGGGAGCCATCAGCCTCCAGTCCCCAACTCAGTGCAGTTGACACTTCGGGCAACTTCAAAATTGACAGCAATTCTGGGGTCTCCCACCAGGAATGTGGTAAAGGAGAGGAAAGGCCTCACTACCCAAATGGTAGGGCTTCTCCAATATCCAAAGTCTGGCAGTGGCAGAGGTGGGGCATAAAAGTAAGCTCTAAACCAGCAGCTGGTCCCAGTACTAACACCTCCCTGAATTTAGAATATAACTAATTAAAAGCATCTGTACTCAGTTCAGGGCTTTGTCACACTTCTAGGAAAACATGAAAAACACCACTAGGTGTTCTATTACACAAACATTGTTCCATTTAATACTCAAATCATTCCTATAAGGAAAGTATTAGCCTCATTTTTACAGATGAGGAGATTGATGTTTTTAAATAAAGTAGAAGCTCTCGAGTGACATGGTTACAATCAGTAGTTAATAATCAATATATCTGGTTACACAATGAAAGGGCCTCAAAGTAGTGCCACCCAGTAACAGTGACTATACCCAGATCTGAATTTCTAAATACGAAATGGAAAATTTCCATTTTCCAGTAAATGAAAACAGCTTCTTGGACAAATAGCTACCTCTAGGACTGAGGCAGGGAAATACAACGTGAGTCCAGAGGATTTACTGTAAGAAAAAGTAAAGTATAGTCAAAAAAAACCTCAAAAGATCAGATCATGTTAAGGGAATACAGCTAATTTGAAAGATCTCTCAGTGCCCCAAACTAGAATAATCTGAACAATCACAACAAAAAATTAGTAATGTAGTATCGGATCACAACCCAAAGTATGGTATAAATATGAGTTCATGTAGATATAAATGATTGAATAAATTGTGGGGCAAGTGGGGGAGGAACAAGTTTTCCTTTTATGTACAGAAAAATAAAACATGAGTAGATACTCTCCCTTCCTCTCCCAGCCTTGAGCACCGGCTGGACTTAGAGATTCACTTTCAGAGAATAGAGTACAGAACAGGATTGTAAACTTACAGTGGAGAAACTTGACAGACACCACCTTAAGCAGCTAGTGAAGGCCACCATTCCCAGTGAGACAATGTGGAAAGCAAGTACCTGATACTATGAGAAGGGGCTTCACCTCCGTGGTATTTAAAAAAAAAAAAAAAAAAAAAAAAAAAAAAAAAAAAAAAAAAACTTATGTCAGTCTAAACATGGGGGGAGGGGTGGCGGGAAATCTGATAAACACAAATTGGGGAACATTCTACAAAGCACATGACCAGTACTCCAACCTGTTAAAGTTATGAAAATTAAGACTGAGAAACTGCTAGACTAAATGTAACATGGTATCCTGGATTGGATACTGGAACAGAAAATGGAAAAACTGAAATATGAAAAAAGTCTGGAATTTAACAGTAATACAACAACGTTGGTTTCTTCGATTTGGCAAATATACCGTGGTAGCATAAGTTGGTAATTATGGGGGAAACTGAGAAATATACAGGAATGTTTTAGCTTGGCAACTTTGCTGTATATCTAAAATTGTTCTAAAATATAGTTTTTTAAAGTTGAGTTGGAAAGTCTTCAAAAATACATACATTCTTAAATGTATTTCCTCTTAAGTATGTAAATGTACATTACTGGTAGAAATCACACTAAGGTGATTTCTTCAAATATGGATCCACTGAACTTCATTTTTCCTAAAAAATTATAACCACAAAATTAGGCATCTGTAATTTTCAATTTTAAATGGTGATTATTTGAAAGATTTGAAAAGCCTTCTGATGTCACTGTCATTTTAGACAAAATATTTTTCCAATCCTTTACGGCTAATGTGTTATATTCAATGAGTTTACTTTAACATTAAAATTTGTAATAAATTTTATGTAATGAATACACAAGGGAGAATAGTAAAATGAAATGTTCACATACCCATTACTTGGCTTCTACTTTTGAGTAATTTTTCTGATTTTGATATACACTTTCTAAAACATTTTAAAGCAAATCCCAATCATGTTTTACCACCCATACTTGTGGAACATCCCCAAAATCAGACCTTCCCTCTACATAACCACCATGCCTTTATCACAACCAACAAGATTAACTCTGATGCCACAATATCATCTAATTCTTACTCCATATTCAAAGTTAATTAGAAAGCTCCTTTTTCTAGCAAATCACTTTAAGAAGTATTAAATTTGGTTTTATAAAACAACAACTTTCTTTTCATACTCATGTTGGTGCACAATTATCCCAATATGATTGGTGATATGATTAACAGGCAAACAGACATAGTTAAAAGATGTAAAAACTCTTTATTGGTAAAGAATGTGGAAGTTTAGCTGTTTTTGGAAACCGTTATTGAAATGAGTAAGGTAACAGGAAAAAAAAAAAAAAAAAAAAAACAAATGCCCAACAAAAAAGTAACTGATTAAATAAACTGAGAGAACTGTACAAAGAAAACTATGCCCCAAGGGCATAGACATTATCCTGTAGGCAATGGGGTGCCACTGAATGATTTTGGACCGAGCAGTGTTGAGTTTATTTTTCTACTTTCACTGAAAGATTAGGAGAAACGGGGAAGCTGAGAATGGAAGCAGAGAGGCAAATTTGAGAGAGGAGGTATTACAATATTTTAAGAGGGAAATTTTTTTCCTATTTCCATCATTTCTCTTGAAGTGAAGGAAGTTCCACAAACTGAAACCAGCCCTGGCTTCTCTCTATCCCCTACTCATTCCCCTACCCCAGAACAGGAAGTTAAAAATCAGAAAGTAGGCATGCATATCCACTCATTCTGCTGCTGTGAACATTCGGGAGCAAGAGGATAAAACATGCCCCATATGAAAACATGTTTCCAGTTGTTCATAGCAGCATTACTCAGAATGGCCAAAGGTTTATCAACACACAACTAAAACGTAGTATATCCACACAACTGAATGGCACTCAACCATAAAAAATGAAGGGCTACATTCATGTGCTACAAATAGACAAACCTTGAAAACATTATGCTAAGTGAAAAGCCAATCACAAGATCCCCCATACTGTATGTTCCCCATACTGTATGCACACATATTAAACCTTATGTGGCCCATTATCACTTTGTGTGCTTTAAAAGAGCCTGATTTAAAAAAAACTTTAACACTGAACTAATACATATGCTGCAGTCCTGAAGAAATTTCACCCATTCTACTTTTAATGTCCATGCTATGAACAGAATGGTTGTATCCCACCCCAAAATTCACATGTTGTAATGCTAACCCCTAATGTGATATTAACAGATGGGGCCTGTGGGAGGTGACTAGGTCATGAGGGTATCTCCCTCACGAATAGTATTAGTGCCCATTAGAAAAAGATGTGCAGTTGAGCAGGCTAGACTCTGGGTGGGGGGAGGGGAAGAAAAAACATACAACAGCTTGCTTTCTCACTCCCTGCTCTCTACACGTGAGTATACAAGGAGAAAACAGCTATCTGCAAACAAGATGAAAGCCCTCAGATACCACATCTGCTGGTATGGCACCTTGATCTTGGACCTTCTAACCTCCAAAACTGAGAAATTTCTGTTAAGTTACCCAGTCTATGGTATTTTTGTTACAATAATCTAAGCAGACTAGGACAGTTTAGAATAGACATAGCCATAGAGACAAAGTTGTTGCCAGAGCTGGAGAAGAGGGAATGTGACATAATTGCTAATGGGTTCAGGGTTTTTTAGGGGGTGATGAAAATATTGTGAAATTAGGTCAAGGCAATTGTATAACCTTATGAATACAGTAAAAACTACTGAATTGTATACATTCACAGAGTGAATTTATGGCAAGTGAATTATATCGCAATAAGGTTTTTTTTAAAAAAAGGATATGTTTGAAGAGTTGAAGGTAACAAAATGAAATTTAAAGTGGCTTCTCGTGGCCCATAGACTTCAGTGAGAGGCAGGGAGATTCCACCCTGATGGTTTTAGTACCCCTACACTAGGTCACATGGGTATAAACAGCTGTACAGATGATCTTTGCAAAGATTACACAACTCGGAGAATTGAAGGGACTAAGACTGCGAGCTTACTCTCATAAGGCTTGATGGAGGCAAAGCACATGAAGAAAATAAGCGCCAGCAAGCCTCAGGGTCTGAGGGAGCTCCGGGTACAACTCCCAAGTCTCCTTTCTTAGTTACAGAATCTGCTTTATCTCCAGATTATGAATCGTCAGGGTATCAGTGAGGAGCCTTGGTTTTGTAAGAGCTCTGGCAGAAGTTTCCAGTGGTTGTTTTATGTCCTACTAGTCATATAGCCCAAGCTGGTTATCCAGTTAAGTCAGGCATAAACCGTCAACCTAACATCTCTAGACAATGCAAACAAGTTAGCACTGGTATATTTTAAATTATTAACTTGTCCACTAATCCTTATCTTGGCCAAGAGGTCAGTTCCAGGCTTACTTGATCAGTTCCAGACTTCCAGACATCCTCAGAAATAAATGGATCTGTATAAACCCAGCTGTGAAATAACTTAATCATAAACAGACTAACTGCTGTGGCCTGGAAAAGAAGTTCCAAGTTTTAAGCCTCAAGATAATTTTATTCTTGAAGGCGACCATTCAAAAAATGACTGCTACTTGGAAAGTATGCTATCAGGGAGAGCTGGAGGTCACTGTGGATTAATGTTGAATGATGTGACCACAGGCTGGCCTGGCATTCCAGATTAGCTGAAGTGGGATTAGACATTTTCGGCCCTAGATGGGCAGAACAACTTTCGTGCTTTTAAAATTGAAAGAAATCAGTTCTGCATGTCCTGAAACAGTTCTCAGCCAAGATGATTTTGCCTCCCTAGGGATATTTGAGGATGTCTTTAGACATTTTTGTTGTCACACCTGGCGTGGGTGGGTGCCATGGGCATCTAGAGGATAGAGGTCAGCAGTGCAACTAAATATCCCTCAGTGCACAGGACAGCTTCCAACCACCAACCAACCAAAAAAAGAGAACCATCCAGTCCAAATTACAAGGGTAATCTATAATTCACAAGGTGAATTTACAAGGTCAAGTCATTTCTCCACCACATAGTCTAGTTCGGTCTGACTGGCTTAATCACATATAAGAACCCTTCCTTAGGAGACAGGTTATTTAGGCCTAAGAAATTCCATAATGCAAAGCTAAAGACATCTGCCCAGCAGAGAAGATGGAAGCCTCATCACTAATGAGAACCCACACGTGATTTAGTACTGTAGCAAGCAAAACAAAGAGGAAGGGGAAAATAAAGTTTATTGTGTAGCAGGACAAGCCGCAGACAAAACTCCTCAGACACCGGATTAAAGAAGGAAGAGGTTTTTTACTCGGCCAGGAGCGTTGGCAGACTCGTGTCTTAAGAACCGAGCTCCCTGAAGAAATACGTGGCCTTTTTAAAGGCTTACAACTTTAAGGGATCCATGTTAAAGGGTCACGATAAATTAAGCAAGCGTGGAAAACGTGACAAGGGGCTACATGCATCAGCTAACAGAACAAAAAGTTTTACAGTGCTTTCTCATACAATGTCTGGAATTTACAGATAACACTAGTAGTTTTGGTCAGGGGTTAATATTATCATTATTATTTTAACCACCAGGGCCAGGTGGTGGTGCCAAGGTCGTCTAGCTATTTATCTTACTTCTGTGTCTTTCCAACTTTTTGCTTTCTCCCCCTTCTCCTGTCTTATAAACTAGGCAAAAGGGGAGACGGGGAAAAGCTGGAAAAGACAGCAGGAGAAGTGGTGGTCTCATTCTATATTTCCCCCCTTTGAGAATTTTCACTTTTTTTAGTGGGAGTTCTTACTCTCATCTTCACTTTCTGAGTCTCTCTGCGAGATAGAGCGATAGTGATTCATATAATACACATGTGCTGAGGTTTTCTGATGAACCAAAGTAGCAACAAAACTTTTTATCATTTGAAAAAGCAACGGTAATACACAGGGGAGCAGCAAGCAAGTTCCTATTACTAGCAATACACCTACAATGAGGGTTTTAAATCCTCCTATAGCTGGAAACCATTTTCCAAATAAAGACTCAGGATCAAACTCATGCCAAACCTGTACAGGCACATGTGCCAACTTTGTCATGTCCCTATGTTTTCAACCACCTGTCCTTGATCATCTATTTGTAGGCAGCAATTGGTTAAGTTAAATTTTCCATGGACTCCTCCTTCAGCTGGCAGCAAGTAGTCCAAGGCCAGTCTATTCTGATAGATAGCATTTCTCATTTGGGTTTCCTGCCGAGCTAAAACAGTCAAAGCTCTGCCAGTTTCATTAGTAATTATTTCTAAGACGGCCTGCAACTGTATGATCCGATTGAGCATGTAAATGGGGGTTCAGTATCCCCATGAGCCGTCTTGTGCCCATGTGGCAGGCCCATAATACTGTATGATCCTTTCAGGCGGCCACTCATTATCTTTCCACTTTCCTATAACTATGCCTCTCTTTTCTCAGGAGGCATAGACAGGGAAACCTAGGAGCTCACCCATTTTTACAGGTAATAAGAAAAAGGATGGTTTAATAGTGCCAATAACACAACTACCTCTCCATTTATTAGGTAACCGAATGTAGGCTCTGTGCCCACATATCCGGTATAGTCCAGCAGGAGCCGTCCAGTCCTGATAAGATTCTGGATGAGCCCAGGCAGCTTCTAATTTAGAAAATTTACTAAATGGGTTCTTTTCAGTGTGATTTAGGCCCCTCCAAGTAATTGTTTTTGTTGTGCTGTTGTGTAAATTCTGTCCTATACAATTAAGCGTTCCTACAGGGATGATGAAGTCTTTTCCTTCTCTCGCTATACAGTATTGTCCAATAATTGAGGTTTTTAGGACCCAGAAGTTGCTAGCTTGGGCCTTCTGAACTGGAATTATATCAGGAGCTGGATCAGTGGGCACCAACTCTCGGGCTTCCCAAGGCCATCTGTCTCCAATAGTGGTTCCCCTGCATACATAACAAGAAGTAACATTAAGGGAATGAGCTACATTTTCTGCTAATTGGAGAAACAATTTTTTTGTCTTTTTTGGAAGTTCTGGTGCTGGCAGATTCAGCTCCTCATAAAAGGTTTGAAACACTGGTTTGGGAGCGTGCCTGTAGACCTCCCCTCGGACTAAAATGGCAACGTGGGGGTTTAACCCTGTCCCATCGATCCCCAGGGTTACACGTTCTCCCTTTTTCCAATGGGGGTCTAGGGGATTGGTGATTATTAGTTCCAGTGGGTTACAGTGACCAGCAGCACAGGAGGGGTTGGCTTCCCCCTTCTGAAAATGAACCGGGTCCTTTTTGTTCTTTTTCCAAGTAGCCCAAATAACACATGTCCAAAAGGCACAAATTTCACAAATCCCTGACTCATGACAAACATATTTATTTTCTACTCTGTAGCTCCTTTCCCAGTTAAGAGAACCACATCCTGTTCCTAGCTTGTTACTATTAATGGCTGCACAAGCATCAAATCTTAAAGTTACTTGTTTGGGGATTCCTTTTTCTTCTGTTCTAGTTATTATTTTACTTGTATCACCTAGGAAAAGGCCAGTTCTTAATCTTATTTCAAAAACAGTGGCTGCAGGGGACTCAGATGGATTATAACACACATCAGGTTGGTCATTTCCCGGGCTACATACCTTGTACTGAATGGCGTTATACAAACAAGTTTCTTTCAATGTTCCCATACATTCATAATAACTATAGAACAGAAAGATTGTTTTAATTTGCTGTCCTACCTCAGTGACCTGATGAATACACTGGGAACAGTCACCAGTTTGAGTAAGGTCAATTGAAGTCCTTACTGTATAAGTCCAAAATTTAAGAAAAATGAATCCCATGATGAGATTCCTCATGCTTTGGCCATGCGTGGACCAGTCAGCTTCTGGGTGTGACTGGAGCAGGGCTTGTTGTCTTCTTTAGGATCACTCTGCAAGGGTTGTCCAGGCTTGGTCTTGCCTCCCAGGTTTCAGGTGCTGCAGGTTTTACACGGCTGTGGTGGATCCAGGCTGGGATTCCCTCTACCTTCACAGCGGTGGGAGTGGTCAAGATAACAGTCTGGGATCCTTTCCACCATGGGCACAAAGAGGCTACGTTCCAGTCCTTGATCCACACTTGATCACCTGGGGAGAAAGGGTGAACTGGGGAGAATAAGCTAACAGGGCATCTCTCATTTACCCAGGCTGAGATTTTTTGTGTAATTTTCCGTAAAGCCTGTAACTGTCGCTGTAACTCAATTTCACCTAACTCTCGGGGAGTGCCTGGAAGTCCCTGCAATATGGGAGGGGGCCTATGATATAATATTTCATAAGGGGAATATCCTGTTCTTTTAGAAGGGGTACATTTAATTTTAAATAATACCATAGGGAGAGCCTGTATACATTTTAATCCTGTTTCCTGATATACTTTCTCTAAACTATTTTTGTTAGTCCAATTCATCCACTCCACCTTTCTGGAACTCTGAGGCCAGTAGGCAGCATGCAATTTCCATGTGATCCCCAATACCTTTGCTGTCTTCTGTACCAAGTCAGCCACAAACGCCAGCCCGTTATCTGAACCGATCCGTAAGGGCAGTCCAAATTTAGGAATAAGATCTCAAAGAAGCACACGGGTTACTTCACGAGCTTTCTCAGTTCATGTTGGATATGTCTCAACCCACCCGGAGTAGGTACACACAAGAACTAGTAAATACTTGTTACCTCCACACTTTGGCATCTCTGTGAAGTCCACCTGGAGGTCTTCAAAGGTGGCTGCTCCATAAGCTTGTATGCCAGGTGGAATGGCTGGACCTTGTCTCGCATTATGCTGTTCGCAGGTAACACACTGCTGCGTCACCGTTTTGCCCAGGGCTGACAAATGCGAGATGTAGAAATACCGACCTAACAACTTTTCCAGTGACTCCTGACCTACATGGGTGGTTTCATGCACAGCCAGTACAACTGCGGCTCCTAGCAGCTGTGGCACAGCTACTCTCCCATCTAGTAACCGAATCCCATCCTTCCTCCATCACCTGTCCTCCCTCTGCCTGGAGAAAGTCCTTTTCTTCTTTAGAATAAGTAGGTACAAGATCAGGTGCTTGAGGGAGCAGGGGGACTGTGACTGATGCCCGGAAGGGGGCAGATGCTGCTTTTCGAGCCTCTGAGTCAGCGTGGGAATTCCCCAAACCCACCAAGGTGGAAGCTCGCTGGTGTCCTCTGCAATGCATAACTGCCACCTTGAGGGGTTTCCATACTGCTTCTAATAATTGCAAGATTTCTTGTTGATATTTTATGTCCTTTCCCCCAGAGTCCAATAGGCCCTTTTCTTTATATAATGCTCCATGCACTTGAAGGGTTAAAAAGGCATACCAAGAATCAGTGTAAATGTTTACAGTCTTACCTTCACTGAGTTCTAAGGCCCGAATTAAAGCAATGAGTTCAGCTTTCTGGGCTGAAGTGCCCTGGGGCAACGATCTGGCTTCAACAACAGTGTCCAGGGTTACCACTGCATACCCTGCACATCTCTCTCCTTGTGGGTTGATGAAGCTGCTCCCATCCATGTATAGTTCCCAGTCTACATCCAAGGCTGGTCCCAGAAGTCAGGTCTGCTAGAGTAAACTGAGTCAAACACTTCATGCTTGACAGGGCTCTCAGATACCGGGAGCAAGGTGGCGCGATTCAGGGTATTACAAACCTCAATGGTTATGCGGGGATTCTCACAGAGCAAACTTTGGTACTTGGTGAGTCTAGCATTCATTAGCCAATGATGTCTTTTAGTGTTCATTAAAGTCACCACAGCATGGGGGGCCTTTATGTTCAGGTTGTGCCCAAGAGTCAGCTTATCTGCTTCTTGTACTAGCAGAGCAGTTGCTGCCAAGGCCCTCAAACACGGGGTCCATCCTTTAGAAACCCTGTCTAGTTGTTTAGAGAGGTAGGCCACCGGCCTCGGCCAGGGCCCCACCTTTTGGGTTAAAACTCCAACTGCCATCTCTTCTCTCTCTGACACATACAATGTAAAAGGCTTTGTCAGATTGGGTAGCCCCAAGGCTGGGGCTGACAGAAATTTTTCGTTTATCTCTCTCTCACACATACAATGTAAAAGGCTTGCTGTTGTTGGGATCCCCATTCAAAAGGTTCCCGGTCCCCCCCTTTGTGACCTCATACAAAGATTTGGCTAATACTGCAAAGTTTGGGATCCACAGTCTGCAAAACCCCACAGCTCCTAAGAATTCTCTCACCTGCCTTCTGCTCTTAGGCTCCGGTAGATTGTAAATGACCTGCTTTCTTTCTGATCCCAGGCTGCACTCCCCCTGTCGGATAGTAAATCCCAGGTAATGTACCTGCTGTTGGCAGATCTGAGCTTTTTTCTTGGACATTTTATACCCACAGTCCTCCAGGTGCCACAGTAGGGCATCCGTTCCTTTGGCGCACCTGACTGCCGAGGGGTGTCCCAGCAGAAGGTCATCGACGTACTGGAGCAACACTCAGCCTAGGTCTCTGGTGGGAAACTTCTGGAGGTCTCGAGCCAATGCCTCCCCAAAGATGGTGGGGGAGTTCTTGAACCCTTGGGGAAGCCAGGTCCAAGTGTACTGAGTAGTGACACCTGACTCCGGATCTTCCCACTGAAAGGCAAACAGCTTCTGGCTCTCAGAGGCTAATCTGATGCTAAAGAAAGCATCTTTCAGGTCCAAGCAGGTGAACCAGGTGTCCTCAGCTGGCAGCAACCCCAACAATGTGTATGGGTTAGGTACTGTTGGATGTAAAGTCACTGTAGGTTGATTAACTAAGCACAAATTCTGTACTGGCCTGTAGTCCTTGGTCCCTGGCTTGGGAACCGGCAGGAGGGGAGTATTCCATGGAGACTGACAAGAAACTATAATTCCAAAGGTTCTTAAGCGCTTGAGATGGACCTGGATACCTTCAAGAGCTTCTCTGGGGACCAGATACTGTTTTTGCCTAACCAGCTGGGCCCCAGGCTTAACTTCTATAAGTACGGGGGCTTGGTTGACTGCCAACCCTGGAGGGTTGTCTTCCGCCCACACTTTTGGCCACCGCTTAGCCGGAGCTGGTCTTATCTCTTGGCCTGGCTCAGTTAAGAAAAGCCTCCATTCCTCCTTTCAGGGTACCGTAAGGGTCATAATGACTCCCGTTCCAGGTAAGTTTAGCAACAAAGAGCCATGCTCTGTAAAAGAGATAATGGCTCTCAGCTTGCTAAGCAAGTCCCTTCCCAACAAGGGCAAGGGACAGTCAGGCATGTACAAACACTGATGAATCACTTTATGTCCTCCTACAGTACAAGTCTGAGGCAAGCAGAAAGCTTGCTTTGCTGAAACCTCCATGGCTCTGATTATGTCAGTAGTCTTTTTGGATAAGGGGGTGACCGGAATGGTTACTACAGAATGTTCAGCACCAGTATCTACAAGAAAATCAATGTCTTTACCTCCGACTGTCATCCTGACCATAGGCTCTTTGGGGGCACTTGAGCCCAGTCCCCCTCAGTCCAACAACCTTTCTGCCAGGTTGAGCAGGGCCCCTTCCTCCTTGTCTGGTGCCTCCTGCTCTGAGTCTCCTTGTTTTCCTTTTAGCTGAGGGCATTGGTTCTTCCAATGTCCAATTTCTTTACAATAAGCACACTGGTTACGCTGCAGACTCTGACAGCCAGACTGAGTTTCTTTCCCAGGGCCACCCTTCCCTTGCCTCTTTGGGGGGACCCCTCTAATTGCTGCAGCCAACAGGTCGGCATTTCGCCAGGCCTGGCATTCATTCTCTTTGGGATTTTCCTTACAGCTTACTGCATCCCTGTTTAGAAACACCTGATTAGCTATTTTTAATAACTGTGATGTATTCATCCCTGCAAACCCAGCCTGTTTCTGCAGTTTTCTTCTAATGTCTTCTGCTCTTTGACTAACTAAAGCCATGGTAATCATGCGCTGATTTTCAGGGCTATCGGGATCAAAGGGAGTATACATATGATAGGCCTCACACAGTCTCTCGTAGAATTGTGCTGGACTTTCTTCTTTTCCCTGAATGACCTCAGAGACCTTGTTAATATTTGTGGCCTTCTGGGCTCCCCTCTTTAATCCTTCCAGGAGAGTTTCCCTGTATCAGTTCAGCCTTGCACACCCTCTATTTCATTTGGGTCCCACCGGGGGTCGGTTCCTGGTAACTGAGTCCTTACATACTCTTGGGGGTTTTGGTAATCAGCTGGTACATGTTCCTCTAGCCACTTAGTTGCTGCTTAGAGCACTCTCCGCCTTTCATCTGTGTTAAAGAGGAACATGAGCAACTGGTGGCAATCAGCCCAAGTGGGGTTATGGGTCTGGATAATAGTTTGAAGCAAATCAATTAGAGCTTGTGGCTTTTCAGTATAGGACGGGGTATTGTTTTTCCAGTTGAGAAGGCCGGCAAAGGTTAAGGGCTGGTACACAAAAACACACCTCTCCACCATGTGACCATCCTCATCTATCCCAGTATACTGCTGCTCTCTCAGGGGCATTTGTACCCCAGTTTTGGGTTGCAAACAAGCTGCCAAGGGAGAGCTTTCTCCTGAGGCTTCACCTACTCTCTTATCTACTCTGGGTGGCCTAGGGATATGTTTATCTCGCGGAGGCTCAAGCTCTGTGGGCTCAAGAGTGGGGAGCCTCTCTCCCTGGTAAGGGGAGGGCACCACTGGGATCACTGGGGCCATCTCCTGCAATGGATCTTCTGATATTGGGTCAAACAGAACTTCAGGAGTTGATTTCCCTCGGTGAGTGGAGCGGGATCCTTCCTTGGCTATCTGTCCCTTTGCTACTAACACTGCTGCTGCTTGCCCTCTTAGCCACTGTGGGGAGTCTAGCACCAGCTGTAACCAAGGTCTATGTATGGGAACTGGTCTGAGTGTCCTAACTTACCAGTTACCTTGTGCCATACCTTAGAAACAAGGGACCTGTCCAGGCTTCCTTCTGATGGCCAACCCACTTCCAATGTTGGCCAATCTATTTCACACAAAGTTCTAAGTTTTCCTGGTGTCATAGTAACCCCATAGTCTCCATTAAATCCCTTCTTAAAATTGTTCAACATAGTTCCTAGCAGAGTGGGCTCACTTTGTGTCTGACCCATGTTTCCTATGAGACAAAACACCATGCTCACACCACATGCACACCACTAAACAAAGAACAGGTAAAAAGGGCGCGCACACACCTTTTCAGTTTATTCCAAACCAGAATCAAAACCAAACTCAGAGTATCCAGAAATCCGAGCCAAGTCAAAACCAAAACCAATGTATCAAACAATTCAAGTCAAGTCAAAATCAAAAACCAAAGTGCCAGTACAGGCACGCCGTGGGTGATCAGGCCACACTTCCATTCAAATGGAGTGGGCAAGTTCCAAAGACTAGCCTTACCAAGTTTCAGATGTCTGGACTTAAAGTGCCCATTCCTTCCTGGGTTTCAGCCACTGTGTTGCTCCTTTGTGGGGGCCTGCTGTGCACTGCTCTGACGAGGCGTTCCACCGGGGCAATTGCCTACCAGGGAGCACTCTCAGGATCTGCATCACTCAAGCTGGCCAAAGTCCCCCACAGGGATGCTCTAAAGGGCAGGCATAAGCTGCCTAAGGGGCTGCCTCGACCATCCACTAATCTCCTCGCTACCCGGTCAGGGAACCAAGAAATGTAGCAGGACGAGCTGCAGACAAAATTCCTCAGACACCGGATTAAAGAAGGAAGACCTTTTTTATTTGGCCGGGAGCATCGGCAGACTCGCATCTTAAGAATCGAGCTCCCTGAAGAAGAAATACATGGCCCTTTTAAAGGCTTAAAACTTTAAGGGATCCATGTAAAAGAGTCATGATAAATTAAGCAAGCGTGGAAAACGTGACGAGGGGCTACATGTATCAGCTAACAGAACAAAAAGTTTTACAGTGCTTTCTCATACAATGTCTGGAATTTACAGATAACACTAGTAGTTTTGATCAGGAGTTAATATTATCATTATTATTTTAACCACCAGAGCCAGGTGGTGGTGCCAAGGTCGTCTAGCTATTTATCTTCTGTTTCTTTCCAACTTTTTGCTTTCTCCCCCTTCTCCTGTCTTATAAACTAGGGAAAAGGGGAGATGGGGAAAAGCCGGGAAAGACAGCAGGAGAAGTGGTGGTCTCATTCTATAATTTGAAGATTTTTATTTTGAATTTGCTGAAGGAGAAGGAAAGGGCTCTCAAATACTATCAGGGAATTGTGACAACCACCACTGAAAATTTAATTTACTCAAACACCATGTCTGTGATATACAAGGCCATATGCCTAAGTGGGTTTTTCCCATAACATGGTAGAGCCAGAATTACTGGGCAATTATTCCCAATAGAATTTAAATTAAATGGACATCTGGTCAGCATCTCAATGAAGCTAAAAGTAAAATTTGCCATCTCACTGGCATAATTTTTGGTAGCAATGCAACCTGGATTGTAAGAATAATTTCATCAGAGAAAACTGGTCTAGAGGCTTAGAAATGACTTATTTTCTAAATTATGGGCCTAGTGATGTAAAAACCTTATGTGCGCCATTATTACTTTGTGTGCTTTAAAAGAGCCTGGTTTTAAAAAAATTAACACTGAACTAATACATATGCTGAAGTCCTGAAGAAATTTCACCCATTCTAGGCTGCAACTGTGAGAAGAATGCCAATTCCACCCAGGTGTCTCCAACCAGTTCAACAAGACAATCAGTGAGAAACAAGGGAGAACTCCAAAACCTTTGATATTTAACTCACAAGACCAAAAGAATGCAACTTTGAACAGATTTAAACTTTCATCTTACAAAGGGGGTTAATATCTGAACTTTAAATTCTAGGCTAAAATGAGAGATTAAACACATGCATCTTTGTTACCTTAGTGGAACCCAGTCAAAACTACAGCAAAAACATTCTTTTTTTTTTGAGACAGTTTCACACTTGTTACCCAGGCTGGAGTTGGAGTGCAGTGGTGCGATCTTGGCTCACTGCAACCTGCGCCTCTCGGGTTCAAGCAATTCTCCTGCCTCAGCCTCCCAAGTAGCTAGGACTACTGGCACCGCCACCACGCCTGGCTAATTTTTTTGTATTTTTAGTAGAGACAGGGTTTGCCATCTTGGTCAGACTGGTCTTAAACTCCTGACTTCAGGTGATCCAGCCACCTCGGCCTCCCAAAGTGCTGGGATTACAGGTGTGAGTCACCACACCTGGCCGTGATTTTTTAAATAAACTTATTTTGAAATAATTTTAGATTTACAGAAAATTTGCAAAGATGGTACAGAGTTCCTGTATACCCTACACTCAACTTCCTCTAATGATAATATCTTACATAACCATCACATTTGTCAAAACTAAGAAATTAACATTGGTACAATATGGCCAAATAAACTTACATATTGTTTGGATTTCACCAGTTATTCTACTAGTATAGTTTTTCTGTCCCAGGATCCAATTCTGGACACTATATTGCATTTAGTTGCCATGTCTTATTAGTATCTTAGTTTGTTCTGCTATAACAAAATACCTGAGATCGAGTAATTTATTTTAAAAAACAAAATGTCTTACAGTTCTGGAGTATGGGAAGTTCAAGACCAAGGTGCCCGCAGGTTCAGTTTTCTGGAGAGAGCTGCTTGCTCTGCCTTCAAGATGGCATCTTATTGCTGCATGCTCCAAAACATAGAAACGCCCAGTCCTCACATGGCAGGACAAGCAGGCTGAAAGCTGGATGAAGGCTCTTTTATAAGGGTCTAAATTCCATTCACTAGGGAGGAGCCCCCATGGTCCAATCACCTCTTAAGGGCCCCGCCTCTTAATCCTATCACATTGGCAACACCTGAATTTTGGAGGCAACCCATTCAAACCATGGCAGTGTCCTCAACTCTGAGACACTCTCTCAACAACAAAAGGATTTTTAAAAGATTAGAAACACAGAAGAACACAGTAAAGACAGAGAAGCAAAGAGTAACAAAAATGTGAAATCTGAATCATAAACCAGTAAAGGGAAGCATAAACAAACTGACGTATGCTACAAATTTTTCGAACAGCTCTATTCCTGGAAGTGTTAAGGGGAAGAGAGTGGGAAGAACTACTGGGAAAAACAGTATTTGAGAACCCTCCGTCCTTCTCTGCTTCACAGTGCTAGGAAACTGGCCCTTACCCATCCTAGAGGAGATCTAGAGGTTTAAACTCTAAATTGTGGTCTGCAATCTTGAGAACACCAGGTGCAGGTACTTTGAACCATTAAAGAAGAAATTCGTTTAATGTTTTAGCTATAAGGAAGAGCAAGTTAATAACTCTCATCTGGTTAATCTTCACTTGAAACAATCTATGAATTTTTGCTGTGACAATGTGACTCAAACCACAAACACTATTATGATTACTTATCTATTTGGTTCCTTGCTAAAATATTTGTGAAGTGTAATTTATCCCTTACCTTCAAATGAGAAATACCTTTAATGTAAGTGTAAACTTTGACTTGTATCAGTTAATATTCAATCTTTGAAGAAACAGATTTAGGGTTCTTTCCTGGTCATATTAATTCCTTCGCCTGGAACCATTCCACCATTGTCTTTATGCTTAGCAATATTCTATAATTCTCTGCAACCAGATCCACCCCTCCATGGCATTTATTATTTTTCAAACATATTTATGTGATTAACTTCTAGCACCCATCCATCTGTATATTTTGTACGTACATACTGTATCCCTTAATCTTCTTCTGTCTAGGTTTACTCCCTAATTATCCCCTATGTACTATTCTTCGTTCCTCTGTCAAACTGCATGAACCCAGGAATCATGTTTCACATATCTTGCTTTTCATATCATGCTTAGCAAAACTCTAAACTCACAGTATATCAATGTTTCACAAAATATTGTTTGAATTCCTGCCTCAAATTTACCAAGGGTTTTATAAAACCGTATTCAGTTCTGGTGAGGGATAGTGGTGATAGTTGCATAACAACATGAATGTACTTCATTCAACTGGTTAAAATGGTAACCTTATGGTTAAGCATATTTTACCACAATAAAAAATGAATTTTAAAGTACATTATTAAGCCCAGTCAATTGATGAATAAGGACCTGCAGGAACAGTGCCTGGGAACCTACATTTCCACAGTTCCAAGTATTTCTTATGCAACCTGGTCAGAAAAACCATCACATTAGATAGCCAGTAAATACCTGTGGTTTGCTTGAATGACTGACTGATTGATTGATTGATTGATTGACTGATTGAATGATCGGAGACAGGGTCTCTCTCTGACACCCAGGCTGGGCTGCGGTGGTGCAATTATGACTCATTTCGGCCTCAAATTCCCAGGTTCAGGTAATTCTTCTACCTCAACCTCCTGAGTATCTTGAGCTACAGGTGTGCACTATCATACCAGGCCACTGTTTTGTTTTTGTTTTTTGTTTTGTTTTGTTTCATTTTGCTTTTGTAGATACAGCGTCTATCTGTGTTGCCCAGGCTTGTCTCTAACTCCTGGTCTCAAGCGATCCTCCTGCTTTGGCCTTCCAAAGTGCTAGGATTACAGGTGTGAGCCACCATGCCTGGCCTTGTGTGATTAATTACTGAGAATTTTGATCTGCATTTTGATTATACACAATGCTCAGGAAGCTAAGGGCCCCCTCAAAAAAAAGACTTATCTCTATTGCCTAGAAATATTAATTCTCTACAAGTCCCCATTTTAAAAGCCTTTTATGAAAAGAGCTTCCTATACATATTCTTTACTTCATGAAGAGTTTATGAGGAATCATGAAAAGTATAAAAGCCTATAAAATGAAAGTGCAACATAAATCATCAGCAACATAACCACAGACACCCAATACGCCCCTGCATGATTTTGGTCAAGTTCGTGAACCTCCAAACATTCAAGGGAAATGTTCTCAGTAGGAACAAAGACATTCTAAAGCTTTCTCATCACTCAAATTGCTATGAGTGCCACATGAGCAGTGGTTTGTTGAATTGAATGATTCAAGGTTTTCTGAATATGTTTGATGGAGATTGACTACTATATTAAACCCAGCATCTATTTTAAATGATTGAAAACCCTGAAATAGTGCTGAGACCATATTATTCTCCATCAAGCATATAGTCTGGCAGGATTTCATAATTTAACCTCCCGCTAGGCTTAAGTACCTCTAACTGCTAGGGAGATCTATTTATCTGTAGATGTGTGGCTACAAGAAATAGCCTCAGACTATAGCTGAGGGTGGCTGGTAGCCCAGAGCTCCAAATAGAAAGTTTTCAAAGGTAACTTGGGAAAATATTTGGAAAATCTGGGGCATTGTGCCACTGAAGGCAGAGCTGTAGGCAGACTAGAAAACATTGCTCTGGAAAGCAAAATGATGAGGCTATTCAAAGCATGTAACTGGACAGAGTTACTTGACATGCATGATAAAGTCAATGTAGAAGCTAAAGCTAAATCTCAAAGATGTGAGTTGAAGAAGTGAGTGAATAGAGGTATCATCTATAAATACAAGGAAGTAAGCGGAGGATTAAGGCTTGGGTTAGAAAAGTAATAAGCTTGTTCAGAAGCAGAAAATACAATGGTGTTTGCCAGAGGCTAAGGGGAGGAAGATGGGAGGAAAAGGTAAGTTTTTATTCAATGGGCGTAGAGTTTCAGTTGTGCAAGATGCAAAACTTCTAGAGATCAGTTGCACAACAACTAACACTGCTATACTGTATATTTAAAAATGGTTACCATGGTCAATTTTGTGTTTTTACCACAATAATAAATATAACAATAAAAATAATGGGCTTGTATAGATTGACTTAGGGACAGTGGCCTATGGTGGGCAACATCTTACAGCTCTTCTTCATACTGATATTCAACAGATTGATCTTAAATTAATATTACAGCTTGAACAAATAGGTAATTTTGTATCACTGTTACCTGGCAGGGGTAAACACTCAGAAAAATACATTTATTCTCATCATCCACAATTATACTGAGATTCCGCAGAGGTGTGACCACACATTTAGTGCTGTCAAGTGTATAATATTTGATAGATAATAGTCCTTCCTGGAAAACACTTAAAAGATCATAATTTTTAAAATCTTTTTTTTACCATTTGTCTGACTAAAATTATAACTTATCCTGAGCAAGTGGTTTTAACTTGCCCTGAAATAAGAAGCCACTCTAATAAACTCTCTCAACCACCTCGTTCCCACTTGAAACAGATGTCTGGGTTGAAAAATATTCATGGCTATGTTTCAAATATGTTTAAGCGCTAAACTAAAAATAATAATATTTTAGATAAGAATATAGTAATAACCCATGCTTCTATGCTGATTATATTCTACCATTTGCTAAATTTAAACCCTTTGCATTAAAATCTTAACATGTCAATGAAATATTTTCAAAATAATATTAGAAGATATAACTTACTGGCCACTTAATAAGCCTCACAACAGTCCTTCAAGTTAAGATTTATCCTATTTCACAGGAGGAAACTGAGGCTCAGAGGGATTAAGTAACTTAATCAAGTCACACAGCCTGAAGGCAATAGATCCTAACTTGAAAGCTAGATCTGCCCAACTTCAAAGCCTGTCCTCTTTCCATTTCTCAGCCCTGCTTATAAGGAAGTTTTCAAAACCCTTGGAATCATGTATAATGGATTAGAACCAGTAAACTTGAAATAATTTCTAACATTCTTTGGTTACATCTATAAAACATCTAGGCACTTAGATGTTGAAAACAGAAAAGTTTTAAACAATTAACAGTGCCAGAAATAGCAGCCAGAACGGTTCTACACTTGATTACTTTACTACCCATCTAGGTCTATACTTACTAAACCTAGTAGTAAATAGAAAATTGAGAACTACTAAGTCATTCTGAAATGTGTTGACCACGTTAATCTTCTGTTTCATTAAACAGAATTCACCAAACACTTTTGATCATATACCACTTTTGGTTAAAAAAAAAAAAAAAAAAAAAAAAAAAAAGCCTCTATTTGCTGGTTATCTATTGTTACATAGCAAACTACTGCAAAGTTTAGTGCTTTCAAACAACCACCATATTATTATGGCTCACAATTTTGTTGGCCCTGCTGGAATTCGGAAATGGCTCACCGGGGTGACTCTTCTCCTTAGATAGGGTCCCTCAGTGGCTTTCACCTAACGACTCAGTCGGACTGGTCTGAGAGGGGTTCAAGACTACTTCAGTCACATGCCTGGTGCCTTGTAGGGGACAGTTGGAATGTGGGGTTCATCTGGGTCCTTCTGTCTGTCCATGAGATCTGAGGCCCTTTCCACGTAGTCTCCCCAGCAGGGTCATCACACTCCATCATGTGACTCAAGACTTCATGAATGAGTCTTCTCTAAAAGCTGAAGTGCAAGCTGCCAGTCTCATAAGGACTGGCCACAGACACTGACATACCATCACTTCCACTATATTCTGTTGGCCAAAGTAGTCACAGAGCTGGCCAGATTCAAGGGGAGACAATACAGATCCCCATCTCTCAGTGAGAGGAGTTTCAAAAACTTTGAAACCAACTTTAATCTACCATACCATATTATAAATATATAGTTGTACTACTGAACATTGCATGAACCATCACAAACACACACAAAAAAGAAAATGGTTAGGGAAGAAACAAACACATAAATATGCTAACATTTTCTTCCCATGGCCTTTGAATCATTTTGTACATCTCCTAAGGTGAACACACATCCACTACACAGTCTACTCTTCTACCTTCCTGTATCTCTATTCCTTAATTCAGCAAATATATAAAGAGAGCACCTTACATGCGAAAGACATATTACACACTGCTGAACCAATGAATAAATACGAACTTCCCTCTTCAGGAATTTACAACCCAGTGGAAGAAAATGACAGTAAATAATTACAACTTGCTTGAAAAATATTGCTAACTAGACCTAGAGGAGTTAAGGAAGCAGACACAAACCAATCTTTCTGTACACTATCTTGTATGTCATTGTTTTCCTGAGTGGGCCATAGTTCTGCTGACCCCAAAAGACTACAAACTCCCTGAAGACAGGACAATATGTACATTCCTTTTGCTGTCCTATACTAAATGTTCGGCTAATATTAGAATTGGTATAAGTAATTGATTAGATCTTTTTGCACCTAGGGTGAAAAACGGTCCCTCTAACCACAATCAAATTGTTGGTTAAAAGGGTGGGGAGATGGATAACAGTACAGAAGTAATCAGTCCAAATTTATTAACACTCATAGAAATATAATAATGATTTATAGTTGACAGCACTTAAGAGATTACAGTAAGCTTTTACATGCATTCATTCATTAAGTAACCAGGATATTAAGAACAAATTTTTGGCCAGGCACAGTGGTTCATGCCTGTAATCCCAGCACCTTCGGAGGCTGATGTGGGCATATAGCTTGAGGCCAGGAGCTCCAGATCAGCCTGGCCAACATGGTGAAACCACCTCTCTACAAAGAATACAAAATTTAGATGGGCATGGTGATGGGCACCTGTAATCCCAGCTACTCAGGAGTCTGAGGCAGGAAAATCGCTTGAACCCAGGACGTTGCAGTTGAGCCAAGATCATGCCACTACACTTCAGCCTGGTTGACAGAGCCAAAAAAAAGAAAAAAAAATCTAAATAAGTACAACAGAATCTTTTTTTCTTTTTTTTTTTTTTTTTTTTTTTTTTTTTTGAGACAGAGTCTCACTCTGTCACCAGGCTGGAGTGCAGTGGCGCAATCTCGGCTCACTGCAACCTCGGACTCCCTGGTTCAAGCAATTCTCCTGCCTCAGTCTCTTGAATAACTCAAACTACAGGCAGCCACCATCAAACCCAGCTAATTTTTGTATTTTTAGTAGACACGGGGTTTCACCATTGTTGGCCAGGATGGTCTTGATCTCCTGACCTCGTGATCCTCCCGCCTCGGGCTCCCAAAGTGCTGGGATTACAGGCGTGAGCCACTTTGCCCAGCAGAAAAACAGGATTTTCTATATTCTTCTTAATAGTACATCACAGAACATTCATCCTCATATCATTTGATTACCTTGTTCATCTGTATGTTTCTGAGATGTACATATACAACCAAAACTTCTTAGAGGACCATAGAAAGAGGGGGGAAGAAAGTAAACCATTTCCTTCCTGTTTGTGAAACAGTTAGGCCCACCTGTCATAAGTAACCCTCTTTACTTTCTGAATCTACTGAGAACTAAACCTGACAACAAAGAGTTTGACTGCAGCATTAGGGCCAACAGGTAAAATATTATCACTGCCATCAGCCAGTGGTTATTGAGCACTTACAGCACTCAAGATACAGTGTAGTGATAGACACTGTGAGACTCTTGATAGAGTTAGGTGGCAGAAGGGATTATTGAGGATGACCCTGGAGACCTTTTAGAACAAGTTAGATAAAGCATCTGTCTAAAGTGATTTAGGTGGAGCTGGGCCTAGAAGCACAAGTGAAATGCATGATGTTTCAGGTCACCAGCCTTCTGTCTTTCTATGACATTTATAAAAAATGAGAGAATTGTTCACTTTTAGAGCTAGAAAGGTTTGATCTATTCCAACCCTCTCATTTTATGCTAAGGAGACTGAGGCCCAAAGAAGTAAATTGACTTGCCCTAAGATACCTAGCTCAAAGTTACCAGGTCTCCTGGTTCTTGTTAATTCCACATTCTTGGCATCACCTTCCCCAAGCCAACTTGAATATGTGACTTTGGAGTTATGCTAAGAAGACTCAGATGTAATGATTCTATGAAGCAGTCTCATAACACTTTACCTTTGCAAAGTAAAATGTTTATGAAAGAAAGCTTTAACTCTGTTTTCAAATGAAGAAACCGAAGCTTAATTGATGAGTTTAATTGATGTCAGTCAATGACAACGAGACTTGAAATACATGAGTCCTGATTCTGGGACCTGTGGTTAGTATCATAGTCATAGCTACTACATGAAATGCACACATTTAAGGAACAGTAGCAGAGGTGAGACTGAGTGTTCCAACCCTGCAGGCAGCCCAGGCTATTAGTAGTAGTGGAGCTCAGAATGGAAAAGGAAGATGTGTAATGAATGCTCTGATTTCAATATTTCAGTCCATGCATCTGCTCCTCGTTCTATTCCTTGTTCCCTCTTTCATGACACCTAGATCTCCTTTGGTATTTAAAACAATAAATTCAAATCACCTCCCTTCTTTTTAAAAATCCTATCCTCAAACAAAATCTGTCAGATAAAAAATATTCTTTATTTGCAAGGATCCAAGCTCTTACTTGTGCTAAGTTCTCCCACTATCACTGGGAATGAGTCATGAGGTCCTGTTTCATCTTCTCTTCTCTCGGCAACACCTGGCATCAACTGTAGGTGATTTTCAGAGCCTCCTCAGCCCGGAAACACTAACATCATTTTGGCAATCAAACAGCTTTTATTATGTTGTAGCTCTATTTAGATATCATAGGCCTTTAATTTTTCTTCCTTGGCATTGGCCATTGCTCCAGTAAAGTTCCAACTATTGATTCATCCTCCATAGGCTCATCCTCATACTGACCTGTGGCTCAAGCTTCCCATTGCCATCTTCCCTTCCTAAACTTTCACTGTATCCTTTAGAAGCTCTATTCCATTATCAATAATTTTGTATGCCCTCAATCTCGGTGAAGGGCATTCACTCCACTCTTTGCCACAATTGAATTCTGACATTTTCTCCAGGATCTCCACCACTTTCCTGTTTTCAAGTAACTTGGAACTTCTATGCATCATTTTGCAGACCTCTGAAGTGAAGTCAGTTCTCTCTTCTATGCCCACATGGCAGAGCCACCATTCTCCTAGTTGCTTATCCCCAGTTTAAAGCCATTACCCATCCACTTTCTGAAAAACCCTCTCATCATTTGATATAGCTCTCACTACAGATTTGTTTCATTTCTAATATCCTCTGTCATCACCAGCACCCTCTCAGATTGATTGGTTAGTTCCTGGACCTTTCATCATCCATCTGTTTTTCCATTCTAACCCCTCCACCAACATGGGGCACATCAGATATGTATATAGGTGAGTATCTGAGACCTCACGCTTCCTTGAACTTTTCCACTCCAATGAATTTATCATCACTCTTCCTCAGCTGTGCACCCCTATGACCACAGCTTGGAACCTGTTAGCACCAGGATTGCTCTATTGCATTAAACTTAAACTCTAGCTATTCACTATGACACTTACCTCTAATCCAGTCAATTCTCTCACTTGTCTTCTCCTACTGCACTTACTCTCTGAACCCATCATAAGCTCCAGTCTCTTAACTTTTCCCTGTTTTCAAGTAACTTGGAACTTCCATGCATCATTTTCCTCCTTACAAGGCAGGACCTTGTACAATTCACATATCCACTCTGAACAAAATGGTCACTTGCTCTCTTGTCTTATTGTCTTTCCAATGTACTTTTCTGACAGAATCTGGGCATGGATTAATCCAGTTATCAATCTCTTTGTCTCCCTTAGGAGAGGTGGAGGCAAAGGTTGGGTTGATTTCAGGCTGGGACTCAAGTATGTCTGAATCTTCCTTTACCATTGATCCCTTCCCCCACCGCTGCACAGAAAGAGCCACAGCAGAATGGGAGTTAAAAGTATCTTTTGTTAATAAGTAAATACTTGGTGACTTCCACTAAGGGACTCCTTGTTAAAAGCTTACAGAAGATTTGAACACGGAAGCTAAGAGGGGAAGTTAATGTTGGGGTTACTCTCTCCTCAGGGATACAGAAGCAGTGACCTCCACCAGGTTTCTTGGTCAACATGCTAACTTACTAGAAGACGGCAAAGAGAGTTACTATTGCAGGATGCTTTCATAGGATATACCTTGTCTATGTGGATTGCTTGTTGCAAATACAACTGGAATATATAGATTCACAGGATGCTGCTGGCTGTAAAACAGAAGTTAGTCAAGGAATCTTGCTATGTGAGTGACAAACCAAGCATAAAAACTAAGGAGCTGTAAATAAAAGTGGCTTCATTTGAGCTGACATATACTTCTAAAATTGTTAGTCCTCACCTTTTCTTCCAACACTAAAAATGTCCCTGTACAGGGAAAGTAGCTTTAGGAAGACTGCATATGTCAGGTTCAGGGTCCCTCTGAGAGAAAATAGCTTTAACTTTTCACTAGCAAAGCTTGTTTTTGGATAAGACATATAATTAGCAGGAGTTTGCTTTGATAATCCAACCCTTTGTAGTACTGCAAAAGTCTTAGTGACACCTTTTTCATTCTCCTCCCTGAATCTAAGATGACAAAATCTATAGTTTCAAGGTAACTGAAACTATAGAGTAAATGAATACATGAAAAGACCTAGAGATTTGGCCAGTACTGACCAAGCAGGTGAGATATGTCAGAGGTATCAGGTAGAAGAGGTACTATCCAGCCTGATCAGGTAGATTTGATAATGAACATTTGTACTCATCCCTGACTATATGTGCTTTCTTGATGGACAAAGTACAGAAATCAAGAAGAGGAGTGCACAGGTAAACTCCTCCTCTAAGGCACAGTAACACTACCCATTGAAGAATAGGGCCCTGACAATGCCACACTGGGTTCTGGTCAATCACATAGGGTGCTCCTCCTCTCTTAGAGAGGGGTGGCTACTTGCAAAGCAGTAGGTAGAAGGAAAAAAATGTTAAGTAGAAAAATTAAATGCTCTTTTTCCTATATCAATCAGGGTTCTCCAGAGAAATTTAAATAACGGAAGATAATAAATAGATGATAGGTACATAGATACATAGATAGCTTTTTTTTTTTAATTGGCTCATGAGATTGTGGAACCTGGCAAATCTGAAATTCATAGGGAGCCAGCAGGCTGGAACCTGAGACAAGCATTGATGTTGCAATCCTCTGTCCAAAATCCATAGTTCAAGTAGGCAGTTGGAGACTCAAGCAAGAGCTGATGTGGCACTAGTCTTGAGTCTAAAACTTGTGGCTTAGGTGAGAAGGTTGAAAACTTAGTTAAGATTTGTATGTTATAGTCTTGAGGCAGCATTCCTCCTCTGGGAAACAGTGTTTGTTCTTAATGTCTTCCACTGATTAGGTAAGGCCCACCCACATTGACAAAGGTAATCTCCTTCACTTAAAAATCAACTAATTGTAGATGTTAAACACATTTACGCAGTACCCTCACAGCAACATCTAGTCTAGTATTTGACTGAATAACTGGACCCCATTGCCTCATCAGGTTGTCACATAAAATTTAACCATCACACTCCCCAATGATAAAGTGAGCCTAAGAAATAACAGAACTATTGGCCTTGCTACTCTCTATGTGTGTGAGTTTCAATCCCAGATGCATCCTCAGCACTTCTCAGAAGCACTATTGCAGCTTCCTACTGACAATCCTCCCACTCATCTAGTAGCTACTTCAAATCATCACTACCTTAACTTCTAATCCCACAAGTGCCATTTCTCCCTCTCTCAATTGATCACCCGGATTCCTATAAAATTCCTCCAATTTCCCTTCTCACCTTCCTCTCATCAACTTTCATACCTCTGACTCCATCTCTGGATCCTTCCCTCTATCCATAATAAAACACATCCCTCCCTCTATCCAAGGTTAGTTTACCCAAAGCCAGTGCTGCAATCTCACACATCCTCAGACAATTTTTTCACTTGTTATTCTCCCTATTGCGTGTTCAACCATTTGGACCATATTAACTTACCCTTGTCAGCATGTATATATGGTTAAAGATCTCTCATCATGAAAAGAAAAATATTCCTCTTTTAACTCTATGAAACCCACCCCTTGAACTACCTGCAACTATACCTTTTCAGAGTCACTCCACTCACTCCCATTCACTTATATGAGAAGCAACCGTTCACCTTAAGAGTGTGGACTCTGGAACTAGATGCCTGGATTTAAAAGTCTAGGTCTGGCTGGGCAGAGTGGCTCACATATGTAATCCCAGCCCTTTGGGAGGCCAAGGCAGCTGGATCTCTTGAGCCAAGGAGTTCAAGACCAGCCTGCACAACATGGTGAAACCCCATCTCTACAAAAAATACAAAACTCAGGCAGGTGTGATGATATGTGCCTGTAGTCCCAGCTATTCGAGAGGCTGAGGTAAGAGAATCACTTGAGCCCAGAAGGCAGAGGTTGCAGTGAGCCAAGATCGCACCATTGCACTCCTACCTGGGTAACAAAGACTCTGTCTCTAAAATAAGAAATAAAAAATAAATAAAAACCTAGACCTGGAGGAGAGCAAGTTTCTAAATCTCTCTCAGTTTCAATTTTTCCATGTGTAGAATGGGCGTAATAATAGTGATTTCATACAGTTGTGAGTATTTAAAAAGTTAACCTATGTCAAGTACTTAGAACAGTACCTGAATCTCAGCAAGTATGCAGTAAATGTTAGTTACTATTTGCTGCTAAACCCTTTATTTTTTGGATTCTGACATTCACACTCCACTGAAACTCTTTTCAGGGAATAAAATTATTTTAAGTGCCCAAATACATCAACTCAACTTTAGTCAAAATTGGACAGAGGAAGACCCCAAGTGCCTAGACACAATAGTATAAAAACCTTGAAGAAAAAACGTTGACATAAACACATTGAAAATGCAAACTTCCAGATAATTACCCTTTGTTTAATGTGATAAGGAAACATTCTTTGTACATTATTTTATTTTCTAACCACTTCATAGTATTTTTTAAATAAGAGAGAAGGTTGAAGAATAATTATAGCTCAGTTACCATAAAGACTGATATTTTTGTTTAAATTAAATTTCTATTTATATTAACTGGTTTTGTTCGGAACAGCAGAGGACTATATAACCTATATCAGTAAGATTATGGAAACAGCATCTCTTAACATGCCTACATAGGGAAAGTATAAATGTGTCATGGGACAATGCATTTGCTCACCATTCTTGTAAAAATTAACCTGTGGGCTGGTGATCTTACTAATCTAGTTATAGTTGACCTAACTCATATATTAACTATAAAAAGTTTGGTAAGTTTAAAAGTTTCTAAACCCCCCTCTTCTATGTTATTTTCACCAGAAAAATAAATCTGTAGTTTTAATGGACTCACTCTTAAAATACAATGTAAGTCCAGGGCACGCCCCAGATGGCTGAATAGGAAGAGCTCCAGCCTCCAGCTCCCAGCATGAGTGACACAGAAAACGGGTGATTTCTGCATTTTCAACTGAGGTACCGGGTTCATCTCACTGGGGCATGTGGGACAGTTGGCGCTGGTCCACGGGTGCAGCCTGACAAGCGAGAGCTGAAGCAGGGCAAGGCATCACCTCATCTGGGAAGTGCAAGGGGGAAGGGAATTCCTTTTCCTAGCCAAAGGAAATTGAGACACACAACACCTGGAAAATCAGGTAACTCCCACCCTAATACTGCGCTTTACCAAGGGTCTTAGCAAACGGCACACCAGGAGATTATATCCCACACCTGGCCCAGAGGGTCCCATGCCTACGGAGCCTCCCTCATTGCTAGCACAGCAGTCTGAGCTCTAACTGCAAGGTGGCAGCAAGGCTGGGGAAAGGGTGCTCACCATTGCTGAGGCTTAAGTAGGTAAACAAAGCCACAGGAAAGCTTGAATTGGGTGGAGCCCACCACAGCTCAATGAGGCTGGCCTGCCTCTGTAGACTCCTCCTCTGGGGACAAGGCATAGCTAAACAAAAAGCAGCAGAAACTTCAGCAGAGGTAAATGCCCCTGTCTGACAGCTTTGAAGAGAGCAGTGGATCTCCCAGCACGGAGGTTGAGATCTGAGAACAGACAGACTGCCTGCTCAAGTGGGTCCCTGACCCCTGAGTAGCCTAACTGGGAGACATCCCCTACTAGGTGCAGACTGACACCTTATACCTCACATGGCGGGGTACACCCCTGAGACGAACCTTCCAGAGCAAGGATCAGACGAAAAACACTCACTGTTCAGCAATATTCTATCTTCTGCAGCCTCTGCTGCTGATACCCAGGCAGGGTCTGGAGTGGACCTCAAACAAACTCAAACAGACCTACAGCTGAGGGTCCTGACTGTTAGAAGGAAAACTAACAAACAGAAAGGACACTGACACCAAAACCCCATCAGTACGTCACCATCATCAAAGACCAAAGGCAAATAAAACCACAAAGATGGGGAAAAAGCAGTGCAGAAAAGCTGGAAATACAAAAAATCAGAGTGCATCTCCCCCTCCAAAGGAACTCAGTTCATCACCAGCAATGGAACAAAGCTGGACGGAGAATGACTTTGACGAGTTGAGAGAAGAAGGCTTCAGTCGAACAAACTTCTCACAGCTAAAGGAGGAACTATGTAACCAGGGCAAAGAAACTAAAAACCTTGAAAAAAGAATGGATGAATGGATAACTAGAATAATCAATGCAGGGAAGACGTTAAAAGAACTGATAGAGATGAAAACCATAACAAGAGAACTACGTGACAAATGCACAAGCTTCAGTAACCAACTCGATCAACTGGAAGAAAGAGTATCAGTGATTGAAGATCAAATGAATGAAATGAAGTGAGAAGAGAAGTGTAGAGAAAAAAGAGTAAAAAGAAACGAACAAAGCCTCCAACAAATATGGGATTATGTGAAAAGATCAAATCTACGTCTGATTGGTGTGCCTGAAAGTGAGGGGGAAAATGGAACCAAGTTGGAAAACACTCTACAGGATATCACCCAAGAGAACTTCCCCAACCTAGTAAAGCAGGCCAACATTCAAATTCAGGAAATACAGAGAACGCAACAAAGATATTCCTCAAGAAGAGCAACTCCAAGACACATAATTGTCAGATTCACCAAAGTTGAAATGAAGCAAAAAATGTTAAGGGCAGCCAGAGAGAAAGGTCGGGTTACCCACAAAGGGAAGCCCATCAGACTAACAGCAGATCTCTCAGCAGAAACTCTCCAAGCCAGAAGAGAGTGGGGGCCATCATACAACATTCTTAAAGAAAAGAATTTTCAACCCAGAATTTGATATCAAGTCAAACTAAGCTCCATAAGTGAAGGAGAAATAAAATTTTTACAGACAAGCAAATGCTTAGAGATTTTGTCACCACTAGGCCTGCCCTACAAGAGATCCTGAAGGAGACACTAAACATGGAAAGGAACAACAGGTACCAGCCATTGCAAAAACATGTCAAAATGTAAATTCCATCGATGCTAGGGAGAAACTGCATGAACTAGCGAGCAAAATAACCAGCTAATATCATAATGACAGGATCAAGTTCACACATAACAATATTAACCTTAAATGTAAATGGACTAAATGCTCCAATTAAAAGACACAGACTGGCAAATCGGATAAAGAGTCAAGACGCATCAGTTTGCTATATTCAGGAGACCCATCTCACATGCAGAGACACACATAGGCTCAAAATAAAGGGATGGAGGAAATGCTACCAAGCAAATGGAAATCAAAAAAAAAGCAGGGGTTGCAATCCTAGTATCTCACAAAACAGACTTTAAAACACCAAAGATCAAAAGAGACAAAGAAGGCCATTATATAATGGTAAAGGGATCAATTCATCATGAAGAGCTAACTATCCTAAATATATATGCACCCAATACAGGAGCACCCAGATTCATAAAGCAAGCCCTTAGAGACGTACAAAGAGACTTAGACTCCCAAACAATAATAATGGGAGACTTTAACACCCTACTGTCAACATTAGACAGATCAACGAGACAGAAAGTTAAAAAGGACGTCCAGGAATTGAACTCAGCTCTGCACCAAGCTGACCTAATAGACATCTACAGAACTCTCCACCCCAAATCAACAGAATACACATTCTTCTCAGCACCACATCACACTTATTCCAAAATTGACCACATAGTTGGAAGTAAAGCACTGCTCACCAAATGTACAAGAACAGAAATTATAACAAACTGTCTCAGACCACAGTGCAATCAAACTAGAACTCAGGACTAAGAACAAAACTGCTCAACTACATGGAAACTGAACAATCTTCTCCTGAATGACTACTGGGTACATACTGAAATGAAGGCAGAAATAAAGATGTTCTTTGAAACCAATGAGAACAAAGATACAACATACCAGAATCTCTGGGACACATTTAAAGCAGTATGTAGAGGGAAATGTATAGCACTAAATGCCCACAAGAGAAAGCAGGAAAGATCTAAAATTGACACTCTAACATCACAATTAAAAGAACTAGAGAGGCAGGAGCAAACACATTCAAAAGCTAGCAGAAGGCAAGAAATAACTAAGATCAGAGCAGAACTGAAGGAGATAGAGACACAAAAAACCCTCCAAAAAATCAATGAATCCAGGAGCTGGTTTTTTGAGAAGATCAACAAATTAATAGACCACTAGCAAGACTAATAAAGAAGAAAAGAGAGAAGAATCAAATAGATGCAATAAAAAATGATAAAGGGGATATAACCACTGACCCCACAGAAATATAAACTACCATCAGAGAATACTATAAACACCTCTACGCAAATAAACTAGAAATCCTAGAAGAAATGGATAATTTCCTGGACACTTACACTCTCCCAAGACTAAACCAGGAAGAAGTTGAATCCCTGAATAGACCAATAGCAGGCTCTGAAATTGAGGCAATAATTAATAGCCTACCAACCAAAAAAAGTCCAGGATCAGACGGATTCACAGCCAAATTCTACCAGAGGTACAAAGAGGAGTTGGTACCATTCCTTCTGAAACTATTCCCATCAACAGAAAAAGAGGGAGTCCTCCCTAACTCATTTTATGAGGCCAACATCATCCTGATACCAAAGCCTGACAGAGATACAACAAAAAAAGAGAATTTTGGACCAATATCCCTGATAAACATCGATGCAAAAATCCTGAATAAAATACTGGCAAACCGAATCCAGCAGCAATCAAAAAGCTTATCCACCATGATCAAGTGAACGTCATACCTGGGATGCAAGGCTGGTTCAACATATGCAAATCAATAAACGTAATCCAGCATATAAACAGAACTGAATACAAAAACCACATGATTATCTCAATAGATGCAGAAAAGGCCTTTGAGAAAATTCAACAGCCCTTCATGCTAAAAACTCTCAATAAATTCGGTATTGATGGAACATATCTCAAAATAATAAGAGATATTTATGAAAAACTCACAACCAATATCATACTGAATGGTCAAAAACTGGAAGCATTCCCTTTGAAAACTGGCACAAGACAGGGATGCCCTCTCTCACCACTCCTATTCAACATAGTGTTGGAAGTTCTGGCTAGGGCAATCAGACAAGAGAAAGAAATAAAGGGTATTCAGTTAGGAAAAGAAGAAGTCAAATTGTCCCTGTTTGCAGATGACATGATTGTATATTTAGAAAAACCCATCATCTCAGCCCAAAATCTCCTCAAGCTGATAAGCAACTTCAGCAAAGTCTCAGGATACAAAATCAATGTGCAAAAATCACAAGCATTTTATACACCAGTAACAGACAAACAGAGAGCCAAATCATGAATGAACTCCCATTTACAATAGCTTCAAAGAGAATAAAATACCTAGGATTCCAACTTACAAGGGATGTAAAGGACCTCTTCAAGGAGAACTACAAACCACTGCTCAGTGAAATAAAAGAGGACACAAACAAATGGAAGAACATACCATGCTCATGGATAGGAAGAATCAATATCGTGAAAATGGCCATACTGCCCAAGGTTATTTATAGATTCAATGCCATCCCCATCAAGCTACCAATGACTTTCTTCACAGAATTGGAAAAAAACTGCTTTAAAATTCATATGGAACCAAAAAAGAGCCCGCATTGCCAAGACAATCCTAAGTCAAAAGGTCAAAGCTGGAGGCATCACGCTACCGGACTTCAAATTATACTATAAGGCTACAGTAACCAAAACAGCATGATATTGGTACCAAAACAGAGATATAGACCAATGGAACAGAACAGAGCCTTCAGAAATAATACTGCACATCTACAGCCATCTGATCTTTGACAAACCTGACAAAAACAAGAAATGGGGAAAGGATTCCCTATTTAATAAATGGTGCTGGGAAAATTGGCTAGCCATAAGTAGAAAGCTGAAACTGGATCCTTTCCTTACTCCTTATATGAAGATTAATTCAAGATGGATTAGAGACTTAAATGTTAGCCCTAAAACCATAAAAACCCTGGAAGAAAACCTAGGTAATACCATTCAGGACATAGGCATGGACAAGGACTTCATGTCTAAAACACCAAAAGCAATGGCAACAAAAGCCAAAATTGACAAATGGGATCTAATTAAACTAAAGAGCTTCTGCACAGCAAAAGAAACTACCATCAGAGTGAACAGGAAACCTACAGAATGGGAGAAAATTTTTGCAATCTACTCATCTGCCAAAGGGCTAATATCCAGAACCTATAAAGAACTCAATCAAATTTACAAGAAAAAAAACAAACAACCCCATCAAAAAGTGGGCAAAGGATATGAACAGACATTTCTCAAAAGAAGACATTCATACAGCCAACAGACACATGAAAAAATGCTCATCATCACTCGCCATCAGAGAAATGCAAATCAAAGCCACAATGAGATACCATCTCACACCAGTTAGAATGACAATCATTAAAAAATCAGGAAACAACAGGTGCTGGAGAGGATGTGGAGAAATAGGAACACTTTTACACTGTTGGTGGAACTGTAAACTAGTTCAACCATTGTGGAAGACAGTGTGGCGATTCCTCAAGGATCTAGAACTAGAAATACCATTTGACCCAGCCATCCCATTACTGGGGATATGCCCAAAAGACTATAAGTCATGCTCCTATAAAGACACATGCACACGTATGTTTATTGCGGCACTATTCACAACAGCAAAGACTTGGAATCAACTCAAATGTCCATCAGTGACAGACTGGATTAAGAAAATGTGGCACATATACACCATGGAATATTATGCAGCCATAAAAAGGATGAGTTCATGTCCTTTGTAGGGACATGGACGCAGCTGGAAACCATCATTCTCAGCAAACTATCACAAGAACAGAAAACCAAATACCACATTTTCTCACTCATAGGTGGGAATTGAACAATGAGATCACTTGGACACAGAAAGGGGATCATCACACACCGGGTCCTATTGTTGAGGGGAGTCGGGAGGGATAGCATTAGGAGATATACCTAATGTAAATGACAAGTTAAGGGGTGCAGCACACCAACATGGCACATGTATACATATGTAACAAAACTGCACGTTGTGCACATGTAGCCTAGAACTTAAATTATAATAAAAAAATACAATGTAAAATTTCATTTTCAATTCTCTGTGGTCACCAGAATTTACTAAATTGGATGAGCACTTCTCGGTCACCAACCTATTTGATATATTTAAGCCATTTTGTTTTCTTCAGGGTTCTACACATTACTCTTTTCTCTTATCACTCTTTACCAGGGGATCTCAAATTTTACTGTACAAAAGAATCACTTGAGGAGTTTTTTAAAATGCAGTTCTCTGGCCTCATACCCCAAAATTCTAATTTCCTTGTATTGTGCTGGATCCAAGGAATCTATTCTCAACAAGGGGGTAATTCTGTTGCTAGTGGTCTCATGGTCACACTTTAAGAAGCTCTATCCTCAATGGATGACCTTATGCATTTCTGTGACTTTAATGACCTTCAATTTACTAATAACTTCCAAATCTATATTTTAACTCAAGCTACTCTTTTGATATGCACATTCATATATATTCCCTACTAGACATTACCACCTAGCTTCCCATTGATCTCTCAGAATAAATCTGTCCAAAACTGACCTTCTTCTCCTCTTTTCCTTAAAAAACCTGCTTCCACTTTTTAATTTTCTATCCCATATCCTTCCCTGTTTTTAGCCCTCACATACAGTAACCCCCAAGACCTATCAAACATTTGCCTACTACTTTCCTTCCCACTGCCACTACCCTGGTTGCGGACTTTGTCATATTTTGTTTCATCGGTTTTCATTCAGGACTTCCAATGAAACCCTAGAAAGGCCATGTATTAAAATAACCACATGCCAGGTTAATGGCTATGTCCTAAGACGAAGGGCAATCCAAAATAGACTCACACTAATGAAGCCCAAAATAAAGACTAGACAGAATCAACATGATCCACCCTATAATTTAACTGCATACTAAAACAACTCAACACTTTTCAGAGAAAAGTAATAGAATCCAGAATTTCTAAATAATACCATCCACAGTGTATAGTATACAATCAAAAATTATGAGACATATGAAGAAGCAGGAAAATGGGACCCATAATCAAAAGATAAATATTCAACAGAAGCAGACTCACAGATGTCCCAGATGTTTGAATTAGTAGTCAAAGGTTTTAATATCATTATTTAAAATGTTTTAGTGCTGGATACAGTGGCTCACGCCCAAATCGTAGCATATGGGAGGCTGAAGCGGGTTGATCACCTGAGGTCAGGAGTTCAAGATCAGCCTGGCCAACATGGTGAAACCCCATCTCTACTAAAAATACAAAAACTTAGCCAGGTATGCTGGCAGGCACCTGTAATCCCAGCTACTCGGGAGACTGAGGCTGGAGAACCACCTCAGTGGTCTGTGGAACAAAATATACATATATATTATTTATGTGCCATATATTTGTCATATATATTATATATGTGTCATATATATGTCATATAGATGTTATATATATATATACATATACTGTATATATATATATATATAAAATGGAGTCCCGGAAAGAGAGGAGAGAGAGAATGGAATAGAAAGTAAAAATTTAAAGGAATGTGGATTTAACTGTTTCCAAATTTTATTAAAAATACAAACTCGTGTATAATAAACTCAGTAAAACCCAAAGAGAGTAAATATGCACGTGCATAAATCACACCTAGGAATATCGTAGTGAAACTGTTGAAAACTAAAACTAAAGATAAAATCCTAAAAGAAGTCAGAAAAAAATCATATATATACAGAGTAATAATAATACAAATTACAAACAACTTCTCACCAAAAATAATAGAAGCTAGAAGGCAATTGTACAATGTTTTTAATGTGATAAAAGGAAATAAACTATCAATTTAACAAAAAAAACTATCTATATTTAACAAAAATATCCTTCCAAACTGGAGGTGAAATAAAGGCATTTTCAGATCAATTGAAAGCAAAGAGAATTAATTACCAGCAATGTACACTATAAGAAGTGAAAAAAAAGTTATTGAAGCCAAAGTAAAATAATAGCATATGGAAATTCAAATATATGGGATAGAATATTTCAAGGGGACTAAAATTATAATAACATTAGCTAAATATATTAAAGTTATGAAATATATTAATAGCTTAAATATATAAGATGAGGTCCGTAATATATGAAAAAATAGAATATGACGACCACAAGTTCAAGAGGGGAGTCAATTATTGTCTCATAAATTTCTTATATAATTGCTATAATATCTACTCAAGGTAAACTATAAGTTAAAGACACCTATAGGCCGAGACGGGAGGATCACGAGGTCAGGAGATCGAGACCATCCTGGCTAACACGGTGAAACCCCGTCTCTACTAAAAAATACAAAAAACTAGCCGGGCGAGGTGGTGGGCGCCTGTGGTCCCAGCTACTCGGGAGGCTGAGGCAGGAGAATGGCTAGACACTCCAATTAGAAAGATATATTACATTGGATTTTTATAAAAGTAACACAACTCTATGCTGTTTACAAAAGATGTACTTTAAATGTGAAGACACAGACAGGTTTAAAGTAAAATAATGAAAAAACCCACCATGTAAACACTAAGCATAAGAAATCTGTTGTGACTCCATTAAGATTAAACAAAGTGAACTTCAAGGTAAGGAGTATTAGCAGAGATTTAAAAGATGAAGACATCATTCCAAGATGTAGGTGCATCATACAACAGAGTTTCAAATGACACTAAGCAAAATTTAACAAAACTAAAAGTGGAAAATACATGAATCCATTTACATAGATGATTACTTAATTAGCCTCCTAAAAGCTTAACTATGTATATGCTTACTGGTAAAGTCTGCCACCTTCTATGAGGTTCTGATGCCAAAGTTTCCATAGCTCTTTACCATGTCAGTAAAATACTATAGCATTTAAAGTAGAGAGAGAATATGAAAATAGAACTAAAGTATATATCCTACTCATTCCTTGGGCAGAAGTGATACCTTTCTCTGTAAAAAGTCTATCTCATACAGATACATCCACTGAGAGATTAAACATCTGAAAAATCTAGTTTAATGAACTACCTCCAACTTTTTTTTAGGTCTTAGGATAAACTGATGTCATTTTTTTAGCAACTCCTAAATAACTATTTGAATCAGACTCTACGTAAAACATCTTTTAAATCAGACTTTTTTCCCTCCTTTCCAGAATCTAACACACAATTACCACTGTTTTATACTAGCATATTATATCTTATTTTTAATTTGGAATAACGTATCTTTCAACTCCATTTATTTTATCTAATTTGTTAAGAACATTAGTATCATCAAACTAATTATCAGAGGCAAATGGCTTAACATAAAATTAATGTTCCTGAGCTCCTCCCCCCAAGTTAGTTGTTATTTAAAGTCACCAATTCTTTTTCTTCATGTGTAATTACTTTTAGATGTATGAATGGAGATAATTAACAATAAGTAAAAGAATAAAGTTATGAAATTGATTCATGTGTTCTACTTTTCAGTATCATTAAACATTTCTGAGTCTCTCCAAAGCTGAAAGGACCATTATGCAGACAATGCTCTGATAGATAGCAACCAAGACATCCCAAGGCAAAACTGTCTTCAGACTCATCTTTCTAACCTCTTTTTCCCATGTTTGACACTCCTGCTACACTCGTCCTTCCTCTCAAAATCCCAAGTTCCTCCACAGTCATTGTTGTTTAATGAGGTACATGTCAGCGAGAGAAGAGAAAAGCGATATTCTGTAGGCTGAGTCCTGGTGGTACAGAGAGCATCAGTTTTCCACTCCAGGTAGAGGATCTAGAGAATGGCTGCACTTCCTGATCAAAATTTTCCCTTTATAAAGAGTTTGTGCCTAGCTCATTCCAACACATCCTCAGAGAGGTAAAGTCCAATTCCTCAACTCTGCGTCAGCTATTTGACTATGACAGGTTCTTCAACTCATCATTTGTAAAATGGTAATATCTGAGCTAATTCACTAATGTTTGATTGAAGCTAACATGAGTTAACTGCTTACTCAAGACGAAAAGATCATAGAATGTAAAAATTGTATTACATGGCAAAGGAAATTATTATAAAATTCTATTACATGAAAAGTTTAAGGTCATAGTAATATAACTCAGATTTACGCCACTCAGTAACCATTAAGATAATTTTCTCTGCCTTCTCTCTATTCAGTTTTGATGTTATGGAAGGAGTATAAACTGCAGAGTCAGCCAGACCTGGGTTTGAAGCCCAATTCTGACAAACCTACATTGTCATATTATAAAACAAGAATAATAATCCTAAACTTCCAAAGTTGTTCCAAGGATGACAAAAAGTTATACGTGTGAAGTGTCTAACTAATGGTCTGGTTTATAATAGGTTCTTAATAAATAAACACTTCCAATACTCTTTTCATTCATTTAGTTTCACCAACTATAGTGTAGGTTAAAAACAAGAATTATATATTGGTCTTCTTAGTCATCTTTAAATATCTCAGTCTTAGCCTTCTTTAAATACTCCCTTAGAACCTGTAAAGCTGCCAAGACCACAATTAGCATGAAATAAATTCCAGGTGAGAAATAAATGGAAAAAGAGAGACAACAAAGTCATTGATCTAGAAAACTAATTTGGTTTAAGGAATGGTCATTGGAAGATGAAGTCCTGAGAACAAAAGCTGGGGCAAGAAGAAGGGGAAAAGTCCAGAGGATTTATTTTTGGTTCTAATTTTTTTAATGGAAATGAAAAACGCAATTTCTTGACTTTTTACTGTTATTGATACAGACGTTTTGCATCTTTATCATGGCCTGATACTTTATTTGCATAAAATATAACTCATTTTTTGGTTCAAACAAAACAGTCTTGGGTAAACACCAAGGAAAAAATTCCCTATGCTCTCCCTAAATCAATTCCTTATTTCCATGCCTGAGGCAGAGTTCTGAGTCAGATAAAATTGGGACTGACCCAAAGTGACATTTTTCACTTTGTCAAGGTAAAAGGCTCATTAGGAAGCAGATGCATCAGCATATTGAACCTCCAGTTAGCCATTTAGCAGCATTGTGAAGTCCTCTAACTAGTGTCCAGAAATATTACACTTTTCAAAGTATAGATCATATAAACCAAGCCTTTACCCCACCATGCCAAAGCAACTCTAAAAATGAAGAAATAGACCAAATTGGTTATTTAGTGTAATTAAGGGCATACTCCCCCTACCCTCCAACATCCAAAATAAAAAATCATTTAACTGAATTCGACCACCATGAATTAATTGGATGCACTAATTTTGCATTTAGAATCACTCTTGGTAAACTTATCTGGGAACTTAAAGGAAGGAAATAGAAAATCCATAAATTCCTTGGAAAACATATGCCAAGTTCTTGTGTCTCTAGTGTACATTAATCCCCCATAAAGTGATTGAATGTATTGAAGAAGCTATCAGAATAATATGAGTTTCCTAAAAATTATCATTTTCATGACTCTTGATATTTCAAGTGAATGATTTTTTAAGCTTAAATTATCCTGATAATTACCTCAAAGACACATTTTGCTTTTCAAAAAGATACAGAAGTTCATCCTAGCATGTAGCTTAAATTCAGCCTATTGTCATTTGTCTGGGTTTTCTTATTTTTAGAAAACTAAACAAATGCTATTTTTTAACATATTTAGCTGGAGATATAACTTTGTATATGATCTCAGATTTCCAAGAAGCTAGCCAATCAATTAAATTTCTTGTTACTTGTAACATGTAGAGTATTTAGGTGGAATTCTTCAGATCCTAAAAACCAATGGATTTTTCCCTAGATTTATTTAACTAGGAATGTCCATATGTCCATGCTACTTACCATGGTCTGATTTCTATAGTATTGAAAAGAAAAGAAACATGCTGTGGTTTCAATAGTTTTGTTCCCTCCAAAGTTTTAATGGGTTTTCAAAGGAAAGGAAAATCCCCTTCCCTTTTTGGGTCCTTTTCTGATCCAGGAGAGATTTAACTAAGAGTCTGGCACCTTTTAGGGTCTGATCAGAGACATTTACCATCTATTTTCTCTGAAGCCTGCTACCTGGAGGTTTTTGTACATAACAAAAACCTAGGCTTCCACAACCACCCTTATCTGAACTAGATTTTTTTCTGCTGACGTTGACTCTTCAGGCAGAGCTTAGCCCTTTCAAAAAATTTTCAATCAGGAAATCTTTAAATCCACCTATGACCTGAAAGCTATCTCCAACCCCCAACTACCTCCACCCCTCCCACCCTAATCTACCCCCAGCCACCTGGCTTCAAGATGTCCCATTTTCCAGGCTGAACCAATGTACACCTAACATCTATTGATTTATGTCTCTGCCTGTAACTTCCTTTCCCCCTAAAATGTATAAAATCAAGCTGTAACCAGACCACCTTGGGCACACTTTTCAGGATGTCTTGGAGCTATGTTGTGGGTAATGGTGCTCACGTTAGGCTCAGAATAAACCTCTTCAAGTATTTTACATAGTTTGACTCTTTTTTGTCCACAGTAATGAGGATTCCACCCTTATAAATTGATTAATGTAATTTTTAAAAGGGCTGGCAGATGTGGGTTTGTCAGAGGCACTTGAACCAGAGCGACTCCATCTTATATAGGAGCTGAGTAAAATGAGGCTGAGATCTGCTGGGCTGCATTCCCAGATGGTTAAAGCATTGTAAGCCACAGGAATGAGATAGGAAGTCAGCACGAGATACAGGTCATAAAGACCTTGCTGGTAAAACAGGCTGTAGTAAAAAACCTGGCCAAAACCCACCAAAACCAAGATGGTAGTGATGAGAGTGACCTCTGTTGTCCTCACCACTACACTCCCACCAGCACCATGACAGTTTACAAATGTCATGGCAACATCAGAAAGTTACCTAATATGGTATAAAAGGAGGAGGCATGAATAATCCACCCCTTGTTTGGCATATCATCAATAAATAACCATAAAAATGGGCAAACAGTAGCCCTCAGTGCTGCTCTGTCTATGGAGTAGCCGTTCTTTTGTTCCTTTACTTTCTTAATACATATGCTTTCACCTTACTCTACAGACTTGCCCTGAATTGCTTCTTGTGCAAGATTCAAGAACCCTCTCTTGGGGTCTGGATCTGGACCCCTTTCCTATAACAGGTTTGCTTTTTTGATCACTTTGCCCTTCTGCCTTCTGCCACATAATGACATAGCAAGAAGGCCCCCACCAGATAACAGTGCTTTGAGCTTGGACTCACAGCCTCCAGAACTCTGAGGAAATAATTTTACATTATTTTTAAATTACCCAGTCTCAGGTATTTTGTTATAGCAGCACAAAAAGACTAAGACAAACCAATAGCACAAAAATGCCTAAAATTACATAACTACAGCTTTATTCTTTAGTTTAAAAAAAATCCTATTAAAAGTCTTTGGGGAGATAATTCTTTGAATTAGTAGTTTCAAATTTATCATGCCTAATATTTACTTGGAAAATGTGATAACATGCAGATTTCCAAGCTCTATCTCCTGATATCCCAATAGAGTAAGGATGGGAATCTACATTTTTAGCCTGCCTCTGAAACAACTCCAACCGCACTTTGAAAAACAAGCCATAGTATAATTTTATAATGGATCCATTATTAATAGTTTGGATGGGAAAAATAAGTAGAGTGAGCATGGATCCTCTGGGTTCCTGTACGGAGGGGAATAATGGAGTCAGTAAGAACAGATAACAATTCAGCATTAGGAGACTGGAGGAATAAATAAGACAAATTTCACTTGTTTCATAAACTTGCTTAGTGCTTGCTACAAGTAAAAATGGAGACTATGTCAAACTTCCATTGACTTTTTTTTTAATTTTTTTATTGATATAAAATATTTGGACAAATTTATCGAGTATGTGTGATATTTGCTAGATGCAGAGAATGTTTAACGATTAAGTCAGGGTATTTAGGGTAAGCATCACCTTGAGTATTTATCATTTCTATATTAATTATGGGAACATTTCTTTATATATATGTGTGTATATGTATATGTGTATATATGGGTATATATGTGTGTGTATATATATGTGTGTATACACACATGAATACACACATACATATATATACACACACATATATATTTTTTTTATTATTATACTTTAAGTTCTAGGGTACATGTGCATAATGTGCAGGTTTGTTACATATGTATACTTGTGCCATGTTGGTGTGCTGCACAAATCAACTCGTCAGCACCCATCAATTCATCATTTATATCATGTATAACTCCCCAATGCACTCCCTCCCCCCTCCCCCCTCCCCATGATAGGCCCCAGTGTGTGATGTTCCCCTTCCGAAGTCCAAGTGATCTCATTGTTCAGTTCCCACATATGAATGAGAACATGCGGTGTTTGGTTTTCTGTTCTTGTGATAGTTTGCTAAGAATGATGGTTTCCAGCTGCATCCATGTCCCTACAAAGGACGCAAACTCATCCTTTTTTATGGCTGCATAGTATTCCATGGTGTATATGTGCCACATTGTCTTAATCCAGTCTGTCACAGATGGACATTTGGGTTGATTCCAAGTCTTTGCTATTATGAATAGTGCCACAATAAACATACGTGTGCATGTGTCTTTGTAGTAGAATAATTTATAATCCTTTGGGTATATACCCAGTAGTGGGATGGCTGGGTCATATGGTACATCTAGTTCTAGATCCTTCAGGAATCGCCATACTGTTTTCCACAATGGTTGAACTAGTTTACAATCCCACCAACAGTGTAAAAGTGTTCCTATTTCTCCACATCCTCTCCAACACCTGTTGTTTCCTGACTTTTTAATGATTGCCATTCTAACTGGTGTGAGATGGTATCTCATTGTGGTTTTGATTTGCATTTCTCTGATGGCGAGTGATGATGAGCATTTTTTCATGTGTCTGTTGGCTGAATGAATGTCTTCTTTTGAGAAATGTCTGTTCATATCCTTTGCCCACTTTTTGATGGGGTTGTTTGTTTTTTTCTTGTATATTTGTTTGAGTTCTTTGTAGATTCTGGATATTAGCCCTTTGTCAGATGAGTAGATTGCAAAAATTTTCTCCCATTCTGTAGGTTGCCTGTTCACTCTGGTGGTAGTTTCTTTTGCTGTGCAGAAGCTCTTTAGTCTAATCAGATCCCATTTGTCAATTTTGGCTTTTGTTGCCGTTGCTTTTGGTGTTTTAGACATGAAGTCCTTGCCCATGCCTATGTCCTGAATGGTACTACCTAGATTTTCTTCTAGGGTTTTTATGGTATTAGGGCTAACATTTAAGTCTCTAATCCATCTTGAGTTAATTTTCATATAAGGAGTAAGGAAAGGATCCAGTTTCAGCTTACTACTTATGGCTAGCCAATTTTCCCAGCACCATTTATTAAATAGGGAATCCTTTCCCCATTTCTTGTTTCTCTCAGGTTTGTCAAAGATCAGATGGCTGTAGATGTGCGGTATTATTTCTGAGGACTCTGTTCTGTTCCATTGGTCTATATCTCTGTTTTGGTACCAGTACCATGCTGTTTTGGTTACTGTAGCCTTGTAGTATAGTTTGAAGTCAGGTAGCGTGACGCCTCCATCTTTGACCTTTTGACTTAGGATTGTCTTGGCAATGAGGGCTCTTTTTTGGTTCCATATGAACTTTAAAGCAGTTTTTCCCAATTCTGTGAAGAAAGTCATTGGTAGCTTGATGGGGATGGCATTGAATCTATAAATAACCTTGGGCAGTATGGCCATTTTCACAATATTGATTCTTCCTATCCATGAGCATGGTATGTTCTTCCATTTGTTTGTGTCCTCTTTGATTTCACTGAGCAGTGGTTTGTACTTCTCCTTGAAGGGGTCCTTTACATCCCTTGTAAGTTGGAATCCTAGGTATTTTATTCTCTTTGAAGCAATTGTGAATGGAAGTTCATTCATGATTTGGCTCTCTGTTTGTCTGTTACTGGTGTATAAGAATGCTTGTGATTTTTGCACATTAATTTTGTATCCTGAGACTTTGCTGAAGTTGCTTATCAGCTTAAGGAGATTTTGGGCTGAGACAATGGGATTTTCTTTTTTTTTTTTTTTTTTTTTTTTTTTTTTTTTTTTTGAGGCGGAGTCTCGCTCTGTCGCCGGGTCTGGAGTGCAGTGGCCAGATCTCAGCTCACTGCAAGCTCCGCCTCCCGGGTTTACGCCATTCTCCTGCCACAGCCTCCGGAGTAGCTGGGACTACAGGCGCCCGCCACCTCGCCCAGCTAGTTTTTGTATTTTTAGTAGAGACGGGGTTTCACCGTGTTAGCCAGGATGGTCTCGATCTCCTGACCTCGTGATCCGCCCGTCTCGGCCTCCCAAAGTGCTGGGATTACAGGCTTGAGCCTACCGCGCCCGGCCGGGATTTTCTTAATATACAATCATGTCATCTGCAAACAGGGACAATTTGACTTCTTCTTTTCCTAACTGAATACCCTTTATTTCTTTTTTTTTTTTTTTTTTTTTTTTTTTTTTTTTTTTTTTATTATACTTTAAGTTCTAGGGTACATGTGCATAACGTGCAGGTTTGTTACATATGTATACTTATGCCATGTTGGTGTGCTGCACCCATCAACTCGTCAGCACCCATCAATTCATCATTTATATCATGTATAACTCCCCAATGCAATCCCTCCCTCCTCCCCCCTCCCCCCTCCCCATGATAGGCCCCAGTGCGTGATGTTCCCCTTCCCGAGTCCAAGTGATCTCATTGTTCAGTTCCCACCTATGAGTGAGAACATGCGGTGTTTGGTTTTCTGTTCTTGTGATAGTTTGCTAAGAATGATGGTTTCCAGCTGCATCCATGTCCCTACAAAGACACATGCACACGTATGTTTATTGCGGCACTATTCACAATAGCAAAGACTTGGAATCAACCCAAATGTCCATCTGTGACAGACTGGATTAAGAAAATGTGGCACATATACACCATGGAATACTATGCAGCCTTTATTTCTTTCTCTTGTCTGATTGCCCTAGCCAGAAATTCCAACACTATGTTGAATAGGAGTGGTGAGAGAGGGCATCCCTGTCTTGTGCCAGTTTTCAAAGGGAATTTTTCCAGTTTTTACCCATTCAGTATGATATTAGCTGTGGGTTTGTCATAAATAGCTCTTATTATTTTGAGGTACTTTCCCTCAATACCGAATCTATTGAGCATTTTTAGCACGAAGGGCTGTTGAATTTTGTCAAAAGCCTTTTCTGCATCTATTGAGATAATCATGTGGTTCTTGTCTTTGGTTCTGTTTATATGATGGATTACGTTTATTGATATGCGAATGTTGAACCAGCCTGCATCCCAGGGATGAAGCCCACTTGATCATGGTGGATAAGCTTTTTGATGTGCTGCTGAATCTGGTTTGCCAGTATTTTATTGAGGATTTTTGCATCGATGTTCATCAGGGATATTGGTCTAAAATTCTCTTTTTTTTGTTGTGTCTCTGCCAGGCTTTGGTATCAGGATGATGTTGGCCTCATAAAATGAGTTAGGGAGTATTCCCTCTTTTTCTATTGATTGGAATCATTTCAGAAGGAATGGTACCAGCTCCCTCCTTGTACCTCGGGTAGAATTCAACTGTGAATCCATCTGGTCCTGGACTTCTTTTGGTGGGTAGGCTATTAATTATTGCCTCAGTTTCAGAGCCTGCTATTGGTCTATTCAGGGATTCAACTTCTTCCTGGTTTAGTCTTGGGAGAGTGTAAGTGTCCAGGAAATTATCCATTTCTTTTAGATTTTCTAGGTGATTTGCATAGAGGTGTTTATAGTATTCTCTGATGGTCGTGTGTATTTCTGTGGGGTCGGTGGTGATATCCCCTTTATCATTTTTTATTGCGTCTATTTGATTCCTCTCTCTTTTCTTCTTTATTAGTCTTGCCAGTGGTCTGTCAATTTTGTTGATCTCTTCAAAAAACCAACTCCTGGATTCATTGATTTTTTGGAGGGATTTTGTGTCTCTATCTCCTTCAGTTCTGCTCTGATCTTAGTTATTTCTTGCCTTCTGCTAGCTTTTGAATGTGTTTGCTCCTGCCTCTCTAGTTCTTTTAATTGTGATGTTAGAGTGTCAATTTTAGATCTTTCCTGCTTTCTCTTGTGGGCATTTAGTGCTATAAATTTCCCTCTACACACTGCTTTAAATGTGTCCCAGAGATTCTGGTATGTTGTATCTTTGTTCTCATTGGTTTCAAAGAACATCTTTATTTCTGCTTTCATTTCGTTATGTACCCAGGAGTCATTCAGGAGCAGGTTGTTCAGTTTCCATGTAGTTGAGCAGTTTTGATTGAGTTTCTTAGTCCTGAGTTCTAGTTTGATTGCACTGTGGTCTGAGAGACAGTTTGTTATAATTTCTGTTCTTTTACATTTGCTGAGGAGTGCTTTACTTCCAACTATGTGGTCAATTTTGGAATAAGTGCGATGTGGTGCTGAGAAGAATGTATATTCTGTTGATTTGGGGTGGAGAGTTCTGTAGATGTCTATTAGGTCCGCTTGTTGCAGAGATGAGTTCAATTCCTGGATATCCTTGTTAACTTTCTGTCTCGTTGATCTGTCTAATGTTGACAGTGGAGTGTTGAAGTCTCCCATTATTATTGTATGGGAGTCTAAGTCTCTTTGTAAGTCTCTAAGCTTGCTTTATGAATCTGGGTGCTCCTGTATTGGGTGCATATATATTTAGGATAGTTAGCTCTTTCTGTTTAATTGATACCTTTACCATTATGTAATGGCCTTCTTTGTCTCTTTTGATCTTTGATGGTTTAAAGTCTGTTTTATCAGAGACTAATATTGCAACCCTTGCTTTTTGTTGTTCTCCATTTGCTTGGTAGATCTTCCTCCATCCCTTTATTTTGAGCCTATGTATGTCTCTGCATGTGAGATGGGTCTCCTGAATACAGCAGACTGATGGGTTTTGACTCTTTATCCAGTTTGCCAGCCTGTGTCTTTTAATTGGAGCATTTAGTCCATTTACATTTAAGGTTAATATTGTTATATGTGAACTTGATCCTGTCATTATGATATTAACTGGTTATTTTGCTCGTTAGTTGATGCAGTTTCTTCCTAGCCTCGATGGTCTTTACATTTTGGCATGTTTTTGCAATGGCTGGTACCGGTTGTTCCTTTCCATGTTTAGGGCTTCCTTCAGGGTCTCCTGTAAGGCAGGCCTGGTGGTGACAAAATCTCTAAGCATTTGCTTATCTGTAAAGGATTTTATTTCTCCTTCACTTATGAAACTTAGTTTGGCTGGATATGAAATTCTGGGTTGAAAATTCTTTTCTTTAAGAATGTTGAATATTGGCCCCCACTCTCTTCTGGCTTGTAGAGTTTCTGCCGAGAGATCTGCTGTTAGTCTGATGGGCTTCCCTTTGTGGGTAACCCGACCTTTCTCTCTGGCTGCCCTTAAGATTTTTTCCTTCATTTCAACTTTGGTGAATCTGGCAATTATGTGTCTTGGAGTTGCTCTTCTGGAGGAGTATCTTTGTGGTGTTCTCTGTATTTCCTGAATTTGAATGTTGCCCTGCCCTACTAGGTTGGGGAAGTTCTCCTGGATGATACCCTGAAGAGTGTTTTCCAACTTGGTTCCATTTTCCCCCTCACTTTCAGGCACCCCAATCAGACGTAGATTTGGTCTTTTTACATAATCCCATACTTCTTGCAGGCTTTGTTCATTTCTTTTTCTTCTTTTTTCTTTTGGTTTCTCTTCTCACTTCATTTCATTCATTTGATCCTCAATCGCTGATACTCTTTCTTCCAGTTGATCGAGTCGGTTACTGAAGCTTGTGCATTTGTCACGTATTTCTCATGTCATGGTTTTCATCTCTGTCATTTCGTTTATGACCTTCTTTGCATTAATTAGTCTAGCTGTCAATTCTTCCACTCTTTTTTCGAGATTTTTAGTTTCTTTGCGCTGGGTACGTAATTCCTCCTTTAGCTCTGAGAAGTTTGATGGACTGAAGCCTTCTTCTCTCATCTCGTCAAAGTCATTCTCTGACCAGCTTTGATTCGTTGCTGGTGATGGGCTGCGCTCCTTTGCAGGGGGAGATGCGCTCTTATTTTTTGAATTTCCAGCTTTTCTGCCCTGCTTTTTCCCCATCTTTGTGGTTTTATCTGCCTCTGGTCTTTGATGATGGTGATGTACTGATGGGGTTTTGGTATAGGTGTCCTTCCTGTTTGATAGTTTTCCTTCTGACAGTCAGGACCCTCAGCTGTAGGTCTGTTGGAGATTGCTTGAGGTCCACTCCAGACCCTGTTTGCCTGGGTATCAGCAGCAGAGGTTGCAGAAGATAGAACAGTGAGCGTACCTGTCTGATTCTTACTTTGGAAGCTTCCTCTCAGGCGTGTACTCCACCCTGTGAGGTGTGGGGTGTCAGACTGCCCCTAGTGGGGGATGTCTCCCAGTTGGGCTACTCAGGGGTCAGGGACCCACTTGAGCAGGCAGTCTGTCCCTTCTCAGATCTCAACCTCCGTGTTGGGAGATCCACTGCTCTCTGCAAAGCTGTCAGACAGAGTCATTGGCGTCTGCAGAGGTTCTGCTGCTTTTTTGTTGTTGTTATTTATCTGTGCCCTGTCCCCAGAGGTGGAGTCTACAGAGACAGACAGGTTTCCTTGAGCTGCTGTGAGCTCCACCCAGTTTGAGCTTCCCAACGTCTTTGTTTACCTACTTAAGCCTCAGCAATGGTGGGCGCCCCTCCCCCAGCCTCGCTGCTGACTTGCGGTTAGATCGCAGACTGCTGTGTTAGCAATGAGGGAGGCTCCGTGGGTGTGGGACTCTCCTGGCCAGGTGTGGGATATATTCTCCTGGTGTGCCTGTTTGCTTAAAGCACAGTATTGGGGTGGGAGTTACCCAATTTTCCAGGTGTTGTGTGTCTCAGTTCCCCTGGCTAGGAAAAGGGATTCCCTTCCCCCTTGCGCTTCCCAGGTGAGGAGATGCCTCGCCCTGCTTCAGCTCTCGCTGGTCGGGCTGCAGCAGCTGACCAGCACCGATTGTCTGGCACTCCCCAGTGAGATGACCCCAGTACCCTAGTTGAAAATGCAGAAATCACGGGTCTTCTGTGTCACTCGCGCTGGGAGTTGGAGACTGGAGCTGTTCCTATTCGGCCATCTTGCTCCACCCCCCCATATATATATTTTTTTAAGTTCCAGGGTACTTGTGCAGAATGTGCAGGTTTGTTACATAGGTAAACATGTGCCATGGTGATTTGCTGCACCTACCAATCAATGATAGGAACATTTCAAGTCTACTCCTCTAGCTATTTTGAAATATGCAATATTTTGTTGTTAACTATAGTCACTCTACTTTGCTATCAAACATTAAAACTTCTTCCTTCTATCTAACTGTATATTTGTACCCATTAAACAACCTCTCTTTATCCTTCCCCTCACCCACCCACACACCCTTCCCAGCTTCTGGTATCTATCATTCTACTCTCTACCTCCATGAGATCAACTATTTTTAGCTCCCAAATATGAGTGAGAATGTGTGGTATTTGTCTTTCTGTACCTGGCTTGCTTCACTTAATAAAGTTATCTGCAGTTCCATTCATATTCTACAGACGACATGATTTCATTATTTTTATAGCCTAATAGTATTGCCTTATCTATATATACCACATTTTCTTTATTCATTCATTTTTTGATGAACAATTAGGTTGATTCTATATCTTTACTATTGTGAATAGATCTGCAATAAATGGGGTTGCAAGTATCTCTTTGATATATTGATTTTCTTTCCAAGTGGCTGACTTTTTTTTTAATTGAAAAGAGGTAGAGAAGAAGGAAGCAGAGAGAGCATACACTAGAGAATAAAACTAGAGGACCTAAAGATCAAAGCGATGAAGAGGAGGCTCCTATCTACGTCCCCTCATTGTGTTCCAGGTGGTTCTTTCTGTTTGTTTGTTCATTTGTTTGTTTAATTTTAATTTTTTATATACTTTAAGTTCTGGGGCACATGTGTAGAACATGCAGGTGTATTGGCGTCTGCAGAGGTTCTGCTGCTTTTTTGTTGTTGTTATTTATCTGTGCCCTGTCTCCAGAGGTGGAGTCTACAGAGACAGACCTATTACATAGGTATACATGTGCCATGGTAGTTTGCTGCACCCATCAACCTGTCATTTACATTAGGTATTTCTCCTAATGCTATCCCTCCCCTAGCCCCACACCCCTTGACGGGCCCTGGTGTATGATGTTCCCCTCCCTGTGTCCATATATTCTCGTTCAACCCCCACTTATGAGTGAGAACATGCGGTGTTTGGTTTTCTGTTCTTGGAAACCATCACTCTCAGTAAATTAACCAAGTGTCTGACTCGTAATGCTTGGACACTGTCTCTCACGTCACCCCTTCCTTTCAAATTTGAAAATGGAGACATTTCAATTATCAAACAGTCTGGTACCAAAACATAAAGCTCAGCAAATAAAACCCCAGAATTTATAATAGTTTGGCTCCTTAAATTAGATTTGAATACCATATATCCTAGAATTCTAAGAAAGCTTCTTGTTTATGAAGAAAAACATGGATAAACATGGGGACCAAATTTGTGGCCAAGAAGTTCGCAAGTAAGATTTACTTATGAAGAAAACTGAATCTGCCTAAGTTATTGTCCTCCCAAGGTGACAATATTTATAGCACTACTCGGTTCTGCAACTAATAAAAATGACCTGAAAAGAATCTGCAGCAAACCTTACATTAATGTAAAGCTATCAGAAAAGAGCAAAGTGCAAATCAGTTAAGAAAAGCAGCATTAGACAATAGCCCCAGTGACGCCCAGAACTCAAATATTTTGTCCCTACTACAGGTAGTTTTGGAAATATCTGTACTTTGTACATAGAGAGATACCATATATTCCCTGCAGGTAATTGTGAATGATTGCCGAAGTAAAGCATAAATTCAGGAGAAGCTTAGACTAGTAGGAAGCAAGGACTGTAAATCTGAACTTCCTGACATCTAAGGTTGAATTCTCAGCCCTTGCATCTCATAGATAACTTTACAAGGGAAGGGATTTTTTAAAGTGACCTTACTAATTAAGTCTTTATAACAATAACACTGTAACTTTCTGGTCTGGCAAATGACTTAACCAAGAATATAACATCAGAGAGACAATAAGAATCTCAGTCAATGGAATGAGTATTTCGTGTTTTTTTTTCTATTGAAGATGAATGTGCCGTGAAACAGGTGTCACTAGGGCCTTACCATGCATGTGAAGGACCTGTCATTAGTGAGCAAGCCACAACAGTAATATCTACTAGCAGTTCACCTGCTATGGGCAACACTGAAGTTTCTAACAAGAAAACTAAAAACAGCTACCATTTATCAGGCACTTACTACTTGCCAAATACAATAATAATAGCTTTGATTTAACTAACTTAATCCTTACCATACTGCTAAAAGAAAGTGAGCGCTTCTTTTGATAGATGAGGACACTGAACCTCTGATGGTTTAAGTAATCCTAGTTAATCACAAATTTGGCAAGTGGTATAATTCGGTTTCAAATCTGACTTCCAACTGTACTATACCAATTTTTAATTCTGGTTTTTAAAAAATACTGTATTTCTTCAATTTAGAGATACCAATAATTGTAAGAATCATTTAATTGCTAGGGAAGAAGAGGTGGAAGTCAAGAAAAATTAACACAATGCAAAGACCCATCAACAACTAAAAGCTGCATCTATACCTAACGAACATTCAAATGTGAAATAAAGTATGGCTATTATTTCTCATTTATTGGACCTTGTTAAAGTACTTAGCTCATGTCCAGGCATCAACCATATGACTGGCCTCATGGATAGGTATATTGTCTGTCTATCTGGAAGACCCTATGGCTTATTTGTTAACTCAGTCTCTTGGTTCCCAGTGACCTCCTCTACCATTGGTCTTCAGCCATCCTTTCCCATGATTATATCCATAATAGCTCCACCTCCAAAAGCACTAACTCAGACATACCATTCTCTGACCTCACCTCTTCTCCATGTAACTGCTCCTACTTCAACCTCCAGGGCATTGATTTCTCTGCTTTCCCTCAATCTATAAGCCCTCTATTTTCATAACTCTCTTACCTAGCTAAGATTACATTGTACATCACTTCGATAATATCTTGAGATGTCTTTTTATTATACTCATCTGGCAAAAGTCCAATCCTGGATAAACACATCTTTTTTTTTTATTTTTAATTTTTGTGGTTACATAGTAGGTGTATATATTCATGGGGTACGTGAAATGTTTTGATACAGGCATGCAATGCAAAATAATCACATAATGGAGAAGAGGGTATCCATCCCCTCAAGAGTTTATTCTTCATGTTACAAACAATTCAAGTATACTCTTTTAGTTATTTTTAAATGTACAATTAAATTATTATTGACTATGTCGCCCTGTTGTTGTATCAAACAGTAGGCCTTATTTGTTATTTTAACTATTATTTTGTACCATTAAACATCCCCACCTCCCTCCCACTCCACCCCATCCCACTACTCCTCCCAGCCTTCAGTAACTATCTTTCCACTGCCTTTCTCCATGAGTTCAACTGCTTTGATTTTTACATCCCACAAATAAGTGAGAACATTCAATGTTTTTCTGTGACTGGCTTATTTACTTAACATAATGATTTCTAGTTCCATCCATGCTGTTGTAAACGACAGGATGTCATTTTTTCAATGGCTAAATAGTACTCCATTATGTATAAGTGCCACATTTTCTTTAGCCATTCACCTGTTGATGGACACTCAGTCGGCCTCCAAATCTTGGCTAGTGTGCACGGTGCTGCAACAAACATGAGTGTGCAGATATCTCTTTGATAGACTGCTTTTTCTTTCTTTTGGATATATATGTATCAGTGGGGTTGCTAGATTATATGGTAGCTCTGTTTTTGGTTTTTTGAGGAACCTGCAAACTGTTCTTCATAGTGGCTATACTAATTTACAATTGTCCATTTTACCCACCTGAACACCAGTGAATAAACTTTCACAACAAGGTGAATCAATTCCTCTACAAATTCATGACCACCAAACTCAAAAGCAGTCTCAACTATGCACATCAGTCTTACAATGCTGCATTTCATATGCCTATTTAGACATTTTTTTGCTCACCTCAAATCACTGAATGCTCCCAACTCAAGCTCCCTCTTTGCTTTCAGCATATGACTCACCTGCTACTTTACAGAGAAATTAGAAGCCATTGGTCAAGGACTCGCTCATTCTCCTCATAGCAAATACGCAAATTGGCCACACCTGCCCTCATTTTATCATTCTTGCCTCCAACCTCCATTCACGCTCCAGTTAAAGGTTACACACCCACGTTTGGATGCCATCTCCTCCCTTTTTCTCAGGGATACTACAGAATACAATAATCTGTTTTGTCTTTTCTGCCTTCCCCACTGGATTTTTTTCCCAATCTTTTTTTTTTTTTTTTTTTTTTTGAGACAGAGCTCCCATTAAAGAAGACTCACTTTTAATCTTATCGTTCTACTCTCCTTGGAGAGTTGGAAAGTCAGGCTCTCAAAATAATCGTTAGTATTTGCTGTCCCTATTTTCTCTTCTTCCACTCACTGCTCAGACTACTCCAATCTGGCTTCTACTCCCATTGCTACATAGAAATATCCCTCACAAAGATCATATAACCACATGGTCTTATTTTCTAAGCCTTCGAGCATCATTAAACTTCGTCCTTATCAAAACACTGTCCCTTTGACTAATATGACACATGGTGTTTTAGTTTTTCTCCTAACACTCTGACCATCTCTTTTCTATTTTCTTTTCAGATTCACCCTTCTCTTCCTTTTTTTTTTTTTTTTTTTTTTTTTTTTTGAGACGGAGTCTCGCTCTGTCGCCTGGCCTGGAGTGCAGTGGCCGGATCTCAGCTCACTGCAAGCTCCGCCTCCCGGGTTTACGCCATTCTCCTGCCTCAGCCTCCCGAGTAGCTGGGACTACAGGCGCCAGCCACCTCGCCCGGCTAGCTTTTTGTATTTTTTTAGTAGAGACGGGGTTTCACCGTGTTAGCCAGGATGGTCTCGAACTCCTGACCTCGTGATTCGCCCGTCTTGGCCTCCCAAAGTTCTGGGATTACAGGCTTGAGCCACCGCGCCCGGCCCACCCTTCTCTTCCTAACCATAAAATACCAGAGTTCCTCAAGGATACATCTCAGGTCCTTTCTTCTTTTTACTTGACATTTTCTCTTTAGGTGATCTCATTCAAGTGTTTGGCTTTAATTATCAACCACATGCACACAGATTCATCATCTTATTTCTCCACTCCCAAAAATCTTTCTTCTGAGTCCCAGACTGTATGCCAGCTGTCAACTAGACATCCCCAAAGCAACTCAGACTCAGCTTGTTCCAAGTTAAGTTCATGATACATTCACAGTAATGTTTGTGGAACAAATGCACAGAAATGGCAATACCCACACAAAAATTCTATCAGTGTAGGAAAACTAAGCCCAGAAGAGAGACAGCATTTTGGAAAAATCAGTTGTGAAAGCAGCAAATCTCTGTGTACAGAAGAGTCTACAGACTAAATTGAGTAGATACAAAGCTCGATTTTAATGAGAACAATAAACTGATGATAAAAATAATGGAGGTGAGGAAAAGGGGTATCGAATGACAAAAAAAGAGACTGAACCTAGACAAAGTAACAGTCCCCAACTGAAGATGGAACAGCTTACTGATATTCATCTGTTGATAACAAAGAGTGAATATCCAATTAATGTCAATTAATTAATACTGGCATTCTATATATTGATTAAAAACAATTTACCTCATGTAGCATCTTCTTAAAAATTAGTCCAGCTTCTCCTTCCTCCTTCCTTCTCTCATATTTGTTGAAAGTGACCAGTATGGTCATGGGCCAAGCCAAGAAGACAGCCAGGAAAAGGGGTATTCCTTCCAGTATCAAGAGTTTGTGTACATGCAGAAAATTTATCTAGCAAATGATTATATTAGGAATACTAGGAGCAAAGTATTTCATTGTCAAAGAAACAAATTACAGATATGGAAAGGGGTAGCCTAGAATAATCCCTCTGATGTTACATTGGAATTGGAGGAACCAAAGGGTACTCATGGTTTTTAATACACATAGAAAGATATCAAAATAAATATAGATATAAATACATATTATGTATATACATATTCTAATGTTTGCCTAAATTTAAAAACTGCTGATTCTCTAATACACACACTCACACATACACACATACACACACACACACTTATCAGTGGATTGGGAGTTTTTAAAGTTAAATGTGCATCACCAGAATTACTTGGAGAGCTTTTTAAAACACAAATTAAATTACTGCCCCTCACCAGAGTTTCTGCCGCCAGCTGCCAGAGTTTCTGATTCAGTGTGTTTGGGGTGGAGCCCAAGAACTTCCATTTCTAATAAGTTCCTAGGTAATGTCGATTTAGCTGATCTAGCAACAACACAAATGGCTGAATAAAGTCAAACAGTGTGTGTGTGTGTGTATACATATGTGTGTGTGTGTGTGTGTGTGTGTATGTATGTATTTCCAAGCTCTATCCTGGAAGAGGTCAAGAAGCAGTGATAGCCCAGTGGCAATAGAATGTCTGGCACCTGTATCATGATTCTTAAAAACCATTCACTGCTGAAAGGAATGAAGGCTCCTTTAAGAAATGGCTGGTTCTGGAGCTGGAGCAAGAAAAGCAAGAAATGAACCTGGAATGTCCTTTTGTAGAAAAAGTAAAGAAGTGCTCTAAGAATGATGGGACATTTCAAAAGGATACACAAACCAGCTTGAAGGAGCTCCTGCTGGCCAAATCTGGGACAATTTGTAACTTGGTAGTAACTTGGCCGGGTGCAGTGGCTGATGCCTGTAATCCCAGCATTTTGGGAGGCCGAGGCGGGCAGATCACCAAAGTCAGGAGTTCAAGACCAGCCTGGCCAACATGGTGAAACCCTGTCTCCACTAAAAATACAAAAAATAAAAATAAAAAATAAAAAATAAATAAAAACAATAGCTCAGCATTGTGGTGTGCACCTATAGTCCCAGCTACTCAGGAGACTGAGGCAGGAGAATTGCTTGAATCAGGAGGTGGAGGTTGCAGTGAGCCGAGATCACACCACTGCACTCCAGCCTAGGTGATGGAGCAAGATTCCATCTCAAAATAAATAAACACATTAATTAATTAATTAAAATAAATAATGGAAGCAACTGATTTTAACCTATTGAAAACATATTGAATAAAGTAGGAACCCATGAATATATACTGATATAGTGTAGCTTCTTAGTAGAATCCAAGTTAATATTGCTTATTTGTTAACAAATAATAAATAAGTATTAATTAACTTTATAATGAATAGACCTCAAAGATACCATCTTGTGTGTGTAAATTTGGGGGGTACAAATGCAGTTTTGTTACATGGATATATTTTATCGTGTGAAGTCTGGGCTTTTAGTGTAACCATTACTCAAATATTGTATGTTTTGTACCCATTCCGTAATTTCTTATCCCTCACCCCCTCCCACCCTCCTACCCTTCTAAGTCCCTGATGTCTATTATTTCACACTCTATGTCATTGTGTACACATTCTTTAGCTCTCACTTAAAAGTGAGAACATGTGTATTTGACTTTCTTTTCTGAGTTATTTCACTTAAGATAATTTCCTCCAGTTCCATCCATATTCCTGCAAAATACATGATTTCATTCCTTTTTGTGGATGGGTAGTATTTTATTGTATGTATATCTGTATATCACATTTTCTTTATCCAGTCATCTATTGATGAACACTGAGGTTGATTCCATACCTTTGCTATTGTGAATAGCACTGCTATAAACCTACCAATGTAGGTATGGAAACCATCTTAACCAAAAGATAAAAGTTAGTATCACCAGAAATGTGATACTGTGTGTCTCCTGAAATGGTGCAGAATACAGCATTGTATTTGAAGTGTTCCTGACAAACATGCATGATCTCATTCATGAGGAAATATCAGATAAACCCAAATTGAAAAACATTATATAATGTAAAAGATCTATACGCTTCAGAAAAGTCAAAACCATGATAAGAAAAGACAGTGGGACTGTTCCAAATTGAAGAAGACCTTCTAAAGAGACATTGTAACTAAATGAAATTTGTTATAACTAAATGAAACTAAACTATTTGATATAAACTATTTGTTATAACTAAATGAAATTTGTTATAAATGAAATTATAACTAAATGAAATTTGTAGATCCTGGACATCATTAGGACAATTGGAAAAATTTGAATGAATTCTATGAATTAATAACAATGTATCAATGTAACTTCTGATTTTGATGGCTGTACTGTGGTTATATAGAATTGTCTTTGAATGATATATGTCCTAAAGTATTTAGAGGTAACAGGCACCATGTCTGCAGTTGTATCAGTCAGGGTTCTCCAGAGAGACAGAACTAATAGGATACATGTATATACGAAAGGGAGATTATGAGGGAGAATGAACTCACATGATCACAAGGTAAAGTCCCACAACAGACCATCTGCAATCTCAGGAGGTAGTAAGCCAGTAGTGGTTCAGTCCAAGTCCAAATCCTGAAAAGTAGGGAAGTCAACAGTGCAGCACTCAGTCTGTGGCCGAAGGCCCAAGAGCCCCCTGCAAACCACTGGTGTAAGTTCAAGAGTGCAAAGACCAAAGAATCTGGAGTCTGAGCATCCAGTGTGGGAGAAAGATGAAAGCCAGAAGACTCAGCAGGCCAGCTTATCTCACCTTCTTCCACCTGCTTTACTCTAGAGCCTCGCTGGCAGCTAATTGGATGCTGCCCACTCATATTGAAGGTGAGTCTTCCTCTCCCAGTCCACTGACTCAAATGTCAATCTCCTCTGGCAACACCCTCGCAGACACACTCAGAAACGATGCTTTACCAGCTATCCAGGAATTCTTCAATCCAATCAAGTTGACACCTAATATTAACCATCACAGCTGCTTACTCTCAAATGGTTCGAGGAAAAAAAATAGTAATAATATGTAGTGTATATGCATTTACAGAGAACCCGAATGATAAATCAAATGCAAAAATGGCAAGAGTCATGAATCTGAATGAGGGGCGTAGCAGAGTTCTTTATGACCTTTCTGCAGGTTTAAAATTATTTTTAAAAATCAAAATTAAAACAGTCTACAAAATTGATATGAATAGAAATGTTAACTTCCAGTTCACTCCAAACTGACAGTTCTGTTCTTGACCAGATTGTATTGAAAGACACTTTAAGAGACAGATTAGGGTTGATGTGTGACCTTGACATTTCATAGGTGTGAGTTTTAAGCAGAATCCTAATGAAAACTTAATTTCTTTTAATCATGGGCTGATCTCTTCACACCTAGATTTATTTTCAGACAAAACCGTATAGTGTTATTGTCATTAACATTTAAATGCCTACCCTTTTCAACTCTGAATCATAATTTGGAAGAATTTTTGGATATTTTTTTCCTTATTAATAGTTTAGTTTCGTAGCAGAATGTGAAACATGTTGCATGCAGATGTCATTTCCACTATAAACAGAGAAAGCACCTAATTTTCTCTCATTTTTGGCAATGTTTTCATTTAGATTTTTCTTTCCCTTTTCTTTTTCTTTCCTCCTTTGAGGAGAAAATAAATATGTTGCTGAAAAACAACCAAAAAATGCACATGCTGCCAACTCCTATGTATTCTGATGATTTGCTAGAGTTTTCTCTTAATCATGTAGACAAATTTGTTCATTCTGCTTGCCAAAATACAGGTTTATTATGACTTGTAATGTAGTAACTTTCCTCAAAAAAAATTTGTACAGCCGTACCCAACCATACATCTTTATGCACCAAGCAACAACATGAATCACTGTCTAGGGAGTCACTGCATAAATAGAGATGCTAACATACTGGGTCACAGATAAAATTGACTCAAATGTTTCTTTGATCTGCCTTTTAAATCCTGCTCTCTTTCTTATGCCCTTGTGTCTGTAGATCACATTTCTATAAATTTCATATCATAGCATATTTTCAGAAATAAAATATGCAGATGTATAATTGTAATTTACTGGAATAGCATCTCAACTGGGAGTATTCTTTTGTGGTTGTTATTATTACTATCCTTAAGCTAATATCATTTAACACTTACGTGGTATTTAATACATGCTGAACCATCTTTATCCCCAAGACATCCTCCTTCTCCTGTGTCCCCAGTCTCAGCAAGACTTTCTAGACAATTATCCATAAAGAAACTTCAAAGTCATATACATTTCCTTCCTCCCTCTCCATCCCTACATAATAAATGCTAACTTGGGTTGATCCTGATTATATGGTTTGGCTGTGTCCCCACCCATATCTCCTCTTGAATTGTAGTTCCTATAATCTCCACATGTCATAGGAGGTACCAAATAGGAGGTAATTGAATCATGGGGATGGTTTCCCCATTGCTATTCTTGTGATAGTAAGTTCTCATGAGATCTGATGGTTTTATAAGGGGCTTCCCACTTTGCTTGGCTCTCATTTTTTTCTTGCATGCTGCCATGTGAAGAAGGACCTGTTTCCTTCCCCTTTTGCCATAATTGTAAGTTTCCTGAGTACTCCCCAGCCCTGTGTAACTGTGAGTCAACTAAACCTCTTTACTTTATAGATTACCTAGTCAGGTACGTCCTTATAGCAGCATGAAAACAGACTAATATAGTAAATTTGTACCACAGAGGATGGGTTGCTGCTCTAAACATACCAAAAAATGTGGAAGAAACTTTGGAACTGGGTAACAAGCAGAGGTTGAAACAGTTTTGATAGCTCAGAAGAAAACAGGAAAATGTAAGAAAGTCTGGAACTTCCTAGAGACTTGGAGGGCTCAGAAGACAGGAAGACGTGGGAAAGTTTGGAACTTCCTAGAGACTTGTTGAATGGCTTTGACCAAAATGCTGATAGTGATATGGACAATGAAGTCCAGGCTGAGATAGTCTCAGATGGAAATGAGGAACTTGTTGGGAACTGGAATAAAAGTCATTCTTGCTATGCAAAGAAACCGGTGGTGTTTTGCCCCCACCCTAGAGATCTGTGGAAATTTGAACTTGAGAGAGATGATTTAGAGTATCTGGTGGAAGAAATTTCTAAGGAGAAAAGTGTTCAAGAAATTACTTGGGTGCTGTTAAAATTACTTGGGTGCTGTTCAGTTTTATGTATTCACAAAGATATAGTTTGGAATTGGAGCTTATGTTTAAGAGAAGCAGAGGATAAAAGTTCAGAAAATATGCAGTCTGATGATGTGATAGAAAAGAAAAACCCATTTTCTGAGGAGAAATTCAAGCTGGCTGTAGAAATTTGCATAAGAAATGAGGAGCTAAATGTTATTCATCAAGACAATGGGAAAAATGTCTCCTGGGCACATCAGAGGTTTTAACAGCAGCCCTTCCCATCACAGGTTCAGAGGCCTTGAAGAAAAAATGGTTTCGTGGACTGCCCAGGGCCTTGATACTTTGTGCAGTCTTGGGATTTGGTGCCCTGTGTCCCAGCCATGGGTAAAAGGGGCCAACGTAGAGCTAAGACTGTTGCTTCAAATAGTGTAAGCCCCAAGCTTTGGTGGCTTACATATGGGGTTTGGCCTGCTGGTGCACAGAAGTCAAGAATTGAGGTTTGGGAACTTCCACCTAGATTTCAGAGGACATATTGGTATGCCTGGATATTCAGGCAGAAGTTTTCTGCACTGGTGGAGCCCTCATTGAGAATCTCTACCAGTGCAATGCAGAAGGGAAATGTGGGATTGGAGCCTCCACACTGAGTCCCCACCAGGGCACTGCCTAGTGGACTGTGAGGAGAGGGTCACCATCCTCCAGACCCCAGAATGGTAGATCCGCCAGTAGCTTGCACCATTTTTGTGCCCAGAAAAAGCCACACACACTCCTTGCCAGCCCATGAAAGCAAACAGGAGGGGGTGGTGTACCCTGCAAAGTTACAGGGGTGGAGCTGCCCAAGGCCATGGGAGCCCACCTCTTACATCTGCATGACTCCATGTGAAACATGGAGTCAAAGGAGAGCATTTTGGAACTTTAAGGTTTAGTGATTACCCTATTGGATTCCGGACTTGCATGAGGCCTGTAGCCCCTTTGTTTTGGCTATTTTTTCCCATTTGGAACAGGTGTGCCCCACGCCTATACCCCCATTGTATCTAAGAAGTAACTAACTTGCTTTTGATTCTACAGGCTCATAGGCAGAAAGAACCTGTCTTGTGTCATGTAAGACTTTGGACTTGGACTTTTGAGTTAATGCTGGAATGACTTAAGACTTTGAGGGTCTCTTGGAAGGACATGATTGTGTTTTGAAACATGAGGACATGAGATTTATGGGGGCAAGGGGTGGAATGATATGGGTGTCCTCACCCAAATCTCATGTTGAATTTCAGTTCTCATAATCCCCTCATGTCATGGGAGACCTTATGGGAGGTAATTGAGTCATGGGTTGGTTTCCCCCAAACTATTCTCGTAGTAGTAAGTTCTTATAAGATCTGTTGGTTATATAAGGGGCTTCCCCCTACATTCAGCTCTCATTCTTCTGTCTCCTGCAGCCCTGTGAAGAGGTGTCTTCCACCATGATTGTAAGTTACCTGAGGCCTCCCTAGCCATGCAGAACTTTAAGTCAGGTAAACTTTTTTCTTTATAAATTACCCAGTCTTGGGCAGTTCTTTACAGCAGCATGAGAATGGACTAATACACCTACCTTCACAACAGCTCTCTTATCCACCCTTCTTTATTCCCATTGCCCTGACTTGGTCCAGACATGCAACCTCTCACTCCTACCTTAGTCACAGGTCTCATTTCCCCTGCAGCTCTCTGCACAGCCACCCACACAGGATTCAGATTTACAATATTCTGACAATCACATCTCTCTTTTACTTAAACCTTTTAAGGAATCCGTTTCCCTACAAACTACATACACTCCTTACCTGATCTAATTTCATTTCCATCTTCCTCCCCAATCCTGGTCCTTGCTGTATGTATTCTTAGACCCTATACCCTAGACTTCAGTAATAATGAACATCTTACCTTTTCTTGAATATGTTCTAGTTCTATGCTTACACTAATCTCTTCACAATATCTTTACCCCTCATCACCAACTCAGTCCGTTTATGTAGTTCTCAGTATCTATTTTGTTTTACTGCACCTAGAAGGTAGTATTGTCTTACCACCACTTTTAAGCCCCTAACACCCACAACAGTACCTGGCATATATTAGTCATTCAACACTTAGATGCCAAATTACTAAATTCTGTATTTCAAAGTTCAAACTAGATGTTTTCTATATGACATCTAGTTTATATATGCCAGTGGAAAATATAGAGAGGCCATGCCAGGATACTAGAGATGCCCGGTCAAGGAAATAACAAGACACTTCAGCCAGGAGTCAGAACACCCAGGAAAAACAGTTGAGAAATTTTAACTCAGGGACAGAAATTTAGAAAGGATTTTACCAGGCAAGAAAAACAATGAGAAAGAAAATGAAACTAGAAAGTAAGATATGTGCAAAAGACAAAGGCCAAAGGATCACACCAATCTGGAAGTATTGCCTGGACCAAGAAGAATTTGGAACATATAGGACACAGACCAAGCATGGAACAGAGCTGGGAACTGTGTGAAGTCAAGAACCAGGAAATTAATGGGAGGAGCTGGCCAGAGGCATCCAAAAGAACAGAAAGCTTAAGGAAAAAACTCCTTTTTGGGTGGTGGTGCAAAGCAGTCAATGCCACCCAATGCCTTGGCCAGGTGTCGTGGTATATGCCTGTAATCCCAGCACTTTGGGAGGCAAAGACTGGAGGATCACTTGAGGCCAGGAGCTTCAGACTAGCCTAGGCAACCTAGCAAGACCCTTGTCTCTACAAAAAAATTAAAACTTAGCCAGGCATGGCAATATGTGCCTATAGTCTCAGCTACACAGTAGGCTGAAGCAGGAGGATGGTTTGAGCCCGGGAGCTCAAGGTTACAGTGAGCTATGATTGTACCCCTACACTCCAGCTTGGCCATAGAGCAAGACCCTAGCTCTAAAAAAATGAAAAATAAAAAAGCACTTCACCTTCATGCAACCAGGAAGCTAAATTACCTTCAATATGAGCATCTTCACCTTTGGAAACTCTTCATGCTTCAAAGACTCGGTTTTTGTAAGTATAAGGTTATTGAATGCCAATTCTAGTGAATAAGATGGGTGACCAAGTTCATAGAAATTCTTTTGGTCAGAAACAAGGTATGATCATAAAGTAGTAAGATTGATTTTCCTCTGTAGCTCTGGCTGTAAAGGGAATTCCAAAAGAATAGTTTTAAAAAACATTTAAACATCTTAAGGTTTAGAACGGCATTACTGAGATGAATGAACAGCCTCTCCCACCTCCCCCAAGGTGACTTCTTCTAAATAAGATAGAGTACACTTGGATACACGTTTCAATGTGTTTGCTTAAAAATCAATTGCATTAGGGGCTTTGCCAAGTATGCATACTACAGAGTACTAGCTCCATTGATAGGGGGCAAAAACAATATTTCTGTGGGCATAGTCATTTGGGAAATAATGAGTTAAGTTAATTCTCTTTCCTGGCATTCTTTTCCTGGTCTTTCATATGCTGGTGCACCTGTGGCTCTTCCCATAGTACTAGGATGCTTAATTGGTGATTTGACCATTTCACAGAGCATCTCACAGGGCCAACCATTCCATACAACACTCTTTGGTAAAGAGCTTCTAAGGAACAGACATGAACCATAATCAAATTCTGAATTTTTGGTAAGTTATTTTCCAAAATATAAGTCAAAATGTATAGCAAATGTTATAAAACTTGTATAACACATTATTTCCTCATCTAGAAAAATTGGGATAATAATGCCTAATTCATATACATATTGATCCTTAAATGAGCTAATGCATTTGGAGACTCATTGAAAAAGTCAAGACTGAGGAACCAGAAAGATGAAACAGAGAGTACACATCCATACAAGAGGAAAAAAACACTAACACAAACATGCAAGATAAGTGGAAAGGGAAAAGGAATAGCAGCCCATATTGTCCCATGCCTAGACCCAAACCCACTTCCCCACAGCAGGGCCAGGAAGTTAGACTGCCTGCAATATGAGCATCTATACCCTTGGAAACTCCCTATTCAGATCAAAGGTTTGGGTACTGCTTTTTTTTTTTTCAGATAGTTGTGGAGATTATAATTCTAGAATTTGACAACTTCTCTAAGCAAAGCCTGCTGAATATGAAGCTGTAGTCAGTGGCTATCTATCAAACATGAGTTGAGGAGTGTATTAGGCCATTCTTGCATTGCTACAAAGAAATGCCTGAGACCAGGTAATTTATAAGAAAATAGGTTTAATCGGTTCATAGTTCTGCAGGCTGTACAGGAAGCATAACACCAGCAACTGCTTCTGGGGAAACCTCAGGAAGCTATAACGTTAGTGCAAGAGTAATTGCAGGTTTTGCTACTGAAAGTAAAACCACAGTTACTTTTGCATCAACCTAATATACTCATGGTGGAAGGCAAAGGGGGAGAAGTGAATCACGTGGTGGAAGCAGGATCAAGAGGGAGAGAGAAAGAGAGAGACAATGGGGGCAGGGGGAGGTGCCACACACTTTTAAATGACCAGATCTCTGGAGAACTCACTATCACAAAAACAGCACCAAGCCAAGCCATGAAGTTTTTACCCCCAAGATCCAAACACCTCCCACCAGGCCCCACTTCCAGCACTGGGGATTGCAATTCAACATGAGATTTGGATGGGGACAAATATCCAAACTATATCAAGAGGGAATGAGGAAAGACCCGCCCAACCAACCAGGAAACCCCAGGAACCTGCCACTCTACATTTAATGCCTGCCCAGCATTGCAACTGTTCTTTAAAAGGTAATCCAGAAGAGAGGGGGAAGTGGGAGTTGTTCAATGGGTATAGAGTGTCAGTTTTGCAAGATGAAAAAGTTCCAGAGATATGTTGCCCAACAAGATGCATGTAGTTAACACTAATGTAATATATACTTCAAAAAGGTTAAAATAGTAAGTTTTCCGTTACATGTGTTTTACCGCCATAAAAAAAGAAATTGACTCACAAGCATCTTCTGGCATGTTCCAGAATGAGCAGAATATGTAACCTGCATTTGAAAAGAAGGGGATTAGGTGGGGAAGAATAAGAGAGTAGAAACATGGGTAATTTTCCACCCAGAAAGAAACTTCCATGGAGGGACCTAGGCAGCCAGCAAACGATAGCAGGGTACTGGGTGTGTTGGGGAAGAGAAAGTGGAGAGGATGGAAAGGAAATTGAAGAAGAGTGGCTAGGAAGCAGCGGGGGTAAATAGATTTGGGCATCTGTCACTCTGTTGATCCAGCTGACCTATCTGAGTATGTCTTTACCAAGGAGGTAAAGACTAATTTTCTAATGTAGGAACATCAGTCTTTGATGAAAGATAAAGGAATAGCAATCCCCTGCTTGGACTTCCAAATAAGCTCTCAAGCCCGTTTGTTGGAATCCATAGAAACCACTCACATTTTTGCTTTTATAAGTGCTTACTCTGGTTTTTTGTACACATTAGCTCACTTAATTAAAAAAGCACTATTATCATTATTATTATTATTATTTACATATGTAGGTAAGGAAACAATATCAGAGATATTAGAAAAATCTCTTCAATATCACTCAGTTAAACAACGGGCTGGGGATGGTGGCTCGCACCTGTAATCCTAGCACTTTGGGAGGCCAAGGTGGGAAGATCGCTTGAACCCAGGAGTTTGAGGCCAGCCCAGGCCACCTAGTGAAATCTTGTCTCTACAAAAAAAAAAAAAAAGTAATTAGCCAGGTGTAGTGGCACATGCCTGTAGTTCCAGCTACTGGGGGCAGGAGTGCAGGGATGAGGTAGGAGGATCACTTGAGCCCAGAAGGTTGAGACTGTAGTGTGCCAAGATCATATCACTACACTCCAGCCTGGGCAACAGAGCAAGACTGTCTCAAAATAATTAATAATTATAATAATAGTAACAGAGCTGAAAAATAAGTGTAAATATGTTTGGCAGAAGGCCATAGTTTATCCCATTAATGGACAAATATATTATCATTTGCTGAGAAACATTCGCTGAGTACCTACAATCACAAAGTACGATACAAAGAAGCTTGTCTTGTAGAAAAAAACAAAGAGATATAAATCTATCTGGGAAGATAAACCATATACCCATAAGAAGATTGCTGCCACAAATTCAAACCAAGAATTGCTCATGGCTGTATCTATTATTTATCGGCACAATAGGCTGCAGAACAAACCTCCACAAAACGTAGTGGCTAAAGACAATCAGCATGTAATAGCTTCCAATTGTGCTGAGCAGTGATTTAGAGTGGTCCCAGCTGGACTAAAAACTCATGCCTAGCAGTCAGCTGAAGTCCAGCTGTTCTAGGATGGCCTCTCCTGGGATGGCTGGGACAGCCTGGCCCCTCCTCATTTCATCCTCTAACGTTTCTCATCGAGGGTAGAGAAAGGAGAGAATCAACACAGAAAATGAAAACGCATACACGCTTTTTCAGGCCTCTGCAATGTCCCATTTGCTGATGTCAGTCACGTGACTGGACTAGGTTGGAAGAGAAGGCAATGAGCTCTAGCTCTGTAGTAAAAGCAAAAAAGAAAAGAAGGAAAGAAAGAAAGAAACTGCAAATCACATGGCAAAGAGCAGAGACCCGGGAGGATGAAGAATTGAGGTCAGCAGTGCTATCCACTGTGCCACAACAGCCAGTGGTGATTGTAATAGAAGATCTGAGTGAAGTGGGCAGGGCGCTCTTCTAAGCATCTCACATAGTCTTTAAATAATTCTCAAAGCTTTTCTATGTGACAGTGATTACTATCCCCATTTTATAGATGAGGGAACCGAAGTATACAGAGGTTGACCATGTAGCCTCTGTCTGTAAATGGCAGAGCTTAATTTAAACACTGTCATGTTTGACTCCAATATCTTTTTGTTTCCATTTGGACTTCAGAGAAAAATATTTTAAATAATGTTAAAAGGGTGATTTAAAATTTAAAATCTAGTTTGAAAAACATGACATTTTATCAAAATTCTAATCATAAGCTCTACAGTTTCTAAAAAGATATTTTATAGCAATTCTTTAATAATATTTGACAAATGAATCAAGCCATTGAATATTTATATTAGATATAAATACATTGCCTTATTTGCAAAACTCTTCAGTAGCATTCACAAAAATTATGGTAAACCTAAAATAACACCAATTCTTTTCTGGCCTGAACACAAGGGAATATTTGAGTGTCACATGCTAAACAAGTGACAAAAAACACCTGACAGAATGTGCTGCCTAGTATGCTTTTACATGTACAAATTCAAGAAAGTATTATAATTTATCTTTTAAAATGAAATTAAAGCTTCTTCAGTGGTCAGAACACCATTGCGTTGAATTCAGAAAACCGTAAGCAGGACAGTCACAAGCTATGCCATTTGCCAACACAGTCCATTACATTTTGTTAATTACTGCAGTGCATTTACTACAAAGAGCAATAAATCATTGAGAGCTATGGAAAATCTGGCCTCTGAAACAGATGCAGTGGCAAGATTCAGCACAAGACTTGATCAAGATAATCCCCACACAACTAAGAAATCGTAGCTCACTTTTGGCAACAGTACACTTCAATTTTCTTTCCACCTTTTTGTTTCTCATAGCTCCTCATTGTGATACTATCACTTAGTTTGTGTTATACTCCTCTGGTCTACCTAGCAACAGGCAAGGGAGGTGGGAAGAGAGGAAAAGCCTAAGAGTCATGCATTACTTGTCTTGTAGGGAGGGCAAGAGCAAGGGAAGGGGTGGAAGGATTTTCAAGAAAGAGATTCTAACACTGATTCCCTGTTTGGTCATTGGCTTAAGCAACAGGCTTGTTACTATGCCCTGCATTTTAAATAGCAAGATAGAGATAGGTCTGCAGCAGAGCAGCAAGCCCTTCCTAGATTTAGCCAAACAAGGATGGTGAGTGTGCCATGGGCAAAGTGGACCCTTCAGATGCTGATCAGTTTGAGCAATCTTGTCAGTACCCACCCTAGAGAGCTGCTCATCAGGACAAGACCTCACTGAAAGAGTCTTCCGCATAGACCACCCGCCTTGAGAACTAAACATGTGACTATGCATAGCAAGGGACAGTCTGCAGGTGGATCTCACAAAATCTCACCAAATCCTCCTAGGGACTCACACATATGCCCCAAAGGGGCCAGCATTTGGACACCTGCCACAGAGAGAGCATTGAACAGCAACACCCAACACAAGATTGCAATTCCATTCCCAGTTAAGTTAAAAATACATATATATTTTCTCCTACCATACCCAACCCCAGAAAATCTAGAGGCACAGTAGAGGGAAGAGAAAGAAAGTATGGAACATCGGACTATGTTCTTTCCCTTCACAGCCAGGCTAGGAGGAGGCGAGATGATAACCTACATTAAGACTGACATTTTAAATTGGCTTAGGCTGAACTGGAGTTGCTAATAACTGAAAGTGACTGGAAAGCCATGGGAAGCCATGGGATAAACCTGAGATGTCACAGAAAAATAGAAAAAAGAGATTCAGCAGAGCATGGTAGAAGGCAATGATTAGAGATAAATAACACAATTCCTAAATCAGACTCTACATAAGTCTGTGACTCTTTATCTAGGTCGCAAGAAAATTGGAATTCTTCCAGTTTTAACATTCCCTGAAAGCTAGGCTCTTTACCTACATAACTGAATGTTTTATGTGACAACTGAATTCTAATTCTAATACAGTTCTAATGCTGTACACAGTGTGTAAAATTGCCACATTCCACCTTCAATTTCAGGTTCTGCTACAGTAAACAAAACCACCAAAATTAGTATTCAAAACCATCAGAATGAATAATGAAAATTCACCAATGTTGACATCATCATCATGGACCTCGCCCCCTTGGAGTGGGAGACATTAGTCCAGGTGTCAAAACATGATTAGCTTTAGCCCTGCTTCAGAATAAATTTTCTTAGTTTCTCTAGCTCTTCAACCCAATATATGCAGTCAGGCTACTGACAGTTGTTTAACAGATGTAGTCAAAGTTCACAATGTTATGTTACACAGTAATAATGCTTCCTGAGTTTTTCTTTTGGGGGTGATTTCAGTTTTTCATAGAAGGCAGTAATGAACCATTGGTCTCCCATTAATAATTAACAAATCACTTGATCATTTCCCTTAGGACTATTTCTACCTTTATTAAACAGTGACAGCAGAAACTTTGTTCTGAGTTCTAATGGGATCCTTTCACTGGTAAGAGTGTACAGCTTTTTTTTAAAAGTCAAGCAAATTTACCAATGAATAAAGAACATGTATTAATGTTTGTGATTGAAAGGAATTCTATATAAAATTATTTTATGAAGTAAGCCATCTCTGGTTTATTTTCTTTCCTATAAATTATATTTCCTATTTATTAGGCTGGCAAAAAAATTAAATTCAGCTGACATTTTAAATGTTTTGTTATTATAGGTGGAGCTAAGAAATACCAGCACCTCCACTGCAGCAGGGATTGTTCTGGAAGCCGGCATCCCCCTCCCTGGGCTCTGGGGCAGATGGAACAGAGCACACTGAGAGGATGAGCCTGGATTGTATTTATTTCACCAAGCCTGCAACCTAAGGACTCATAAGGAGCTCATGGTAGTTTGGAAGGCAGAGGCCTTTTTTTAGCAGAACCACATGTGAGCAAACGGTAACTAAAGAGGATGGCCTTATGATGTAGGACCATTGAAGGGGATTGCCTTATGGCACAAGTGATCAGCCTTATATACAGGGGAAGTATCAAAGCATTGGGAATCATGTCAAGGGGGAACCCCTAGAATATGGGGATAAATGGACCTTTGTTTTTACTCAGCTATTGGCAGGTTGTCTATTATATAGTGTAAAACAATCCAGCTTATAGGATGATCTAAGTTTTCCTTCTCTAAAATTCAAATCTAAATAATACTTGTTATGTAAGTGGACCCTGGTTTAATTTCAACCATTTAAGCAAGTGATAACATATAGACCCTTGCTCTCATTCTGCCTGCCAGGCTGGAGTGCAGTGGCACAATCATGGCTCATGGCAGCCTCAACCTCCCAGACTCGCAATCCTCCCACCTCAGCCTCCCAAGTAGCTGGAACCACAGGTGCACACCACCATATCTGGATAACCTTATTATTATTATTTTTTTTTTTTTTTGAGAGTCTTGCCCTGTTGCCCAGGCTGGACTGCAGTGGTGTGATCTCGGCTCACTGCAAGCTCCATCTCCCGGGTTCACGCCATTCTCCTGCCTCAGCCTCCCAAGTAGCTGGGACTACAGGTACCTGCCATCACGCCTGGCTAATTTTTTGTGTTTTTAGTGGAGACGGGGTTTCATCGTGTTAGCCAGGATAGTCTGGATCTCCTGACCTCGTGATCCACCTGCCTCAGCCTCCCAAAGTGCTGGACAGATAACCTTATATTTTTACTGAATGAGCAGTTTGCCCAGCCCTAAACCCTGAACCCAAATGCTTATCTAATAGTAACTGTGAAAGAAAATATCTGCTTCTCACCTACTGCAGCTGCTGAAAACTGAGCTCACAGAGGCTGGTGTGGCTTGAATGTGTCCCGCAAAAGTTCATGTGTTGGAAGTTTAATCTTAAACACAGCAGTGTTGGAAGGTGGGGCCTAATGAGGACAGAGTCCTTAAATATGGATTAATGTTGTTCATTATCATGGAAATGGGTTAGTAATTGAGAGAGTGGGTTGCTTTAAAGCATGTCTGTCTGTTCCAATTTTTCTAAAATATCAAAAATTTATATATTAGAAAAGCATGTCCAGCAACTGGTGTCTCTCTTCTTTGGCATGTGCTCACTTGCAGTCTCACCTTCCACCGATTGATGACACAGTCCAAAGGCCTTCATGAGACACCAGCCCCTTGATTTTCGACTTTCCTTCCTCCAGAACCATGAGCTAAATAAATTTCTGTTTCTTATAAATTACCCAGCCTGTGATATTCTGTTATAGCAACAGAAAACAGACTAAGACAGAAGTTTAACCCCAGGACTCTCAGAGAAGAATTCTCTTAACCATCAAAGGTCAACATAATTAAGAAATCTATATAGGTCAGTGAGTTACAAGCAAATCCCGAACATATAACTATGATAGATAAAATACTCAAAAAAATGACATAAGCATGATTCTATGTTCCTTACCAAAGAAGAGGTCAGGTGGAGTAGGACTTTAAAAAGCATTCCAAGAGGTTCCCAGATGGCCGAATAGGAACAGCTCCAGTCTACAGCGTGAGTGACACAGAAGACGGGTGATTTCTGCATTTTCAACTGAGGTACCTGGTTCATCTCACTGGGGCTTGTCGGACAGTGGGTGCAGCCCATGGAATGTGAGCCAAAGCAGGGTGGGGCAGCACCTCACCCAGGAAGTGCAAGAGGTTGGGGAACTCCATTTCCTAGCCAAGGGAAGCCATGACAGATGGTACATGGAAAATCGGGACACTCCTACTCTAATACTGAGTTTTTCCAGTGGTCTTAGCAAATTGCACACCAGGAGATTATATCCCGTGCCTGGCTTGGAGGGTCCCACACCCATGGAGCCTCGCTCACTGCTAGCACAACAATCTGAGATCGAACTGGAAGGTGGCAGTGAGGCGTGGGGAGGGGCGTCCACCATTGTGAGGCTTGAGTAGGTAAACAAAGCCGCCTGGAAGCTCGAATTGGGTGGAGCCCACCGCAGCTCAAGGAGGCCTGCTGCCTCTGTAGAATCCACCTATGGGGGTAGGGCATAGCTGAACAAAAGACAGCAGAAACTTCTGCAGACTTAAACATCCCTGTCTGACAGCTTTGAAGAGAGTAGTTCTTCTCCCAGCACAGAGTTTGAGATCTGAGAAGGGACAGACTGCCTCCTCAAGTGGGTCCCTGACCCCCGAGTAGCCTAACTGGGAGATACCTCCCAGTAGGGGCTGACTGACACCTCATATAGCTGGGTGCCCCTCTGAGACAAAGCTTCTAGAGGAAAGATGAGGTAGCAACATTTGCCATTTTGCAATATTTGCTGTTCTGCAGCCTCCGTTTGTGATACCCAGGAAAACGGGGTCTGCAGTGGACCTCCAGCAAACTCCAACAGACCTGCAACTGAGGGTCCTGACTGTTAGAAGGAAAACTAACAACCAGAAAGGACATCCACACCAAAACCCCATCTATACATCACCATCATGAAAGACCGAAGGTCGATGAAACCACAAAGATGGGGAGAAACCAGAGCAGAAAAGCTGAAAATTCTAAAACTCAGAGTGCCTCTTCTCCTCCAAAGGAATGCAGCTCCTCGCCAGCAATGTAACAAAGCTGGATGGAGAATGATTTTGATGAGTTGAGAGAAGAAGGCTTCAGACGATTGGTAATAACAAACTTCTCCACGCTAAAGGAGAATATTCAAACCCATCGCAAAGAAGCTAAAAACCTTGAAAAAAGATTAGATGAATGACTAACTAGAATAAACAGCATAGAGAAGATCTTAAATGACCTGATGGAGCTGAAAACCATGGCACAAGAACTACATAACACATGCACAAGCTTCAGTAGCCGATTCAATCAACTGGAAAAAAGGGTATCAGTGATTGAAGATCAAATGAATGAAATGAAGCGAGAAGAGAAGTTTAGAGAAAGAAGAGTAAAAAGAAACAAACAAAGCCTCCAAGAAATATGGGACTATATGAAAAGAACAAATCTACATTTGATTGGTGTACCTGAAAGTGACGGGAGAATGGAACCAAGCTGGAAAACACTCTGCAGGATATTATCCAGGAGAACTTCCCTAACCCAGAAAGGCAGACCAACATTCAAATTCAGGAAATACAGAGAACACCACAAAGTACTCCTCAAGAAGAGCAACTCCAAGACAAATAATTGTCAGATTCACCAAAGTTGAAATGAAGGAAAAAACGTTAAAAGCAACCAGAGAGAAAGGTCAGGTTACCCACAAAGGGAAGGCCATCAGACTAACAGCAGCTCTCTCAGCAGAAACTCTACAGGCCAGAAGAGAGTGGGTGCCAACATTCAACATTCTTAAAGAAAAGAATTTTCAAACCAGAATTTGATATCGAGTCAAACTAAGCTCCATAAGTGAAGGAAAAATAAAATCCTTTACAGACAAACAAATGCTGAGAGATTCTGTCACCATAAGGCCTGCCTTACTAGAACTCCAGAAGGAAGCACTAAACATGGAAAGGAACAATCAGTACCAGCCACTGCAAAACCATGCCAAATTGTAAAGACCATCAATGCTAGGGAGAAACTGCATCAACTAATGAGCAAAATAACCAGTTAACATCATAATGACAGGATCAAATTCACACATAACAATATTAACCTTAAATGTAAATGGGTTAAATGCTCCAATTAAAAGACACAGACTGGCAAATTGGATAAAGAGTCACTACCCATCAGTGTGCTGTATTCAGGAGACCCATCTCACATGCACAGACACACATAGGCTCAAAATAAAGGGATGCAGGATGATCTACAAAGCAAATGGAAAACAAACAAAAAAAAAAGGCAGGGGTTGCAATCCTAGTCTCTGATAAAACAGACTTTAAACCAACAAAGATCAAAAGAGACAAAGAAGGCCATTATATTATGGTAAAGAGATCAATTCAACAAGAAGAGCTAACTATTCTAAATGTATATGCACCCAATACAGGACCACCCAGATTCATAAAGTGAGTCCTTAGAGACCTACAAAGAGATTTAGACCCCCACACAATAATAATGGGAGACTTTAACACCCCGCTGTCAACATTAGACAGATCAATGAGACAGAAAGTTTAAAAGGATGTCCAGGAATTGAACTCAGCTCTGCACCAAGCTGACCTAATAGACATCTACAGAACTCTCCACCCCAATTCAACAGAATACACATTCTTCTCAGCACCACATCACACTTATTCCAAAATTGACCACATAGTTGGAAGTAAGGCACTCCTCAGCAAATGTACAAGAACAGAAATTATAACAAACTGTCTCTCAGACCACAGTGCAATCAAACTAGAACTCAGGATTAGGAAACTCACTCAAAACCACTCAGCTACATGGAAACTGAACAACCTGCTCCTGAATGACTACTGGGTACATAACAAAATGAAAGCAGAAATAAGGATGTTATTTGAAACCAATGAGAACAAAGATACAACATACCAGAATCTCTGGAACACATTTAAAGCAGTGTGTAGAGGGAAATGTATAGCACTAAATGCCCACAAGAGAAAGCAGGAAAGATCTAAAATTGACAACCTAACATCACAATTAAAAGAACTAGAGAAGGAAGAGCAAACACATTCAAAAGCTAGCAGAAGGCAAGAGATAACTAAGATCAGAGCAGAAATGAAGGAGATACAGACACAAAAAAAACCTTCAAAAAAAATCAATAAATCCAGGAGCTGGTTTTTTGAAAAGAACAACAAAAATGATAGTCTGCTAGCAAGACTAACAAAGAAGAAAAGAGAGAAGAATCAAATAGATGCAATAAAAAATGATACAGGGGATATCACCACCAATCCTACAGAAATACAAACTACCATCAGAGAATACTATGAACACCTCTATGCAAATAAATTAGGAAATCTAGAAGAAACGGATAAATTTCTGGACACATACAACCTCCCAAGACTAATCCAGGAAGCGGTTGAATCCCTGAATAGATCAATAACAGGCTCTGAAATTGAGGCAAAAATTGATAGCCTACCAACCAAAAAAAGTCCAGGACCAGACAAATTCACAGCCAAATTCTACCAAAGGTACAAAGAGGAGCTGATACCATTCCTTCTGAAACTATTCTAGTCAACAGAAAAAGAGGGAATCCTCCCTAACTCATTTTATGAGGCCAGCATCATCCTGATACCAAGCCTGGCAGAGACACAACAGAAAAAAAAGAGAATTTTAGACCAATATCCCTGATGAACATCGATGCAAAAATCCTCAATAAAATACTGGCAAACCAAATCCAGCAGCACATCAAAAAGCTTACCCACCACAATCAAGTTGGCTTCATCCCTAGGATGCAAGGCTGGTTCAACATACGCAAACCAATAAATGTAATCCATCATATAAACAGAACCAAAGACAAAAACCACATGATTATCTCAATAGATGCAGAAAAGGCCTTTGACAAAATTCAACAGCCCTTCACACTAAGAATTCTCAATAAACTAGGTATTGATGGGACATATCTCAAAATAATAAGAGATATTTATGACAAACCCACAGCCAATATCATACTGAATGGGCAAAACCTGGAAGCATTCCCTTCGAAAACTGGCACAAGACAGGGATGCCCTCTCTCACCACTCCTATTCAACATAGTATTGGAAGTTCTGGCCAGGGCAATCAGACAAGAGAAAGACATAAAGAGTATTCAATTAGGAAAAGGGGAAGTTAAATTGTCCCTGTTTGCAGATTACATGATTGTATATTTAGAAAACCCCTTCGTCTCAGCCCAAAGTCTCCTTAAGCTGATAAGCAACTTTAGCAAAGTCTCAGGATACAAAATTAACATGCAAAAATCGCAAGCATTCCTATACACCAATAACAGACAAACAGCCAAATCAGGAGTGAACTCCCATTCACAATTGCTTCAAAGAGAATAAAATACCTAGGAATCCAACTTACAAGTGATATGAAGGACATCTTCAAGGAAAACTACAAACCACTGCTCAACAAAATAAAAGGACACAAACAAATGGAAGATCATTCCATGCTCATGGATAGAAAGAATCAATATCGAGAAAATGGCCATACTGCCCAAGGCAATTTATAGATTCAATGCCATCCCCATCAAGCTACCAATGACTTTCTTCACAGAAATTGGAAAAAACTAAAGTTCAGATGGAACCAAAAAACAGCCTGCACTGACAATCCTAAGCCAAAAGAACAAAGCTGGAGGCATCATGCTACCTGACTTCAAACTATACTACAAAGCTACAGTAACCAAAACAGCATGGTACTGGTACTGAAACAGAGAAATAGACGAATGGAACAGAACAGAGCCCTCAGAAGTAATACCACACATCTACAACTATCTGATCTTGGACAAACCATCTTTGACAAGATAGATTAAAGACTTAAATGTTACACCTAAAACATAAAAACCCTAGAAGAAAACCTAGGCAATACCATTCAGGACATAGGCATGGGCAAGGACTTCATGACTAAAACACCAAAAACAATGGCAACAAAAGTCAAAATTGACAAATGAGATCTAATTATACAAAAGAGCTTCCGCACAGCAAAAGAAACTACCATCAGAGCGAACAGGCAACCTACAGAATGGGAGAAAATTTTTTCAATCTACCCATCTGACAAAGCGCTAATATCCAGAATCTACAAAGAACTTAAACAAATTTACAAGAAAAAAATCAAACAACCCCATCAAAAAGTGGGCAAAGGATATTAACAGACACTTTTCAAAAGAAGACTTTTATGCAGCCAACAGACACATGAAAAAATGCTCATCATTGCTGGCCATCAGAGAAATGCAAATCAAAACCACAATGAGACACCATCTCACACCAGTTAGAATGGCCATCATTAAAAAGTTAGGAAACAACAGGTTCTGGAGAGGATGTGGAGAAATAGGAGCACTTTTCACTGTTGGTGGGATTGTAAACTAGTTCAACCATTGTGGAAGACAGTGTGGTGATTCCTCAAGGATCTAGAACTAGAAATACCATTTGACCCAGCCATCCCATTACTGAGTATATTCCCAAAAGATTATAAGTCATGCTCCTATAAAGACACATGCACACGTATGTTTATTGTGGCACTATTCACAATAGCAAAGACTTGGAACCAACCCAAATATCCATCAATGACAGACTGGATTAAGAAAACGTGGCACATATACACCGTGGAATGCTATGCAACCATAAAAAAGGATGAGTTCATGTCCTTTGTAGGGATATGGACACAGCTGGAAACCATCATTCTCAGCAAACTATCGCAAGAACAGAAAATCAAACACCGCATGTTCTCACACCTGGTGGGAACTGAACAATGAGAACACTTGGCCACAGGGTAGGGAACATCACACACCAGGGTCTGTCGTGGGGTGGGGGTAGGGGGGAGGGATAGCATTAGGAGATATACCTAATGTAAATGACGAGTTAATGGGTGCAGCACACCAACATGGCACATGTATACATATGTAACAGACCTGCACGTTGTGCACATGTACCCTAGAACTTAAAGTATAAAAAAAAAAAAAGAAAAAAGCATTCCTATCCATATATGACTTGCTACTTAGTGCTATAAGCTCAAAGGATATATTTTCATTCAATACCAGAGGATGTCAGCTTAAGGTTCTCCTCTGAATTTCTCTTTTTTTGAGTGTCCCTGAGTCACACTCAAGAGACACCACACAAGTATTAGCACATCATTTAGACCATGATATTCAAATGCTGCTTTTCAATTAGCGTATGTATATTAGACTGTCCTCACATTGCTATAAAGAAATACTTAAGACTGGATAATTTATCAATAAAAGAGTTTTAATTGGCTCACAGTTATGCAGGCTGTACAAGAAGCATGATGCTGGCATCTGCTCAGCTTATGGGGAGGTCTCAGGAAACACGATCATGGTGGAAGGCAAAGAGGAAGCAAACTCATCTTACGTGGATGGAGCAGGAGGGACAGAGAACAAGCAGGGAGGTGCTGCATACTTTTAAACAGCTTAACAACTCACTATCATGACAGCAGCACCAAGGGGATGGTGTTGACCCATTCATGAGAACTCAACTCCTATGATCCAATCACTTCATACCAGGTCTCACCTCCCTCACTGGGAATTACAATTCAACACGAGATGTGTTGGGGACACAGATCCAAACCATATCAGCAAGTCAGTCTAAGCAGTTGGGAATCAGGGAGACAGACAAGCAGAGAGAATGCGACGTGATTCTGTGAAGAGAATTACGTCGAGAGGAACAAGGGGATATTGTCCTTGTAAAGGCTATCTTTTAAAAGAGCAAAGGCACCAGCAAAGATTCTAAAAATCACTGTAGCTACCAATGTTCATTAACGGCAAATTATTGTTTCTGGGACTGTGCTAATAGATCACTAAAGCAGTAGCCATCACAGAGATTACTGTTTTGCTCTGGCCTCAAACTCCTGACCTCAGGTGATCCACCCAACTTGGCCTCCCAAAGTGCTAGGATTACAGGCATGAGCCACAGTGCCTGGCCTAACATTTTGCTCTGAATGAAGCAATAACCTCATCAGGTGGCCCTCCACCTACCCTGTTTGAGTGATGTGATTCTTGCCTGTCTGGAGTGGTGACAGCTGGGCCTGCCCCAAAGACAAGGGACCAGTCAGCCTCATGGGCTCTCTCACCACCTTAGACTGCTTCTATTGCTATGACCATCCATCTCTACCAAACCACCTGCTCTCTGTGTTATTTAAAACCAATTTTTCAAAGGTTTTCATTGATTTTTCAAAGTGAAATACAAAGAATAAGCAGTAAACCCATTGTTTATTATTGGCAAAGCATATTTAAACTGTCACATCTAATTTCAGTGAAAGCTGCACTTTAGTGGTGTTTGGTACGAGTGCAAACAAAATACAATGACATTTTAGAGGTGAGAGAATATCCTCATTTTATAGATGAGAAAGCCACTATCCACTGGATAAAGAAGCTCAGGCAAGGAGTGTGGTACAGAACTAGAAATGAAACTTCGGTTTATGCTCCACTTACCCACAAGCCTATGACACCATTACAGGCTGGCTCCACCTGTTCTCAGGTTAGGTCCACCACCTGCTAGTGGAGATGTTGCTCAGCCTCTTAAGCAACTCCACGTACCCTGAAGCACATGCTGAGAGCCAAAGACTTGGGTCGCTCTCTCTCTCTCCATTTCCCTTAATCATGTTTCCTGAAGACTACAGATGAGTCTCTGAGCTGAGTTTCAAGAAGGGTCATCCTTGATCTCAGTCCTCACACCTCATCTGGCCTCACCAGATTTTTCACAGCTTTGTGATTTAGTAATAGCCTCATGTATTATTCCTTTATTATATTTTCTCTTGACTCTGAAGCTCAATTAATATGAATACTCCTCCTATTAGGGCTCATATTCCATAATGGCAGTATTTCTGCAGGCTACCTCAAGTAACACTCCTCCCAGACTGACCCTATTGCACTTTGTCTGCCTGATTTTTCCTGGTGTAATAGTTGCCATTGGCACTTGCTACCATCTAAATGTTTGTGTCCTCCCAAAATTCTTGGAGCTCTCATGAATGGGACTCATGTGCTTATAAAAGAGGCCCAAGAGAGCTCTCCCTTGCCAACCCCTGTTTTTTTGTGTGTGAGTCAGAGTCTTGCTCTGTTACCCAGGCTGGAGAGCAGTGGTGCAGTTATCTCACTGCAACCTCCACCTCCCAAGTTCAAGTGATTCTTGTGCCTCAGCCTCCTGAGTTGCTGGGATTACAGGCATGCACTACAGTGCCCAGCTAATTTTTGTACTTTTAGTAGAGATGGGGTTTCTACTAATCTATAGCACCATGTTGGCCAGGCTGCTCTGGAACTGGCCTAAAACAATCTACCCACCTTGGCCTCTCAAAATGCTGGGATTATAGGCAGGAGCCACCGTGCCTGGACTCCCTTGCCCTTTCTACCATGTGAGGACACAGCAAAAAGACAATGGTTCATGAACCAGAATGCAGGCCCTCACCAGACACAGAATCTTCTGGGTTCTTGATCTTGGACTTCCCAGACTCTGGAACCATGAAAAATAAATTTCTGTTGTTTATAAGCCACCCAATCTATAGCATTTTGTTATAGTAGACCAAATGGAGTCAGAGAGTATCCTACCCAGATATCTGGGCTGATATAGCCATCCCAGTTGCTTGGAGAATTGGAAATTGCTTACTTCTCTGGATAATTGCCTCTGACTAGTAGCCACCTCACCCAGGAGGAGAAGGGGAAAGAAGAGGGAGGCAGCCCAAAGCCAATGACTGATTGAATGAGCACACAAGGCCAGTCATTTACCTGAAGGAGGGACAGCGGTGGTGTGTGTTTGATTTATTTTCTTGACTCATTCTTCTCTCATGGACCATGGCAAGACCAAACTTTCCCTGAGACCACACCCTCACTCAGTTCCTTCCCCTTCCTCTCCTACTCTCCTCACTCTCTTACAGGTTTTCCTGAAGGCTCACCCTCACTTGCAGCCAAATCTTGCACTTTGCATCTAGAACACTCTATGTAAGATATCTGGCCTTGGAGGTTAGGTGCAGCTACTCATTGAAGACACTAGCTGCTCTCAGGGTCAACACCCCAACCTAGTGATCCTTGGAGGGATTTTTTCAAATTCAAATTCGGGATTTATTAGCTGCTTGAAATTGGTCACATTATTTAACCTTTGTAAACTTCAATTTCTTCATCTCTAAAATTAGATATTAGTAGAAAATTAGGCCAGGTGAAGTGGCTCATGCCTGTAATCCCAGCACTTTGGGAGGTCAAGGCAGGCAGATCTCCTGAGGTCAGGAGTTCAAGACCAACCTGGGCAACATGGCAAAACCCTGTCTCTACTAAAAATACAAAAATTAACCAAGTGTGGTGGCATGTGGCTATAATCCCAGCTACTTTGCAGCTTGAGACAGGAGAATCACTTGAACCCAGCAGTCAGAGGTTGCAGTGAGCCAAGATCACACCATTACACTCCAGCCTAGGCGACAGAGCGAGACTCCATCTCAAAAAAAAAAAAAGAAAGAAAGAAAAAAAAAGAAAAGAAAATTATTGTGAGAATTAAAAGTTGTAACGCTGCTAGAAGTTTCTAGGCTGGTGCTAAACACATTTCTTCTGATATGTCAACATTAGTAATAGCAGTAGCTAATGTTTCTTGGACGTTTACTATGTTCCAGGATCTGCGTTAAGCATGTTACACTCGTTATTGGATTTAATCCTCACATCAGCCCCTTGAGGTAGGTTCTACTATTACCCCCACTTTAAAGATAAAGAGACTGAGACTATAACTTGACTAAAGTCTCATTTTTAGTAAGTAGTAGAGCTCAGATGTGAAGCCAGACAGTTGGTGCTGCATTTTGTGTTCAGTAGCATTACATCTGCTTTCTCAGAGCCACATCTTCCCTCTTACCTTCATTCTAAGCCCCTAAACTCCTGCTTCCCTTAAGATGCCCACTTATTTGTAGCACTTCACAATTAAACCTCCACATGCTCTTGGTCTCTATCTCCCAACAAAACTTTCCCCTGTGTTCTAAACCCTGTGTCTCATTCTGCATTAGTTGACTCTGATGATCCCAAACTTGCACAGGTATTATATGACTGAAGACAATGATTGTATGTAGATCAAGCACAGATAACCTTTATGTTTTAAACTCATCCTTCAATGACATCTCTCCAAGATATACTGTCATAATTTCAGGCATTTTGGTGGGAAAAATATATATTTGTTGCCAGGGTGTTTATTCCCAATATTTCACAAATCCTTTCACATTGGTGATTACGACTTTCCCACTGCAAAACATTCCTAGCCAAACCTCTGTCTCAGAGGGAACACACCTGATCACTGGAAGATCAATTTTCCATTAGCTCAGCTGGACGTCTCCCATTCAGTTATCCCTGCCATCATAAACATTACGTATTCCTCTCTTTTAAGGCAGAAAACATGTTTTTATTTCTGAAAAGCACCAGGGTTAGTTTTAGCATCTTCCTTACAAATAGGAGAAAAGAGAGAGAAAGAAAAATGGAAAATAAAAATGAGCTAATATCCTCTCTTTCCTAATATGTCTCATTTTATTTTAGTTCACTTGTGCAAGTATCTAGATTATGCTTAAACAACAAAGTTTTCTTCTTTTGCGGCCCCTTGCAGACATTTGCATTAGGTAGAGAAAAAACAAAAGGTTAAGAAAATGTTCCTCTGAACAAATGAGCCTTTAGATGGGAACTTTCATTAGGCACACAGCTCTTTGAATCTAATCAGAGAGATTCAAAGAGGGTCACACTTGACCTCAGCCCTCTTCCACTGGGGTAGATAGTAGGTGTTCAGCTTGGTCCTCGATTTCTGAATGTCAATTAGAGAGGAAATGTCTGTAAGACATGCTCAGATGGATTATGCATAATGAAATGGAGACTTTAAATCTGTTTTTTTTTTCTTTCTTATCCCCACAGGGAACCCAGCAAGTTCCTTAATAATCAGAAAATATGCTTCGCAATTCAAAAAAGCAATACAGGTTCACATTTCAGATATAATGACCAAAAATCACAGCAAATAAGCCAGAAAACAAGACTTACAAAGTGAAACAAAAGAAATCAGATAACAAAAGTTAATCACCTTAGATCGCTAACTAAAGAAGAAAAAGCACAGTAGTCTTACACAACAGTATATATAGTTCATGTTGGTTAAAAAAAATACACATATATATACATATGCATTTTTTAAAAGATCTAGAAAAATATTCAATAAAGTGTTACCAGTGGTTATCTCTGAGTGGCAGGAACCTATCTATTATGGTTTGAACTGTGTCTCCCAAAAAGCTATGTTGAAATTCTAACCCCTGGTACCTCAGAATGTCACCTTATTGAAAACAGGGTCAATGTACATGTGATTAGCTAAGATGAGGTCACACTGGAATCATCCTTTAAGCCAAGATGAATGCTGTCCTTATAAGAGGAGGCGAAAGCCATGCAGGGGAAGGGACCATATGATGACAAACACACGATGAGAGGACCACGTGCTGAGAAGCAGGGATTGGGATGATGCAGCTGCCAGCCAAGGAATTCCAAATCTTGATGGCCCCAGGAGAAGCTAGAAAGAGGTAAGGAAGGATTCTCCCTTGCGTGTTCCAGAGAGCTACCCTGTCGAGGCCTCAATGTGGGATTCCTGGCCTCCAGGCTGCAAGAAAAGAAATGTCTGTGGTTTTAAGCCACCCAGTTTGTAGCACTTTGTTACGGAAATCCTGATAAATGAATACCATAATTATTTTCAAAATTTTGCTTGTCTGTAAGTTTCTACTGTCAATGCACATATACTAATTTTGTATATGTGCTATATCATATAGCACATATGATATGTGCTATATATAATACTAATGCATATATACTAATTTTGGAAAGGTTGTTATAACAAAAGAAAGGAGAGAGGAAAAGGAAGGAAAGAAAAAAGAATGAAGCAAGGAAGAAAAGATGATGAGAATAAATTCTCTTATTGTTAAGTGAACCACTTTGGATGATCCCACAGGAGGTATTTAATAAAAGAATAATAAAAATCTTGTCTGGCTAGGCATGGTGGCTCACGCCTGTAATACCAGCACTTTGGGAGGCTGAGGTGGGCGGATCATGAGGTCAAGATATGGAGACCATGCTGGCCAACATGGTGAAATCCCATCTCTACTAAAAATACAAAAATTAGCTGGGCCTGGTGGCGTACACCTGCAGTCCCAGCTGCTCAGTGGGATGAGGCAGGAGAATTGCTTGAACCCGGGAGGTGGAGGTTGACGTGAGCCGAGATTGCACCACTGCACTCCAGCCTGGCAACAGAGCAAGACTCCATCTCTAAAAAGAAAAAAAAAATCACAGCTGGCCGGGCGCGGTGGCTCAAGCCTGTAATCCAGAACTTTGGGAGGCCGAGACGGGCGGATCACTAGGTCAGGAAATCGAGACCATCCTGGCTAACACAGTGAAACCTCGTCTCCACTAAAAAATACAAAAAAAACTAGCCGGGCGAGGTGGCGGACGCCTGTAGTCCCAGCTACTCGGGAGGCTGAGGCAGGAGAATGGCGTAAATCCAGGAGGCGGAGCTTGCAGTGAGCTGAGATCCGGCCACTGCACTCCCGCCTGGGCGACAGAGCGAGACTCCGTCTCAAAAAAAAAAAAAAAAAAAAAAAAAAAAAAAATCACAGCTGACAGTAGCCCTGAGATGCCAGCAGCACAGTTCCTGGGGACCTCTCTGTATATCCCTTGGTCACTCCATTTGCTGATAAGTAACTATGTCATACCCTCTGCTAAGTTCCTCCAAATACTAGCAAAGTGCCCCTGAGCTGCTGCTCCTAAGCCCTCTCCATTCCAGTTCTCAGTCCTGTCACCCCAGAGTCCTGCTCTCTGCATGACAGCCTTTTACTCATTCACTCATCAATCATTTGTTGAGCACTACTCTGGTCCAGGCAATGGGCTAGAGATATAAAAATAAACAAGAACAGTCCTTGTCTGCATGGAGCTCACAGTCTAGTGGAGCAGCAAGGCAAGAAACAGAAAATTCATTAGAGCAGCAGTCCTCAACCTTTTCGGCACCAGGGACCAGTTTCCTGGAAGACAATTTTTCCACTGACCAGCATGGGGGCTGATTTCAGGATGATTCGAGCACATTACACTTATTGTGTACTTTATTTCTATTATTATTACATTATAATATACAATGGAATGATTATACAACTCTTCATAATGTAGAATCAGTGGGAGCCCTGAGCTTGTTTTACCGCAACTAGATGGTCTTGTCTGGCGGTGATGGGAGACAGTGACAGACCATTAGGCATTAGATTCTCATAAGGAGCGTGCAATCTAGATCCCTCACATGTACAGTTCACAATAGGGTTCATGCTCCTGTGAGAATCTAAAGCCACTGCTGATCTGACAGGAGACAGAGCTCAGATGGTAATGTTTGCTTGCCCACCACTTACCTCCTGCTGTGTGGCCCGGTACCTAACAGGTCACAGACTGATACTGGTCTGCCAGCCCCGGGGTTGGGGACCCCTGTATTAGAGGTTTGTAAGTGACTCAATATGGAGAGTCTTGCTGGAATCAGGGGAGAGGGTGCTAGGGGGCATGGAGTGAAGCCTCTCACCAGATTTGAAGGATGTGATGATTAATATTAGGTATCAACTTGACTGGGCAGAGGGATGCCTGGATGGCAGGGGAAGCACTGTTCCTGGGTTTGTCTGTGAGGCTGTTGCCAGAGGAGATTGACATTTGAGTGGGTGGACTGGGAGAAGAACCCTACCCTCAGTGTGGGTGTGCACCATCTAACCGGCTGCCAGTGTGGCTAGGACAAAGCAGCGGATGAAGGGGGACAAGCAGCCTGCAGAGTCCGCTCCAGCTTTTTCTTCCAAGGCTGGATGCTTCGCTTCCTCTCCTCCTGCCTTGGACCTCAGACTCCGGGTTCTTCAGCCTTTGGACTTAGGGACTTGTACTGGCGGCTTCTCTGGGTTTCTTGGGCCTGTGGCCTCAGACTGAGGGTTGCCCTGTTAGTTTCCCTGGTTTTGAGGTTTTCACACTTGGACTGAGCCACTACCGGCTTCTCTTTTTCCTCAGCTTGCAGATGGCCCATCGTGGAACTTCATCTTATAACCACAGGAGCCAGTTCTCTATGATAAACTCCCTTTTATATTAACATACATTTTATTGGTCAGTCCCTCTGGAGAACCCTGGCTCATACAGAAGGGACGGAGCTAAATATTGAAGCTTATGTAAGCACCAGTCCAACAAAAAGAAGAAAGGGATTTGCAAATAAAGGAGGAGGCAACACTGTGCAGATCCGGAAATGCAAGAGACCCATGGTAAATGCAGAGAAACTTTGGGAAGCAACCAGGGAATGGTGAGTAATTCTGTCAGAGTGGGAGCCAGGGGGCTGTTGCCCACTGAGGGTCAGAGATGGTGAGATAAGATGGCGAGATAACATGACTCTGCTGGCTGGAGAAAACATTGGCAAACATTAGGCAGGGAGGGGTGACATGATTAGAGTCGTATTTTGGAAAGATTACCCTGGGGCCAGTGTGAGAGACTGCTTGGAAGTGGCAAGAATGGGGGCAAATGGAATCACTGGGAGGCCAAGCAAGAGAGAATGAGCTGGAGGGGTTGCAGGCAGCAGAGTGACTGAGAATGGTAATACACTGACACATTCCAGATGTGAATCCTAGTTCTGCTATCTACTTTTTGCACAAAGTTGGGCAAAGTTACTCACATTTTTGTGCTTCAGTTTTCTCTCCTCTAAAGTGAAAACAATTATAGGACTTACCAGGTTGTGGTGAAGATGAAATGAGATAATATGCATCAAATGCTTTACAACTGTCCGACAAGTATTATGTATTCAACAAACATTACTGTTATTATTAATACTCACTGGCCAGGTGTGGTGGCTCACACCTGTGATCTCAGCACTTTGGGAGGCCGAGGCAGGAGGTTTGCTTGAGCCCAGCAGTTCAAGACCAGACTGGGCAGCATAGAGAGATCCCCGTCTGTACAAAATAACAAAAAGTTTGCTGGGTGTGGTGGCACATGCCTCTGATCCTAGCTACTTGGGAGGCTGAGGTAGGAGGATGGCTTGAGCCCAGAATGTCAAGGCTGCAGTGAGCCATAATTGTGCCACTGCACTCCAGCCTGGGTGACCAAGCAAGACCCTCTCTCAAAAAAAAAAAAAAAAAAAAAAAAAAAAAAAAAAAAAAAATTCACCACTCATATATATAGATGAGTTGAGAGGCCTTTGTGAATGTTGTGAAGAGTGAGAATAAGAAACAAATTCCAATGCAGTTCTAAGTTTTAATCTGCACACTGGTGTCTACCTACCCTACTTCCTTTTTCCTGGCTAACTTCATTGAGATCTTTTCTTACACATGACTTTCTCCAGAAAGTCCTCCTGATTGCTTAAGTCTGAATTAACTAATTGTTGTATGAGCCCCATGCACTGTCCCATTGCAGCATTGACTGCATGACCCTGTGATTGTTCTTTCCATATCCAAACTGAGCCTCTCCCTGGACTGCAAGCTCCATGAGGAAAGGGCCAAGTCCACGGTATTCATCACTGTGTTCCCAGTACCTAGCTTGGCACTGGAGTTTCATATATTTATCATGAGTGCACAAATGAGTGAATAATTTCATTAATTAATCCAGATGAAGGGGAGAAGATAGTGAGTTCAGGTGTGAACATGATCAGATTAAGGTATCTGTAAAATATTCAAATAAAGTTAACTCACAGACAACTGGAAACAGGTTTATAGAGCTCAAGAGAGTATGTTTGGGCTAAAAATAGACAGTCAACATTAGCAGCCTCTATAAGATAACAGAACCATGAAGAGACCTGGAAGGAAGCAGAAATATGAGAAGAGATTGAGTGAGTGAGTCACAGTAGGTTGGCTGACATCTCTGTGCTCTGAGGTATTGCCCTGCCATTTAACAAAACCAATAGTAAATCTCTTATGGATGATGACGGTTTTCAGAAATTCTTTTTATAGACGGAACTCTCTTGGAACTCCTCAGAAAACACCATGTGGGCAGCCATATGGTGAACTAGTCCATCTCTCTTAGTTCCAACTGCTGTAACAAAGTACAGATGGTCCCCGACTTATGATGGTTGGACTTACAATTTTTTGACTTTGCATAACCCTACTGTAAGGCTAGGAGCATCTGTACCATAGGCTGAATGGCTTACAAACAACATAAATTTATTTTTCACAGTTCTGGAAGCTAGAAGTTCAAGATCAGGGTACCAACATGGTCAGGTTCTGGTGAGGCTGTGCTTCCAGATTGTAAACTGCCATCTTGTGTCCTCACATGATGAAAAGTGGGCAAGAGAGCTCCCTGGGGTTCTCTGTATAAGGATACTGATCCCATTCATGAGGGGATCCACCTTCATCACCTAATTACCTTCCAAAAGTCCCACCTCCTAAAACCATCACATTGGAAGTTGGGATTTCAACATACATATTTTGTGGGGACACATTTAGTTCATTGCACTACTACCTGTACATTAGTGTATCTCTAGTAGATAATACTGACTGAGTGCTTATCATGTGAGAGGTGCTATTCTAAATGCTTCACATGGATTCTCTCATTTAATCCTCACAATACTGTCAGGCAGGTCTTATCATCCCATTTCACAGACATGGAAACTGAGGCCCTGAGATACAGCCTATTGTGACTCCCTCTTAAACCATAATGATAGCTCTCTAGATATATTAGAATATGAAATTGTTTGGTTGCTAAAACCAACTGTCCAGAGAATGAGGAGAGTCTCCAAGTCAATAAGCTCCATGTGATTCACCTGTAAGATCTAGAGGTTTTATCCATTAAGAGCAAAGCACAATCCTCCCTTAGTAGAAATGTTCCTTCTAGACTTTGTTCACTGGCAGTGCTTCCTGGGCACCCATTCCTGACAGCTGATTGAACACGTTAAATCAGCCCACAGGAATAAGTCAAACTCTATTAGTAACTCTGTAGAAATGCTAAGTCTATTGATTTATTATGAGCTATTCATAAACATCAAGACTAGACTTTATAATTTAACACCACCTGCAATGATTCCTGAAAGTGGCAGCATTTTACCACTACGATCTGATTAATTTACCTGTTCAAACAGAGCTCCAAGTCAAGCATAACTTCCCTTTGACAGAAGTGTATTCATCTTCATCTCAAAGCCAGCCTTCTTGACTCATCAGGGAAGAACAAAACAGTCCTCTAAGGGAACCAATTAAAATCATCTGAAATAATATGGATTTTCTACTAAAGAAATATTTATAAGCTCTTAATATTTTCTTTTCTAAAAATATACAAAGGAGTACACACTTTATTATTTCAATCATGTATGTTCAAAAACACACAAATGTAATGGTGCTGTCAGAAGGCAGGACAAGGGTTTTCCTTGGCGGAAGAGGCTGGGAAGGCCTAATCCCTGGGGTAGGGCACGAGAGGGGCCTCTGAGGGACTGGACAGGTTCTGAGTGCTGGTTTCATGAGTGTGTTCACCTTGTGAAAATTCATCATATGAACACCTTTCTTTATATTTGTCATATTTCAATTAAATGTTTACCAAAAATTAAGGGGAAAAAAAGCAATAATTCATACTCCAGCAGCAACACCAGTCAGAGGCTTAACTGAAGACAATACTTCAGTTAAACTCCTCCAACTCCTAGATGTAATTGCTAGATGGGCAAATCACATTAAACGACCCTAAGTTTCCTCATTTGTAAAATAAGAATAATGCCACTTCATAAGTGGATGAAAAATGACTATAAAAATTTTTATATATGTTTGTATGTATATTACTATCTGCCAGTTTGTAACTTGCTATGAAAATTCAGTATTATGCTACTATTATTGTTATAATTATTATATAATCCTTAATTTCTTTTCTTGTTTTTTGAGACAGGGTCTTACTCTATCGCCCAGGCTGGAGTGCAGTGGCACGATCTCGGCTCACTGCAACCTCTGCCTCCCAGGCTCAAGCAATTCTCATGCCTCAGCCTCCAGAGTAGCTGGGTCTATAGGCGCGCACCACCACGCCCGGCTTTTTGTAGTTTTAGTAGAGATGGGATTTTGCCATGTTGCCCAAGCTGGTCTCGAACTCCTGAGCTCAGGCAATCTGCCTGCCTCAGCCTCTCAAAGTGCTAGTATTACAGTTGTGAGCCATCACGCCCAAACTATAACCCTTAATTTCTTCTTTCTTTTTTTTTTTTTTTTTTTTTTTTTTTTTGAGATGGAGTCTCACTCTGTCGCACAGGCTGGAATGCAGTGGTGCAATCTCTGCTCACTGCAAGCTCCGTCTCCCGGGTTCACGCCATTCTCCTGACTCAGCCTCCAAGTAGCTAGGACTACAGGCGCCCGCCATCACGCCCAGCTAATTTTGTGTGCGTGTGTGTGTGTGTGTGTGTGTGTGTGTATTTAGTAGAGACAGGGTTTCACCATGTTAGCCAGGATGGTCTCGATCTCCTGACCTAGTGATCTGCCCATCTCAGCCTCCCAAAGTGCTGGGATTACAGGTGTGAGCCACCGTGCCCGGCCATAACCCTTAATTTCAACAAAGGTGCATACTACTCTTCCTGACTGTGCCTAAGCAGAGAAGTTAATGCGTTGACTCTAAAATCACTATCTGGATTGGCCCTGAAATAATGAAAGGATTAAACTAACTAAAGGTCAATATTTTGCCATGTCTATGTGTCTTGAAATCCCCTTGTTCATGACAGTCACAGGCAGGGCCAGCCTTTTACCAGGAAGAGTTAGCAGCCCCTTGCACAGGACTCCTCCAGACATTTTCCTCAAACCCTAACCTAAAATTCAAACACCAGGGATTCCTTTGATTGACAATAGAGAATACACAATTTGGAAGAGAGAATCCAGTAGACCATTCTCAACCTTTTTTTAAATTACTAAATTTTCCAGCCACTCGTTAGGGAAGCAGGACGCTGAGTGGAGGAATAAGGAAAGGGAGATTTTCAGCTCTAGAAGATCAGGTACTCCACCACTATAGACTGGATGTGTGGGGGCCAATATCTTGTTCCTTTTTTTCTTAGGTCAATTGTCACAGACAACTTCAGATGAACTCATTCTTTTAATGATGTCAATACAGGCAAATGGTCTACATTCAACATCATTCATTCCACAAATGATTATGAATATGTGTCAGGTGCTGAGGACGCTGTTGGGGAAAACTAATAAGCTCCTGCTCCCACTGGGCTTACAGTCTAGCAGAGGCTATAGAAGGCTCTCACAGTCAGGCAGGTATAATCAATACTGCATTTGAGGTTCCCTCAGCAAGGAGTCACAGTATTCATTAGGAGTAAATGAACCGAACTCTCTTTTACCACCATGTTTCAATCTCAATTAATGCTTTCATCACAGAACACCCATTAATTCTAGAACTCTAAGAAACAGTGATGTAGATTAAAATCACTCCAATAATTCAGGAAAATAAGAGAGCAATAAAAACTGGAGTCATCAGAAAGGCTTAAATAGAGGAAATGGGGCTAGCCGTGGATAGCTTGATTCTTGTTTTAAGACAGTTTGCCCTCAAGCATTAAGGATGAGTTTCAGCCTCTGTTCTATGAAAACATCCAATGTAAACAAGCTTAGCATTTAGCTGGTTCCCCAAGGACGCACTTGACATGAGGCCACTTCCTTGGTAGCCTGGTCATGTCTGTCACTTGACCTTTCTAGAATGCAACAGGAATCTTGAGGACTTGCAAAGGAGTTTTTCTACCTACAAGGGACCTTAAAACTATCTAGCCCAGTGTTTCTAAAGCTGTGATTGTAACCTATGAGTGAAATTCAATTCAGTGAGTCTCAACTAGCATTTTTCTTTCAGTAAGATTGAATGGAGGCCAGGCACAGTAGCTCACGCCTATAATCCTACCACTTTGGGAGGCCAAAGCGGGAAGATCACTCGCTGTCAGGAATTTGAGAACAACCTGGCCAACATGGAGAAACCCCATCTCTACTGAAAATACAAAAATTAGCTGGTTGTGGTGGTACACATCTATAATACCAGCTACTTAGGATGGTGAGGCACAAGAATTGCTTGAATCTGAGAGGTAGAGGTTTCAGTGAGCTGAGATTGTGCCACTGCACTCCAGCCTGGGTGACAGAGTGAGACTGTCTCAAAACAACAAAGAAAAAGATAGGTAGGTAGATAGATAGATAGATAGATAGATAGATAGATAGATAGATAGATAGATATGAATTGAATGTACTAGAAAATATCAGAGCACCATACATAGAAAAAGTAACACTATTTTTTCATGAAACTTTATGTGTCTATTCATATATGTGTGTATGTATACTAGGTTATAATATAAAATTTATTTCTTACTGTGAGTTGTAACCAAAATGTTTAAATGCCCTTGTTACAACTTAACACCCTCATTTTAGATATGAAGATACTGAAGAGAAGTAGAGTCAGTTGCCTGAAGACACAGAGCTACAGGCCAGGCGCGTTGGCTCATGCCTGTAATCCTGGCACTTTGGGAGGCCAAGGTGGGCGGATCACCTGAGGTCCGGAGTTCGAGATCAGCCTGACCAACATGGAGAAACTCCATCTCTACTAAAAATACAAAATTAGCTGGGTGTGGTGGTGCATGCCCGTAATCCCAGCTACTCTGGAGACTAAGGCAGGAGAATCGCTTGAACCCAGGAGGCAGAGGTCGTGGTGAGCCAAGATTGAGCCATTGCACTCCAGCCTGGGCAACAAGAGCAAAATCCCATCTCAAAAAAAAGACACAGAGCTAGTTAGTGACAAAGCCATAATTAGAATCCAGCTCCTGGGACTCCCTGTTCAGTGCTCTTGCCACTACATCAGCTATTCAAAAACAAAATTACACCTCATTGCTGCCTTTTAATATAGCCCTTTCCTGCCTATAAAACTTGTTTAAAGATGTATTTACAGTAACTCTCTGTTCATTGCCTTAAAACTCTAAACAAGATAATAATATTGACATTTGTTAAGATCTATACCAGACAGACATGGTGCCTGAGGCAAACCTAAAGGTGTTTAATTTTTTTGCCTTGTAAATTTTCTCACTAAATATGACAGAAGGGAATATAGCTGGAAGCACTCTAAAACTCCTATTAAAGAAGTTATCTCTTAAATAGGTACTGTTTACAAAATAAACCATGCAGTCCTATTTTCTCCTTTATGATCTAATTTTCTTGTCAGCAGAGCTTAGATTTTTTTTTTTTCCTAAGAAGCAAAAAAAAGCAAAAACAAAAAAAAAAAAAAAAAAAGAGAGAGAGAGATTTCAGCTGCCGTGGACACCACAGTGAATATCTCCCTATCAACCAGAGCTAGTTATAAATAATAATAATGTGATCCTACCTTTACAGTAGATTTTAAATTGCAAAGAATTCTCTCAAGGGATTTGAGTCAAGGGAGAACAAACCCTAAAATATAGCATTTTCAATTAATCTGCTTACTGGTAAAAGCTGCTAAAGAAGAGAATGAAAATGAATATTGTTTTTGTTTCTTCTTTAAATCTTTTACAAATAATTACACAAGGAACTTCAAGCTATTTAAGTTGAACTTCAAGCCTGCAAAAAAAATTTGTGCTCATGTTTCTGAAGAGAAATTCTCTAAAACAGTAACTGGCACATGGGAAAATACATGCTGACAAGTGTTTCAAAGGCAAGAACTTTTATTTTTGTTTTGTTTTTTCCTCCAGGGCAACTTTGTGAGCCATCATTTTTCTTGCAAGATTTCCCTCCCCTGAGATGTTCCACATATTCGCTGTAATAATAAATGAAACAGGTGCAATTCAAAATGTATGGAAAAGGGGCGTGGACAGAATAGATTTGATTCAGATCCCATGGTACTAGCCTGAGTGGTGGGAATTTCATGGAAATGCCCCAGACTACTGAGTTTATGTTAGACCCATTCACCTCACTCTCCATCCTGCACCTGGTTTGTGAGTCCACAGAGCAATTGGCCTGACACAGCTCCAATAAAGGTAAGTCCTAACTTACCAACATTTGTCTTTCAAATATTTGCTTTTAACGTGGTTATTTGTAGCTAGACTCTCGCATTAAAACAATGCAATGGGCCGGGCGCGGTGGCTCAAGCCTGTAATCCCAGCACTTTGGGAGGCCGAGGCGGGTGGATCACGAGGTCAGGAGATCGAGACCCTCTTGGCTAACACGGTGAAACCCCGTCTCTACTAAAAATACAAAAAACTAGCCGGGCGCCGTAGCGGGCGCCTGTAGTCCCAGCTACTCGGAGGCTGAGGCGGGAGAATGGCGGGAACCCGGGAGGCGGAGCTTGCAGTGAGCTGAGATCGCGCCACTGCACTCCAGCCTGGGCGACACAGCGAGACTCCGTCTCAAAAAAAAAAAAAAAAAAAAAAATGCAATGCTGTCTATAACAATGATAACAATAACAATAATAGTTCATATTTATGAAGTATATTCCTTGTGCTAATTTTTGTTCTAATTGCTTAACATGATTTAACTCTTGTCTGTAATCCCAGCACTTTGGGAAGCCAAGGCAGGAGTATCACTTAAGCCCAAGAGGTTGAGGCTGTAGTGAGCTATGATGACTCCACTGTACTTCAGCCTCAGTAACAGAGCGAGACCCTGTCTCTAAAAGAAAAAGAAGAAGAAACTGGATGGCCAAATAACTGGATTCAAGTTGTCAGAAAATCAGGTCATTATCAAGATATGCACAGAAATAAAGAAAATGCATGAGGATGGCCTGAGACGTAATTAGACCTGTGGCCTCCAATTTCCTCTTATTTTTCACTAGCATCAGGAAAATATTTTTAAGTACACACTTCTGATATAGGTATTTTTCTTTTAACATAAAAACATGTGTCACTGTATTACTATATAATAAACATTATAAACCATATGCATGAAATAGATGTTTTTAATGAGATGAAAATAGTTAAATGTCACTGTTTGCCTATAACACACCATTTTTTCTCAGAAGTAGATTTTATTGCGGAAGGAAAAGGAGGCGATGAGCCCTTGATACATGAATGAAAGATGTCCTAAAAGCCCAGCAAAGGCTCCTCAAGGAGAGAATACTGTAAACAGTGAGAATGATGTGCTGTTGGTAAAGGTAACGTATTTCAAAAGATGGAAATTTCAAGAATGTCAAATTCCCCAAAGTAATCTTATATCATGGTGCCGCCTTATTGGTCCACATCAAAGAGCTATGCTTGACTTGAGAGCATCACATTCATTTTGCTCTTGATAATTCTTCCACTATATTTGTATGTTGTTTCCTACATATTACATATAAAAACATTGTGATCAAGGCCAGGTGTGGTGGCTCATGCCTATAATCCCCGTGCTTTGAAAGGCCAAGGTGAGAGGATCTCTTGAGACCAGAGTTCAAAACAAGCCTGGGCAACACAACAAGACCCTATTTCTACAACAAATTTGAAAAATAGCCAAGTGTGGTCATGCATATGCCTGTGGTCCCAGCTACTCAGGGGGCTAAGGCAAACAGATCCTTGACCCAGGAGTTTCAGGCTTCAGTGAGCCATGATCACACCACTGCACTTCACCTCAGGTGACAGAGTAAGACTTTAGAGAGAGAGACAGACAGAGAGAGAGAGAGAGAGAGAGAGAGAGAGAGAGAGAGAGAGAGAGATCTTGTGATTACAGTCATTTTACAGAAGAGGAAACTTATGGTTATATAATCAGTACATTATGGCTCTGAGATTCAAATGCTGAACAACTCATTCTGAGTTCATGGGTTTTCTTATTGTAATCAACTATCTTTTACTTACAGAGTTTAATTTGCCTTTAATTGTCATTTAAAAAACAACTTTTAATATTTTTTCCACACACCAATGAATCATTGCACATTGTGGCATACATTCACTTTCCTATTTGGAAACCACTGATGAGTTGACTGAGGCTGTCTGTTTTTAACAACTGTGCTTGCTTTTCTTAAATTCATTTCATCTTTGTCTTAAGGTGGTCTTGCTCATGGCAGTAATAAAGTTAAATTTTTTTCTGATCACAATCTTGCCTAATCTAGATATTTTCCACACAAAAATCAAAAGACAAATAACAGCTAAAACACTGTACTGAATCCCACATCACACGCTCATTTTATGTCATTCCCCAAAGCTATGATATATTAGGAGAAATTTCTCTTTTCACAAATCAAATGAATAAGTAATTTGCTGCAGGCATAAATAGGCAATTCAAAAGATAAATAGAAATAGCCAAACCATGAAAAGAATAGCCAAAACAATCTTGAAAACTAACAAAGTTGGAAGACTCAGACTTCCCAATTTCAAAACTTATTTCAAAGCTACACTCATCAAAACAGTGTCATACTGGTATAAAATAGACATACAGTAGTCCCCACTTATCCCTGGGGGATGTGTTCCAAGATCCCCCAGTGGATGCCTGAAACCATGGATACTACCAAACCAGATTGTCATAATCACAACACACTTCTCTGCTCACGTCTTCTACCCACAAATTTAATGTCTTTTCTATCTTAACTAAACATGTATCATGCACGTTGACTGTAATTTTGCGGTATGAGGTGTGACAGTAAAACCAGATTTCTTTTTCTGTCTTCACAGTTTCATAGATATATTTGTTCTTTCCACAGATCTTAGCAACCTCAGCATACAGGGATTTTTTTCTTTCCTTACTAAGTAGAGAACTTTCACCTTTTCACCTAAAGGAAGCACTTGAAGGCTTCTCTTCGGCGTATGCAAATTGCTACCATCACTACTCTTGTGCTTTGAGGCCATTATTAAGTAAAATAAGAGTGACTTGAACTCAAGCACTGCATGAGAGTCTATCTGATAACCTAGATGGCTCCTAAGTGACTAACTTAGGGTGGGGAGCTTAGACAGCAAGGATCTGCTGGACAAATGGATGATTCATGTCCCAGGCAGGAGAGAGCAGGATGGCACAAGATTTCATTATGCAACTCAGAACAGCATGCAATTTGCATTTCTCTGATGGTGAGTGATGAAGAGCATTTTTTCATGTGTCTGTTGGCTGTATGAATGTCTTCTTTTGAGAAATGTCTGTTCATATCCTTTGCCCACTTTTTGATGGGGTTGTTTGTTTTTTTCTTGTATATTTGTTTGAGTTCTTTGTAGATTCTGGATATTAGCCCTTTGTCAGATAAGTAGGTTGCAAAAATTTTCTCCCATTCTGTAGGTTGCCTGTTCACTCTGATGGTAGTTTCTTTTGCTGTGCAGAAGCTCTTTAGTTTAATTAGATCCCATTTGTCAATTTGGCTTTTGCTGCCTTTGCTTTTGGTGTTTTAGACATGAAGTCCTTGCCCATGCCTATGTCCTGAATGGTACTACCTAGATTTTCTTCTAGGGTTTTTATGGTATTAGGTCTAACATTTAAGTCTCTAATCCATCTTGAATTAATCTTCGTATAAGGAGTAAGGAAAGGATCCAGTTTCAGCTTTCTACTTATGGCTAGCCAATTTTCCCAGCACCATTTATTAAATAGGGAACCCTTTCCCCATTTCTTGTCTCTCAGAGAAATGCAAATCAAAACCACAATGAGATACCATCTCACACCAGTTAGAATGGCAATCATTAAAAAATCAGGAAACAACAGGTGTTGGAGAGGATGTGGAGAAATAGGAACACTTTTACACTGTTGGTGGGATTGTAAACTAGTTCAACCATTATGGAAAACAGTATGGCAATTCCTCAAGGATCTAGAACTAGATGTACCATATGACCCAGCCATCCCACTACTGGGTATATATCCAAAGGATTACAAATTATTCTACTACAAAGACACATGCACACGTATGTTTATTGCGGCACTATTCACAATAGCAAAGACTTGGAATCAACCCAAATGTCCATCTGTGACAGACTGGATTAAGACAATGTGGCGCATATACACCATGGAATACTATGCAGTCATAAAAAAGGATGAGTTGGCGTCCTTTGTAGGGACATGGATGCAGCTGGAAACCATCATTCTTAGCAAACTATCACAAGAAGAGAAAACCAAACACCGCATGTTCTCACTCATAGGTGGGAACTGAACAATGAGGAAACCTGGACTCAGGAAGGGGAACATCACACACTGGGGCCTATCATGGGGAGGGGGGAGGGGGGAGGAATTGCATTGGGGAGTTATACATGATATAAATGATGACTTGATGGGTGCTGACGAGTTGATGGGTGCAGCACACCAACATGGCACAAGTATACATATGTAACAAACCTGTACGTTATGCACATGTACCCTAGAACTTAAAGTATAATAAAAAAAAAAAAAAAAAAGAACAGCATGCAATTTAAAACTAAGGAATTATTCATTTGTGGAATTTTTCATTTAATATTTTTGGATCGTGGTTGACCACAGGTAACTGAAACCTCAGAAAGCAAAACCACAGATAAGTGAGGAGGTATCAATGGAATAGGATTGAGTGTTCAATAAATAAATTCATACCTTTATGGTCAATTGATTTTTGCAAGGGTGCTAAGACAACTCCGTGGGGAAAGAATAGTCTTTTCAATAAACACTGCTGTTACAACTGGATGTGTCCATCTCAAAGGATAAAGCTGGACCCATCCCTCGTGCCACATATGAAAATTAACTCAAAATGAACCAAAGACTTAAATGTAAGAGCTAAAATGATAAGACTCTTAGAAATCATGAAAAGATGTTTAAAATCACTAATAATCAAAAAAATACAAATTTAAATAAGAAACTGTATTTTATTTCTCCAACTGATGAAAGAAATTCTAAAGACCAGTACAGGTTCAGTTTGGAGGAAACAGAACATGGATACACATTTTATGGTTTTGTGTATTGGCCCCTTCTGGAAAGCAGCTTGGCAACCTGAATCAGTGTTAAACTGTTTAACTCAGTAATTTCATTGAAAAGGGATTATCCTAAAGACATATTGGGTAAGGATACAAAGTTGTACATGCAAGGATGCTCATCTAAGTATTTTAAAGAAGAGTAAGAATTTGAGAGTAAAGTAAATGCTCATTAGTTAGGGTTTGGTTGTAAACAGATATACAATAAAGTAATAAGCAATCATTAAAATCATTGATTAATAGGTATATTTTATTGACATAGAAAAAATGTTGAGAATTTATTAAGATAAAACAATCAGGCAACAAAAATAGTATATTTTTTCTTTTCTTTTCCTTTCTTTCCAACTTTTATTTTAGGTTCAGGGGTACATATGCACATGTGCAGGTTTTACATGGGTAACCTCTGTGTCATGGGGGCTCGGTATATGATTTATTTTGTCACCCAGGTAATAAGCATAATGTCTAATAGGTAACCTTTTGATCCTCACCCTCCTCCCACCCTTCACCCTCAAGTTAAGCCCTGGCCTATGTCATTCCCTTCTTTCCATCCATGTGTACTGAATATCTGCCTCCCACTTATAAGGGAGAACATGCCATATTTGCTTTTCTTTCTGTGATAATTTACATAAGATAACAGCCTCTAGCTCCATCTATATTGCTGCAAAGGACATTTCCTTTTATGACTGAATTGTATTCCATGGTATATATGTACCACATTTTCTTTTTCCAGTCCACTGTTGAGGGGCATTTAGGTTGGTTCCATGTCATTGCCATTGTGAATAGCACTGCAGTGAACATACACGTGCATGGGTGTGTTTATGATAGAATGATTTATATTCTTTTGGGTATACACTAAGTAATAAGATTGCTTAGCTCAATGGTAGTTCTGCTGTAATTTATTTGAGAAAACACCGAACTGCTTTCCACAGTGGCTGAACTAATTTACATTCCCGCCAACAGTGTATAAATGTTTCCTTTTCTCTGAAACCTCACCATCATCTGTTATTTTTCAACTTTTTGATAATAGCTATTCCGACTGGTATGAATTGGTATCTCATTGTGGTTTTGATTTCATTTATCTAATGATTAGTGATGTTGAGCATTTTTTCATATGCTTATTGGCTACGTGTATGTCTTCTTTTGAAAAGTGTCTGTTCATATCCTTTGCTTATTTTTTAATGGGGTTGTTTATTTTTGTTTATTAATTTAAGTTGCTTATAGAGGCTAGATATTAGACTTTGGTCAGATGCATACTTTGCAAATATTTTCTCCCATTCTGAAAGTTGTCTGTTTACTCTGTTGATAACTTATTTTGTTGTGCAGAAGTTCTGTAGTTTAATTAGGTCCCACTTGTGAATTTTTGTTTTTCTTGCAGTTGCTTTTGGAGTATGTCATGAATTCTTTGGCAGGTCCAAGTCCAGACTGGTATTTCCTAGGTATTCTTCTAAGGCTTTTATAGTTTTAAGTTTTACATTTAAGTCTTAGTCCATCTTGAGTTGATTTTTGTATATGGTTAAAGGAGGGGGTCCAGTTTAAATCTTCTGCATATGGCTAGCCAGTTATCCTAGCACCATTTATTGAATAGGGAGTCCTTTCCTCATTGTTTGTTTTTGTCTACTTTGTCAAAGGTCAGATGGTTGCAAGTGTGTGGCCTTATTTCTAGGTTCTCTCTTCTGTTCCATTGGACTATGTGTCTGTTTTGTGCCAGCACCATGCTATTTTGGTTACTGTAGCCTTGTCATATAGTTTGAAGTCTGGTAGTGTGATGCCTCCAGCTTTGCTCTTCTTGCTTAGGATTGCTTTAGCTATTCAGGCTCATTTTGATTCCATATGAATTTTACAATCTTTTTTTCTAATTCTGTGAAAAATGTCCTTAGTAGTTTTATAGGAATAGCATTGAATCTGTACATTGCTTTATGCTGTATGGTCATTTTAATGATATTGAGTCTTCCTAACCATGAGCATGGAATGTTTCTCCATTTGTCTGTGTCAGTTCTGATTTCTTTGAGCAATGTTTTGTAATTCTCTTTGAAGAGATCTTTCACCTCCCTGGTTAGCTGTATTCCAAGGTAGCGTGTGTGTGTGTGTGTCTATTGTGAGTGGCATTACATTCTTGATTTGGCACTCAGCTTTGACATTATTGGTGTATAGAAATGTTACTAATTTTTATACATTTATTTTGTATCCTGAAACTGTGCTCAAGTTACTTATCAGATCTAGGAACTTTTGGGCAGAGACTATGGGGTTTTCAAGGTATAAAATCATATCATTTGTAAAGAAAGATAGTTTGACTTCCTCTCTTCCTATTTGAATGCCTTTTCTTTCTGTCTGTCTTTTCTCTTTTTTTTTTTTTTTTTTTTTTCCTGATTCCTCTGGCTAGGACTTTCAGTATCATGTTGTTAAATAGGAGTGATAAGGGCATCCTTATCTTGTTCTGGTTCTCAAGGTGAATGCTTCCAGCTTTTGCCCATTCAGTATGATATTGGCTATGAGTTTGTCATAGATGGCTCTTATTATTTTGAGGTATGTTCCTTCAATGCCTAGCTTATTGGAAGTTTTATCATGAAGGGATGTTGAATTTTATCCAAAGCTTTCTCTGCATCTATTGAGATGATCATGTGCCTTTTGTTTTTAGTTCTGTGTATGTGATGAATCACTCTTATTGATTTGCCTATGTTGAACCAACCTTGCATCCTAGGGATAAGGCCTACTTGATTGTGACGGGTTCACTTTTTGATGTGCTGCTGGATTAAGTTTCCTAAGATTTCCTTAAGGATGTTTGCAAATATGTTCATCAGAGATACTGGCCTGAAGTTTTCTTTTTTTGTTGTGTCTCCACCAGGGCATCAGGATGAGGCTGGCCTCATAGAATGAGTTACAGAGGAGTCTCTTCTTCTCATTTTTTTTTTTTTTTTTTTTTTTTTTTTTTTTTTTTTTTTTTTTTTTTTTGGTAATAGTTTCCATAGGATTGGTACCAGTTCTTCTTTATATATCTCATAGAATTCAGATGTGAATCTGTCTGATCCAGGGTGTTTTCTGGTTGGTAGGCTATTTGTTACTGATTCCATTTTGAAACTTGTTATTGGTCTGTCCAAGGTTTCTATTTTTTTCTGGTTCAATCTTGGTGGGGTAGTTTTTTCCAGGAATTTATCCATTTCTTCTAGGTTTTCTAGTTCGTATGCATAGAGGTGTTTGTAATAGTCCCTGAGGGTTTTTTATATTTCTGTAGCTCCATGGTAATGCCCTCTTTGTCTTTTCTGAGTGTGTTTATTTGGATCGTCCCTATTTTTTTTATTAGTCTAGCTAGTGGCTTATCAATCTTATTTATTTTTTCAAACAACCAACTTTTGGTTTTGTTGATCTTTTGTATGGTTTTTCATGTCTCACTTTCATTTGATTCAGCGCTAACTTTGATCATTTCTTTTCTTCTGCTAGTTTTGGAGTTGTTTTGTTCTTGTTTTCCTAGTTCCTCCAAGTTTTATGTCAGTTTGTTAATTTGAGGTATTTCTTTTTGATGTGGGCATTTAGCACTATAATCTTCTTTTAATACTGCTATTGCTGTGTCTCAGAGATTCTGCCTTTTCATAAAAATGAGAAGATCTATAATCTCATTTTGTAAAAAGGCATAATCAATTTCAAAACATTAAAAATATTTATCTCTGGATGTCTCAATTAGCAGCTGATCTTCATGCTCTTCTTTTATAGCTGTGTGTGGGTTTTTTCTAGTTTTCTGCAATGAGTTTCCATTCTATTTGTAATTTTTAAAATATATGGATGGCACTTGGGAAAAAAAAAGCCCCTTTCTTAACAAATAAGTATGCAGCTATGTATCTATTCTATTAACTCTCATGTAGTAGCCTCACTTGCAAAATAACATGTGATTAGAAAAGCCCCTCTACTCCCACAAGTCTACCCTTTCCCTATAACTGAGGCTGAAATTCATTTAAGAGAAAACAAGACCATGGAGCCGTATTTGACAATAAAATTACATTTTTCTCAGAAAAGTAGCACATAACTCAAGCACTGAGGGTATATCTTATCTTATTCCTAACCATTCCTCTTAATACCTTTCTCTTTTGCCTCTATTCCTTCCTCAACACCAGTATACTTTCCTCAACAATTGTCTGTTGAATGAATTAACAAGCTCTGATTACAAATTAATCAGAGAATTTTCTTAAAGCTGATTTTAATAGGAAGATATGGAGAACCCATGAACACTGCATACCTAAGACAAGGAAGAGAAAATGCACAATAGAATAAGTAGCCATTTAAATTGTTAATGAATATGTGTATTGTATGGACCTGACAAGTATCCAAATCTTATTGTTAAGGTTAAAAAGAAAACAACTATGCATTCCTGCCTTAGCCAGGGAGTACGGAAAAGGGAAATTCACATCCAGTGGGAATATCTGAGTTGCTGAAGTTGAACTTTGTCTCCCCCTCTGCTTTTTCTTGGGTCGAATCTGGCTGTATACTTCCTTTAGTATGCTACAGTTTGATTTTTTCTCTTATAAATGTGTCTGAGAAGTACATAATGCACTCCAATCCCAGCTTCTGGGCTGAAAACAATCTGAACATTTAGACCAACAATTATATGCTAATCCAATAATTTTAGATTGGTTGGTAGATGTCAAGGAGCATTATTAGACAGGTTTCTCCTATTACTCTAGTCTATGGAAAGAGGTTCTAATCTTTGTATAATTGGGGTTGATGACCCTGAGTTACTGGATAATCCCAAAGACTCTAAATCTTTTAATGTAAAACAAATCATAACAACCAGCATTCTCAGCTAACTGGTGGTAATCCTTTGTAGTATAAAACACAACCTGAGAAATCCTTCCGTGCTCACTTTTAGTTGGAACCCTCTGGAGAATATGCCTGTCTGACCCAGGGAAGAGATGTATTTTTTCCTCCCAACAAACTCCCTGCAACATGCATCCATCAATACAACTAAAGCCTACCCCACCCCAAACAGAGCAAAAATCAATAGCTTTGCTTCCTATCTCCTTCAAGAGAGTGCTTAGAGCGTTAAAACAGCACACAAAAGATAAGAGATCAACTGCTTTTATCACTTGTCAACTGCTTGAGCTACATTTCATAACAATTTTGGACACACTTCTGACAGCCACAAAAGAAGGTCCCTAGACATACTACATTACACAGGTTTCCAAGAAACAAGGCAGCTTGCAAAACCCCAGAGAGAGAATGTCAAGGACTGAGGCCCTGTCTCAAAAGCTCCTCCTTCCCTTCCAGGTGTTAAACTAAAGCACACACATTTTCATACACTATCCATGTGTCACCCAGGCACAAAGGAGATTGACATTGCAAGGAATCAGTCAAGCGTCTGTTTAGTTTCACTTCTGAAATGCTCAATTAAATGTGGCTGTAAGTTCATAATTTTTTTAAAAAAGCTGGGCACACATCTGTAACCTCAGCTGCTTGCGAGGCTGAGGCAGGAGGACTACAAGAGCCCAAGAGTTTGAGACCAGCTTGGGCAATGTAGCAAAATCCCATCTCTAAAAAAAAAAAAAAAAAAAAAAAAATTAATTAAAAAATCTTTTTAAAAACTTGAGTAAAGTTAATGTTCCATACAAGTTTCACATCTCCAAGTGTAAGCTATTTCCCAAGATGGAAGAAGAAGGAGGATTGCTTGTCATGTAATTCCGAGAATCACTAATGAGACAGCCTTAGCTTTCTATTCTATCCCTTTCATGAGAAATCTGTACCCCTGGACCATTGCCTATGCCAGCTCAATTATCCTCAAAGATTTAACCTCATGATATTTTATCTTGTTCTGAAAGTGCCCTTCAAAATTATTCTTGCCACCAACTCTATTTTTGAAACCCCATGAGATATAGGGTATGGAATTTTTTAAAGAGAAGCACTACTTGACTGTTACAATGGGGGAGAGACGTATTTAATAGTGGCACATGTAAAGCACCTGGTACCCATATGTCTACCTAACAGGGGATCCATTTTTAGTTCTAACACTGATCAGAAAGTGACTTTTCTGTCAATAGTAATGACAGTTAAGGGTAGATCATGGAAAATACAAGGGAAGATGGCCAAAGCCCTGAAAGCAATTGGATTGAGGATCAAAAAGCCATCAGAACGAACAGCTGGCATCCCATTCTTGGGATAATAATAACAACAGTTTTCAGAGCTTTCTGGAGGTAATAAGCTTCATTAGGCAAACAGTATAAGTAAAAGAATATCTTGCTTCTTAAAAACAGAATCTTTTGTTTTTCTGCCACTGGGTTTCATGATGGAAGCAAACGAAATCTCTGGATACACGAGTATGGGGAAAAAAAGTATAAGAAATTCTTCAGAGAATAATCACATTTTATATAATGGAAAAAGAGATGCCCAGAGTAGATAAGAACAGGGCCTCTTCTCTTTACATTCACTCATCATTTTCTTACTGAGAAACTTTCTACCAGAACCCTACTTTTGATTTGTGGTGTATATTTAAGTGCATAGAAAACTTGTGTGACTTTCATTTCGAAGTATGAGTTCCATCACTATGAACTAATATATCCTCACAAATTTCTGAAGTAACAGCTACCTCCAGATAGCATGGGGGACAGATATCTGAACACAGGGGACCCAAATGGCTACAGCATTTAGGATTCTAGCACCAGGAGGGAACTGTTCCAACTGTGAAAAGAATGTTACTCCAGAAAATCACCCACCTCCTAATACGTTACCTTGGCAGGATTTTTAATCTGTCTGGGAGGACTCATTGCATTTAGTTCAGTACTTAGGTGACAAAGATGTGATTATTTCTAAGCAAAGCCTAGAAAAGAAGATCTGTTTTTAAAAACCTTATCTGCCTATGTGAACAAGCAAGGTTTCCAGCAGAGCTGAGTTCTTTGTATTGACCTGAAAAGTGACTCCATACATAAGCATAGCCAGCCTCTGAGATAAACAACAGTTTGAGATGTAACTGGTTAGTCAAAGCTTTTCAGTGAAGCAGCCATCGTTTTCTTCTTCCTCTTTAGTGTTTCATAGTTATTAGCATTCAAATATAGTCACAATTTCCAAGCCAAATACTAATTTTTATTATGTGATATTTTAGATGAACTGCATTATTCCTGCCTCTGTGGGAAGAGAGAACAGATCAGTGTTTCACCAGGTTTTTGTAGCTGCTTTGCTCAGAGGTCAAATTGTTGCTCCTTTCTAAAAGTATCAGTAATTGTGCAATAGATTGCAAAGACTTTCATCCAACAAGCTTGTGTGAAATACTATTACATGCTAGACACTGGATGCATAACAATGAGAAAAACAAAGTCCTTGACCTCCAAATACTCTAGAAGAAATGGTCAAAAACACAGATTGCACTATAGAAATATACCTACCATATTAGACATATGAACAAGACCCATGTGAATCTAGGAGAGCTGGTGATCAGAGTGGCTATTTCAATGTGGTTTAGCAGTTATAGATAATATTTTGGGGCCCAAGAAACATTTTTGTGCTGTTGCTCAGTGTTCTGCTGGAATCTATCTGCTTTCCCTAGGCAGGGTTTTACTGCCAGCAAGGACTTTACAAGCTCAAATCAAGTGTTAATACCACTATTACTATTCATCAGGCTGAAGGGTCATTTTTCTTGAATTCATCTTTAGGCGTCTCCTCTGATAATTCAATCTCAGTGAGGTCTTTGGCTTCATAAGGTTGTGAAGCAATAGAGTTATATAGGTTGGTAGATGAATAAAAAGAAATGAATCCAGATTGTAGACTTAGAGAAATTAGGATGAAATGGGAAAAAGAAATGAGAAGCTGGTTAAGAGCTCTTTCAGAAATTTATTAATAACGAATGTGCACAAAACTACTATCTGTACAATCACGTCTCAATTTATGTGTTATGTGCCATCTTAAAAACTGGACTGTGAAGTAATATTTGAGTCATATTCTATTTCAAATGTACCTCAAGGCAATTTTAAAAAATAATTTGGAAAATGTCTCTGTAAAATAGAGACTCTCTCATAATGTGAATAATCACTTCCCTATCATACGTCTTATAAGTTGGAGTTTTGTCAGGTTTGCTTAATGAAAGACAAACTACACCTTCTATTTATGTTAAATAAAATAAGTAATATTGAAGAGTATGCTGGAAGACTTTCTCTTTCTGTGCAGTCTAGTCATTAGGTGCATGAGATCAGTTGCTCTAGTTCGGAATCACATGCACCAAGTAGACCAGTATCCCAGAAAACAGTCAGAATAAGAGGGGCAGTCTCTGCTCCAGGAAACCTTAGGTCAAAAACAAAACAGAAAGTGTTATCTAAGCCAGCATTTTTCAAACTTTGACTCATACATAAAGCACCTGGATTCTGTTAAAATGCAGATTCTAATTCAGGTGGTCTGGGGTGAGGCACAAGGTTCTGCATTTCTAACAAGTTCCCGGGTGCTGATGCCAATGCAGCTGGTCCATGCCCCACGCACGCTTTAAGCAGCAAGGATCTACGCTAAGCTGATGAAATAAATGGCAAGAAGCATGTGTTGTGCTGTGCAGTTTATCAGCAATTTGACCATCCAGGCAAAATATATTTGAGGTTTCCAAACCATATCAGTGATGAAACAGGCAGAGAAAAAGGGGGACTCGTTGAGACAATGTTTTCTGTTTCCTCCTGTTTTCTCCTATCGCATTCCCAACCCCATCCTCACTTCTGTAGGAGGGGGCACTCTGTTTAGTGCAGGGAGTCGGCTACCATAACATTTCCATCAGAGTCTTCCTATTTCACAACAGCAGTGAAAACGCAGGGTAACTGGGGAATGGTCAAAAGTTTAGCTTTGATCTCACGCAATATCATTCCTCTGAGCCTCCTATGCTCACTCTTTCAAAAAAAATTAACGCAATGCCTTTTACTCTGGCTTCTTCCTCTCTTGAGATATCTCTGAAACAATAGAGAGGTGCTGGATATGCTAAGTTTTTCCTTTGAACTAAGGCAAAAGGAGTACCTAAGCCCCAGAATATCTTTGGGCTCTAAGCACTGTATCAACTTTGAAACTAACTATGAGATTACAGTTCTATATTTTTAGAAACACATCTTTAACTGAAAAATTGTGGATAAGACATTGCGCCAGTTTTTTAAAATCCATGGCCCCAAAACAGGCACATAAAGAACTTCAACCTCTCTGAGCCTCAGAATAATTTCTGTACCTTGGTTTTCTCAGTAGTCAAAGAGTAATCCATAAGAAGACATATCTCGGAGAACAAAAAAAAGCAGGGGTTGCAATCCTAGTCTCTGATAAAACAGACTTTAAACCATCAAAGATCAAAAGAGACAAAGAAGGCCATTACATAATGGTAAAGGGATCAATTCAACAGGAAGAGCTAACTCTCCTAAATATATATGCACCCAATACAGGAGCACCCAGATTCATAAAGCAAGTCCTTAGAGACTTACAAAGAGACTTAGACTCCCATACAATAATAATGGGGGACTTCAACACTCCGCTGTCAACATTAGACAGATCAACGAGACAGAAAGTTAACAAGGATATCCAGGAATTGAACTCATCTCTGCACCAAGCGGACCTAATAGACATCTATAGAACTCTCCACCCCAAATCAACAGAATATACATTCTTCTCAGCACCACATCGCACTTATTCCAAAATTGACCACATAATTGGAAGTAAAGCACTCCTCAGCAAATGTAAAAGAACAGAAATTATAACAAACTGTCTCTCAGACCACAGTGCAATCAAACTAGAACTCAGGACTAAGAAACTCAATCAAAACCGCTCAACTACATGGAAACTGAACAACCTGCTCCTGAATGACTATTGGGTACATAACGAAATGAAAGCGGAAATAAAGATGTTCTTTGATACCAATGAGAACAAAGATACAACATACCAGAATCTCTGGGACACATTTAAAGCAGTGTGTAGAGGGAAATTTATAGCACTAAATGCCCACAAGAGAAAGCAGGAAAGATCTAAAATTGACACTCTAACATCACAATTAAAAGAACTAGAGAGGCAAGAGCAATCACATTCAAAAGCTAGCAGAAGGCAAGAAATAACTAAGATCAGAGCAGAACTGAAGGAGATAGAGACACAAAAAACCCTCCAAAAAATCAATGAATCCAGGAGTTGGTTTTTTGAAAAGATCAACAAAATTGACAGACCGCTAGCAAGGCTAATAAAGAAAAAAAGAGAGAGGAATCAAATAGATGCAATAAAAAATGATAAAGGGGATATCACCACTGACCCCACAGAAATACAAACTACCATCAGAGAATACTATAAACACCTCTACGCAAATCAACTAGAAAATCTAGAAGAAATGGATAATTTCCTGGACACTTACACTCTCCCAAGGCTAAACCAGGAAGAAGTTGAATCCCTGAATAGACCAATAGCAGGCTCTGAAATTGAGGCAACAATTAATAGCCTACCCACCAAAAAAAGTCCAGGACCAGATGGATTCACAGCTGAATTCTACCAGAGGTACAAGGAGGAGCTGGTACCATTCCTTCTGAAACTATTCCAATCAATAGAAAAAGAGGGAATCCTCCCTAACTCATTTTATGAGGCCAACATCATCCTGATACCAAAGCCTGGCAGAGACACAACAAAAAAAGAGAATTTTAGACCAATATCCCTGATGAACATTGATGCAAAAATCCTCAATAAAATACTGGCAAACCGGATTCAGCAGCACATCAAAAAGCTTATCCACCATGATCAAGTGGGCTTCATCCCTGGGATGCAAGGCTGGTTCAACATTCGCAAATCAATAAACGTAATCCAGCATATAAACAGAACCAAAGACAAGAACCACATGATTGTCTCAATAGATGCAGAAAAGGCTTTTGACAAAATTCAACAGCCCTTCATGCTAAAAACGCTCAATAAATTCGGTATTGATGGAACGTACCTCAAAATAATAAGAGCTATTTATGACAAACCCACAGCTAATATCATACTGAATGGGCAAAAACTGGAAAAATTCCCTTTGAAAACTGGCACAAGACAGGGATGCCCTCTCTCACCACTCCTATTCAACATAGTGTTGGAAGTTCTGGCTAGGGCAATCAGGCAAGAGAAAGAAATCAAGGGTATCCAGTTAGGAAAAGAAGAAGTCAAATTGTCCCTGTTTGCAGATGACATGATTGTATATTTAGAAAACCCCATCGTCTCAGCCCAAAATCTCCTTAAGCTGATAAGCAACTTCAGCAAAGTCTCAGGATACAAAATTAATGTGCAAAAATCACAAGCATTCTTATACACCAGCAACAGACAAGCAGAGAGCCAAATCAGGAATGAACTTCCATTCACAATTGCTTCAAAGAGAATAAAATACCTAGGAATCCAGCTTACAAGGGATGTAAAGGACCTCTTCAAGGAGAACTACAAACCACTGCTCAGTGAAATCAAAGAGGACACAAACAAATGGAAGAACATACCATGCTCATGGATAGGAAGAATCAATATCGTGAAAATGGCCATACTCCCCAAGGTTATTTATAGATTCAATGCCATCCCCATCAAGCTACCAATGACTTTCTTCACAGAATTGGAAAAAACTGCTTTAAAGTTCATATGGAACCAAAAAAGAGCCCGCATTGCCAAGACAATCCTAAGTCAAAAGGACAAAGCTGGAGGCGTCACGCTACCTGACTTCAAACTATACTACAAGGCTACAGTAACCAAAACAGCATGGTACTGGTACCAAAACAGAGATATAGACCAATGGAACAGAACAGAGTCCTCAGAAATAATACCGCACATCTACAGCCATCTGATCTTTGACAAACCTGAGAGAAACAAGAAATGGGGAAAGGATTCCCTATTTAATAAATGGTGCTGGGAAAATTGGCTAGCCATAAGTAGAAAGCTGAAACTGGATCCTTTCCTTACCCCTTATACGAAGATTAATTCAAGATGGATTAGAGACTTAAATGTTAGACCTAATACCATAAAAACCCTAGAAGAAAATCTAGGTAGTACCATTCAGGACATAGGCATGGGCAAGGACTTCATGTCTAAAACACCAAAAGCAACGGCAGCAAAAGCCATAATTGACAAATGGGATCTAATTAAACTAAAGAGCTTTTGCACAGCAAAAGAAACTACCATCAGAGTGAACAGGCAACCTACAGAATGGGAGAAAATTTTTGCAACCTACTCATCTGACAAAGGGCTAATTTCCAGAATCTACAAAGAACTCAAACAAATATACGAGAAAAAAACAAACAACCCCATCAAAAAGTGGGGAAAGGATATGAACAGACATTTCTCAAAAGAAGATATTCATACAGCCAACAGACACATGAAAAAATGCTCATCATCACTGGCCAACAGAGAAATGCAAATCAAAACCACAATGAGATACCATCTCACACCAGTTAGAATGGCAATCATTAAGAAGTCAGGAAACAACAGGTGTTGGAGAGGATGTGGAGAAATAGGAACACTTTTACACTGTTGGTGGGATTGTAAACTAGTTCAACCATTATGGAAAACAGTATGGCAATTCCTCAAGGATCTAGAACTAGATGTACCATATGACCCAGCCATCCCACTACTGGGTATATACCCAAAGGATTATAAATTAGTCTACTACAAAGACACATGTACACGTATGTTTATTGCGGCACTATTCACAATAGCAAAGACTTGGAATCAACCCAAATGTCCATCTGTGACAGACTGGATTAAGAAATGTGGCACATATACACCATGGAATACTATGCAGCCATAAAAAAGGATGAGTTTGCGTCCTTTGTAGGGACATGGATGCAGCTGGAAACCATCATTCTTAGCAAACTATCACAAGAACAGAAAACCAAACACCGCATGTTCTCACTCATAGGTGGGAACTGAACAATGAGATCACTTGGACTCGGGAAGGGGAACATCACACACTGGGGTCTATCATGGGGAGGGGGGAGGGGGGAGGAGGGAGGGATTGCATTGGGGAGTTATACATGATATAAATGATGAATTGATGGGTGCTGACGAGTTGATGGGTGCAGCACACCAACATGGCATAAGTATACATATGTAACAAACCTGCACGTTATGCACATGTACCCTAGAACTTAAAGTATAATAAAAAAAAAAAAAAAAAAAAAAAAAAAAAAGAAGACATATCTCATATTGCCATTGTAAGGCTTCCATTTCTATGTGGTTTAGAGAACTCCTTAAAACCACAAATCAATCATGACACTCAGAAGGATTTAACTTCCAATCAGTAGAAGTAAATTGACAGAAAGAATATTCGAAATCAAAATATTGCCACTTAGAAATTGAAGATAGCTATTCTACAAGCTGGAAAAAAAATCAGCATATCAGAATTGTTTTTTCAAAGATACATCAGACAAAAGTAGGATATGAGAGCAAAAATTATTGCAAATGGTATGCTATGCCAATTAATTCTACATTTATTTCTTCTTAAAATCTCTTTTTGGTATGATGCCTATTTTATGCTTCAAAGGAAAACCAGGGTATACAAAACAATTTCTATTGCTAAATACCCTTTCTGTGTCCATAAAACCACTATAAGAATATACAGTCACTTAGGATATCAATATTATATATATTAATATGCTCTAGATGCTCATAAATATTAAAGATATGCAGAGAAGGATACAGGAACATAATTTTTAGATTACATTTTTCACTAATGTGGTTTTTTTTTTTTTTTTTTTTTTTTTTTTTTTTTTTTTTTTTTTTTTTTTTTTTTTTTTTTTTTTTTTTTTTTTATTATACTTTAAGTTCTAGGGTACATGTGCATAACGTGCAGGTTTGTTACATATGTATACTTATGCCATGTTGGTGTGCTGCACCCATCAACTCGTCAGCACCCATCAATTCATCATTTATATCATGTATAACTCCCCGATGCAATCCCTCCCTCCTCCCCCCTCCCCCCTCCCCATGATAGACCCCAGTGTGTGATGTTCCCCTTCCCGAGTCCAAGTGATCTCATTGTTCAGTTCCCACCTATGAGTGAGAACATGCGGTGTTTGGTTTTCTGTTCTTGTGATAGTTTGCTAAGAATGATGGTTTCCAGCTGCATCCATGTCCCTACAAAGGACGCAAACTCATCCTTTTTTATGGCTGCATAGTATTCCATGGTGTATATGTGCCACATTTTCTTAATCCAGTCTGTCACAGATGGACATTTGGGTTGATTCCAAGTCTTTGCTATTGTGAATAGTGCCGCAATAAACATACGTGTACATGTGTCTTTGTAGTAGACTAATTTATAATCCTTTGGGTATATACCCAGTAGTGGGATGGCTGGGTCATATGGTACATCTAGTTCTAGATCCTTGAGGAATTGCCATACTGTTTTCCATAATGGTTGAACTAGTTTACAATCCCACCAACAGTGTAAAAGTGTTCCTATTTCTCCACATCCTCTCCAACACCTGTTGTTTCCTGACTTCTTAATGATTGCCATTCTAACTGGTGTGAGATGGTATCTCATTGTGGTTTTGATTTGCATTTCTCTGATGGCCAGTGATGATGAGCATTTTTTCATGTGTCTGTTGGCTGTATGAATATCTTCTTTTGAGAAATGTCTGTTCATATCCTTTCCCCACTTTTTGATGGGGTTGTTTGTTTTTTTCTCGTATATTTGTTTGAGTTCTTTGTAGATTCTGGATATTAGCCCTTTGTCAGATGAGTAGGTTGCAAAAATTTTCTCCCATTCTGTAGGTTGCCTGTTCACTCTGATGGTAGTTTCTTTTGCTGTGCAAAAGCTCTTTAGTTTAATTAGATCCCATTTGTCAATTATGGCTTTTGCTGCCGTTGCTTTTGGTGTTTTAGACATGAAGTCCTTGCCCATGCCTATGTCCTGAATGGTACTACCTAGATTTTCTTCTAGGGTTTTTATGGTATTAGGTCTAACATTTAAGTCTCTAATCCATCTTGAATTAATCTTCGTATAAGGGGTAAGGAAAGGATCCAGTTTCAGCTTTCTACTTATGGCTAGCCAATTTTCCCAGCACCATTTATTAAATAGGGAATCCTTTCCCCATTTCTTGTTTCTCTCAGGTTTGTCAAAGATCAGATGGCTGTAGATGTGCGGTATTATTTCTGAGGACTCTGTTCTGTTCCATTGGTCTATATCTCTGTTTTGGTACCAGTACCATGCTGTTTTGGTTACTGTAGCCTTGTAGTATAGTTTGAAGTCAGGTAGCGTGACGCCTCCAGCTTTGTCCTTTTGACTTAGGATTGTCTTGGCAATGCGGGCTCTTTTTTGGTTCCATATGAACTTTAAAGCAGTTTTTTCCAATTCCGTGAAGAAAGTCATTGGTAGCTTGATGGGGATGGCATTGAATCTATAAATAACCTTGGGGAGTATGGCCATTTTCACGATATTGATTCTTCCTATCCATGAGCATGGTATGTTCTTCCATTTGTTTGTGTCCTCTTTGATTTCACTGAGCAGTGGTTTGTAGTTCTCCTTGAAGAGGTCCTTTACATCCCTTGTAAGCTGGATTCCTAGGTATTTTATTCTCTTTGAAGCAATTGTGAATGGAAGTTCATTCCTGATTTGGCTCTCTGCTTGTCTGTTGCTGGTGTATAAGAATGCTTGTGATTTTTGCACATTAATTTTGTATCCTGAGACTTTGCTGAAGTTGCTTATCAGTTTAAGGAGATTTTGGGCTGAGACGATGGGGTTTTCTAAATATACAATCATGTCATCTGCAAACAGGGACAATTTGACTTCTTCTTTTCCTAACTGGATACCCTTGATTTCTTTCTCTTGCCTGATTGCCCTAGCCAGAACTTCCAACACTATGTTGAATAGGAGTGGTGAGAGAGGGCATCCCTGTCTTGTGCCAGTTTTTCAAAGGGAATTTTTCCAGTTTTTGCCCATTCAGTATGATATTAGCTGTGGGTTTGTCATAAATAGCTCTTATTATTTTGAGGTACGTTCCATCAATACCGAATTTATTGAGCGTTTTTAGCATGAAGGGCTGTTGAATTTTGTCAAAAGCCTTTTCTGCATCTATTGAGATAATCATGTGGTTCTTGTCTTTGGTTCTGTTTATATGCTGGATTACGTTTATTGATTTGCGAATGTTGAACCAGCCTTGCATCCCAGGGATGAAGCCCACTTGATCATGGTGGATAAGCTTTTTGATGTGCTGCTGAATCCGGTTTGCCAGTATTTTATTGAGGATTTTTGCATCAATGTTCATCAGGGATATTGGTCTAAAATTCTCTTTTTTTGTTGTGTCTCTGCCAGGCTTTGGTATCAGGATGATGTTGGCCTCATAAAATGAGTTAGGGAGGATTCCCTCTTTTTCTATTGATTGGAATAGTTTCAGAAGGAATGGTACCAGCTCCTCCTTGTACCTCTGGTAGAATTCAGCTGTGAATCCATCTGGTCCTGGACTTTTTTTGGTGGGTAGGCTATTAATTGTTGCCTCAATTTCAGAGCCTGCTATTGGTCTATTCAGGGATTCAACTTCTTCCTGGTTTAGCCTTGGGAGAGTGTAAGTGTCCAGGAAATTATCCATTTCTTCTAGATTTTCTAGTTGATTTGCGTAGAGGCGTTTATAGTATTCTCTGATGGTAGTTTGTATTTCTGTGGGGTCAGTGGTGATATCCCCTTTATCATTTTTTATTGCATCTATTTGATTCCTCTCTCTTTTTTTCTTTATTAGCCTTGCTAGCGGTCTGTCAATTTTGTTGATCTTTTCAAAAAACCAACTCCTGGATTCATTGATTTTTTGGAGGGTTTTTTGTGTCTCTATCTCCTTCAGTTCTGCTCTGATCTTAGTTATTTCTTGCCTTCTGCTAGCTTTTGAATGTGATTGCTCTTGCCTCTCTAGTTCTTTTAATTGTGATGTTAGAGTGTCAATTTTAGATCTTTCCTGCTTTCTCTTGTGAGCATTTAGTGCTATAAATTTCCCTCTTCACACTGCTTTAAATGTGTCCCAGAGATTCTGGTATGTTGTATCTTTGTTCTCATTGGTTTCAAAGAACATCTTTATTTCCGCTTTCATTTCGTTATGTACCCAGTAGTCATTCAGGAGCAGGTTGTTCAGTTTCCATGTAGTTGAGCGGTTTTGATTGAGTTTCTTAGTCCTGAGTTCTAGTTTGATTGCACTGTGGTCTGAGAGACAGTTTGTTATAATTTCTGTTCTTTTACATTTGCTGAGGAGTACTTTACTTCCAATTATGTGGTCAATTTTGGAATAAGTGCGATGTGGTGCTGAGAAGAATGTATATTCTGTTGATTTGGGGTGGAGAGTTCTATAGATGTCTATTAGGTCCGCTTGGTGCAGAGATGAGTTCAATTCCTGGATATCCTTGTTAACTTTCTGTCTCGTTGATCTGTCTAATGTTGACAGCGGAGTGTTGAAGTCCCCCATTATTATTGTATGGGAGTCTAAGTCTCTTTGTAAGTCTCTAAGGACTTGCTTTATGAATCTGGGTGCTCCTGTATTGGGTGCATATATATTTAGGAGAGTTAGCTCTTCCTGTTGAATTGATCCCTTTACCATTATGTAATGGCCTTCTTTGTCTCTTTTGATCTTTGATGGTTTAAAGTCTGTTTTATCAGAGACTAGGATTGCAACCCCTGCTTTTTTTTGTTCTCCATTTGCTTGGTAGATCTTCCTCCATCCCTTTATTTTGAGCTTATGTATGTCTCTGCATGTGAGATGGGTCTCCTGAATACAGCAGACTGATGGGTCTTGACTCTTTATCCAGTTTGCCAGTCTGTGTCTTTTAATTGGAGCATTTAGTCCATTAACATTTAAGGTTAATATTGTTATGTGTGAACTTGATCCTGCCATTATGATATTAACTGGTTATTTTGCTCGTTAGTTGATGCAGTTTCTTCCTAGCCTCGATGGTCTTTACATTTTGCCAAGTTTTTGCGATGGCTGGTACCGGTTGTTCCTTTCCATGTTTAGGGCTTCCTTCAGGGTCTCTTGTAAGGCAGGCCTGGTGGTGACAAAATCTCTAAGCATTTGCTTATCTGTAAAGGATTTTATTTCTCCTTCACTTATGAAACTTAGTTTGGCTGGATATGAAATTCTGGGTTTAAAATTCTTTTCTTTAAGAACGTTGAATATTGGCCCCCACTCTCTTCTGGCTTGTAGAGTTTCTGCCGAGAGATCTGCTGTTAGTCTGATGGGCTTCCCTTTGTGGGTGACCCGACCTTTCTCTCTGGCTGCCCTTAAGATTTTTTCCTTCATTTCAACTTTGGTGAATCTGGCAATTATGTGTCTTGGAGTTGCTCTTCTGGAGGAGTATCTTTGTGGCGTTCTCTGTATTTCCTGAATTTGAATGTTGGCCTGCCCTACTAGGTTGGGGAAGTTCTCCTGGATGATATCCTGAAGAGTGTTTTCCAACTTGGTTCCATTTTCCCCCTCACTTTCAGGCACCCCAATCAGACGTAGATTTGGTCTTTTTACGTAATCCCATACTTCTTGCAGGCTTTGCTCATTTCTTTTTCTTCTTTTTTCTTTAGATTTCTCTTCTCGCTTCATTTCATTCATTTGATCTTCAATCGCTGATACTCTTTCTTCCAGTTGATCGAGTCGGTTACTGAAGCTTGTGCATTTGTCACGTATTTCTCGTGTCATGGTTTTCATCTCTGTCATTTCGTTTATGATCTTCTCTGCATTAATGAGTCTAGCTGTCAATTCTTCCACTCTTTTTTCAAGATTTTTAGTTTCTTTGCGCTGGGTACGTAATTCCTCCTTTAGCTCTGATAAGTTTGATGGACTGAAGCCTTCTTCTCTCCTCTCGTCCAAGTCATTCTCTGACCAGCTTTGATCCGTTGCTGGTGATGGGCTGCGCTCCTTTGCAGGGGGAGATGCGCTCTTATTTTTTGAATTTCCAGCTTTTCTGCCCTGCTTCTTCCCCATCTTTGTGGTTTTATCTGTCTCTGGTCTTTGATGGTGGTGACGAACTGATGGGGTTTTGGTATAGGTGTCCTTCCTGTTTGATAGTTTTCCTTCTGACAGTCAGAAGGACTCTCTGTTGGTCTGTTGGAGATTGCTTGAGGTCCACTCCAGACCCTGTTTGCCTGGGTATCAGCAGCAGAGGTTGCGGAAGATAGAATATTGCTGAACAGCGAGTGTACCTGTCTGATTCTTCCTTTGGAAGTGTCCTCTCAGGGGTGTACTCCACCCTGTGAGGTGTGGGGTGTCAGACTGCCCCTAGTGGGGGATTTCTCCCAGCTAGGCTACTCAGGGGTCAGGGACACACCTGAGCAGGCAGTCTGTCCGTTCTCAGATCTCAACCTCCGCGTTGGGAGATCCGCGGCTCTCCCCAAAGCTGTCAGACAGAGTCGTTCGCGTCTGCACCGGCTCCCGCTACTTCCCCTGTTGGTCTTCAGCTGTGCGCTGTCCCCAGAGGTGGAGACTACAGAGACAGGCAGGCTTCCTTGAGCTGCTGTGAGCTCCACCCAGTTCGAGCTTCCCAGCGGCTTTGTTTACCTACTTAAGCCTCAGCAATGGCGGGCGCCCCTCCCCCAGCCTCGCTGCTGCCTTGCGGATAGATCGCGGCAGACTGCTGTGTTAGCAGTGAGGGAGGCTTCCTGGGCGTGGGACCCTCCCGGCCAGGTGTGGGATATATTCTCCTGGAATGCCTGTATGCTTACAGCGTAGTATTGGGGTGGGAGTTACCCGATTTTCCAGGTGTTGTGTGTCTCAGTTCCCCTGGCTAGGAAAACGGATCCCCTTCCCCCTTGCGCTTCCAGGTGAGGCGATGCCTCGCCCTGCTTCAGCTCTCGCTGGTCAGGCTGCAGCAGCTGACCAGCACCGATTGTCCGGCACTCCCTAGTGAGATGACCCCAGTACCTCAGTTGAAAATGCAGAAATCACCGGTCTTCTGTGTCGCTCGCGCTGGGAGTTGGAGACTGGAGTTGTTCCTATTCGGCCATCTTGCTCCTCCCCCCACTAATGTGGTTTTTATTGTAAAACATGAGCTGTGTGTGTTTCGATAGATATGCCATATCTGCCCTCTAGTGGAAAGATGGGATTAGCACTTCAAGCTTGCTATTCTGGTTTCCACAACAGAAATTTGCCTGCAACTAGAGGAACATCGTTACTGAGCTACCAGAAGAGTACGGATTCAATCCTGACTGTCATGTTATGCTAGGAAAAAGACACATCTGGGTATGTCTTTTGGGTAGTTCGGTAGGCTCTGCAGAGGTATGAAATATGAGAGACCAGAGAAATGCAGAGCCCTTAGGTAAGAGCTCAAGCAGAAGCCATCATGCCCATCCACTTGGTCACATGACAATATTCTAGATGCCAAGGGATAATTTTGGGCACAGCACGTATCCTTCACTCAGACTGTCCTCTGGCCCAAGAAGCTCTGGTCTTCTGCTAGAATTTTAGAAAGTTGAGAGCTACTCATAAAAACTGATTTATTTTCAGGGTTATCATGGAAGCAGAAGGTAGTACTGCCCTGGAACAAAGAGGGTGTGACACAAAGCTAGGGGAATGATGTCCCCTCACTTCCTCTGTCAGCACAGCATGGCGCCATCACATCAAGGGCAATGGACATGAAATAGCCTCAGTAGTGTCAGTGTTTTAGCACAGGACAATAACTACAGGACCCTTTAAGGATGGCACAGCACAACTTCAGGGGCCAAGGGCAAATATTGGTAACCAAGAGCTGCTTAACAAGCAGCAGCACCAGAACCAAAAACAACAAGGCACCATTCACTGCAGGGATCCACATCACCAATGACCTTAGCAGAACAAGTCAGGATATGTTGTCAAAGAGAAGGAAAATGGAAATGCCTTTTGGTGGCTGACAGGATTATATTCGTGAGCAGCATGAGATACTCTCTGAAGATGGTTGGAAATAACTGGCTGTTGGAGATCCTAAAATTTCAGGACAGGAAAGAGCCAGACAAGTAGTATTTACCCTACTATTGTGAGCAAGCTAATGTGGCTGATAAAGAAAGTCCCATCAGTCCTGTGCACCATCTGAAACATTGTCTTGACTTACCAATATGCAACATAAATTTTCTTGCTGATAAGGCAGCAACAGTTCTGATGAATGAACACACATCAAGAACAAAGGAAACAAAAGAAGGCTGGAAGAAACTAAATAGTTTGGTTAGGACTGGAACAACCCAGGCTCCACAGAGAATAAACCCCAGAGAATCTTCAATTGTCTAAACCTCAAACATACAAGGAACTTGTCAGCATCTTCACTGTGATAATTATTCCCACCATGGGAGTTCATGTTTTCTAGGTTTCAACTGGGCTTTTCATTTGGGTATCTGAACTCCTTATCATCATTCGTATCAAACTTGTACCACAGGTTTTCACCTCTGGGTTTTTCCATGCCACTTTTAGAATCTTTTTCCTCCGCAATGTCTGGTACAAAGTAAGGGACCAATACATTTTAAATAAACATATTTTATAAGTTAAATATCTTCCCCAACACAGAAGGAAACCCATTCTTAAAACTTACATGGAAATCAGGCTTCACTTCACTCCACCTACTTTTTATATCTATTCCTTCAGAATTAGTTAGACATTAGGAATATCCCAGGAATAAGACATATCAAAATCATCAGATGCTAAAATTCTCATCCATAATTTCTGCACTATCCAAGTTTCCTAAAATCAGTGTGTATTACTTTTAATATCAAAGTCAAAAAACAAAATTTTAAAAATCCTTTCAGCTTCATTATCTTCTCATAAACCATTTTTACCTACATTTTTACTCCCTGTTAATGGTAGGGCCACACCTCCCAGTCACCCAGTATCAAACCTCAGGTGTTTCTGGATTCTTCCTTTCCCTGTTGCTCACCTCCCAGAGGCAAACAGTCTCCAGATTACATTTGGGCTTTATTCCCACCTTCATAAAGTATCTTGCAAACATCTTTTTTTTTCCATTTTCTCTGCCACAACCCCACTGAAGATTCTATGACCTTATGGCTAGATAGCTACAATCTCCTGCTGCACTTCTAGCTTTTCCCTGCTACATCCTCAAAATATTGCAAGGTTAACCTTAACTAAAAAATATATAGGCTGGGTGTGGTTGTTCATGCCTGTAATCCCAGCACTTTAGGAAACTGAAGTGGGAGGATCCCTTTAGCCCAGGAGTTCGAGACCAGCCTGGGAAAAATAGCAAGACCCCATGTTTATTTAAAAAAAAAAGAAAAAAAGAAAAAAGAAAAAATAATAATCTGACTTGCTGGCATGCACCTGTAGTCCCAGCTGCTTGGGAGGCTGAGGTGAGAGGATTGCTGAAGGTGAGGAGGTAGAGGCTGCAGTGAGCCATGACTGCATCACTGCATCTCACCCTGGGCAAGAGAGACCCTGTCTCAAAAAAATAAATAAATAAAAGATAAATAAATAAATACACACACACACACACACACACACACACACACACACATAATTTCTTTAGTTTTGAACAAATCACTCCAGTCAAAATTGTCATTGGTTCCTGTATTAGTCTATTCTTACACTGCTAATAAAGACATACCTGAAACTGGGTAATTTATAGAGAAGCTGAGATTTGATGGACTCACAGTTCCACGTGACTGAGGAGGTCTCACAATCGTGGTGAAAGGTGAAGAAGGAGCAAAGGCACGTCTTACTCTTACATGGCAGCAGACAAGAGAGTATGTGCAGGGGAACTGCCCTTTATAAAACCATTAGATCTCATGAGACTTATTCACTATCATGAGAACAGGATGGGGGAAACCACTGCTGCGATTCAGTTATCTCCACCTGGTCTCTCCCATGACACACAGGAATTATGGGAACTACAATTCAAGATGAGATTTGGGTGGGGACCAAAAGCCTAACCATATCAGTCCCTCATTGCCTTGAATAAAAAAATCCCAATGTTCTAGTTTGACAAAGTTCTTTCCTGCTCCCACTTGGCATTCGGCTACCCTCCTAACTTCTAGTCCCTCTTCTATCCCCCTCATCACCACCTTCTGTGAATTCTCTGCTCCAAATAAATGGGCCTGCTCTCTGTTATTCATACAGACCATCTTATTTCCCCCAGTGAATTTATATCACTCACTTTTCCACACGTTAACATTTTCTCCCACCTCCTCTCACTAAAAAAATCTTCCTCTTTCTGACTGGGTATGGTGGCTCTCGCCTGTAATCTCAGCACTTTCGGAGGCCTAGGTGGGCAGATCACCTGAGGTTGGGAGTTCAAGACCAGCTCGACCAACATGGAGAAACCCCATCTCTACTAAAAATACAAAATTAGCCAGGCTTGGTGGCACATGCCTGTAATCCCAGCTACTTGGGAGGCTGAGGCAGGAGAATCACTTGAACTTGGGAGGTGGAGGTTGTGGTGAGCCGAGATCGTGCCAGCCGAGATCATGCCATTGCACTCCAGCCTGAGCAACAAGAGCAAAACTCCACCTCAAAAAAAAAAAAAGAAAGAAAAAGAGAGAAAAAGAAAGAAAGTCTTCCTCTTTCTTCAAGGCCTAGGTCAAGGCACCCCTCTTCAGAGATTCTGTGAACTCCCAGTCTTGTAGTGATTGCCTTTTCCTCTGAACCTAGAACATTTATGGTCCACATTACACATCTGACAGTCTTCCTTAATGGGACCAGTTATCCCCAGTTTGTGTGGAACAATCCTGGTTTGCACCTGTATTGCTGGTGAAGTATTTAATAGCATTTAAAAATGCTCAAAAATGTCCCAGTCTGGATGATAAAATGCAACCATCTACCTTATCAAACCTATCTTTGCAAAAATCTAATCCCCCTGGCTGAGCTACAAAGGATTCAATGATGGAACTGTGTCCCATTCCTCTGTACCCCTCTGCACACACTATGCTGTGCTTTGCCCAAAGGAACAGCTCAAACAGTGCTTAAAAATCAAGTCTTATTATCCTTGACAGTGGGGGATTCTTGTTTTGCTTATAAACAGATAATTCCATGGGGAATTACCTACCCCTTCATCCTCCCCTACACACATACACACACACACACACTCACACAGAGAGAGAGAGGGAGAGAGAGAAAGAGAGAGAGACTGACCAGAGTACAAAAAGTCTAAACTTCCACAGCTACCATATTATTCTCTTCCTCATCCCAGCTCAGGGTGGGGAAGGGATTCCTTTGTGCCTTGCAGAGCACAGAACTACACTTTCAGATTTTAAATGTACTTGTCCTTACTAGGGATTGGCCTGAAGCAAAATTCTAACATTTTGTCATCAGTAACACTCATTTTCTCTTTTAGCACATCCACTGCCTCCTTCATTCACAAAACAATGAATGAATATCTAATTGTACTAGACATGAAGCAAGATCCTGTGGACTCAAAAACTCAGCAGCAGTCTTTCCCTCTAGGAGCTTAGAATCTGGCATCAGACAATCAGGACTCTACAGGACACATACTATTGAGAAATGGATCCTGTGCTGGGGGAGCATAGTGGAGAAAGTACCTAATTCTTATTGGTCTGCTTGGATGAGCTAAGGAAGATTTCCCAGAAATGACATTAAAGTTCAGCGACCAAATAGAGAATTATTAGGAAAAGGCACATTGAACAGGATTGCAAGGAAATTGCCCTGAAAAACGTCAATTAATTAAGTATGTAAGAAACATGCCAGGTATGGGGGCTAGATGTGGGGAAAGGAATGGGCAGAAAACATGGTTGGACAGGGAGCGTGGAGCCAGATAGAGCCTTGGATAACATGCTAAGAGGTTTAGGATTTACGTCATAAGCAACGATACACACATACACATACAGAGAGAGAGAGAGAGAGATTTGTTAAGTTGGGAAAATGACTAGATTTATGCTTTAGATAGCTCTCCCATGGAGAAAGCTCCAAAACTCATACACAAAAGTTTAAGGGCAGCTTTCCTCAAATGAGAGGTTGCATGAAGAAGCTGTGTTTGCAGAGAAACTACATCATTATACTTACAACGTATGTTTACACAGGATGGCTGGATGGGAAGCGTGGTTTAATGGAGATTGTTACAAAGCATCTGGGTTCGTTGCCTCAGGCCTGTAATCCCAACACTTTGGTAGGCCAAGGCAGGCAGGCCACTTGATGTCAGGAGTTTGAGACCAACCTGGCCAACATGGTGAAACTCCATCTCTACCAAAAATAGAAAAATTAGCCAGGTGTGGCGGCACATGCTTGTAATCCCAGCTACTTGGGAGACTGAGACAGGAGAATTGCTTGAACCTGGGAGGCGGAGGTTGCAGTGAGCAGAGATTGGGCCACTGCACTCTAGCCTGGTGACACAGTGAGACTCTGTCTCAAAAAAAAAAAAAAAAAGCTACAGCCCTCTCCACAAAATAATTACCTATTTTACTCATTTGGCACTTCATATATGCCCTTTATTATGGTTGGATTTTGAGGGAAAGGAAGCAGCCATGATGGATCAGGAGTGTAAGGAATTGAAAGAGAAGAAGAGAAGCACCTGGCTTGGGCTACTGGATGGATAATGATGGCATTAATAAAGGTGGAGAATATAGGCCACTGAGATTTGGGGGTGTATGATGAGCTTGGTTTTGGACATGCTAAATTGGAAATGTTTGTAGGAGTTCCAGATGGAGTAATTCAATTGGTTATAGAACTATGTTAGAAGGAAAACTTAAGACAAATAAATTTAACAGAGTTTAATTGAGCAAAGAACAATTTGTGACTCAGGCAGCCACACACACCAGAATAAATTCAGAGTGACTCTGGGCCTGCAGTATAGTAGGATAAGATTTATGAACAGAAAAAAGGAGTGAGGTCCAGAAAACGGAAATGAGGTGCAGAAACAGCTGGATTGATTACGGCTCAGCATTTCCCTTATTCGAACACTTCAATGGTCAGCCTCCTGTAATTGGCAGATTCTCCATGATTGTCACAAGAGTAGATGACAATCTGTTTACACATCCAGTTGGGTTACAGTCCACTATATAGGAAGAAACCTTTAGGCTGAACTTAAAATATGTAAGGAGGTGACTTTGACTTAACAATTGTCAGTGTTAGAGATCGGGGAAAGAGTTGTTCTCAAGCTAGAAATCGGCATGTTTTTTGCACCTGAGTACTAATTGAAATAGCAAGAAGAGTTGATGTCATCCACGGAAAGGATGGAGATCAAAATGAAATGGAATCAAGGATTGTAGGAGAAGCACGATTAAGGGAGGCTGGAAAGGAGGTTTCATTTACCATGTTGACATTGATCAATTGGTAGTGTCTGCAGGGAGTCCCCAAGGAAGACTCTAGGGCCACATTCAGGGTGTGAGGATGGATTCACAGGGTTGTTAGCGGCAGGGAAGGTAGAAGTGGTGGCACCCCAGATTTAGGAGGCTGACAGAGGAAAAGGAGGCAGCAAGAGGTGACACTGCAAAAGAATGATAAGAAAACACATCAGAAAGACATGTTGAGTGGAGGCAGGTGCATCAGGAGATGATATAGAATTACAGGCTGAAGCAGGGAGGCTGGAAATTAGACATTTGTGATTTCATGGGGAGCTGTCTCATTGATTTCGAGGGGGCAGAACTGAGGAGAGTTGAAGAACAAAGGGGAAGAATTTAAATGACCTTGGTGAGGAAAGACGATGCCCTCAAGAAATTCCCAGGGTCTTACCCACACTGTGAAGTGGCCCAGTTCTACCTAAAGGAGGCTTGCCCTTCTAAGACAGCATCTCTAGTTTTAAACTGGCTTTGTTTGCACCTGGTCTAGCTAGATCAGGACTCAGAGCCACCTGATCACCACTGAGTGGACAATGCTCCCCAACCGCCCTGGAGAGTTCACTGGGGTCAATGGGAGAAGCTGCATGGTGTCTGGGATCCTCATTGCCAGACTGTCTTTGAGCATGCAAGAGTTCCTGTGAGAGTCCTAATCGATTTTCCTCTGAGTAAATTGCACTCCAGCCTGGGCGACATAGTCTCCAATGTCTGCCCAGGAATCTCAGCAGAATTCTTCATCCCAGCCTACCACTTTGGTGTGTCCTGTGCTTTTTGGGGTTTGTTTTTGTTTTTGTTTTGAGACAGAGTCTCACTCTGTCACCCAGGCTGAAGTGCGGTGCTGTGGTCCTAGCTCACTGCAGCCTTCACCTCCCAGACTCGAGCAATCTCTCACCTCCAAAGTAGCTAGGATCACAGTCAACCACCACCACACCCAGCAAATTTTTAGTTATTTGTAGAGATGGAGTCTCACTCTGTTGCCCATGTCCTGTGTATTTGTTTTTAATCATCTCTCCCACCAAACCCCACGCTACCCACAGCATGCCCCAAACTTAACTATTCCTTGATAATACAACAAAAGAAGTTAGGAAGTTTCTAATTTAAAAGACAGGCTGGGTATGGTGGCTAATGCCTGTAATCCCAGCACTTTGGGAAGCCGAGGCAGGCAGATCATTTGAGGTCAGGAGTTTGAGACCAGCCTGGCCAACATGGTGAAACCCTGTGTCTACTAAAAATACAAAAATTAGCCAGACGTGGTGGCACATGCCTGTAATCCCAGCTACTCGGGAAGCTGAGGCAGGAGAATCACTTGAACCCAGGAGGTGGAGGTTGCAGTGGGCAGAGATTGTGCCATTGCACTCCAGCCTGGGTGACAGACTGAGACTCTGCCTCATAAAAAAAAAAGACAAAGGCCAAAGGGGCACATACATACAAAAGGAAAAGGACACACACACACACACACAAACAAGCCAAGACTCTTTCACTAAAAGAAATAGAAGTTGGGGGCAGCTAAAGGGAAGTAAAAGAACAGCAGGCCCTGCCCACCCTGGCAAGAACCCATGAAAGGACAGTGGGAGGGGAGAACCTTCTAGGTTCAAACAGAAAAGGTGAATAGCATCATTTTTGAAAATAGCATTCCCAATCCTAAATTTCAAATTAGAACTGCCTTTGATTGCAAATGTTTAAACTTATATTAAAGGAAAATGACCATCAAGGGGATTGTTTCTGGAGTCAGGCTCAGCAGGAAGTAATGGGACGGTTACCTCATTAGAATGAAATAGGAACAAAGCTATCCTTGAAACCTTAAAGACCCGGCTCCACGGCCTGAGCTTTGGCCATTTTTTACGCTGCACTGACCCCTACAGGTTCTTCCTTTTCATTCACAATGTGCTATGTACTTGGCTCAGGGGAAAAAAATAAAATAAGAGAAAATGTTGCTTTTCTTTCTTACAATCAAAAGGGGTATGAAAAGTCAGAAAAAGAAGGAAAGCGTGATCTCACAGCCAAGGGCTGTCAATTAAAACCACCTTAATAAGAGGAGCAAATCTCATCAGTGAATTTCTCATGCCCCGAGCACCAGCAGTTAAGCTTGCTACAATATTAGTAAAACAGATTGGGAACAAGCGCTTGCATTTTAAATGTGCATCTTTGATTCCCTGCCCCATGTGGCAACTGAGACCCTAGACCAGCTGCCAACCCCGTCCAGTCCCTTCCCAATACAAGGACGGTGGGAAGTTGTGGCCCTGTCTGAAGACCCAGTTGCTTGGATTGCCTTATCACTGCCACCTTGCTTAATTTCTCACCCAGAGGAGAAGGTTGAGTCCCCAGAGTGCCCACATGCATGTTAGGTTGAAACACACCTCTGTTCGGGGAAGCAAGCTGCATCTTTGTTACAGGGTAGGGGGAAAAAGCGTGGCATGTCAAGTCCTTACAAGAATCTTAATGACACCTTATGGCAATAGAAAATTTGATTTTTAACCCACAGGCCATCCAGAGATCTGTCCTCTTATGGAGAAGAAAGGGAGGAAATCAGAAATATTGAGGGAGCTGGGATTCCCAGTCTGCAAGTGTGACTTGTGGGAAATTTTAAGAGTGCATGTCCCTCAAATTAAGGAATTAATCCCTCTTCACGGCAGACAGTCCAGAGGAATAAGAGATCCAAGAGGGGCTGGGACATGTGCTCTAAAATTCAAATAATCCACAAGTGTGCATCCATCATTATAGTTATATAGATTATATTATATACTTATATATATAATTACATCATCCATAGTCTCACTGAAAGGGAAGAAAGAAAAATATAAGGCCCTTTGGAAACAACAGTTCGAAAACAATAGCTTGGTTACTCTCTAAACATCACATACAGATTTTCTCACATGTGAAGCTGCCCAGTTCTACCTAAAAGAGCCTTGCCCTTCCAAGACAGCATCTCCGGTTTTAAAGTGGCTTCATTTGCACCCGACCTAGGATCAGGACTCAGGGCCACCTGTTCGCCACTGAGTGGATGATGCTCCCCAGGGGACCTGGAGAGGTCACTGAGGTCCATGGGAGAAGCTGCATGGTGTCTGGGATCCTCATTGCCAGACTCTCTTTGTCTGAGCATGCAAGAGTTCCTGGGAGAGTCCTAATCGATTTTCCTCTGGGTAATAAAGGTCTTACCTGCACGACAGCTACCCGAAAGCTCCTTTCCTCAGCAGTGGTTATCACTTCAAACAAAGCTGGCCTCTCCAGAGCACGCACCTGGGAAGAGGCTGAATGTATTGAAAACTGGTGAGCCTGGAAAAGGTAATCTTAGGTAAATCTCTTTATCTCTACGAACTGTGGGGGAAGCATTCTTAAACCTGTATATATATATATAGGTGAATCTTATTTTTTTTGAAAAATGAATATGAGAAAAGAACTTTTATCTGAGGAAGGCAAGTCCTTTTAACTGATCAGGCCCAGAGAGACATGACAATGAAACAGCAATCACGCACGACTCCCCACTTTGAGCTATGTATTCATCTCTTGAAACTGCTTGCTAGTGCCACCAACAGCCATAGATTCATCTAAGAATGCTGCACCGGACACGATTACCCACATCCTGTAGCTTAACAATGTATAACCAATCACTAATCAGTGTCATTTCTATAAACCCATGAGAATTCCTGGGTTGATACAAAGCAATTTTGAACGAGCCCACTCCCTTTCCCTCTTTTTTGCCTTTAAGAACATGCTTGTAATAAAGGCAAAAAGAAGCTCATATCCAAGATTACTAGGGTTTGAGTCTTACAGGCAGCTGTCTTCACTTTGGCTCAATTAAACTCTTTACATTGTATGTTGTGCCTCAGCCTCTTCCTTTTAGGTCTACAAAATTTACAAGAGGAGGGAGTTATTTCTAGTGTAGACATTTGATTTGACACCAAAAATAAAAACATGGAAAGTAATTAAACCACTCATGTCCTGTAGCTTAACCACTTGCCTTTTTCATGAAATTACACTTGTGCCTTAGACACTGGCCCAAGCATTATGCATCTGGAATTTCAGGCTGTCTTTACCACTGATCATCTAGTAATTGATTGGGCAGTGATCTGATTTAATGGGTGAGCTAGCTGTAATAATTGGATTGACAATTTCCATAGATGAGGTGCTCACTCAACACACCATCTTTCACCCATTAGGATGTTATGCATTTACTCCAATAGATTCAAAGAGAATCATAATTATTCACAAAATTTTCCAATTTCCCACTGCAGTTGTCACTCAGAAAGTATGCCAAGAAGCTCAGCAGAAGAAATGCATAAATATGTAAGCCTTTATTAAATGATTCACCTCGCTGTTGGCAACCTTCAGTCTAGGAGCTCCCATTTTCATTTACTTAAGGAACCTTGACACAGTCCTAAGGCATATAGGACTATGAATGCCTTAAAAATGTATCCTGTTTCCTTACACATATATTGAGTTTCCAAAAAGTATCAGAACAAACACCAGTTGCAAAATAACAAGGTTTCATGGTTACAGCTATAATTTCTGAAAAACTGGGAGCATACAAATATTTCCCAATTACAGAAAGATGTCACTAATATTAACTTTCCCTGTCAGTTGTGTTTTGTTAATTAAGCATCTTTTGCCTGAGGGAATAAGGCACTTCTTGTTCTCCCTGGGGTTGGAAGGTAAAAGTAAGTAGAGATTAGGCAGCAACTGGAATCACAAAAGCAAGTGCTGCCTGGCTAATTCCCGTCCCCACCCCAGCCCAAGGCAAATGATAGAACGTTCTATTTAAAGAAGTCCATTGACAATACTACTGTTCTTTCAAAGCCTAGGAGAAAGTAAAAATTGTATGAGAATCTCCTTTTTTCACTCCCTTCAAAATGCTGGGTATACATAAAGTGATTGAGAAAGGAAAAATAACTCAGAGAAGTCTGAGCTATGTGAGCTATGCAAAATGCATCAGTCCCAGAAAGGCATGAGTATGGGACTTCAGTCATTTATTAGGCCCAGAAAGATATGAGTATGGGACTTCCACTCCCACCAACCACTGCCTGGGGGCAATTATTTAAAGGCATTTTGTTCTGACTGGCTGTTTCACTCGTAGTCTTTATGTTTCTGGAATTTGATTTGAAGAACAATGTAGAGCCAATCATAGCTTATTATTTTAATGTAGATTTTTGGTTAACAATTTAGGAACTCTCTCTTTTCCTTGCGGCTGGGTGCAATGACTCACACCTGTAATCCCAGCATTTAGGGAGGCCAAGAAGGGTGGATCACCTGAGGTCAGGAGTTCGAGATCTGCCTGGCCAACACGGAGAAACCTCATCTCTACTAAAAATACAAAATTAGCCTGTAATCCCAGCTACTTGGGGGGCTGAGACAGGAAAATCACTTGAACCCAGGAGGCAAAGGTTGTAGTGAGCTGAGATCACGCCATTGCACTCCAGCCTGGGCAACAAGAGTGAAACTCTGTCTTAAAAAAAAAAAAAAAAACCTACTTGTAACACCTGCTAACAGGAGTATATATATTCAGGACAACTTGAGTCTATAGTTGCAATCCTCAATAACGACCCAAATAAACTCTCTACTTTTATTAATTTTGCTTCTGCTTCTTCTTTTTAGGTCAACATACTATGACATTATAGAAAGTTGGATAAAGTTTTAAATATTGTTATTTGTATTATTAAAGTGATTTCTGATTATTTTTGAGTTTACATGCAGTTATCATTGTCCATACATCCCAGGCAAATAGAAGAGTTTAATTTAGGAGGTTTGGATGTTGCTTGAATGCATGATTGTAGAAACACAAAATAATTGACTAAGTGGAGGTAGAGAGCTCTAATACTAGCAGTTACCAAAGTGAGATGCATACACAGCAAGTGCTTTCATAGAACTTTCAAATTCCTTCTCATTGTAAGTTTTGGGGGAAAAAAAGTAAGTTATGCCAATAGTTACTGGTATAGTTTGGATATTTTTGCCCACCCAAATCTCATGTTGAAATGTAATCCCCAGTGTTGGAGGTGGGGCCTGGTGGGAGATGATTGGATCATGGAGGAAGATTTCTCATGAATGGTTTAGCACCATCCTCTTGGTGCTGTTCTCAGGATAGTGAGTGAGTTTTTGCAAGATCTAGTCATTTAAAAGTGTGTGACACCTCCCCACTCTCTAGCTCCTGCTCTGGCCACATGACCTGCCTACTCCCCCTTCATCTTCTACCATGATTATAAGTTTCCAAAGGCCTTCCAAGAAGCCAAGCAGATGCCAACACCATGCTTCCTGTACAGCCTGTAGACCTGTGAGCCAATTAAACCTATTTTCTTTAAAATTACCCAATCTCAGGTATTTCTTTATATTAATAGCAATGTAAGAACAGACTAACACAGTAATGAAGATCATTGATTCTGTGGATGCAAATAACGTGGCTTGGAATTCTCGTGCACATTATGATGAGAAAGGAGAAGTAGTCCAAAGTCGTGGTTAACACTCTTGACCCAGGCACCTAGTTTTGAATCCTGGCTCTGCCATTTGCTAATTCTGTGACCTAAGTTACTTAACCTTTGTGTACCTCAGTTCCCCATCTGTAAATATTACCTCCCTCAACTGTCTCTGTGAGGATTAAATGAGATTCTATTTGGGAAGCACTTAAAACAGAGTCTGGCACATTGTCAGGGCTATACAATGCTATATATGTGTTTGTTGAATACAGAAACAAAATGTGGAGTGTTTGTTATTAATTGGAAAGATATTGTGAGATAAACAAGACAAAATCACTTTATGTCAGTCATTAGATCATTTTTTTTTTTTGCATGATAAACATTCTAAGAGTCTGACAGAAAAGTGTTCATAATGTATAACATAATAAATTTTGGCATATGATTTCAGCATGCTTATGGACCCCTACCCCAAGTAACCCATGGGCTGTCTAGATCAGAAGCCTTGCATTAAACCAAAATCATATTTATAGCGAGAATATGCTGGTACAATGGACATTAATCTAAATTTAACAGCTATAAATATCTGAGATGTTGTATGAGGTATTTAGGGTGTTAAGTGCAGAGCTGTGTCCCCACACCCCCAACCCCTGCCAAATTCATGTGTTGAGTTTCTAACCCCCAGTAGCTTAGAATGTGACCATATTTGGAGATACGTTCTTTAAAGAGGTGATTAAGTTCAAATGAGACCATTAGGCTGGGCCCTAACCTAATACAACTGGTGTCCTTATAGAAGCAGAAATTTGGATACAGACAGGCACAGAGTGAAAATTCAGGCAAGAGAAGATGGTCACCCACCAGCCAAGGAGAGAGGCCTCAGAAGAAACCAACCCTGGTGACATCTTTATCTTGAACTTCTAGCCTTCGGAACTATAAGAAAGTACATTTCTGTTGCTTAAACAACTCCGTCTGTCATACTTTCTTATGGAAGCACTAGCAAACCAATAGCCAGGGTAATAGAAACAGTGGGAGCAATGAAGTACCCTACACCAAAAAGTGGAAAGGGTGGCAAAAAAGAACATTTATTCCTTTATACTTTGATGTGTTGATATTGAAAAAAGAGGAAGAAAAGTAGTAAATTCTACTGGAATTGCTATTATGAATTTTATTGGGACCTTGTTTTGAAATACTACTACATGCTTTGAAATTCCTGGAATATTACAAGATGATACTATGTAAGATACAATTTATTACTCCCAATGAGTCAGCAATAAATACAAAGCTTTTCATATCCACATAAATTCAATTACATGGTAAGAGGAAAATAATTCATAGGCAAGTACTCACAAGCATGAAAGATGTAGATGTAGGTATTTATGTTTGGGGGAAAACTGTGGCTGTCTCTTGTTAAAAGCACTCATTGGGTTTGTCCAGAAGGCAAAGATTGTAGCTCCCTGTATAGTACCTAGACTATCACCATACATAATTGAGGGTAATGGTAGGGCTGTGTTTCATGTACATGGGAAGTGAATGTTAACACCAAATGTAGGTTTAAGGGAGATAATTGCTCAATTCTGTGAGCCAACCCTGATTGCTTTTCCTCTCCTAAAACAGATTCTGAAATGAAGCTATGCATACTGTGGTGCTAATGAGAGAAAAGAAAAAAGAGGAGAGGAGGATGGGTGGGGTGGCCCATGCCTTTCATCTCAGCACCTTTGGAGGCCAAGATAGGAGGGTCACTTGAGGCCAAGAGTTTGAGATTGGCCTGAGCAACATAGCAAGACTCTTTCTCTACAAAAAAAAAAAAAAAAAAAAAAAAAAAAAAAAAAAAATTAGCTAGGGGATGGTGGTACATGTAAGCCTGTAGTCCCAGCTACTCAGGAGGCTAAGGCAGGAGGATTCCTTGAGCCCAGAATTCAAGGCTGCAGTGAGCTATGATCAGGCCACTGCACTCCAGCCTGGGTGACAGAGTGAGACCCTGTTTCAAAAAGAAAGAAAGGAGAGGAAAGAAAGGAAAGCCTCTCCATCATAGAAATGGTTCTCTTTGATGTAGCCTGGGCAATCATTACATATCAGCTCTGTAAAGGAATCAAGACAAAATGTCTGAGTATGGTGAACTTGAATAGGACCTCAGAAGAGTTATTTTAGAAATTTAGCAGTGACTTTTTAACACCTGCTTCGTGGAACACATTTCATTTTAAGTATTTCACTGACATTGATGAATGAGCTTGCAATGTTCATCTTAAATTTTATTGAATAAAAACAATTCAGAAACTGGTTTGCACACATTTTTTATATTATTTTTAGAAAGAATGTAGCATTCGGGAAAGACATTAAATTGATGACTTATTCCCAAGAGTACAGAAAGTTTCCCATTTACCCTGCCTGGGTCATTAACTCTGCTTGGCCTATCTGAACCTGAGTTATCTGGACAGCTAGGAAAAAAATGAAGGTAATGAAGCTGCGTCCCCAACCAAAGGCTAGAAAAAGTGAAGCATTAAAGAAGCACAGCGAAGATGCAAAATGCTAAAGAAGCAATATTTTCTGAAGTATCTAAATGTGGCTTCTTCCACCATGGGACTAGCAAAGATGTAAAATGCTAAAGAAGCAATATTTTCTAACATATCTAAATGTGGCTTCTCTCGCCATGGGACTATTGCCTTTATTTTCCTTCAATCTTTGACACAAGGTTTTGTTTTTGTTTGTTTTTTTAAATCATCATTTTTCCTTATCATTTCCTGTATATATGAGTATGGTCCCAAATATACATTTTAAAATAGAGAATGATAAAGAATACATATGATGTTTTTCTATCATAAGCCACATTTTCTCACCTTTCTCATTCTTTCCTCATTCCCAATTCTCCTACTGCTCTCAAACTCTCAATTCACCACTTGACAGAAGTTATTTTACTTCTCTCAATTCTGGAGTTTTTACAATAATTGTTGCCAAAAAGGTTGCTCTCTCCCTTTAACACAATCCATCTTGCTCTAGGATCATGGTGGCTCCCCAACGCCATTATTTCTCCAAATATACTAACCTGACCCACACAGAGAGAATCGAGAGGTGAAGATGGTGTCCTGTGTGGACCCTGGCACCATGCTGTTGGGGTTCAAGCTCTGTCTGCGGCCCACCACCTGAGTGGCCCTGCTGAAGGTCCTCCAGGACTCAGTTCTCTCATCTGCAAAATGGGGATAGTAGTATCTCTCTTGTAGGGTTACTGTGAGTTTAAATTGAGATCATGTATATCTGGTGTTATTGTTATTATATTTGACCCTTGAACAACATAGGTTTGAATAGTGCTGGTCCACTTACGTGCAGGTTTTCTTCTGCCTCTACCACCCCTGAGATGGCAAGACCAACCCTTCCTCTTCCCCCTCCTCCTCAGCCTACCCAATGTGAAAACAATGAGGAAGAAGACCTTTATAATGATGCACTTCCACTTGATGAAGAGTAAATGTTTTCTCTTCCTTATGATTTTAATAACATTTTCTTTTCTCTATTACTTTATCACAAGAATACGGTATATAATACATATAACATACATCATATGCATTAATTGACTGTTTGTGTTATTGAAAAGGGTTCCAGTCAAGAGCAGGCTATTAGTAGTTGAGTTTTGGGGAAGCTGAGAGTGATGTGCAGATTTTTGGCTGTGCACATTATTCCAGGGTCAACTATATTTCATGAGCTAGGCTCTGGAAGTTCACCATATCAGTAAGGACTGATTAACATTTTCTATGGAAGCAAAAATGGATTGTGGTAAGAAACAAGAAAGTAATATTTATCCTGGATGTGTCTGACCTGTGTAATTTCCCAGGCAGGAAGGGCAGTCATTGCAGGACATTCTCTCCCTTTTCCTGTGTGGCCCCCTAATTGATCGCAAGAGTGACTCTGGGTTCTTGCCTCCTATATCTCTTCCCCTTCTCATCTGTTTCTTCACACAGGGTTCTGAAAGTAGTTGCATCTTTTGATAGCACATCACTGAATCAAACTGAGAGTTATTTCCTATGCTCACTAGTTCAACCTACCAATGTTTCATTATTTAGGATTACTACAGATAATGAAATCAGATTTCACCTTTTCTTCTTCAGGAATTAACCAAAAATTGTCTCCCAACTATCCAAGAAAGCAAAGAAACTAGTCTGCCATCAAGAAAGGAAAGAAAGAAATTAAAACTGAAATGTATGTAGTAAGGAAGATGCTATTATGATTTATAAGTTCCATGTTTGGACTACCATGGCCAAGATCTACCCGGAAAGTCGGCCTTTTCTCAGAGCTTGAGGAGGGTCATATTACCATATTATTTTTATAATATGGTAAAATATACATAATAGAGAATTAAGTGCATTCACATTGTTATACAACCATCCCCACCATTCATCTTGAGAATGTTTTCATCTTCCCCAACTGAAACTTAGCACTCATTAAACACTAACTTTTTTAATATCCCTTTCCCTAAGCCCCTGGCAATCACCATTCTATTTTCTCTGATAAATGATAAATGAGAAAGGCAACACACCCTTTTCTGGCCAGATATGCTGAATCTATCCTGCAGATTTGTGGTATGGCAGATGTTGCAGCCAGATGTGTAGTCTCCTATCCACATTTGTTTAATAGTATGATAGCCAAAGAAATTCTGATCTCTAAGGATGAAAGTCACTAATATAAGAAAAAGGTCACTCAAAAATACTTACTAGAGAAATGTGGAAATAAATATCTGAATTAAGTTATAGTTCCTTAAGAATATCATTAGCGTTATACTATATTGTTTCCTTTTTCTCTTTAGCCCAACAAAGTTTGTGATTACCAGGCAAATCATATCCCCATATTATCTTCGGTTAGGCCAGAGGATAAAAATGATGCCTAACTCCTTATCTAACACAACTATTTTATTTTTATTTTTATAATATGGTAAAATATACATAATACAGAATTCACAGTTTTAACAATTTTTAAGTGTACAGTTCAGTGGCATTAAATACACTCACATTGTTGTACAACCATCTCCACCATTCATCTCGAGAACGTTTTCATCTTCACCAACTGAAACTTAGTACTCATTAAACACTTTCTTAATATCCCTTTTCCTAAGCCCTTGGAAATCCCCATTCTATTTTCTCTCTCTATGAATGTAACTATTCTAGTTATCTCAAGCAAGTAGAATTATACATTATTTGTCTTATAGTGACTGACAGATATGGTTTGGCTCTGTGTCCCCACCCAAATCTCATGTTGAATTGTAATCCCCAATATTGGGGGAGGGACCTGGTGGAAGGTGATTGGACCACAAGGGTGGATTTCCCCCTTGCTATTCTCATGATAGTGAGTTCTCATGAGATCTGGTTGTTTAAAAGTGTGTACCACTTCCTTATTTGCTCACTGTCTTTCCTGCTGCCATGTGAAAATGTACTTGCTCTCCGTTTGCCCTTCTGCTGCCATGATTGTAAGTTTCCTGAGACTTCCCAGCCATGCCTTCTGTACAGCCTGCAGAACAGTGAGTCTATTAAACCTCTTTTCTTTATAAATTACCCAGTCTCAGATAGTTCTTTACAGAAGTGTGAGAACGGACTAATACAAAAAAAAAAAAAAAAAAATGGTACCAGAAAAGTAGGGTATTGCTATAAAGATACCTGAAAATGTGGAAACAGCTTTGGAACTGGGTAGTGGGCAGAGATTGGAACAGTTTGTAGGGCTTATAAGAAGAGAGAAAGATAAGAGAAAGTTTGGAACTCTCTAGAGACTTGTTGAATGGTTGTGACCAAAATGCTCATAGTGATAGGGACAATGAAGTTCAGGTTGAGGTCTCAGATGAAGATGAGAAACTTTTTGAGAGCTGAAGTAAAAGCCACTCTTGGTATGCCTTAGCAAAGAGACTGGTGACATTGTGACCCTGCTCTAGAGATCTGTGGAACTCTGAACTTGAGAGAGGTGATTTAGGATTTCTGGCAGAAAAATATTCTAAGCAGCAAAGCATTCAAGGTATTACCTGGCTGCTTCTGATAGTCTATGCTCATATGTGTGAACAAAGAGATTATCTGAAACTGGAACTTATGTTTAAAAGGGAAGCAGAGCATAAAGGTTTAGAAAATTTGCTGCCTGATCATGTGCAAGAAAAGTAAAACCCATTTTCCAGGGAGAAATTCAAGCCAGCTGTAGAAATTTGCATAAGTAAAGAGGAGCCAAATGTTAATAGCCAAGATAATGAGGAAAACAACTCCAAGGAATTTCAGAGACCTTTGTGGCAGCCCCACCCATCACAGGCCCAGAGGTTTAGGAGGGAATAATTGTTTCATGGGCCATGCCCAGGGCCCTGCTGGTCTGTGGCCTGGACATGGCACCCTGTGTTCCAGCTCTTCCAGCTCCAGCCATGGCTAAAAGAGGCCAAGGTACAGCTTTGGCTGTTGTTTCAGAGGGTACAAGCCTCAAGCCTCAGCAGCTTCCACATGGTGTTAGGCATGCCGGTACATAGAAGGCAAGAGTTGAGGTTTGAAAACTGCCTAGATTTCAGAGTATGTATGGAAATGCCTGGATGTCCAGGCAGAAGTCTGCTGCAGGGGCAGAACCCTCATGGAGAACCTTTACTAGAGCAGTGCAGAGGGGAATTATGGTGTAGGAACCACCACACAGAGTCTCCACTGGGACACTGCCTAATGGAGCTGTGAGAAGAGGGCCACTGTCCTCCAGACCCTAAAATGGTAGATCCACCAACAACCTGCACCATGTGCCTGGAAAGCCACAGGCATTCAATGCCAGCCCATGAAAGCAGCCACAGGGGCTGTACCCTGCAGAGTCACAAGGACAGAGCTTCCCCAGGCCTTAGGAGCCCACCCATTGCATCAGTGTGCCCTGGATGTGACTCATTGAGTCAAAGGAGATTATTTTAAAGCTTTAAGATTTAGTGACTTCCCTGCTGGGTTTCAGACTTGCACTGGGCCTGTAGCTCCTTTGTTTTGGCCAATTTCTCCTTTTTGGAAACGGAACATTTACCAAATGGCCTGTATCCCCATTGTATCTTGGAAGTATCTAACTTGTTTTCTATTTTACAGGCTCATAGGCAAAAGGAACTTGTCTCAAATGAGACTTTGGACTTGAACTTTTGGGTTAGTGCTAGAATGAGTTAAGACTTTGGGAGACTATTGGGAAGACATGATTGTGTTTTGAAATGTGAGAAGGACATGAGTTTTGGGAAGGGCCAGGGGCAGAATAATATGATTTGGCTCTGTGTCCCCATACAAATCTCATGTTGAATTGTAATTCCCAAAGAAGGGACCTGGCAGGAGGTAATTGGATCATGGGGATGAATTTTTCCCTGGCTGTTCTCATGATAGTTAGTGATTTATCATGAGATATGGTTGTTTAAAAGTGGTTACCACTTCCCTCTTCATACTCTCTCTCCCCTGCCACCAAGTGAAGATGTGCTTGCTTCCTCTTTGCCCTTCCACCATGATTGTAAGTTTCCTGAGGACTCCCAGCCATGCTTCCTGTAGGGCCTGCAGAACCATGAATCAATTAAACCTCTTTTCTCTTACCAGTGTCAGGTAGTTCTTTATAGCAGTGTGAGAACAGACAAATACGCTGGCTCTGTTCCATCTAACAGTTATTAAAATACCACCTAAAAGTAAGCAATAAATGCTTTCTGGTGATATAGACTTGCCATTCATTCAAAAAATATCTGGTTTCCTCTATGCCAAGAACTGTGGGGAATAAAAAAACATTGTTTAGTCACTACAATGTGGTTATGAAGATGAGACAAAGCAATAGGATTGGTTAGGAATAAAACTGCATAGAATAACAACCCCAAACGACTGTAACCAACTGCCAGAACATGGGATACAGAAAACTGATGTCATGAACAGTGGAGGTGAGAAAAGACCAAAGTTGACTGGAGTAAGGGTGAAGTGATTTATAAAGAAAGGGCCTTATAGAATTGATTATATTTCTGTAGAACTAAAGAGGAAAGAACTGGGTACAAGAACAAGAGCAAAACCAACATTAGTGGAAAGACAAGGACAGAAGATGAGCCTAACAGGGTGGGCAGGTTATTCAATGTGCCCCCTTGGCCCAACCCATCTTTCTCTGCCTTGCCCTGTGTTCCAGAAAGCTGCACTGTACACACATGCCCTCTGGCTTCCTGTTGGGTTCTTGGTGTGGCTGGTCTCTGAATGTTTAACAAGCATTTGATTCAAACACTGCTAACACCTATTAAAATAATCACTTCATTGAGTTCCTTCCTTGAGTAACACTTAGTTAATCCCTTTGAGGGTGGCATCAATTTCCTGCCAGGCTGTGAATATTATGCTGGGATATGTGTTGCATTGGTAGAGTATTTTACATTTTCATGATTGCATCCAGCACAATCCTGAACATATATTAAGGTGAATGAATGCAGTTCTCGGAAGCAAAAAACACAATGGTTAAAAACAGAGCAATTGCATCATTTGTACTTTTGACATACATTGAATTTGGAACTTCATTATGCACAGGATATAAGGCTACTCTTGTATTTGATTCTCCCAACAAAAAAAGAAATTTCAAAATGTGTTAAAGTTATCAATCTTTTCTATTAGAACAGAATGAAGTATTATTCTTCAACAGGTGAAAGGATAACAATGGATTTTAAAAATCCATGGCAATAAAATAATAAACTCTTGATACATGAATTATTCTCAATGTATTATGCTAACTGACAGAAGCCAGGCCCATAAGGCTACATACTGCATAATTCCATTTATACAAAGTTCTCGAAAAGACAAAACTATAGATACGGAGAACAGATCAGTGGCTGATAACAGATCAGGGTAAGGAAGGTGTTGACTACAAAGGAGTATCACTAAGGAATTTGGGGAGGTGATAAAATAGCTCTGTGTAATTATGGCAGTGGATAAATGACTCTATTCATTTGTCAACACTCAGAACTGCACATCAAAAAGGCTAAATTTTAATGTATATAATTTTTTAAGTAAACACAAGTTTTGTTTTAAACCAGAATGGGGCTGCGCTTTTGTCGTTCACTCCAGACAGAGCTCCAGTTCCTGTCTTCACTGCTCTGTGTTCTCTGCTCATATATGGCCCTGTGACCTGAAGGCATTGGGAGATCCCTAAGTCAAACACCAGGATTCCTGGAAGCCAGGAAATGAAGCTGTTAACATTATGTGGCCATAGAATTCTCTCTGGAGAAGTGGAAACTCCTGGACCCTGCTCAGCAAAATTTATATAGGGATGTGATGTTAGAGAACTATGGAAACTTGTTCTACATTGACCTCACTGTCTCTAAGCTAGGTTTGATCACCTGCCTAGAGCAAAGAAAAGAGCCCTGGAATGTGATGAGAGATGAGACAGTAGTCAAACATTCAGCTATGTCTTCTCATTTGACCCAAGATCTTTAGCCAGAGCAATGCACAAAAGATTCACTTAAAAACAAACAAGCAAACAAACAAACAAACAAACAAAAAACACCAGTACTGAGAAGGTATGGAAATTGTGGTGGTCATTGTAATTTACACTTAAGGAAAGACTCATGATATGGTGTGGCTCTGTGTCCTCACCCAAATCTCGTCTTGAATTGTAATCTGAATTGCAGTCCCCAGGTGTCAAGGGAGGGACCTGGTGGGAGGTGAGTGAATCATGGGGATGGTTTCCCCCATGCTGTTCTTGTGAGAGTGAGTTCTCACAAGATCTGTTGGTTGTATAAGTGTTTGACCATTCCTCCTTCACACGCTCTCTCACCTTCTGCCATGTAAGACGTGCCTGCTTCTCCTTCTGATATGACTGTAGGTTTCCTGATGCCTCCTCAGCCATGCAGAATTCTGAGTCAATTAAACCTCTTTTCTTTATAAATTTCCCAGTCTTGGGCAGTTCTTTTATAGCAGTGTGAAAATAGACTAATACAACCGGGAAAGTGTATAACGGCCGTACTGATTTACATCCACACCAACAGTGTGCAAGCATTCTCTTTCTTCAAATCTTTGTCAGCATTTGTTATGTTTTGCCTTTTTAGAATAGTCATTCTAAAAGGAATGATTTGATATCTCATAGTGGTTTTTATTTGCCTTTCCTGGATAGTTATTAATGTTTCACATTTTTAATATATCTATTTGTCATATGTGTGTCTTCTTTTGAGAATGCCTAAGTTTTTCCTTATTTTTAATATGTATTTATTTTTGTTATATAGTTATTTGAGATTCTTAAAACATTTTAGATATTAATTCCTTGTCAGATTCATAATTTGGAAATATTTTCCCCATTCCTAGGTTATCATTCCATTGATTGTATCTGGTGCTGTGCAGAAGTTTTTTGGTTTGAAATAATCTCATTTGTCTATGTTCACTTCTGTTTCCTTGCATTTTGTGGCTAAATTCAAAAAGTAATTGCTCAAACCAATATCATATTTTCTTTTCCCTTATGTTGTCTTCCAGTAGTTTCAGATGTTATATTTAAGTATTTGATCCACCTTGAGTTGTTTTTTATATGTGGCATGAGATTCGATGAGGGTCTCATTTCTTTGTTCTGCATGTGGATGTCCATTTTTTCCCAACACTGTTTACTGAAGAGACTGTACTTTAACCACTGTGTGTTTTTGTCACCTTTGTCTAAAGTCAGTTAGCTGTAAATGCATGGATTTATTTCTGGGCTCTCTACTCTGCTGTATTGTACTATGTGTCTGTTTTTATGCCAGTACCATGCAGTTTTGCTTATTATAGCTTTGTAGTATATTTCAAAGTCAAGTACTGGATGCCTTTGGCTTTATTTTGCTCAATTATTTGGACTATTCAGTGTTTTTTGTGGTACCATATAAATTGGGCGATTCCTTTTGTATGTGAAGAATATCATTGGCATTTTGACAGTGATTGTATTAAACCTGTAGATCATTTTATGTAATATAAACATTTTAACAATATTAATTCTACCAATTTATGAATAAAGAACATCTTTCTTTTTATTTGTCTTTTACTTATTATTATTTTTTTTTTCCAGACAGAGTCTTGCTCTGTCACCCAGGCTGGCATGCAGCGACACAACCATGGCTCATGCAGCCTAAACCATGTGGGCTCAAGTAATCCTCCCACCTCAGCCTTCTGAATAGCTGGGACCACAGGTGTATGACACCACGCCCGCTAACTTCGAAAATTTTGTAGATATGAGGTCTCTCTATGTTGCCTAGGCGAGTCTTGAACTTCTGGGCTCAAATGATTCTCCTGCATTTGTTCTCCCCAAATGCTGAAATTACAGGAGTAAGCCACCACACCCAATCTTTACTTAATTTCTTACCTCAAAGTTCTTTGGCTTTTAATGTAGAGATCTTTCACTTTCTTGGTTAAATTTATTTCTAAATATATTTTTATAGCTATTGTAGTTATGATTGTTTTCTTGATTTCTTTTTCAGAGAATACATTCTTACTGTATAGAAATGCTACTGACTTTTGTGTTTTCATTTTGTATACTGAAAGTTTGCAGAATTTATTAGTTCTAAGTTTTTTCATAGAGTGTTTAAGATTTTTATTATATAAAATTACATCATCTGCAAAGAAGGATTATTTAACTGTTTACAATCTGGATGACTTTGATTTTGTTCTCTAAAGGCTCAGATTTGGACATCCAATACTATGTTGAACAAAAGTGATGAAAGTGGCCATCCTTGTCTTGTTATAGTTCTTAGAAAAAAAGCCTTACTTGTTTTTGTTTAGTGTGATGTTACCTGTGCATTTGTCATGCATGTTCAGTATTGGCTTGAGGTACATTTGTTCTACACCGAATATGCTGAGAGCTATTATCATACAAGAATGGTACGTTACGTCAAATATTTTTTTCTGAATCTATTTAAATGTTATACTTGGTCCTGAGGTCAGAATTTGGGGAAATGCATCCATACCTAGAGGGGTCCCTGATAGGGCTTCACATTTAACATTCTGTGAACATGACCTGCTTATAATGTCTACCGTGAGTGTCTAACTCCCAAAAGAGAACTGAGGCCCAGGAATGTCATCTGAATTATGCCTAGTTTTTAAAAAAGCAACTGTACAAATTAAGTGCTTTTTATGTGTGTTGAATAAATGAACCCCAACCAGAAACACAAAAACAAGAATAAAATGGTATGTAGCTTTTCAGGAATGTGGGAACACTTTAGAATTCTGTGCCCTCCCCTCCAACCTCCATTCACTTCTGGAGATTGATAGTTACCTGAAAGGCAAAATGTAATGATCAGACATATCCAGAGAGCCTTAAAAATACATATTTCCTTAAACCGGCCTTTTGGCACTATTGATACTTTGGGGATGTGTCCTGTGCCTTGCAGGACTTTGGGCAGCATGCCTGGCCTTTATGCACTTGATGTCAGTAGCAACTGTACTATTCTCCCCTCATTGTGACAACCAAAAATGGTTTAACGTTGTCATGCATTTTCTAGGCAGTCTAAGGCAAAGCTGTCTTAGACTGAGAATCACTGCTTTAGACTAATTTTAAGAACTACTTTGGCCGGGCCCAGAGGCTTATGCCTATAATCCCAAAAATTGGGAGGCCAAGGCAGGAGGGTGGTTTGAGGTTGGGCAACATAGTGAGACCTCTTTTCTAATTAAAAAAAAAAAAAAACAAATTAGTTGGGCATGGTAGCATGTGCTGGTAGTTCCAGCTACTTGGGAGACTGAGATGGGAGGATCACTTGAGCCTGGGAAGCCGAGGCTACAGTGAGCCAAGATCTTGCCACTACACTCCAGCCTGATTGACAGAGCAAGACCCTGTCTCAAAAGAAAAAAAAAAAAAAGAATTACTTTATAAAATTGTATATGCCAAACTATATATGGTGTACTATATAGGGGTTTAGAGAGTTTTCTAGGGTAATTTCGACTGAGTGGATAGAGAGAGAGATTTTTCACCTTGTATATAGACTTTGGAACCTCAGGACTCCCCAGATAATGATGACTTTATCATAGAAATAATATATGTCAAGATTTTGTCTCTTGTCCTATAGCCTCACTGAGTTGGTTTATCTCTTTTATTAGAGTCATAAGATTAGAACCAAAATAGTTCTAATATGATAGAGGCAAAAGAATGAATTTAAAAAGGTTTAAAATATATTAAAGATAAGAAAGACCTATGGCTTTGTAATTGATACAATAAGTAAGCATTATTGCTGAAGTTTAATGGAGATCATTGCCTTTTCTTTCCTGGAGGTAAAGTGTTTGCAAGATTACTCAGTCTGTGTCCTTGTTGTTTATTCTTGAACCATTTGTTTGCTCCAGATTAAGGGAAAAGGAAGCAATTATGTCTTAATTATCTTATATAATTTGTGAAGAAAGCACAACAGAGAAATTATCTTGCTTATTTTATGTGATGATTACAACAAAGTATTCCTGCATAGAAAGAATAAAGTTGAAAAACAAAGCTTTAGTGGAATGGCATTAAATGTTAATTGCTCTTAAAATATGATCATTCTAGAATGCCTAAATATTAATTTAATTATCAAGGGAACTTTTCTCAGGGCCATAGTAATAACCAAATTAGTGTTTACTACCAAAATTCTTATCACAAAGTATGAAATAAAGAATTTGGCCTTGCCCAAAGAGAGAACTAGCCTTTCCCCTCAGCGTCTGGGGGATATCTAGGTCATATCTGATAAAAGTGTCTTCTTTGTAGGGTATGACCTGGTCAGACTGGATTTTAGGGTAGGGCCACTTGTGTCAGGGTAGGATCTGACCACTCCAGAAAGATCAACCATGTGACTTAGGGTGGGGATTTTTTGTTATGCATTCAGTTGACCTGGAGACTGAGTAAAACCGTGTGGGCAAGCAATCAATCATGTCTTAAGCACAGTCCTGGTTAAAAACTCTGAACACCAAAGCTTAGATGAGCTTTCCTGGTTGGCAATACCCCATATATACCACACGTCAATGCTAGAAGGGTAATGTCTCGTCACTCAATGGGAGGAGGACAATGTGGGCTTTAAGTTTGGAACCCTTGCAGACTGTGTATCTCTCTGGCTAATGTTAACATGTATTCTTTCCCTACAACAAATCATAACCATGAACATAATAATTTTTAGCAAGTCCTGTGAGTCCTTCTAGCAAATTACCAAACTTGAGGGTGTTTGTGGGAATCGCCTAAACTTGCAGTGGTTTCAGAAGTGAAGGCGGTCTTGTGGAGGACTGTGTCCTCCAACTTCGATTCTTAACTCATTTGGGAATGAGTTGATGAACTCATGCCCAAATTCATTCTTTTAAAAAGTCATTGTTCATGTCTTAGAGGAACTTATAGCCTAGGTAAGATGAGAAGCATTTGAGGAACAGGCAATACATACTCATATACAAGGTGTCAGGCATAGTCACACTACTGAGAAGGGACAGATTGGAGGGAGGAATGCATTTGACAAGGCTTTAGGAAAGAAATGTGGTGGGTTTTTTTTTTTTGTTTGTTTTGGCTTAAATAAAAAATAGGATCTGGGGAAAAAAGAAAAGAAAATATAGGGTTTGGACAGATTGTGAGAATAAAAGAAACTAATTCTACAGAGAAATCAGTAAAAATGAAAGCACAGAGGTAGGGGAAAGCACAGAAGAATAGTAGGCAGTTTGAGACAGAAGATTGAAGCAGGTGTTGTGGTTGACTCCCCAGCAGCCCCAACAGTCCCATATTATGATTAATCTAAGCCATGTGGGGTAATTGCAATCCCCTTTCTCAGCGACTAGTTTAGGAATGGGTGTGTTAACCCATTCTAGCCAATGCGACACAAAGGAAAGTGTTTGGGGCCTTCTAAAAAGCAGGCATATGGCTGGGTGTGGTGGCTCATACCTGTAATCCCAGCACTTTGGGAAACTGAGACAGAATTGTTTGAGATCAGGAGTTCAAGACCAACCTGGTCAACATAGCGAGATCCTATCTCCATCATATATTTAAAAGAGTAAATAAATAAATAATAAAAAGCAGGCATAGGAAGACGTCTATCTTCTCCTTCTGGCTATTGTGTGTGGATGTGTCACCTGGAACCATCTTACTACTGAGCTGAGGCTGAAGTCAATTCATGGAGGGGAGGCCATGGTTAGAAGGCTACACAGAAGCAAAGCTAGACCCCTGTGGCTTGCATTAAGAATCTAAAGTAGCCTAGAATTGTCTTTTAGTTACATTTAATATACATTTCCTTATTGTTTAACCATCTGAGACTGATAATCTGTTACTTGTAGCTAGCAGTATGTGGCAGGCAGAATGCCCTTTCCCAAAAAATTATCCAAGCCCTAATGTCTATAAATTATAATCATGTTAGGTTACACAGCTAAAGTGATTCTGCAGCTACAATAAAGGTTGCAGATCTCAAAATGGAAAGATTAGCTTGGATTATCTGGGTGAGTTTAATCTAATTAAATGAATTCTTGAAGGAAGAGAACTTTCTCTGGCTGGAGTGAAAGACATGAGGCAGAAAGGGAAGTTGGAACAATAAGACAAATTGACCTGATTTCTGGCTTTAAAGATGAAGGTAGCCAGCTGGGTGCGGTGGCTTATGCCTGTAATCCCAGCATTTTGGTCGGCCAAGGCAGGCGGGTCACCTGAGATCAGGAGTTCAAGACCAGCCTGGCCAACATGGTGAAACCCCATCTCTACTAAAAGTATAAAAATTAGCCGGGCATGGTAGTGCGCATGTCTGTAATCCCAGCTACCCAGGAGGTTGAGGCAGGAGAATCACTGGAACCCAGGAGGCGGAGGCTGCAGTGAGCCAAGATCAAGTCACAGAACTCCAGTCTCCAGCCTGGGTGACAGAGCCAGGCTCTCAAAACAAAACAAAACACAATGAAGGAAGCCATGAGCCAAGCAATATGGGCAGCCCCTAGACATCGAGAACAAACCCTAACTAACAGTCAGCAAAAAACCAGGGACTTCAGTCGCACCCTCTGAGGAAGAAATTTCCTGAGTAGTTTGAATTATCTCCATTCTTTAACTCTAACCCATATTTCCTCTTGCCTTTCTACTGATCTTTAATAATATGGCAATAGAGCCTATGGAGTGTCATTTTAAAAAAGAAGAAGAGGAAGAAGAACAACAACAAAGATTGTGACCATTCCTTGAATGAATACAAAGTTCCAGTAAAGTTGAGTGTGCTTCTGACTCACTGAGTAATAATGCACTCACCCTTCCCCCAGCCCTCCACCCCCAGTGTTAAATGTTTTCAGAGTTAGGTGACTAATTCATCCTCTTCTCACAGCAGCTTCTGTAAAACCAAAATCTTGTTTGTTCCAAACTACCACATGAGTTTCTTAAAAGAAAAGTCATAGTTGTAAGGTTATAGTTTTCTCATTCGTAAATTTTCTCATTCGTAAAATTACACTAAGTGACTCGGTTCTTGTAGGAGACAGAGGAAGGGAAGAGAAAGGCTTAAAAGAAGGCATTCATTCCCAATAGCACATTCTGCCATGTTGCTATTTGTATCAGTCCCCTCAAGTTTCTAAATGTTTCTGTTTTAACACAACTATCTATTGTTGGGTGTAAGGCCTTTATATGAATCATGCTGTGTTCAACAAGCATATTCTTGCTTGCTATCAGCCTCTCCCAACACACACACAATTAACTCCCTGCTTTGGTTCTCTCTCAGTCCAGGGAATATTTATCTAGTCCCCAAAAATCAAGGTTACTCCCCAAAAAGCATATTGCAATACCTAACAATTTACCAACATTGTTTGTTTGTTTTTGAGGGAAGAGGTTGCTCCCATTTATGAAATACATTACCATATGTAGGCCACTGTATTAGGTATTTTGTTAGCATTAATTCATTAAATCAAAAGGTAAAGTCAGTTGGAGGCTACCAACAAATGCAACAACAACAAACCAAGCTGCAGATGATCTGAATTTGTATGTGCCAGCCATTCTGTTTCAAGAGTGGAATGAAATCACTAGACCAGCCCTCGTGGCTCATTCTTGGATATACATTCCCCATTGAGAATTCTACAGAAGCTACTGATACTACCCCAGGAGAAAGGCTCATCGTCATAAAATTGTGTGTGTAATGGCAAGAGTCTGGCAGGAACCTTGACTCCAGCGGAATATGGACCCCCGATGAGGAGTCCTGCACTGGAGCAGTGGTCTCAAAACTCCTTTGCTATTAAATCCTTTCTGAAACAAAAACGTATTCCCAAATTTATGGATATTTACTTACAAATTATATACATGTACTCTTCTACTAATATGTATATACAAAAACTCAAAAATTAGAATCACAAAAACATTAGATAAGAACAAATATTAAAAGGTCAGCTATTTTCCCACTCCCAGTGAATGGTTTTACACATGCCCTACATCAGGGACCCCAAGCCCTGGGCGGCAGCAGACTCATACTGATCTTCAGCCTGCTGGGAACCGGGCCACACAGGAGGAGGTGAGCAGGTGAGCGGGCATTCCCGCCTGAGCTCCGCCTCCTCAGATCAGCTGCGGCGTTAGATTCTCATTGGCGCACGAACTCTATTGTGACCCGCACATGCGAGGGATCTAGGCTGCACACTCCTTATGCGAATCTAATGCCTGATGATCTGAGGTGGAATAGTTTCATCTCAGAACCATCAACCCATCCCACCCTAGTCTTTGGAAAAATTGTCTTCCATGAAACCGGTCCCTGGTGGCAAAAAGGTTGGGTACTCTTGCCCCAGGGCCTATGGTCCCGTTGCATCTTGCTGCCAGACTTCTCAGAGCATCAAGTTCATGAGGCAAAAAGCTGAAAGTGCTACAAATAAAACGCTAACCGTCAGATAAAAATAATTTTTAACATTCTGTGATTAAGAGGCTTTACCTATTCTCACCTCTTTTATAAGATAAATAATCCTAGTAAAGATTTCTCAGCGGGGGGGGTTTACTGGAAAAGCTTTGACTAGTCACCCATAAAAGGACCAGATTTCCTCGGAAGAATCACTCAGCTTTCAGGCCACAGTCATACTGTACTTGTTAAACCAAACTGTGTTGCTTTTTGCCAGCTTAAGCCCTGAGTGGAGAATAGTATTGGAAGGTTGCATGGCGTTCTAGAAACAGAAAACCTCTACATTCAAATTTCCCTCTCTAAATCTTATTGGCTAGGATAAGTCATTTAACTTATCTGGGTCTTAGATTCCTTAACTCATAAATAAGGAAAAGAAGAATATGTACATATTACATGGCTTACAGGTAGATTAAAATTCAAAGATAACATTAATGGAGGTGAAAGTGTTCTATAAATTATAAAATGCTATATAAATGTGAGGAAATAAAAAACTTTTTGTTTTCCCATCATTAAAAGTCAAATAATTGAAAAAAGTAAAAAAAAAAAAAAAAAAGTAACTGTTTTCACATAAAATTTGCATGTACCCTTATAGAGAAAACCAGCATGCAAATTAAAATTTCAAAGCCTACTCCAGATCCTTCGAGGCATGCATTTTGACGGCCTGCTGCTCCAAGTCCAAATCCCACAGCTACTGCTAGCTAATTGGGTTTTAACTGACTGGTGTTCCCTGCCCGACCTGTGAACTTTGGGACCCCACCCCTCAGTTTGATGTCCCCTGTACCCGAGAAACATAATCCAGAGATGTCCTTCATGGATTAAGTCATTGAAGATGACTTACACAAAGTTTTAAAGCTTCAAAATTTATTGCTGTACATTTTCTCATAGCATTTACTATGGAAATACTAATAGTGCAAATACTTATTTTGGACTTCATAGCATTTGAGAAATCACAAAGCTTGTTTATATCTTTGCAATTATTTATGAAGCTCTATATTATTTTAAAAATCCAAACAATTGATCCTATATTCAAAGAGATTGTATAACACTCTCTAGATCGCCTTTTTAGACAAAAAAAAAAAAAAAAAAAAAAAAAAACCCTGGAAGCCACCAAGGGCATGTCTTTCCTTTATAATACATACAGCTTCTAACACTTTTCCAATTGTATGACTCTTGTTCATTCACAGATTCATTCAACAAATATTTAATGACAAGCTATTATGTGCCAGGCACTGGGCTAGGCTCTGGGAACATTAGGATGAAAAAGCACAATCTCTGCTTTTACGGTGCTTACAGTCTAATAGTAGAAACAGACATGCAAAAAAAAATTACAATACAATACAATAAAGTGCTTCCATGGAGGTATTTACAAAGTGCAGTGGGAACTGGGAAGGGGGGAAAGAACATCTGCCTGGAGAAATCAGGGACAACTTCACAGAGGAGGTAGCCATTGAGCTGAGACTTCACCAATGATTAGGAATTCACCATGTAGATGGGCAGGCAAAGGGTGTTTCAGGCAAAGGGAACAACAGGTACAAAGACACGGAGGCCCAAGGGGCACTTCGAAGAAGCAAGTAAAGAGGTTTTTCTTGACCTGAAGGTGCAATGAGGATAGTGGCAGGATGAGGCCAGACAGATAAGTAGGGATCAGATCATGAAGAGCCTTTTGACCATTCTTCCATTTATTCAGCAGTTACTGAGTGTTTACTAGGTGCCAGTCACTCAGCTAAGCGCTGGGGCTGTAACGGGAAATCAGACAAACACATCCTTGCTCTCAGGGAGCTTACATTCTAGTAGAGAAATAGGCAAAAAGTCAACAAATAAATAAAATACAGATTTAGAAAATATCTACAAGGGAAATAAACAAGGTGCTGAGGCAGAATACAGTGTCACAGGGATAGCGGTAGTTAGGGTTATTAGCAAATGCCTCTTGGAAAGGATGTAAAACTCACACCTGCAGGGATAGGAACAACAGTGTGCTCTTTGCAATGTGTGCCCCACTATGTGCCAGGCACTGTGCTACACACTTTAGAAACAGTCTATCTCACTGGATCCTCACAACAACTCTATGAGGTAGGTATTATTATTCCTATTTCACTGAGGAGGGACAGGCTCAAAGAGATTAAATAACCTGACAAGTCACACAAATGGCAAAAATCAGGATTCAGACACAGGCTCTCCTAATTTAAAGTGCGTGCTCTTAAAAATCACTCTAAACGGCATACAAAGATAAGTGAGGGAAATAATACGGTCACATTTGCCTGTTTGATGATCTTTCTGATGACTATATGGAGTGAAAAAAAGGGGGATGAAGAGAGGGAAGGGGAAGAAAGTGGACAGATGAGCAAAAAAGGAAGCCACTGAAAGTCAAGGGGACAGGAAAGGCAGTTCATATGAAGGCAGTGGTCGTGGGGATGGAGGAGATGTGGGGTGCAGTCCGTAGTTCTAATAGGATTGATGAGAAGTCAGAAGCAAGGGAAAGGGCAGCATTGTGCTCACTCCTGGGCTTCTGCCTTGGGCAGCTGGAGAAGATGGCTTGCTTCTACCAGAGTGAGGGAATGGAAGAGGGTGGTAGGTTTGTGGGGACCAGGTGATGAAGTTTTGAACAAGTTGTCTTGTGGGTATACTGGGAACACCCTGGACTTATGGCATGGTCCCCAAGGGACACCATATAATGGCTTTCATACCTTGTTCTCCACCTGAGCGAAGTATATAAGCAAAAAAACCAAAAAAAACCCCACAAAGTTTTATATGTGTATACATTGTGTTTTTGCTTTTACAAGCTGTTTAGAAAAGCACATATATCTTGGCTGGATTGGTTTGTAGGAAGAATATATGATCACCAAGCTGAAGTTACCCCAACCCTGATCACAAATAAAGAATCATGGACTCGGGGGAGGAAGAGAAAAGCCCTTGGACATCCATTCTCACTAGTCACACTAGCTTTTAAAAAGAAATCACTATGATCCTCACCCCCACCCCAGTTGGGACAGTCTGATGGGGCCAGGGCAGGCACCCTCTACCAGTTGGCCTCCAGGGTCTCCAAGTTTCCCTGCTCATCCACCAGCAGGACTGCTTTAAGGAAACTAATGGCCCTAGGGTCCAGGCATCAAAGTTGAGTGTAAATCAGGAATTCCAAGAAGTGTTTATGTAGTTTGGCAAAAAGGTCCAGGAAAAACAGCAGCCCAAACCTAGCCAGTCATATTGCTTTGACTATTCCCCTCTTCTTCCCTGCCTTGGGAACTGGAGGTAGTGATAATAAAATGTACAGGTGACACTCATGTGGAATTGGTCGCACCCTTGACTGCATAATTTAGGGTCTAATTTTAAAAGAACTCAAGAGTAAAGAAATAAACACATCCTTCCTATAGAATGATTTCACTTTTGGTCTATCTCTCAAAATTTGTTTTAATTTGCTTATAACTACTCCCTCCCTTCCTTGGTATCAGATTAAGTATGTTTTGATTTTGGAACTCGTTTAATAATGTAATGCTAGTTTTCACAATTAAATATCAATATTTCAGGTGGTATGAAAATTACACTCACGAGTTTCAACAGAAAAAGAATGTTAATATTTTGGAGGCCAGGCCAGGTACAGATAATGGTTTGTAAAGTATTGAAAACCCTTTCATTAAGCAACTCTGCCTAGAAGCTGCCTCTCACTGTAGCCAAGAGTCTGACCTGCACCTGTTAACTCAGTAAGCTACTGGACGTTAGAGAGTGCCAAACATTGTTTTTTTTTTTTTTTTTTTTTTAATGTCTTTATTTGGAAGTTAAATATAGATAAAAGATTGCATGGATGTCGCTTCAACAAGGATAAACTATGCTGTTTTTAAAAAACAATAAACATGGATGCCTTCTAGTAACACCTGAAGGGTACTTGTGTATCTGACTCATGCCCAAGGGAAGAAAAGGCCTTATTCTTATAGAACTATCAAAAGTCCAAGTCACAGGCAAGGAAAAAAAAAATTACACATGCTAGATGATATTTAGCAGAAATTCTTAGAAATTCTGGTGAAAGCACGATTCTCACAATGTCCAGGGGCAATAGTTCATACTGCAAATGTATGCGCTATCTTCCTCCAACTCCATGTCAGACCTAAGGCCCAGGGATCAGAGATGAATGTAAATCAGAGGAAGGCTAATGAGGGGTTCTTTATTGTGTGTGCTCTTCAACAGAAAGAATTCCAATCAGTCTGTGAATATAATCATTTATTTGTCTTTACAGTGATGATGGAAGAATGTACAGGTGTCCCCTTTCAATAAAGTATAAAAATATGTTTATATACAGTGAAGTCACAATAATCTTTAACTGGGAAATTTATTTAGAATTCCTGATCTGTTCTTATTAAAACTGTGGGGGAAACAAATATTTTATGTAAGTGCTACATTTCCAGTAGATTGCACCTGGCATCAAAAGCTCAGCTTCATCTTAGGGTCCTGCTTGATATTACAAAAGACTAATTTTAAGTCCTAGGACTCAAAATAAACATGATTTTTTGAATAATAGATATATACATCAAAAATACATCTAAAAAGGCATTGGTTAGTGCTATTAAAAAGCTCTATGTGCTCGGGTACATTTTTTTCTTACAGGCAAAAGCCAGTGGAAACATTTTTGTTCAATTTCTAGGAATTTTCTCTTGGGGAAAGTCGGTCGAAAGTTACCTGTAAAAAAAAAAAAAAAGAACAAACTTAAGTAATCCTGTGATTTATCAGGTGAGAGGTCAGCAATACTCAAGAAAGAATTAGAGACTGAATTCCACTTAGAACCATGTTTTTACAGCCTTGATGAACATTTAGTTACAGCACTTCATAAATAAAAAGTGCTCAACATATTCTCTCATTGTTTCATTTTATTTTGATGATAACCTTTACTATCCTGTTAATTTTCCAAAGAAATCATATGTATTCTTCTATATGTTTATGCAAATATTTTCTAACTACAGTTATCTACATCAGAATAAAAAGAGAATTCAAAGGGCATACAAATGAAAGAGCAGAATAGATACAGAACAATCCAAATACATTTTGAGAAAATGTAGAAAAATTTCTACTCAAGATACTTTATTTTACTTCACAATTTCTTTCACATGAGAGCATTTACAGACGACAGGCATGTACTGAGTCTTCCTATTGTTTAACCTGGATGAAATGGCACTGTGCAACTGCAAATTGAACTATTTATGTATTTGATATCCTATCTCATGTATAGCTAAATATATTCACACCTTTGTTTTTATAGTCATCTTCTTCTTACAATCACTTCTAAAATGTTTGTCTAATATCCTGGCATTTCTCTAGGATTGTAAAATTTAAGTAACATAGTAAATTGCAACCTGCTATTTAACTAACCAAATAAATAAATGAATAAACATCCACCTTACTAATAAGGAGGATTAGAAAGAGCTGAGGCATGATGAGGCCGGCCGACCTGAAGGGACCTTGGTTATCGCTTACGAGCCTGTGAAGCTGGCCATGTCCCACCCTTTACTCAACTAAGTCCTACCTTACCACAGGTTACCATGGACAGCTGATTAAGTCATGTGGTTGTGCTTTAGTTTCTTAAAACTTTTAGGTATATATGGTGTTATTTGAGTAAGGTAAATGTAATTTTCATAATTAAGAAGTACATCTATATCCTTCCCAATCTACAAGTCTAATGGCTTAGTCTAATAATGCCATTCTCAAGTTTAGAAGATTGCATACATAATTCGAATCTCTCCCTACTTAACATGCCAAAATAATAGCTACTTTTAAAGAACTGATTAAAATTCTAATCATTCAATATTAGTTTGTTATTACTATTATCCACATTTGTGCAAGGCAATGAGCAGTTGCCAACTTCTATATAAGTATAGTGCCAGTGCCCACAACACAGGCTTGCTCAGGAATAGCCTTGATGCCAACCTGCAAAGTAATCTGTAAAGAAAGGAAAAGTCGGCTGGTGGTTCACGCTGCAATCCCAGCACTTTGGGAGGCTGAGACGGGCAGATCACCTGAGGTCAGGAGTTCAAGACCAGCCTGCCCAATATGGCAAAAACCGTCTCTAGTAAAAATGCAAAAAATTAGCCGGGTGTGGTGTCAGGCACCTGTAATTCTAGCTACTCGGGAGGCTGAGGCAGGAGAATTGCTTGAACCCGGGAGGCAGAGGTTGCAGTGAGCTGAGATTGCACCCCTGCACTCCAGCCTGGATGACAAGAGCAAAACTCCATCTCGAAAATAATAATAATTTTAAAAAAAGGAAGCAGAAGTCTAGTAAAACCTCAATTAGGTGACCCTTGATTATCTGAAATAATTTCATGAGAAAAGTCTAGAAAAAAACCAAAAAGCCCTGACAGAACAGAAGGGCTTTCTGAGAGTCCATTCTGAAGCAACAGTGCAGAAGCTGGATTAGGTGAGATCCAGATCTCTCTGTGCTCCAGAGACAGCATAGCTGAAGCAGTGGACAGTAGAAACACACTTCAGACCTCCCTCTGAAAGACTTCCAGCATTTTAAGTACACTCATCAAAGCCCATAAATACATCCTTGCCAGTTTGGAAAACAAAATCCAAGTATCAACACAGCATCTTCATGTCTTCAATAAGAGAAGAGAAAAAGAGCTAAAATAGCACTGAACTGGATTGAAATGATTTTTTTTTTTTTTGAGATGGAGTCGCGCTCTGTCGCCCAGGCTGGAGTGCAGTGGCTCACGCAACCTCCACCTCCCAGGTTCAAGCGATTCTCTTGCCTCAGCCTCCCAAGTAATTGGGATTACAGGTGCCCACCATCATGCCCGGATAATTTTTGTATTTTTAGTAGAGATAGGGTTTCATCATGTTGGCCAGGCTGGTCTCAAACTCCTGACCTCAGGACATCCACCCACTTCAGCCTTTCAAAGTGCTGGGATTATAGGCGTGAGCCACCACACCCAGCCTGAAATGATTCTGTATGGTCAGGAAACTGTGACCCAGAAGTACTGCCATGGATAGACATGTAAATGTAAGACATTATATGTACTATTGGATTTTGGTCTTGCTGTGGCATGAACCACTCCTCGATTAAGATAAAGGCACTCATGGAAGGGGAAAATTGTGTTAACAATTAAACTCACCCTCCGTGCAATCCCTACCCTTAGTCTGTTCCCCTACCAAACAGAGTTCCCTCTCACCCAGCTCAAGTGATGGCTCAAGCGAAAACCCTGAGGCATCCTCGCCACTCTCTCACCCTCACTTCCAGGCAGTCACCTGGTCACGTGATTCTTTCTCCAGCTACATCTCAGATGTACCCGTCTCTTCTTCTCCGAACCCATTGGCATGTCAACATCCTCCTAAAGCCATCATCATCTCTTGTGAGACTACTGCAGCAACACCTAATTGGTCTCCTTGTTTCCAAGCTTTCCCTACTCCAATCCTTGTATTCATGCAGCAGCCATAAGACTCTTGCAAAGAAGCAAATCTGATCATGCTACTGACTCTTCAGTGATTCCTACTAATTTTCATACTCAATCTCAAGCAGTCATCAATCTCCCTAACAACCCACAGGTCCTAGGTGACTAGGTTCACCGCCCACACATTCCCCCCACCCCTCCCCAGACATACTACATTCCAACCACATGGATAATTTCTTCATTCCTTAAAGAAACCAAGCTCCTCCTTGCTGTTCCTTCTAATGGGAACACTTTTACCCAAACCTCCCCTGGCTCATTCCTATGTATCTTTCAGGCTCAACATAAATGTCACTTTCTCAGAGAGGCTTTGTTGACCCTTGACATCACATTAGCATCCCCATCTCTCCCTCTGTTTTGGCTTCAAAGGAAACAATAAATAATTGGTTTGGGGTTGGCAAAAAGGAAGACATGGCCTGCCAAAATAAAGCAGGATGGAAGCCAGGAAGCAAGACGCAGCAGAAAGCCTTGGAGATCTGCATGTGCTCCTCTGAAGACAAGGTATGCCCGCGGCACAGAGCAATGAGCCTGGAATGTGAGTTTGAGATAAGATCAAAATGTGCATTTTTGTTGTTGTTTTTTGAGTCAGAGTCTTACTCCATCACCCAGGCTGGAATGTAGTGGCACAATCTCGGCTCACTGCAACCTCTGCCTCCCGGGTTCAAGCAATTCTCGTGTCTCAGCCTCTCCAGTAGCTACAATTACAAAATTCCAGCTATTCTACCACGCCCAGCTAATTTTTATATTTTTAGTAGAGACAAGGTTTCACCATGTTGGCCAGGCTGGTCCCAAACTCCTGACCTCAAGTGATCTGCCTGCCTTGGCATCACAAAGTGCTGAGATTACAGGCATGAGTCACCAAAACCAGCCTAAAATTGTGTATTTTTTAAGGTAAAGTATTTATTATGCTTTTCAGTGTCCTTCTTGTTCTCCCCACATCAAATCTGTGCTAGGGAGAACCTAAGAAAAATAAAGAGATTTTGCTACTTTGCCACCATAACTTTAAAGAGAAGCAATATGCCCCAGAGGCTACTGTGATGGAGATGACAGTCCCCTTCCTCTCCTGGGGCCGTTCCTCCCTACCTGACAAAGTCCTTTTCTTCTGCTGCTGCTCTTCTCTAGTGACACCTTAGAGGTTTTCCACCTGGTTTTAATAAAGGAGACTAGATCCCTTGCAAGTGACTGCAGGGGTGTGAATATCCTCCCAGAATGGGAACAAAAGGATGCAATAACTTATATGGTCCTTCAATCCAGAGAGAAGAACCAAACAACAGCACATGCATAACCCGAGCAGAGGAGTAGCTTTTTCATTCACTGTGGAGGAAGCTAAAGGGAAAATAACAAGAAAATATAACAACACCATTTTTTTTTTTCCTGAGATGGAGTTTCACTCTGTTACCCAGGTTGGAGAACAGTGGCACAATTTTGGCTCACTGCAACTTCTGCCTCCCAGGCTCAAGTGATCCTCCCACCTCAGCCTCCTGAGCAGCTGGGACCACACGCATACAACACCACACCCAGTTAATTTTTTGTATTTTTGGTAGAGATGGGGTTTTGCCATGTTGCTCAAGCTGGTCTTGAACTACTGAGCTCAATTGATCATCCACCTCAGCCACCCAAAGTGCTGGGATTACAGGCAGAAGCCATTGTGCCCGGCCAAGAAAACACAACATTTTAAGTTCCAAGTCACTCTCTCTAGTGTCAGTTTACCTGATCATATTCTTAGGCTTCATCTCCACTGTCCATTTCAATATCCATCTCTTCTGTATCAGCAGCTCGCGACAAGATGTCTGCCATCAGTGCTTCTTCCAATTTCTTGCGTACTTGCTGTACTCGCTCTTCCTGTTTCCTTTTTAAAAACAGAATAAAAAGGCACTGATAATTTGGCAAGTAATGACAATATGAAGCTGCTACAGAAGTTCATCCTTACTTCAAAATCATTAAATTTCTAAGAAGAATAGAGTTCCTTTTCAGATTTTGCAGAGGTTGCTTCTAAACACAAATCAAATCTCACCAATGAGCCCTGCCAAAAAGAGGAATGTTCACACAGACAGTTATCCCTCATCACACATGAAATTCTAGAAAGAGCAGATTGACGTCAGTGACCTTTTCTTAAACTTTGAAAATGTCGACTGTGTCAAAATTTGGGTTTATTCCTATAAGGACAATTAGAAATAACTAAGAAGCAGGAATAAAAGATGGAGGGAACATAAATAACGAAAGAAAAGTGACTTGTTCATGGAAGCACTGAGAAAGATGGAGGAAGCAGAGACATGATAAGCTGGGATTTGATTGACATTCCATGGCTAGGTTAGTTAGGAGAGAGCTCTCTCCTGGGTTCCCAGGTCTGCAGGCAACAGGTCAGCATGAAGGAGCCAAGACCACATGATTCTGCACACCGAGGACAGACACTGGAAAGTCTCTCTTCGACTGAGAAAGTGAGTTGCTTAAGAACATGCCATGAGTTTCTCTGTGTCTCAGTGATTACAAAGGAACCTCAAAAGTGAGGGTTAATAACTCCAAGTCATTAAAAAGGCTCTGAACCACTAGATGAAGAACAAAGCACAGGAAGAAAGGCTACCAGTATACACTTTATCTTCAAAAAGTTAAAAAAAAAAAAAAAATATAAGTAGAGCCCCCAGAGGGTAAGAGACAAATTCCTAATATGGGTCTAGCAAGCAAAGCTCGGTAAATATAAATTGACATCCAGAACCAAGTAGAGAGGCAAAGGTCGAAGAAAGACAAGAGAAGAGAGAAGGAGAGAAGACTGGTAGGAAAAGTTTCCAGTGGGAACAAGAACAGAAGGCAATGGCAGAGGAGGGAGGGTCAGCAGAACAGAAAACGGGGCAAACCTCCTGAGACCAGAAGAAAGGAGATAAGAAAAGATGCAGAGAGGGAAATGAAGATGCAACAAGGAATATACTAAGGGTTCTACTGAAAAAAAAAGTAATTTTCTCTACCAATAATTGAGGAAGACAGATTTCAGCAATTCCCAAACCTGGGACAGCAGAGGGATAGAGGAGCAATGCTATAGAAGATTGCACTAAGGGTCCCTGAGTATTCACTCTATAGGGGCTCAACCAGCTGCCAAGTCATATTCAGTCTACTCAAGATCATACCCCTTTGACCAAATAAGACTATGTCCAAGATAGTGAAAGTGACATATATGTACTGCTTCCCACAAAAACTTTGGATATCTTTATGAAACTCCAAAACACCACAAAGAGTTAAAAAGTATAGACTTCCACTTATTAAATGAATTTTCAAAGAGGGAAGCTGTCACTGGGTCAGTCTTAGCTCTATAGCCTCTGTCATATTAAAAGAAACTAGAGTTCGACAGATTTTCATGCCATGGGACAGGGTCAAGCAGAACATATTTGTTTATTTCTTATACAGTTAGTCTCACCTCTGGGTCAGTGACTCAAAGTTTATGACAAATGATGTATTAGTTTCACTGGCAGTCTTTCACTGATAAGAGTACAAGAATCTCCACAGCTGTCCTAGAGTAACCTCATTAGGAAGATGGGGAAAATGGAGCAAATGGCACCATCTGCAGTAATTTGGATGGAGAATTTTATCTTAAACTCTAACATTTCCCATTGATTTTCTTCTATCTTGAGCATTACTTTCCATATTTGTGAAAGCTGAAATTTAATCATTTGCCCATTGCTGTAGGCAGAATGGTAAGATGTCCCCAACATTCCCCCTTCCCCAAAACCACCTCTATGTGCACTCTTTATATAATTCTCTCTCCTTAAGGGTGAGCAGAACTAGTGAATATGATGGTATATCTCTCCATGATTAGGTTACCAATCAACTGATTTTGAGTCAATCAAGAGGGATTACTGTAGTGGGCCTGACCTAATAGGACCCCTTAGTGGAGCTGGGATCTTCCTGACAGGAGCATAAAGGGGCACATGGAGGAGCCACAAGACAAGGAACTACAGGCAGCTTCTGGGACCTAAGACAGCCACCATCCCATAGCCAACAAGAGAACAGGGGCCTCAGCCCTAAAACACAAGGCATGAATTCTGCAACCATCATATGAGCTTGAAAGAGAACCCCAAGCTTCAGAAGGGAACACAGTCCAGTGACACGTGTAAGACCCAAACACAGAACCCAGTCACACCAGGCCCAGACTTCTGACCTCAAAGAACTTCGAGCTAATAAATGGGTGTTGTTTTAAGCTGCAAAGTTTGTGAGAATTTGTTACAAAGTATGAAAAAACAAAACTACCCATCAGTGCAAATGGTATCAAATATGCTAAAAATACTTGAGATATATCTTGTTGGGGTCTTCAGCTGGAGGTTTAATGTAGACAGACTATTGGATACACAATTAGATAAAGAGTAACAGTTCCATTTGCAGTAATTTATTTTGAACATGTACTAATTCAACAAGGAGTATTTGCTTCCTAATTTCTGTCATGACAATTAAATCAAATGAGCAATTTGTTAGACAAATTTACCCAAAAAGGAAATCATCCAGAATTGGCTTTGAGATAGTTTCCTCAACTATCAAAAGATCTGCTGTCGAAGCCATCAACATTCCTGTGATATAACTCAGGGAACCTCCATCAACACACATAAAGACCTGGCGGAATCCCTGCTGATTCAGTATTCATTCAAGATGGAAAAGAACTTGTCTCTGGAGTAATTTTCTTCCTCAAGGGTAAGAACAATCCAATGAGCAAGCTGATTCCTTTCATTGATTTTTTACATTTTGTTTTCTTAAAAAATAAAGTTTTTAAGAAACTTTATGGCTGGGCACAGTGGCTCACGCCTGTAATCCCAGCACTTTGGGAGGCCGAGGCGGGCGGATCACAAGGTCAGGAGATCGAGACCACGGTGAAACCCCGTCTCTACTAAAAATACAAAAAATTAGCCGGGCGCGGTGGTGGGCGCCTGTAGTCCCAGCTACTCAGGAGGCTGAGGCAGGAGAATGGCATGAACCCGGGAGGTGGAGCTTGCAGTGAGCCGAGATCGCGCCACTGCACTCCAGCCTGGGCGACAGAGCGAGACTGCGTCTCAAAAAAAAAAAAAGAAACTTTATTCATATTCATATGCAATCAAGGCATATGAATACAACTGTGTACCACTTTTTATCTTTGCAAAATAATTACTTTAAGACCCAAGAAGGGCTTTCGTATTATAAACCTAGATAGACTTACCCATTTAAAAACATTTTCATGTCAACTTTGTATGGATTTTTTAAAAAAATACAAATATAGGCTGGGCGTGGTGGCTCACACCTGTAATACCTATAATCCTAGCACTTTGGGAGGCCGAGGCAGGCGGATCATGACATCAGGAGTTCAAGACCAGCCTGGCCAATATGGTGAAACCCTGTCTCCACTAAAAATAAAAAAATTAGCTGGGCATGGTGGTGCTTGCCTATAATCCCAGCTACTCGGGCGGCTGAGGCAGGAGAATTGCTTGAACCCGGGAGGCAGAGGTTGCAGTGAGCCGAGATTGTGCCACTACACTCCAGCCTGGGCAACAGAGCAAAACTCCATCTCAAAAAACAAACAAACAAAATAACAAATATAAAACATTTTAAAATTACATGATTCGAAAGTGCAATCTGCTGGTTTTGTCTAGGAACAATACTCTAATTAAACTGATTTACATTCAGGGGACAGAAATAGTGAAGTATACACAAGGCCATATTTTTAAAGAAAATGCAATATACTATATAGTATCACTATAAAGTATCACTATAAAGTAATGATATTGAGGTCATAAAACCCATATAAGAATTGCTCTGTGGTCTTACTAACTGGAGTAGTTTTGCTTTTCCTGTGCAATGGTTTGCTTCTATTTTCTGGGTTCTACCAATCTGAGTTGGATGTTTTCCTTTTACCATTTGCTGCTGAAACCCTAACTTGTGAGTCAGCCTTAGAAAGAGTGAAAGATGTCAGTAGATAGTTTGCATCTTGCCTCATTCCTGACTCTGTTTTATTGCTTTACCTGTGGTTTCTTCTTTCTTATTTGCTTCTCTTCTTGCTCTACCGTGTCACAAGTAAGTTTAAGAGCAGCATCACTATCATCTGATTTAAAGAGAGATTGGTTTCCAGACAAACCAATGAAGGAAGCAATCAGAAAAGGCATGACTGAGTGAAATGGGTTCTTTATATTTATTTTTATTTTTCTAAGACAGGATCTAGCTCTGTCGCCACAGCTGGAGTGCAGGGATGTGACCACAGCTCACTGGAGCCTCGACCTCCCATGCTCAAGCAGTCCTCCCACCTCAGTCTCCCAAGTAGCTGGGACTACAGTTACATACTACCACACCTGGCTAATTTTTTAAAATTTTTTGTGGGGATGGGGTCTCACTATGTTGCCCAGGCTGGTCTCAAACTCCTGGGCTCAAGTAATCCTCCCACCTCAGCCTCCCAAAGTGCTGGGATTATAGGCATGAGCCACTGTGTCTGTCAGAAAGAGGTTCTTTAGAATAGAAAGTCAGAATCCCAAATTGCAAAAGACACAGTAAAAATGATGCTTAGGGAATATAACTGATCTGGTGCCTGTCCTTTGGACATGACCATGATGATATCCCTGGCATGTAGCATTTACACCCCTTTCAAGCATGTATTTGTTATAATGGTCTTTTTTCACCTTCCATCAGTTTCTGTAAAACTCTGTAAAAAAAAAAAAAAAGTATAACTTTCTAGGTGATATATCACTTACTAGCTATGCCACTGAACCTAATGAACAGCATAAAATTTATCCAAATGTAAAAACCCAAGTTTATGAAGTCATGTTAAACTGCATTACCTGATGTCTTCATCTGTGACGATAAAAGCTTTGCAGAGGGGTTGAGATGTGTTAAGCCAAACAGCGGGGTTCTTTTCCACAGCAGCGGAGACTTGCCCTGTGATTGGCGCAGAGCTTGTGTGCAAAGCACTGGCAACAGCAGATAAAAGGGTCTCATCATTGCTACCTGGACCAACTCCTGCAATGAGAAATAAGTACTAGTTAAAGGAAATGTCTCAATGTGCTGAGCAAACTTTATGTGACCTAAAACAACTGATATTTTTATATATATTTGAGATCATATATGTAAAACCGATATAAAACAAAGCAGCAAAAGATAATATATCTACTCAATAGGTATGATACACTAAATAATTCACACTAAAGAAATAGTAACAAAATAGCTGAGCATTTTTTCTTACTTTAAAAAACAAATCCTCATGCTTGCTATAAGCTTATAGCTGAGCATTTTAATAATACTTTACCAGAACTTTAAAACACATTTTCCAAGGTACTAAACTTTTAAAAAGTTGGCTATATTTCCCCAAGCAATGTTAATTATTTTAATGAGGTGAGACTTGGTGAAGCGACTATACTCAAGTATCCCTTTTAATGTATTCCTAGAGTACTGGTAATAGTTTCTCCTTGTAGCTTTTAACATTAATTTCCAGAAATATTTCAACAATTATCTTCTTTGTCTCGGGATTCAAAGAAAAAGCCAATGCAAGCAAGCTGTACCTGTGGCTTTAACAGCTTTTTTCATAAACCTAACAAAACAGCCAAAATCAGAGAATTAATAACTGCACACTTTGATTACTTGTAAGATACTGGCACCGTGTCACATGTAAATGCAATGGTTAAAGTCCTAAACCTGTTTAACTAGTTAAGGCCAACATTCCAAGAACATAAAGAGATAAGGCAACAATCTAACCATGAATTATGAGGATTTTTGAGCAATTCACAATACATCAAGCTGTAGAAGCCAAATTTTTAATACTTGAAAAATAACTCTTCTCTAGAACTTGCAGTTCTCATATAACACGAAAGGTAGATCAGCGACTGAATTTTCCACCCCAGATCCCACTGGTTGCTGTTGCTGGACCAAAGTGCATCTGTTCCCACTGCTACTTAGAGCACCAGTTTGTGGAGGAGGGGCAGAAGGAGAGCTGTTAGTTGTTCTTGTGGTAAGAGGATGAGAGAAAGAGCAGGTGGTAGGGCCAGATGCTGCTATAAGCAGGAAGCTTGAGAAATTCTGTTACTCCTCTGCATCCAGTGCTAAAAGTAGCACATGGGTTAGCTTCTGTGATGAACCTAACCTAAAACCAAAATTTTTACAAAGAAAAAAAATCTAAGATAATATACTACACGGCAGCATCCCTGTAACACACAAGTTTTTCATGTAGCTTCTGCCTGGCCTTACTAAAACACAAGAGGTACGTCATCCAGCAAGGCATATGACCTCCCAAGGCAAAGACCTCCTCTCAGTCATTGCTGAATCCACAGCATCTAACAGAGTGCCTGGCATGCAGTAGGTACTTAATAAATGTCTGCTCAACTGAACTTAGATAATACCTTGAAGACCTTTGGGTAGTTCCATGGTTTTTATAATTTGTTCTGTTACATCTGATGCACTAAGTCCTTGTAGCCTCTTCTCCCAGAAAAGCTGTAAGGCAAAATATCACTGTTAATAGATACATTCTTGAAACAAGAAAGTAGCGCATCGATGCTGTTGAATAATGAAATTTAAATCATTTCAATAGTTTCCTATAATTTCCTCATTTTTCCTTATAAAAAGCTAAATGATATTCCAAACGTGAATTATTTCAACACATCATAATCCTCTCAGATGACATTGCTCAAAAAAGGTTGTTTTATGTGACCTATTCACTTGTTACAGTACTATAGATGGTTATATGCTGTATACTATGTATAGTTTCTTATAGTTTATCTTCCGAAGAAAAGAATTTGAATTTTTTAAAGATTCATCTGGCATGAAATTTTAATGCTATGACTTATTAGGGAAAAGAAAACAAATTATATGATGTGTTATCCCCCTTTATCCAATATTATTAGAGAAAGAGCTACTCCAATATAGGATTTCTCCAAGACAATGAAGTTTAGCTCTTTAGCACACTTTAAGGGAGAAAAGACCATTTTTAATGAAACATTTTCTAAAATGTTTTAGATGCCTCCTTTATTTTTAAACTGGATGTCATATTCATGAGTGACTCCCTGCTGCACAGGGCCTGGATCACCATGGTCACTTAGTGGCCCCAGGTCATCATTATGGGCATCAGTGAGTACACTGAGAGGCTCTTCATGCCCTAGGGGCTATGGAGCTTTTTGCTTATTCAAACACTAAATGGTCCAAGACAATCATGGTTTTTATTTTATATCCTTTTCATGTTTGATTCTCTCTCCTAGTTATTACTTTTCACTAATATCACTCACCCATTCAACATATATTTATTGAGCTCCTGCTAGGTATTGTGCTCACCCTGCAGATGTGACAGTCAGTAACAGAGACAATGTCACTGTCCTCATGCCTCCTTTCTTTTCTAGTCTGTTTCATATTTATTGCAGCCAAAAAAAACAGATAAAGGATTTCTATAGGACTCTGTATAATTGTCTTTAATCCTGGATACCAGGGCCTGTCACATAGTTGGTACTGAAAAAATATTTATGAGAATGACTGAAAATGGGAGCAACTGGACTTAGAGTGAGGATCTGGGGGACACACAAACCCATACTGAAATCTCAGCAGCAACACTGTCTCTAGATAGACGACCTTGGACAAGGTCTAAACCCATGCTGAAATCTCAGCTGCGATACTCTCTAGATAGACAACTTTGGACAAGGTTTATAACCTCTTCAGAATCTTCAATTTATTTCCTCTTCTATAAATGTGGCAACAATAGCTATCACAAAAGATTACTGTGGAAGTTAAATAAGGCAATATGTATAAAGTATCCATTATAAACTGGGCACAAGATTTATCACATTTGCTTTCAGCAAACTGTGGCCACTCTGAGGGCTTTTGGGGCTTACATTCTGACTTTTGGATATATGTGAAGTATCAGATAATTGTCCTCCAGATAAATGAGAAGATACAGTAGTGTAATTCTATTTATGTTAGAAGAGCAATATGCTGAATTTGTAATAAGCACAACACTAGCACCAAGGAAGGCCTTTGGTATATAGTAACATCTTACATCTCTCTGCTAATCACATTATCAGTAGAATATGTTGTCAATATAAACAAGTCAACAATTCGAGGATATAAATATATTAATCATCATGAATGAAAATTAGTAAGGTGAAGGTAATAATTGATGAACACAATAAATGTCCCAAGAAAACCTGCCTGCTTTCTATTTGCTCTTTGGTGGAATAATATCATCTGTGTTTTGAATATCACAGCTATAGAAAAAAAAAAAAAGGAAAACAAAACCCAGTTACATTTCTAATGAAAAAGTATCCAGGAGAATTAGTGAGGATAAGATTAGTAAGTGCTTTTAGAATTAAATATTATGTGTGTGTGTGTGTATATATACACAATTTAATAAAAGCACTTACTAATCTCATAGTCACTGATTTGTAAAAATAAATCAACACTACCAAATAAAAGCATGGGAATTATGAACAGATACATTGTTTATATTTTACATCTAAAAGTTCCAATTCCAGATACTAAAAAATAATTTGTTTTATTCTATCTTTTTAAATTCTTAACTTTTAAACTTCTATCAGTAACAAGGAAAACAATACAAAAATTTAAAAAGAAAAATTTAGTAAAAATAAATCCTGGACTGAAATACAAGTATATGGCTCTAGCTTGTATCACATCCTGGTAACCACCACGTGTCATCTGATAGCCCTCAACTACAGCTGAAGTTAGAATCTGATATGTGTGGATGCTCTCTTTATAAGAGAGGACATAAGAAACTAAGATTTTGCATATGCTCTTTCGATAGTAAAAGCACCATTTTCAGAGTTCAGGAGCAAAAATAACAAAATTGTTATGCCACGAAAATGGAGAGATATATATATATATTTATGTATGCGTATTTGTGTGTGTGTGTGTATCTTCCCCCACCCCCAACTCAGGGGAGAAAGGGGGAGTGAAAAAGGTCAGAGAAGGAGAGGAGGCTAGTTTAAGAAAACACTTAAATGGTCAAGGTCACTTCCTCTCCAACCTTTCCAACACTCACTCAAAGCTAACAAGCTCACCTAATTTCACTGAAAACTGAAACGGTCCTCAGGAGGTAAACGTCTATTTACATCTCAGTATGTTCCTAACTCAACTTTTCTGTACATCCATCTTCTCAGATCCCTGTTTTATTTGTTTGGGCAGGGGATGCGGGCAAGGATTATTTGCATTTTAAAATGCATTTTAAATGTACATACAGTAGGCATTATGCTAAGTGAAAGAAGCCAGTCTTTCCCACTCTGTGTGATTTCACTCCTATGATACCCTGAAAAGGAAAACCTATAGGGAAGGTTGCCAGAGATTAGGATGGAGGGGAGTCTGACAGCAAAGGCTCAGCACAAGCAACTTCTTTGGGGTGCTAGGACTGTACTTTCTGGTTGTTAATACGTGGAGACTTTATCCAGCTTATATAATGACCATTTTCTTTTCTTTCTAAGCCTGTTCCTCAAGGAATGGCCCAATGTGCGCTATTGCCCTTTCCCAAGCCTACTGAAACTTTATTAGCCCACCCCCTTTCTAGCCAACTTGCACTAAACCTACTCTAACAGTCAGCTCCTCTCACCAAATTCCAAGATCTTTTCTCATTATCTTTGGCCACTATAGCCCTCAGTGCTTCAGAGGGAGCAGGGGAGGAAAAGGTCTTCCTTTGCCTAAGTTTAAAATTTCCTGATCTACTCACTTAGGTGAGTAGGTTTTTCCTTGGAGATTCTGTTCACTTGGAAGTCTCCCCGCTTTCTCAAACATTAGAAGTCCAAAGACTTTAATATTCAAAAGATGACTAATACTCAAAATATTCAAAACATATGTAAGGACTCTCCCTCTATGATGGCTACCTAGTCTCTTGCACTACACTCCATAAGCACTACTGCTGTCATAAATCCTAACCTACTCACTGAAAATCTGATTTCCCCTGCCAAATTCAGTGGTTTTCTCAGCTTAATCTTGCTGCCTGGTGTGAAGCCAAATGATCAATATATAGAATATGTATAAGGAACAGTGATTTAACATTTGGAGAAACTCCCAAAATGTGCTATCACCCTCAGTTATTACATCTCCCTCTAATCCTCAATAACCAGATGCTCTGAGTGCATCTAATACCTTGTTCTCTTTGTCACTTTCCAGTATATTAGAACATTGGCTAGCTCCACATGCCTATCACCTTATAACACCAACGGTCTGGCCAATGCCCTATCCAGGAAACCAGCTGATGGAGAGAGAAACATGGGATGGAATTAAAAGTCACTCAAAACCACAAAAGTGCCTAAAATTTAAGTGACAGTGCAGAGCATCTTTGGAGAAACCATCTTAGTAGTCACTGTAGTTCATCTCTACCACATTTTCTCCGCACAGTTCTCCTAGGAAGGACATCAACGGAAGCACAGCTACATGGACTTTAATCCACTTAGTGGCCCAAAGAACAAACATGAAGGTGTATTACAAAAACTGCTTCTTTAGTGAGGTCAATGATCAAATCTGTTTACTGAAAGTAAAATGAACCCACGATAGCATTTCCTTTTCGTAATTGTTATGTATTCAACTTGGACTTTGAGGGATTTGTTCAATTTGCCTTATGAAGAATATACAAAGAGGATGAGAAAGAAACAGGGATCAGAAACAACTCCTTGCCACCATTCACAGACACTGATCCCTATTCTGATGCTCTGGGAACTGAGGCTGATAATGCTGATTATTATTTACCTTCATCACCCTGAGTTTATTAATATTACTCTGAAGAGATTTCTACTCTTTACTGAAGAACAAAAGAGATGGCTTACTAGGAAAAAGGAATTTGAGGATCAACAACATTCAACAAATACTCTTTGAATGCCCATGATATGTAACGTGTTTTTCTGGCACTGGGGATGCTTGGTAGGATAATCGGCAACCACTGCCTTCCAGGAGCTGTTTGGTAGAAAACATGCAAAACTCTACAAGGCCGACCGCAATAATGAAGAAACTGATTTTCCATGTATACTCACGACCTCAACTTGACAGTCAACCTTGAGGACAGGAATATCTAACTTATTAGCAGAGTGAATGGGATTGGGTTTTAGAATCTGAACACCCAATGTTCAAACTTGCTTTTTCACAAGCTTTATAAATTGGACAACTGACCTCTCTAAGTATCAGTTTCATACCCTATGGAATGGGACAATATAAGCAATCTCAACGGGTTATGGGAACAAAATGAGGAAGTGTTATAAACACTTGAATATGCCCAGTACACAGCAACTATCATTTTACTGTTTCGTTTCCCCTGTGGCTTGTAGCACATTGCTGATCATACAATAGCACTTAATAAGTAGTTGGTCATTTTATTAAAATTAGTAAGTATAAACAAAGCAAAAATAATCAATTCTGAAAGGTAAGTATTAGCAAATGAAGAGACTGAGCAAATGAATATGAATCTTCCCTTCCCTTCCTTCGCTTTCAATTGGGGATTTCTTGCTACTACAAATATTTTTAAATTCTCCTCTTCCTTCTCTCCTCCAAGCCAGACTGCCTCTCACCTGGACCTAAGGTTGGTTGGGAGTACTTTGGTAAGCAGTACTGGCTATATAATTTACTGGGCCCAGAACAAATTAAAAATGTGCAGCCTCTTGTTTTAAAAAAATTAAGAATTTCAAGGGTATAGCAGCAAAGCATTAAACCAGGCATAGGCCCTTCCTTCTAAGTGAGGGGCTCTTTTAAGCACAAGGCCCTGTGTAACTGCACAGGTCACATGTCCATGAAGCTGGCACTGGTAGCAAGTATGGAGCAGCAGTAGACAGAAGGAGAGAAGAGTAGAGAAAGGAGGTCCCTGTGCTGTGCAGCAGTACTTAAGGAAAGGCTGGGATGTAATCTCTTCCTGAAACTTTCTTAAAAGAAGGAGAACAACAGAAAACAGTTCTGGCCAATTCTATGCAATACAAAGGAACCTTTCCTTAACTAATTAAAATAACGCAAGGATTTTTCATCCCTGTAGTTTCTCATCGGGAGAACAGGATCACTGCTAAGGCTCTCCATGGTGGAGCAGTATTAATAAGGAAGGTTGGAAGACCAGAGAATGAGGAAACCATCATCACGGGGAGGAAAGGACTGAAGCCTAGAGAAGGATCAGAATTTTGCTCTATTTAAAGTCCAGTGGAGAGCATGGATAGCTTTTAATTAAGATTCCCTAAAACTGTAATCTTCTTGTTATTTTTGGTCCATCTAGTTGATGATACTAAAGCCCTCAGAAAAACCTCAAAAGAGCTGTGAGCTTGTTTCAAGAATAGAAGGTGGGAAAGAATCAGGGAACACAGACTATATTTCTAAGCTGCAATGAATCAAAAAAGGCAAAAACAACCCTAACCAGTAGCATTAACTGTCTGGAGCAGAATTTCTCAGCCTTGGCATTCTTGACGTTTGGGGGTAAATGACTATCAGCTTGCTTGGTTTATACACCCACAAGATGTCAGAAGAAATACTCCAGTTGTGACAACCAAAAAATATCTCTGGACATTACCAAATGTACCCAGGTAGGTGGGCAGTGGGGCAGTAAGAGGAAATGGGGGAAACAAAATCATGTGTAGTTGAGAACCACTGGTCCAGAGAAAGAGAAAAAGGATAGGGAAATAGGAGGTTTATAAAGGCAGGCGCCCAGATCTCACAGCAGAAACAGAAAGAAGGGCCCCCGCCAGCATGCACCATCACTGCAAGCTCCTCTCTCAGTTCTCAGTAGTGTGTCTCCCAGCTCCCCTCATTCATGAGCCTTAGAAGAACCTATCTAAATGGATTGGAGGTGGGTGCCTCTTTTTTTTCACTGCCAGTCATTTCAACCCAGTCATTCTGGAGAGTAAGATAAAGCACAAGTGGGAGAAACATTTCATACCTCAGAAAGTTGTATTTGCTGCTAGAAATGTGGTTGTAATTATTTTTAATAATTCAGATATACTTTAGATTAAATGGTCTTTTATGGGTGGGTCTGGAACACTAGAGTCATTTATAATATCATTTCTGTTGGAAGATGTAGAGTTCCAAATAAATGAAACATGAAATTTTATATCACAACTTGTAAACTAGAAAGTATCTGTATAAAGGGATGTCAGATTTTAGAAGGGGTTATCTTATTTACCACAGGATCGGGGTTCCCACACATGTGCGAATCTGTCACTGACTACTGAGAAAGGCACAGCTCCGTTTAGAATGACTTTAAGTGTTCAAATGTAGGTACAGTAGCAAAATAGAACAGACAGGTTTATTTGGAACATGTTAATTTCCATAAATTAGCATGTAGCTATCAGTAGGCCTGGCTAATTCTTACATGAAAACTGGAGAAAAGCCGGGCGCGGTGGCTCAAGCCTGTAATCCCAGCACTTTGGGAGGCCGAGTCGGGTGGATCACGAGGTCAGGAGATCGAGACCATCCTCGCTAACACGGTGAAACCCCGTCTCTACTAAAAACTACAAAAAACTAGCCGGGCGAGGTGGTGGCGCCTGTAGTCCCAGCTACCCGGGAGGCTGAGGCAGGAGAATGGCGTGAACCCGGGAGGTGGAGCTTGCAGTGAGCTGAGATCCGGCCACAGCACTCCAGCCTGGGTGACAGAGCGAGACTCCATCTCAAAAAAAAAAAAAAAAAAAAAAAAAAAAAAAAACTGGAGAAAATTCACCAAACTGAGCCACACGAAAACCTAAAACTTATTTTACCCCTCATGCATTATCTTAAAAAGCATCTTCCCTTTTGAAATTATAATCTCTGTTAGAACAAAAAATAAACTGACCAGAGAAATCTGCTGAATTTCAATAATGAAACTAAGGGAAGTTCATCTAAAACTCCTACATATCCAAACTCCTGTTTTTTGTTGTTTATTTTAGACACCATAGGCTGAATATTAACCTCCAAGCCAAGAAGACTGTAGAGCAACTTCAGAACAACTAGAAAAGTCAGGCGCTAAGCCTGAAGGTCTAGAGCCTCTATGAACATCATCCTTTCCACCTCAGATCTCCTCCTATTTTAGAGAAATAAGAATGTGCTGCCCTTCTAAGATTATCCCGCCACCTGCGCTCTTGATCACATCTTCTACCTCCTCCTCTTCTTGCCCTATCAATTTCCCCAACTTCTCACATTTTCCATTTTTCCCTTCCTCTCCTGGGACATCTTCTTTTAATTGACAAATCCACTTGAACACTGACAACTTAAAACATGCCCTTATTCACACTGCTTCCCCCTCAAGCCATCTTGATCTCCTCCTTCCACTAGCAGAGAGACCTTGTATCTTATTTCCCCACATTCTATTCATTCTTTTCCTTCTAACCCAGGCTCTGCCCCTTTTATTTATATGAACACTGACCTTGCCCAAGGTCACAGTAACCTAATTACCAAATCCAATTCCTAGCTCAAGCCCCCCTGTCCTACTTCACTGATACATTTGCCTGCTGCCAGGGGAATGAGGACCTTTCATGACAGCTCTCTGTATGTTTCTGTATTCTTTACTACTATTAAACAACACATTAAAATGTCTAACATTAATTGTCAAAGATTTAGACTATAAGCATTTTTCTTTTTTCTAATGAAAAAAATTTAAATGCATAAGATATGTGATATAATTTTTAAAGTATATGAGGACAACAGTGTTAATGCTTTATAAAACAGAAGAACCAAAAGTTACCTTAAAAATCTCCCCATTTTTAAAGTTTTATCTGCAATCTACAGCTGTCAAGAGCATGATGCTAGACACAAAATTCGCACTCAGATGTTTGCAGGATGAATTTTTGGCTAAGTAGAGGGAGGACAGGGTGATAGAAAGTGCTGGTTTGGCAGCTAAATGCTTTAATCCTGGCGCAAACACTAAATAGATGTGCTTGGGCAAAGCACTTAATCTCCTTGCATATATTTTCACTAGTAAACTAGAAATCCTAATAACTGTCAGATCTATCTCAGGTTATCAAAACACTAATAAAATATGAGAAAGTTTTTTGAGAAAAAAAATCTTTTATCAAATTGCTCAGAATTTTTTTCTAATGTTAGGATTCCATCAATTTAATGAATATCTTACTCACTTTCATAAGGCAGTTACTAAAGCTAATCAAATAATAGAGACTCTTGTCACATAATTGTCGATTAAAGCAAAATCCAGAAAGTGTGTACTTTCTTGTCACTCTCAAAAAGCTAAATATACAAGACACTGAGTTAGGGCTATGTGGATGAATGGTGTTTCCTGCCAAGAAGAAATTCACCGTCCAGTTTATAAACTGCTTTATTTCAGATCAACCCCATATAGTATCTGAATTGTCTAGTTAATGGTCAGCAATAACAACTTAACTTAAATACCATGGTCTGCAAACATCAAAAATCAAGTATGAGCTACCCTCTTATTTTGTAAGAGTAGCCCAAGAAGAAAGAGCTAGATAATAACAAGAAAATTATGCATAAATCAAGGAAAAGCTTCTTTCATGTGCTGTGCAAACTACAATGTGATCTCTTTTTAAGGCAAAAGATAATTTGGGCTAAACAGGTTAGATGAATAAAGCAAAGGGCAGATTTTAGGGTTGATGAAGATAGAGGTGCAGTAAGCATTTGCTGTAGTTGTTTGTCTAAATTTTGCCATGAATACTCTCTAACTTACACACTGTGGGTATATGATACTTGTCAAGTGCCTGAAAAGGTACCATTATCCTAAGATGACCAACCATGGAATAAGAGCATCATTCGAGGTGCCTAGATTTTTCATGTGCTCCTCCCACAGAAAAAGCTATAATCATTTTCTTACTGATACGTAAGTTCATACAGGAACTTAGATGTGCTCCTTCGCTACTTTTCACATATTTGTCATACATCAGTATGCCTGCAATTATTTGTTCAGTGTTGGTTTTCCTTATCAAATTCAAAGTTTTATGAGGATGGGAACATGTTCGACTTTTTTGTTAATATAGCATCTGTTAATCAGCAATATATGCTGTGGAATGAATAAATTGCTGATTTCAAAACCCACTCAATGGCAGGAACTTTGATCTCTAATAGATAAGGATCTATCATTAGTTGTTTATGAGAAGATATTCCCTTAAGAAAAGCTTTCTTGAAACTAATTTCAGTAGTGTAAATTAATTCCTATTTTTTTTTTTTTCCAGACTGAGTCTTGCTCTATTGACCAGGCTGGAGTGCAGTGCTGCGATCTCAGCTCACTGCAAGCTCCGCCTCCCGGATTCACACCAGTCTCCTGCCTTAGCCTCCCAAGTAACTGGAACTACAGACGCCCGCCACCACCCACAGCTAATTTTTTGTATTTTTAGTAGAGACGGGGTTTCACCGTGTTAGCCAGGATGGTCTCGATCTCCTGACCTCGTGATCCGCCCGCCTCGGCCTCCCAAAGTGTTGGGATTACAGGCATGAGCCACTGCGCCCGGCCAAATTAATTCCTATTCTTTCTGTAGGATACTAACAGGCACAATTTTTCTTTTCTTCTTCTTCTTCTTCTTTTTTTTTTTTTTTTTTTTTTTTTTTTGAGACAGGGTATCACTCTGTTGCCCAAGCAGGAGTCAGGGATGCAGTGGGCATGATCATAGCTCGCTGCAACCTGAAACTCCTGGGCTCAAGGAATCCTCCTGCCTCAGCCACCTGAGTAACTGGGACTACAGACCCACACCACTGCACCAGCTAGTTTCTTTAAAAATTTCCTGTAGAGATGGAGTCTCACTTTCTTGTCAGGCTGCTCTCAAACTCACGGCCTCAAGCAATCCTCCCGTCTCAGCCTCCCAAAGTGCCTGGATTACAGGCATAAGCCAGCATGCCCAGTCGTTCTTCCTTTTTAATACCAATACATTGAGAAATAGAAGCACCATATGCACTATTTAGAATATGACATTAGTCAACCACTAGAATTAAAATCAGGTTATAAATCTTCAAAATTATCAGAAGTATATATTTAAATGAAAAACCCAGACCACAGAACAAAAATAGAAATACCAAAAAATAATGACAAAATATTAAAAACATTATATAAACACAGTGACAGAATTAAGACCAAACATATCTGTAATAGCAATAAATGTAATGGTAAACTTACCAATTAAGAAAAAGACCTTCAGATCATATTTTTAAACAAATTAAAAACTCAACTATATGTTTTATGCAAGAGACAGATGTAAAAATAAAAACACTCAGAAAGCTGGAAATAAAAAGAAAGTGCAAAGAAATAGCAAACAAATACAGGCATAAAAAACAAAGATCCCAACAGTACTATAAGATTACTTCTAGGCAACAGTGACAAACAAGATGAGGCATAATCCATTATAAAGAAATAACTTCTATAAAATAAATGTTTTCTTATAAAAAGAAATTTGATCTAATTGGATTTGAATTTCAATGAGGAAAAGCTCGTGTATAGACTGAGTTCAAAACCTGTTAGGAAAGGTCTCCCCAATACCTCATTCCACTTTTCATTTGGATACTACCAAGATCAGAGAGAAGAATATCACAATAGATACTGCAAACATTAAAAATATTACTAGAAATATATAAACAACCTTATGCCACTAAATTTGAAAATTATAAAATGCACAAATTCCTAGAAAGTCACATGATAAAAACTAGAAAGAAAAAATGAATATTCTTCCATGTATCTATTTTAAAAATTGAAGCCTGAGCAACATAGTGAGACCCCATCCCTACAAAAAGCAACAAAATTTTTAAAAACTAGCCAGGTGTGGTGGTGTGTACTTGTAGTCCCAGCTACTCCAGAGGCTGAGGTGTGAAGCTCACTTGAGCCCAGGAGGGCAAGGCTGCAGTGAGCTGTGATGGCACCATTACACTACAGCCTAAGTGACAGAGTGAGGCTCTGTCTCAAAAACAAAGAAAAAAATTGTATATATAATTTAAAACTTTTCCATAAAAAAATTAGGCTGAGATGACCTCCCAATTAATTATTCCAAAAAGAAATGTTTTTGTTTTTAAAAAATGCCAATTTTATGCAAACTCTTCCAGAGAATATAAGAAGAAGGATCACTTCCCAGCTCATTTTACAAAGCCAGAAAAATCTTGATACTAAAACTTGAGAAGAAAATTACAAGAAAAGTGCAAGTCAATTTCAAACATGAATATAAATGCACAACATCCTAAGCCTAATAACAGCAACTCTAAACACTGATAAAAATGATAATACATTACAACCACATGGGGCTTACTCCAGGAATTCTAGATCTGTTTAACATTCAAAAACATCAAACGGTGAAATTAATCACATAAACCAATCAATATGATACACTTTATTAACAGAATAAATAATAAAAATTACTTGATCACTTAACTAGGTAAAGGAAAATAATTTGAAAGAATTTAATATCCATTCATAAGAAATATTCTTAGTAAAATAGAAATAGAAGCAAATTTCCTTAATCTGACAAATAATATTTACAAAAAAGCAAGTATCACATTTAATGGAGAAACATTAAAAATGATCCCTTGTATCACTAATGAGACTGGAATATCTGTTATCAACTCTATTCAAGATTGTATTGGAAGTTCTAACGAGTAAAATAAAACAAGGACAAAAAATCAAAGGTTTAAGGATAGAAAGAAAGAAAGAAAGAAAGAAAGAAAGAAAGAAAGAAAGAAAGAGAGAAAGAAAAAGAAAAAAAGAAAGAAAGAAAACTCTCATTGACAGATGACATGTTTATTCACATGTAAAGTCCAAAAGAATCATAGATGACTTAATAATTTAAAAATATAACTGAATTCAGAGTGAATACACAAAATCAGTTTATTTCTAATACTAGCCAAAGATGATTAGAAAATAAAAATTTTATAAATGACACCATTTACAGTAACATCAAATATCTAAGAATCAATTAAAGATATATAAGATCACTAGACTGAAAACTATAAAACCTTAATGGATGAATACATAAGACTTGTGGACTGTAATACTTAATATTATAAAAATATTAATTCTCCCCAGTTGATCCACAGACTTACATCCTAGCAGCATAAAGAAAATACTATTGATGGGCATGTGGCAGAAATTTTAAAATCAGAAAAGGTTAACTGTAATTATATTAGAAAACCTAACAGAGTTATTAAGATTAAAAACAACAAAGAATTATGACAGAAAGGAGTGGCAGGGCATTACTTACCCTACCCAGAAGAATTTTCATTCATAATAATGCGAACTCTGATTATTTAACCTATTTACCTAAAATTGTGATACATCTAGGTTGAGAGCATGACGGCAGAGAAAGAGAACTATGTAGTCACCTATCCTTGGGGAAAGCAAAGAAATAATGGTTAAAATTAACAAAGACGTAGCCTAATAAGTATATTAATTAGAAATATGAAGAGAATTATAAAGAGATATGATAAGAATTAAGAATAAAACTTTCTGGCACAGACTAGAAGACTTAACTGGAGTAGTAAACTACTGTTTTGAGGAGTAGTTTTTAAAAACACTATTCAATTTTTTTCATCTGTATTCCTACGTTACTTAGAGAAATAAAAAAATTTCACAGATCCTTCCACATGACAGTTTTCATGTTTTTAAAATGAACTAGAAAAATACATGATAATTATTGGTAACTATGAACCAACAGCCTATTATGCATTCCTTAATTTTTTCTTTTTTCTTTTTCTTTTTTTTTTTTTTTTTTTTTTTTGAGACAGGGTGTCACTCTGGAGTGCAGTGCCCTGATCTCAGCTCACTGCAACTACTGCCTCCTGGGTTCAAGCAATTCTCATGCCTCAGCCTCCCAAGCTGCGACTACAGGCGTGCGCCACTATGCCTGGCTAATTTTGGCATTTTTAGTAGAGATGGGTTTTCACCATGTTGGCCAGGCTGGTTTCAAACTCCTGGCCTCAAGAAATCTGCCTGCCTCAGCCTCCCAAAGTGCTGGGATTACAGATGTTGAGCCACTGCATACTGCATCTAGCCTCATTCCTTAATTTTTAAAAATTCACATATAATGTTTCCATTGCAATTCTTCCCTCCATAAAGACTGACCATATCTCCAGACTCTCTTGGACTCCAGCCCATCATCTTTTACTAGCTCATCATGCAACAATTACTTTAAGACTATAAATTTTCAGGCCAGGTGCGGTGGCTCAAGCCTGTAATCCTGGCACTTTGGGAGGCCGAGGCGGGCGGATCACGAGGTCAGGAGTTTGAGACCAGCCTGGCCAATACAGTGAAACCCTGTCTCTACTAAAAACACAAAAATAGCCGGGCGTGGTGGTGGGCGCCTGTAATCCCAGCTACTCAGGAGGCTGAGGCAGGAGAATTGCTTGAACCCAGGAGGCAGAGGTTGTATTGAGTCAGAGATCGCGCTGTTGCACTCCAACCTGGGCGACAGAGTGAGACTCCGACTCAGAAAAAAAAAAAAAGAGTACAAATTTTCTACTACTCAAATTCATATTTTATTATTTTTAAAAAATATTGAGCTACCCTTTATTATGTCCATATTTCTGTCAATGACATCATTCTCACACTTTATTCTAAGATTCTTCATATAGGCAGAGCTGATAAGTCATTAAATTTTGTCAATTTTTTATTTTTATTTTTTTGAGACAGAGTCTCGCTCTGTCGCCAGGCTGGAGTGCAGCGGTGCGATCTCGGCTCACTGCAACCTCTGCCTCCCAGGTTCAAACAATTCTCTGCCTCAGCCTTCCAAGTAGCTGAGATTACAGGCACCTGCCACCATGCCCAGCTAATTTTTTTTTTTTTTTTGTATTTTTAGTAGAGACAGGGTTTCACCATCTTGGCCAGGCTGGTCTTGAACTCCTGACCATGTGATCCACCCGCCTCGGCCTCCCAAAGTGCTGGGATTACAGGCTCAAGCCACCATGCTCAGCCATCAATTATTTTATGAGCAGCATAAAACAGACCCTTATCACTTATGCCCTAACTTCCTGTTAGAGTTTCTTCAATGATCTCCTAACCCTGTCAGTCCTCATACTACATACAATTGACAGACTTCTGTCTAGAATGTTCCCGCCATACTTCTCTGCTTTTGAAGACTACATGCTCTCTCACTCTTCTGGTGTTTTTTTCATTGCACTTAACACAACATGATACATTATCTATACATGTATTTGTCTGACTCACTTCCTATCCTCACACTAGATGGAAAATTCCACAACAGCGGGGACTTTGTCTTGTTCACTGCAGTATCCCACTGCTTAGAAAAGTACAAGTTGAAGCCTCAATAAATAATTTTTAAATGAATGAATAATTTAATTCACTAATTCAACAAATTTACATATTAGGCACTTATATAACAGAGAAATTGTGGATGAAGCAATGAATAACCTAATACACTTGTGATCAGAAAAGAAGAAAGATGAAACACTAAGGAAGGTCTCTAAATCCAAACTTGGTAAATCAGGGGTTTTCTGAACAGAAGAAGTGACTTCTATGTTCTTGATGTCACTTGAGAGATGAGTAAGAAACAGCCAGCTGAAGGATGGAAAGGAAACTGCATGAAATCTGATCAAGGTATGCAAGGGTCAGGGGTAGTGAATGAATAGCATATGCAAAAACCTGAAAAATGTTCCATATGATTTGAGTGTAGAACAAGAGAAGGTGAGGCCAAAGAGGTAAGCAAAAGGGCTTGGCAGTCATGTTGAAGAGTTCTGAATTTACCCTAAAAGCTACCAGAAAGCACTGAAGGGTTTTCAGCAGTATAACACTATGAACACTATCAGACCATCACCCAGAGGAACACCTGGCTGCAATATGAAGAGAAAAGTAAGGGAACAAGACAAGAAGTACTGGTACCCAGGAGTTCAAGACCACCCTGGGCAACATAGTGAAATCCCATCTCTATGAAAAACACAAAATTAGCCAGGCATGGTGGTGTGCACCTGTGGTCCCGGCTATTCAGGAGGCTGAGGTGGGAGCATCACTTGAGCCCAGGAGATTGAAGCTGCAATGAGCCATGATTGCACCACTGCACTCCAGCCTGGGTAGCTAAGCAAGACCCTGTCTCCAAAAACAAAAACAAACAAACAAACAAAAGACAAAAAGCAGAGAGATGAGAGATGAGATGAAATGAATGATAGTTACCTAGTCTCAGAATGGAGTAAGAGAACATTCAGGAGGTAGGATCAATAGGACTTGCTGGCTACATAGACGCTTGGAGTGAAAGATAGGAAGAGTCAAGGGTGATGCTCAGGTTTCCAGCTTAGGCAGCCAAGTGGACAGTGGTCCTTTCACTGAGATAAAGCACATCCAATAAAAGGCAGATTTGATCAGATGACAAAGGAGTTCACAGAGATAAAGCGATAGATTACAGGTGCTGGTGAGACTTCCAAGTGAACAATGTTAGTTAAATGACTGAAGCTCAGGATGAAGATATAAATTTGGGAATCATTAACATATGGATGATAACTGAAGCCATGGGAATGAGTGAAATCACCCATGGAGGGTTTACATACAAAAAGGAATGCATAGAATTCCCTGGGGAACCTCAACATTTTAAAAGACAGATAGAGAAAGAAGAACCTAAGAAGGGGATTGAGTAAAAAAAGTATGGAGGAAAACCAAGAAAGTGCAGAGTCAAAGAATGAAAGCGAATGTTTCAGAAAGAGGGGTAGTCATATTGTTTAATGTTAAAGCAGGGCAAGAAATTTAAAGACAGCAACTTGTCCATTCAGTTTAACAAGGAACATCAGCAATCCTGATAAGAACAGTTTCAGTGAGAACAAAAGCTATTATTTCAGAGATATAAACATACAAGTAAGAGGTAAAGCAGATAGTAAACACACACACAATGCCAAGAAGTTTGACTTTAACGAGAAAAGAAAGAGAACAAACGCTAAAAGGGGAGCAGTGAGGTGGATAATTTTTTTAAGATGGGGTGGATTTGAATACATTTAAATGCTTTGGGAAGAAGCCAGTTTAGAGACAGGTTGAAGATAAAAGGTAAGTGACATATTCTATTGGATGGGGTCTCTGAGAAGGAAGGAGGAAGTGTATCTGCAGAGTACACGTGTTGGAATTAGCTTTAGGCCACCAGGAGATACCTTTAAGTTCAGTTCTGATGGGTAATATAAAAGCTACTCCCTAGTTTAAAAAGCTCTAAACGTTTCTTATGTTTAAAATTTAACACAAATGCCTCAGTCTACTTAACTTTATAGTTATATTTATTGAAATAAATATAAATTTAAAATAAAATACTCTTTTAAATTACTGAATTACTCCCCCCCCCCGCAAAAAAAAAAAAAAGAACTAGTAATAGTCAGAGCTATAGAAAGGAGTCCCCAACCCCCAGGCCACAGACAGGTAGCGGTCTGTGGCCTGTTAGGAGCTGGGCAGCACAGCAGGAGCAGGAGGTAAGCATTACCGCCTGGGCTCCACCTCCTGTCCAATCAGAGGCAGCATTAAATTCTCATGGGGCACGAACCCTATTGTGATCTGCGCATGTGAAGGATCTAGGTTGCATGCTCCTTATAAAAATCTAATGCCCAATGATCTGAAGTGGAATGGTTTCATCCCAAAACCATCCCCCTCCCCCTCACCTGGTCCATGGAAAAATTGTCTTCCACAAAACCAGTCCCTGGTGCCAAAAAGGTTGGGGACTGCTGCTACAGAAGGTAAGCTGAAACTGGAAAGTATATAACTTCTTGATAGTCTTTTAATTTGGTACAACCCCTTGGAATCAATTTGCTGGTATGTATCAAAAATGTAAACATTCACACTAATTATATTTCTGGGAATCCAGCCCAAGGAAACATTATAAAATATTGTTACACAACATTTTTTACATTTTAAAAATATGTCCAGCATATGTTTCATGCCTTTTCTAAAGATTTCCTCAAGCCTCCTAGCAACAGTAACCTCACTTTTCTTAAACACCTATAGCACTTGCTTGTACTAGTCTACTATTCCTTTGGCACTTTGTATATGGCATCTTCCCAACAGTACCCAGAGAAATATTTTTAAGTGTTATAGGACACATCGTCTATTTTCTCTGCTGAGGCAGTCAATTTTTTTGTCCAGAGCAAAGGAGTATATCCACCATGAGACTGTGTGCTTTAACTTATCTGTTTGTCAATCATTAAGAACATTATAATGAGACTATACTAGAAATAACTGTTAGAGATTAGAAACAAGAAAATGTTGCTAGAATGCCTGAAATAGTAACCCTCTGGGTTTTAGCAATTGAAAGTTGAACTATTTCATACACTTTTCATACACAGTGACTTTAAACGGCACATTTAAAAAATTTATCTTCAACCAGGAAAGTTTCTTCTAATACATTTTAAAACATTCCTTCTAAAAGAAAAGCCTGGCTTCTAGAGAAGTAGGTAAAGGAAAGTTTCATATCTTTGCAAGGGGAATTGGCAAAATGAAATAAAAGGAAAAAAAAATCTAAGATCAAGTGAAAGATTCAAATCTGCTTCTTTACTGTTAAACAATTACTCTTACAAAAAAGTGAATATTCTGTAAGAAATGTAATTAATATTCAAAGACTGTCAAAAACACAAAAGCCTTTTATCCCTCTATAATCTAATAATTAAAAGGAAGAAGTAATAGTTCAAAGATGAAGCTTCTTAGGTTTGACGCTAAAAGAGAAAAAGAAGGAATCAAGAGACCAGATAGTATCAAAGATGACAGCAGCAAAGAAATAAGAAACAGAAATGGTAGTTCTTCATATTATAAAGGGGGTAAACTAGGAAAGGCATTGTTACCAGCAAAAATTACAACTCAATTACACTAAAAAGATCTTGAGATGTGTTTTATGCATCTAACTGAATAAGGATATTTCAGTGATTACTGTTTGGGATAATAGTCTGGTAATTGGCAGAGTTCCCTCCTCCCCACTACAGGGGTCTTTTTAATCTAAAGAAAAGACAAGCAATCATCAAATACACTGATGCTATATACAAAGATGGCTGGCTACTACCCTATTATAACTAGATTTTACAAATTCCATCACTACTTTATAATTTTAATTATAAGTAGAAATCACTGAATTCTGTTTAATGCTTTTCTTTACATACCCTAATTTGCACTTTTAAAGTTAAGGCATTTTCAAGGAATCAATACATTAAAAATTCATAATTTATACATTTTATAGAATTCAAATTAGGCTGCCATATAAATGACCTGGGCATAGGATGTTGGTTATAAAAGACAGAATTATTATTTTTAATGATTGCTTCTCATCTAAATTAAACATTTCAGATCTTTTCGCAGTAAAGCCTAGTTAATATTCAGAAGCCTAACCCTAGTTATAGGCTTCAAAATTCAACACTTTAAAAGGAATTACAATATCATTATCTTGAACATCATATTAAAAGAATGTGATATAAAGAATAAAAACATTTATATCTATGGGAACCTCAAAAATAGAAACCTCATTTTCTAATTCGTTTACTCTATGATAAAAATAACTTCTCCAATTGGAATATTTGGCAATTTATATTACCAACCGAATTCAATGAATCTAAGTAATGGGTAGCAAAATTGGAAGAATCATTTTTGCCTATGTATATTTTGCCAACGATCTCCTCAATTACAATAGCTGATTAGCAGTCATCTGCCATATGTATATCAAAATAGAATTAAAACCAACATGTTTCCTTTACTAACAAACTGAATCTAAACTGCTAAACTGGAAAACTTGAGATAACAGATCATGATTTTTAAAACATTAATATGAAAATTGTCTTTTTACTATTTTCCCATATTCTGCCCAGTGCACAGTCCTATTGGTGAGACAGTGGTCAAATATTACCTCACTTCTTACACTGAAGATAAAGAAAGAGGAAAGACAACTAATGTCTTAGCACAATCAAAAGCATCCAGCAAAAATTGTCAGGTACCATAAGGATAAAGTAAAAAACAGCCAAAGCTTTTGGAGAAGTGGCCTGCTAAATAATTTTAAACACTTCCTGTCTATGCAAGCTAAAAGGAAGATTAAACCCTCAAAAGATCTGGGTTGAAATGACATAAGTTTTTTGGGGAGAGATGGAGGAGATGGAACTTAGGTTTTTGGACACATACCTTTCATTTGAGAATAATCTCATACACCATAATAAAAGAAGGAAAACTTAAAACTATTCAACATACCAAAGAACAAGGAGCAACTAGTCTGGTTATTTCAACTTTAAAACTGTAAGTTACCAGTATCTCTATAGCCAGATAAACACCCAGTAAAAAATTACCAGTTTTTTAAAACTGTGACTGAATTTAGGTGCAGAAAATAATTAAATTACTGTTAAAATGGACAGAATTTGCTAATCAGTTGATCTTTAAATAAAACATTTGGGTTTATAGACTATATTGAGAATGATTTGGCAAAGAAAAGATGAGGATCAAATCTATTAAATACTATCTAATCTCATAAAGAACTCAAATTTCCAACGTGGAATGATATTATTAATTAAAGATTACATTCCACCTTTTTTATCTTTCAGAATTTTTGAAGCAAATCTGTTTTACCCAATTACATACTTTCAAAATTTTCCATTAATAAATATCTTTGTGGGGAAATGATTTTTAAATCACCAAAAAGTCAAAGGACAAGATGTTCAAGACTTTAGATAGTATCTGAGAAAGAATACAACCAGGGAATGGCTTTATCAAGGTGGACAAAGTTCAGAATGCCAGAATTCCTTCCCTGTTGTAATGAATATACTGCAACTTCCTGTGGTTTTGTGACTATCACTGGGTGTGGTAGTAAAACAGAAGGGAAAAGCCTCACACAGAAAGCTGAATGGCCCAAAGAAAACCTAAGTGGTGACAAGAGCCTAAAGGCACATGCAGGTACGCATCTTTTATGTTGGATGTGATACACTTACATGGCCCCTGTTGAATCTCTTGGGGACCAACAGTAAAGCAAGTTTAGAACTTCAAATCTTGAGACATCTATAGCAAGATGCTGATCCAATGTGGCTCCAAATATCTTCTGTTTTCCTGGCTCACCTGAAGAGGAAAAAACACTACAGAGGATGTGGGAACTGAATTTCTTTATGTAGTTTCTTCTAGAGCAACTGTCTGAAAGTTTTGGCCCAATCCTTTATGAAGTCTGGAGATGAGACACTTGAAGGACTAGTGAAAAACAAAATTCAAATGAAAAGGTGGAGTGAGACATCTAAAAGGGGAATACGAGAGCAAAAGATAACCGTCGTAGGTAAATCAGTGTTTCTAATCCTTAGCTGGACTCAGGTGGGAGGAGGCAGAGAAAGGAGAGAAAAAAACGCACAGATGTTTCTCCCTCCACTCCCTCACCCCAATTGCTACTAAAAATTCATGAACTACCTAGGCTTTTTGACCACAATTAGGGAGTGAATAAGCAAGGTTACGTGGAAGGTTTAAGCATTTTGTCCAGTCTCCCTCCCCGGGCTATATGGCATTAATAGGCAGCAGGGAGGCCTTTCAGGTAATGCTTTTTTTCTAAGAAAAGATTCTAGTGGAATACAGCTTGAAGCAATAAAGAAAGAGAAAAATAAATTGAATTTATACAAAAATGGAAGTCACAGGACAATATACCAGATTGACAAAGTTTATCTAATTCTGTTTTTCAAAAGGGGTGGGACAGATTTCACAAAATAAGAAATCAGAATAAAAAGTAGTCTTAGCTTCCAAATAATAGAAAATATTTTAAAACTAAGCAACACAAACTACATGCTTCATTCTTCTATGAAATACTATCCTTGGAAAGATAATCTTTAAAAAACTAAGATTAGCAGAACCAAGTCTGATGTATATTACCACACGAAAAGCATAAAAATTTAGTCCATATTATGAATTAGATTCATTCTTAATTAACTTCTTAAATATTTTCTTAAAAATATTTTACCTAAATTTTGCATACTCCAGCATTCATGTAATAGCCTAAGACATAAAACAATTTTTCTTTCCAAATACACTCCATTTTAGCCAGAATTTATTTGAATTATGTCTGGTAAAAATACCAGCATTTTTCTGAAAAATAAGATTGGAGAAAGAATTAGATCCTTACCTGACGTGGCTGTTCATTCATTCGTTGAGGGTCTGATTTCACTTTATTACTAGGATGATTTGTGACTTTGGTTACCGGTTGTTTGAAAATTGATGCTGTTTGTCTGATTGGCAATGTTGTATTCAAGTCTGGTTTACCCTGTGAATATAAATTTATTTTTATTTAAAATTATATAAACACAAGCAGACGACTTCTTACAAATTCAATATCTATTACTTTAAATCAAATTATTCCAAACTTCTCAGTCTATCGCAGCATTTTGAATACTCTAAAGTACATTTTAAGCACCTAATACGTGACACATGTATGACGTTTCCTCAAAATAAATGAAAAACTTTTTGTAGACTTTTTTCTTTTGAGACGGAGTCTCGGTCTGTCGCCCATGCTGGAGTGCGGCCCACTGCAAGCTCCGCCTCCCGGGTTTACTTACGCCATTCTCCTGCCTCAGCCTCCCCAGTGGCTGGAACTACAGGCGCCCGCCACCAGCCCAGCTAATTTTTTGTATTTTTAGTAGAGACGGGGTTTCACCGTATCAGCCAGATGGTCTCTATCTCCTGACCTCGTGATCCGCCCGCCTCAGCCTCCCAAAGCGCTGGGATTACAAGCATGAGCCACCGCGCCTGGCCAGCTTTTTGTGTATTTTTAAGTGTAAGAAAATTCTCTCCCTAAATTTCGTATCTGATTAGCAAGGTACTAGTGACTTTAAATGAACAAATATGTTTAAGGTTGGTTTATACAAAAAAAAAAAAAAAAAAAGAACTTGGGCTTTTGTTTGTTTAGGGACAGGGTCTCACTCTGTTGCCCAGACTGGAGCCCAGTGGCATGATCGTGGCTCACGGCAGCCTCGACCTCCTGGGCTCAAGCAATCCTCCTACCTCAGCATCCCAAGTAGATGGGACTATAGGCACGTGCCACCGCACACCAGGCTAAGTTTTTGTATTTTTTTTGTAGAGATGGGGTCTCCCTACATTGCCAGGATGATCTCAAACTCCTGGACTCAAGCAATCTGCAGTCCTCAGCCTCCCAAAGTGCTGGGATTACAGGTGTGAGCCACCACACCTGGCCAAGAACTTTAAGGATAACAATCAGGATAGCAACCATTTCTACATTCTGAGAATGGAGGGAAATATTGGCATACTTGGGCATTCAAATATAAACAACCTGATCAGCAATTAGGAGGCCAGACTTACATAAAACCACATAAATTAACCTTTTATATAAAAATAGGTAAGTAGAAATGGTAGTTCTAATTCCAGCAAACAGAACTCAATTTAGAAAAATGTGATGTTCCTTATTTTTAATATACAGTAGGTCTTTGAATAATGTCGTTTTGTTCAATGTCATTTTGTTATAACAATGATGAGAAAAAAATAATCCATTCCCAGCCTAAGCCCATCTGTGTGACGCTGGCATGTTCTCCCCAGGTCTGTTTGAGTTTTCTCTGTGTACTCCTGTTTCCTCCCACATCCCAAAGATGAGTGCGCTTTAGGTTCAGTGGTGCATCCATATGGTCCCAGGCTGAGGGAGCGTGAGTGCAACCTGTGATGGGAAGGGGTCCTGTCCAGGGTAGGGTACCAGGGACCCCGAGTTGCTGGGAGAGGCTCTGGCCACCCACGACCCTGAACTGGAATCAATGGGTGAATAATAATCTTGTTTATATTAATCTTTCTTAAATGTGTGGAGAGCTCACATTAATTTCAATGTTTATCATTAGAAGTGTTTTGGTCTTTATTCAGAAGTTTGGGATGTTTTGTGACCAGAAATATGCCACAGGAACTTAATTTTTGTTTATATCAATCAGCCTAGAGTAAACGTTTCATTACACATCATATGGCTAAAAGTCAGTTTCCGAGAACCTATCAACAACATTAAGTGAGGACTTACTGAATATTATATTTAATACTTTTAAAGGAGACTTAACACTGAAGCTTCGTAAAGCCACATAACTTATTTACCTAGTTTTAATCAATCAATCAATAAAATCTAAGATGTGTTCCAATGAGGTCAAAATGTGACCAGAATTGCTATTAAGTTAATTTGCAATATTCTTAACAAGAAAGAAAAGGGAGAAAACACAATTACTGTTTTCTGAGATTCTGGCAAAAAAGATGAAGTTACGTGTACCTGAAAACAAAATACATCTGATATATTTTTGATATTTACAGGATATTTGATGAACTTTACCACTACCCCACATAGAAACTGTAATGTCAACTTCCATGCTCCAAAACAGGGGTTCTCAAACCTGAGCATGCATCAGAATCACCCAGAGGGCTTGTTAAAACACAGATGACTGAGTCTCACCCCTGGCACTGGGCTTTCGGCAGGTCTGAGATAGGGCCTAGAATATGTATTTCTATTAAGCTCTCAGGTGTTATTGATGCTGCTATGCCGGGGACCACACCTGGAGAAGCACAGCTCTACAACAAAGATTGCAACTTGATCACAGGTGGATCAAGTCCAACCCAGAGATGAGTGTTCATTTTTTAGTGCCTTTAATAAATTAAGTCAGCACCTAAAAATCTAGAGTTTTCATATAAAATCCAGAATTCTAGCTTCTCTTAAAAACTGAAAGATCTAGAAATACCGGACTTGATTTGGCAACAATAGGCTGTGACTGGTTAGAAATGGCTGTCCAGTAGTGGCCTCAGGGTCTCCTGTTGCAACATTCCTCAACAACTCATATTTGCATTACCTGTCTGGGCCCTGTAGGCACTGAGTTTGTGACCTCTACTTGAAGAACATCAGCATGCCTAGAAAGATAAGCCTCACAATAATCTGACAACTATTACAATTACAGTATCCTTTAGATCCACTATTAAATGTGTCCTCACTTCTACACCTCCCCACACAACACAGCCCTCCTCTTTGTTTATATTGGGCAATCCTGTCATTACTTTATCTCATTTTTCCCCCAGTGTCTCCACTTACCTTTAAAAGATATACTCATCTTACATGACTCTAACAGTATTATTTCTAAGGTATTTAGCTTTAACTTTATGGATTGTCAAAAAATATATAAAATGTACAAATTTGGCTGACAAGCTGCAAAGTAACCACTTAGGTTGCCAACTCTACGAAGTGTGAGGCTCAGGAGTATGCATTTTAAATGCTCTCCTGGTCATTCTGTGATGCAAAGAAAGTTTGAACACCTCTGATTTATGACATCTAGACTATTTGGAGGCCCTAAAGTCATCCAACCTATTAATGACAACAGGCAATATTCAGTCCTTAAGCAGCTTCACACATAAATGCTTAGAGGGCACTTCTTGTCACTAATTAGGTATAATCAGTATGTATCACTAAATGATACCTTGTTTGGCTTTTAATGTTTTTGTTTTTGAGACGGAGTCTCGCTCTGTCACCAGGCTGGAGTGCGGTGGCGTGATCTTGGTTCACTGCAACCTCCATCTCCTGGGTTCAAGCGATTCTCCTGCCTCAGCCTTCTGAGTAGCTGGGACTACAGGCACACACCACCACACCCAGCTAATTTTTGTATTTTTAGTAGAGACAGGGTTTTACCATGTTGGCCAGCATGGTCTCGATCTCTTGACCTCGTGATCTGCTTGCCTCAGCCTCCCAAAATGCTGGGATTACAGATGCAAGCCACTGTGCCTGGACTTTGTTCTTAATAAAGAATGATATACTCTGCTGGTATTAGAACAAAGGTGGCATCACGTGTCTACTTAGTAGACACACAGAAGTATTTGCAACTGTCTGCATGAGTAAACATATTCAAACCTCTGAGATTCTCATTGTTACCAAGGATGACTGGAGGCAGCAGGAACTACTCTAAACTGTTTTAAACTATGAATCCTGAATCCATGAAGACTGAAAGGAAGCATGGAATATGTCAAACTATTGATGCTATTGATGCTACACTGTTAAGATGGACGTTTTTCCATTCACTTATGTTTCTGTGCAATAAAAAAAATTAAAAGAAAAGCCTGGCTAAAATACTTAAGATACACAACTAACTTCCATTGTCTAATGAGACAGTTCATTCCCCACTGGTACAGAATGAGACATTATTCAAAATATGCTGCATTATTCTTCACTCAATCTTATTTTGGTTTTTAGGATTTTTTCTCCTTTTAACTGGCCTAGAAGCTCTGACAAGAGAAAGAATGTCTTTAATTTAGTTTTCTAAAACAGTATCACATGAAGCTGAGTAATCTGTAAAGCTGGACTAACTAGTTTTCCCAGAAACCGTCAATTCTATTACCTCTATCCTGAGGACTGCCCTGAGTCACTATTAATTTATGCCCAGTTGTGTGTCTGAGTTTTTCTACAGTTTAGTTTAGAATCTAAAGGACCAATCTACCATCAACTTTGGAGTTAAAAGCCAGACACTTTTTTATGGGACAAGATTAAAGCTTTTATGTATACGCAATCTTCTTATAACTTCAATATAAGACAAAGTGAAGCAGAAATTCTTTGTTACAAAATTAAACTGGCAAACACATTCTAATATCAGAACTAAGTTTCCAACTTTTGAAAAATCTATGTACAGACTAGTCCTCAAATCAAAATGTAATAAATTTTATAATGTGTATATTAGGCTGAAAGTATTGTTCTTGAGGATCTATTTTATCCCCCTAGTTGCAGGGAGGAACATAAAATAAATCTTTATTTTTAAAAATTTTACTTCCTCTTTCCAATAAGTATCTGAGATATATCATTTGTACATTCCCAAAGGACAAAATACACAAAAATTAATCTTTAAAAACAGAAAATCAAGGACAAGGAAAAAACAGATATACGTTTGAAAAGATCAGTAGTGATACTACAGCTGAACATCAAATGTGGATCTGAATTTTCAAGGGGCCTGGGCAGAGAGAGAAACATTCAATTACACAGATATCATGGTCAGAAAGGAGGACGCATACCAAGTAATGAGGAAAACAAAAAATGTCCAGGTATTAAATCTAGAAGAAAATCGATAAAGGCAATAAACTTCACAACAAATATTAAGCAGATTTCAAATGTTTTTTCTTTTTTAGTGACTTTCCATAAAAACCAAGAACATAAGACAAAATTATTGGCACCTAGGGCCTAATTATTGTATAACCTTCCAGTGATCTCACGTGATTAAGGATACAAGAGAATAAAGAGGCAAATGAAGAACATGTATCATAAGCCAGTGGTTGTCAATTAATTTTGTATTTCTACCCCTTATGAGAAATTTGAAAATATATATATACCCCACCTGCATTTTAAAGTCAGGAAGAATATTTCATATTTTAATGTAATCAGTTGCAAAGGATGCACTTACCAGAAGTAATTTAAATGCTAATACTTTAATAATGGACTGTTACATGTAACAGAATCTAAATGTACCCACCATTACCTAGTTATATATGAACAAACTCTTCAATGGTTATAAATTTTCATTCCCTTTGCTCTTTGAATAATTCCATTTCCAAAGTTATTTCCTATTTTAAACTTGATAATCTTTCACTGATCATTTATATATCATGAAATTATTTCACTTTCTGTGACCATAAAGCTTAGTGATAAAACAACAAATTTCTTCCGGTTTATTACAATTATTAGTATATATATGACCAAAATAAAGTATTACAATTTTTAGTACATAATTATATATATAAAAATTTATTTTGTGTGTGTGTGTATATATATATGTAGCTTAATGAAAATAATTTTTTAAAGAATTTTATATTCTCAAGTGTGTATTACTAATTGCTAGAATGGGACAAGCTATAGCATCAATTCTATTCCTAGTCTCCCTTTTTCATAAATGTAGCACTGAGAAATGTTGTTCACATAAATGAGTAGATAGAATGAATTTTATTCCAAGTCATTCAAATTCTCTGAACTCTTTTTGAGTTATATGATAGAATGTAACAGTGAACCATCAAAAAAATTAAAAAAATCAGTCAACATCTACATAAAGTCCTCTAAATTTTTCTGAAAGCAAATAATTGTGCTTGTGGAAAGAACTGACTGTTCCTGAGTCATTCGTGTTCTCAATCCAGTATCTCATACTGTCCCTTTATGATATCAAACATTTTGTACCATGGTAATATTGCATATAAGTGAGAAGTATGCTGTTCTGTAAAATGGGAGGTTGACTATAAAGGAGAATTACAGAAAAAAATAATGTGTACTTCTATCACAGGTTACATTCTCAGATCAATTGAAGGAAAGAGTGTATATGGAATTTAAAGATATCAAAATGGATTCCTTTAAAGCCATCGATGTCTATGAATATCATGTAAAGCCTCCACACAGCATAGTTTGAACACCAGGGACTTACACTATACAATACTGTAAACACCACTTTTTTCCAGTATGACTTTGAAACAAAGCTTTATGACAGTTCAAATTGTACATATTCTAGGGTCCAAGTCTAGCTCATTTTATCTTTAAAATTAACACAAATTTTGCACTTTACTTTAAACATTAGCCATGTTTACGGTAAAAATGTTGCTCTACCTACCCAAAACGTTCAAAAAAAACTGACACTTCCAAGTATTATTCAAGTGTCATTTTAATTCTGTGGTTTTTGCATACACCACACACTCCCCCAAAAGATACTCCAATTTGAGAAGCAGAGACTGTATCTCTAAGGTCGGTTTCCTCATCTGTAAATGAGAATAATAATAGCTACTGCATAAGATTCTTATAAAAATCAAATGAGATAATGCATGTTATGCTGCTGCTGCTACAAATGCAGCTTTCATTGAGTTGATCATTGAACAAATATTGAGTGCCTACTATGTGCCAGGCACTGACTGGACCATCTATATACAGTCATTTAAAAAAAGAAAGAAATTCAGCCCTTAGTAAAACAAGTTTATAGCTTATAATATAGTCATGTTGGTACAAATTCTAAATAAATAGCAGTTATTTCTTTAACCCAAACAGGTTATTTAACATGCTATTAAAATTTAGAAATTTAACCTGTTAAAGTTTTCCCAGAAATAAAGGTATCCCCTGGTTCAAACAAAGGTGTGCCTGAGTGATACCTTTAGGTCAAATTACGGCTATTCTCAAAAAGTAATTGGCGATTTGCTCGAGAATATATACAGTAGTCCATAGTTAATGTCTTTCCACAAAATCAAATGCCAACAATGGGAAGTGCCTTACAATTCTTCATAAGTTTTTAATATAATTCACATACCATAAAACTCATCATTTTAAAATGTACAATTTAGTGGTTTCTAGTATATTCACTAATTTATGCAACTTCATAGGTTTTTACAAAAAGTAAAGAAAAAATTATCTGGTACCCATGATGTTTATGCAGAAAATCCACTTAGTCTAATATCCTGTGTGGGGAACAAGATTTTTTTAAAGGAGATCAATGGCATATTAAAATATTAATAGGATGGATGGACTACACTTTGAGCTCATTAAAAAGGACTACACCTGTTCACAGAAGAATGATTACAATTCATCAATGAAACAAGTTTTGAAGAGTTTTGCTTGAAAAATAACTTACTGGAGCTTTAGTTAATGTAAGGTCATTAACAGACATCACCAAAAATGCCAGTTTCAACCAGATATCCTAGAACAGTCCTACTCAAACTCAGATAGTTATTATATGGAATTAATCATCTCCTTTACTTCTCAGTTGGCATTAGCTATGTACACATCCTTGGGAGAATGATGGAAATAGTGACACAAATGGTTTTCTGTAGGGCGTAATTCTATTGCCAACCTGGAGCCTACAAGTTAGCTTAACTCTTCAGAACCTACAAAAGTTCTGTTAACACCTGGGCATACTAAACAAAGCTTGTTAAAGCCATATCATGGACAACTCTGTCTCCAAATCTACCTTCATGATTATCACTATAGCCTCTCAAAAAGTTCTATCACACTCAGACACATTTGAAGCACAAGTTTATAATATAATAAAGCTAGTATCATACTGAACAAATCATTCTCATCAGCAAGCCCATTTGCTAACATGGCTAACATTCTTCTGTTCACTCTTTGCTTCCTAGCAATCTCTATCCAATCAATATCTACATGACTCAAATTAGCCAAAAGGATGGACCAGTACTATTATTAATAGCTAATAATCTGATTATCTTCATTAGCTAAAGAATATCAGCTAAATATCCTTTATGTATTAACTTACATTATTAAATATTAAATAACTTACATTAAATATTAAAAATATTTCTGTATATGAGAAAAATTAGCTCTTTGAACAAGAGAACATGAATTAGTTCTACTGTCTTTTGCTACATCTTACCCTTTCTTCCTTTATTCATTCATTAAACCAGTACTGTCCAAGTCACCATCATCCCCACCTGGACAAATACAACAGCTTCCTAACTGGCCTCCAACTTTCACTTCTGTATCTCTATGTTTTCCACACATAGTCAAAGCAGTCATATTTCTCCCTATATAAAACCCTCAGACAGCATTCTATACTATTCCTTATGCTGGCTGGCACAGCCCTATTACCAGGCTTGCCTACTTTAATGTCACCTAGTAATACTCCTCCACTCACTAAGCTCCAGCAAACCTGGCCTTTTTGTCTTCACATGATGAGTGCATCCTTCCTTAGAGAATTGACACTGGCTACTCCCTCTACGGGGAAAGCGTCTCCTTCTGGTTTTTGTACAGAACCTCAAATGTTGAATATTTAAAATTGATTTTATTTACTCACATAAATTATTTCCCTAAAGTGACCTCAGTAAGTGGCACCTCTGTCTACTCACTTAATCTAAAAACCAAGAACTCACCCTTAAGTAGTCTTTTTCTGTTATGCTCTACACACAACTCATCAGCAAAACCAGTCAATTCTATTTTCAAAAGAGATTTAGAATCTGTCCACTTCTATCTCCACGGGCACATGTCTAGAGCATCATCATTATCATCATCAGCAGCAGCAGTAGCAGCAGCATCCTACAACAGCTACTTGCTCCTCACTTCCACTTCTGATTTCAGCATCCAATTAGTAGAAACCTATATTCAACAGTGGCCCGCACTTATCCCTTGGAGGGACTTTAGGGCCTAGAAACGCTAGACTCATCACCTACGACCTATTCATTCCCCTTCCCTGTCCCCAACTTTATCTACAGAGACCAGAAAAAACTCCGTTGAGCAAGACTTTAATAACTGACAAACAGGATATCAGTATCTTTGGCAACAATTTTACTTTCTCCATAGGTCAGGAATGCTGGTGGAATAAATGAAGTCTTTATTTTCAGTTTGGATGGAGGAATCCTAGGAAGGTAGAAGCCAAGAGGCAGTTCTTACCACACTATAGGCCCTACCAGGAGCTGGTCATCAGAAGGGTCCTATCACAGGGCTCTGATTGTAGTGAACTGGCCATGAAGTACCTCAGGCAGAAGTCAGTCAGTCCAGTACGGCATTACTTCAATAACTGCAAAATCCATAGTCAAGCAAATGCCTATTCTGAGCTGCAGCAAGTGACCTGGCTCTTCACCTGCTCCCTCACATCTTCTGCCAAGCTCCTTCTCCTGCTTTTAAAAAAGTGGTTTTCAGTTACAGATTCCACTGAGAATTTGAGGAAAATAAACTCTCTCTTGGAGAGAAATGTACACAAGGCTGGATACTGTGGCTCACGCCTGTAATCATAGCACTTTGGAAGCCAAGGCAGGTGGATCGCTTGAGGTCAGGAGTTTGAGACCAGCCTACGCAATATGGTGAAATCCTGTCACCACAAAAAATACAAAACGTCAGCCAGGAGTAGTGGCCTGCACCTGTAGTCCCAGCTACTCAGGAGGCTGAGATAGGAGGATCACCTGAACCCAGGAGGTCAAGGCTGAGTGAGCTGTGATCGCACCACTGCACTTCCCCCTGGGCAAGAAAGTGAGACCCTGTCTCAACAATAAAACGTACACACACAAAAATTGCACACAATTCAAAGGTTCCTGGAGGTCTTTCTGAGGCATGGTCACCCAGATTAGAAACCTCTCTGCCTATTGGTTCCTTCCAAGCTGACCTCTTTAAACCTTTAAAGGAAAAATAACCATAACATTCTCTGATCATGCATTCTCTTCTGAATATTGTCTTCTCTCTTCCACTTCTCATTCAAGTTTCTTAACAGTAGTCCAACCATTTTTGTGGAAAGGGTAAAAATGCATGTATGTGTAGAGCATATAAGCTCTAGAGAGACATACAAAAAGCCTCATTAACAAGTTTCCTCTAAAGAAGAGGACTGGGACTGAGAGACAGGAGAGAGGGAGACATTTTTCACTGAGTATCCTTTTCACTATGTGCCCAAATCACTTAACCAAATAATAAAATTTTAAAACATCTGAAAGAACAAGCACATTGTGTTTCTAGTCTCTCATTTCCCAGAAACTTTCTGGAATTCTAAATAGGACTTATCCTTTCTATCCATTGAAACTGGTAAAGTCACCAGTTGCTTCATAATTTAGAAATCCAATGGCTAGACAAGTCTTTATCCTCCCTAATCACTAACAAAAGTCTTGTTTTCCAGGCTGTTGTAACACTACATTCTCTTGATTCTCCTATTTCTTTTCTGGAAGGTCCTCTTACTCTCCACAAGATTCATTTATTCATTTAATCCATGGGCCTACAGAGTGACAAGATACACTTCGTTTGTCCTTATTTTGGGCATTATCAATGGCAAAAACACTGTCAAAGGAGTTTTCAAAGTGTGATCTGAGAATTCCTGGGGGTCTCCAAGATCATTTTGGAAGTCCAAGAAACAAAACTATTTTAACTCGATCTTCCCCACTCCACCCCCAAAACTTGCCCTCATTCCCCTATCCCCTGACTCCCTGCCCCAAGTGACCAAAGCCAGAATTGTTGCAGGCATCAATTCTCTTTCTGTAACCATCAGGTACTTCTATCTAATTTCTCGAGTCTCACCTTTCCATACTTCCTGCCACAGGATTAATTCAGGCCATCTTTATTTTTCTAGACTACAACAGCCCAACTATTCTCCCTACTTCTAGTTTCATCCCTTCCCAAATCCAGTCTCCATACTGCGCCCCATTCTATATACCCAAATCTGATTCTTATCATCACCACTAAGTTTCTCAAACTACACAGAAATTGCCACCAAGATAGATGAGCTCTCCACAAAATTTTTTATTATTGTTGAGGATAATTAAAACAAGTACATTCTAGATCATGTGACTGAGAACCTAGCATACAGCCATATACCTATCCAAGTGTGTGTTTATACTCACAATAACATACTACCACCTTAAACCAAGATCATTCATAAGAAATAAACAATAGCAGACTTAACACACAACTGATTCCACTCAAGAGAATATGATGTTCTTTATTTTCAAATGTATCCAATTTGGGTGAATAGAGAAATGTGATGAAAGAACTGAGCCTTTCCAAGATACTTGTAGTACTGTCAAGCAAAACTAAAAAAATAATTTGTTCCATACCATATTCATATTGTAAGCAATTTATAAAATATGTCATATGTCACATTAAATTAATGTTAGGGAACTTGAATTTTATTAGTTTTGTAGATTTAATTTATAAAACATTTGATGTTAAGACGTAGAAACACAAATTCAGTATGTTTATACATCTAAAACACTAAAATAAACTTCCAGTGACAAACCAAGCTACTTGAAGTTCTCTAAACATATCTTGCACTTAGAATCTCTGTATTCTTCTTTATCCAATCCTAGAGTGTCTCCAATTAAATTTTAGTATCATCTTGCCTCTCCTCCCAGTTCCCTGCTAAAAATGTTGACAGTCACATCTATGAAACCCTGCAACATCTCCTCTTTGAAAAACCAAACATAAATGCCTAAACAATATTTAGCTTTTGAAGCAAAGGTTTGGTTTCTGTTTGCATATTGAGAGGCAAAGCTCTGGAGCCATGCTGTTTGACAGTGACCAGGTACATCTGGCTATTTAATTTTAAAGTAAAACTAAAAATTGAGTTATTCAGTCAGACTAGCCACATGTCAAGCACTCAGCAGTCACCTGTGGCTGAAAAGAGTCCCGTCATCACAGAATGTTCCCCTGGATATGCTGCTCTGTAACTTTTCCCTTTAAGATCTGAGAAACCTGCTCATGACTTCAAATATAAACTGTGCCGATGACTTCCAAATCTTTCTCTAGTCTTTTTCCATTAACCTAATGGAATATCTTCAGTAACCTTCATGATATTTCAGCAATGTCAGTTGAAGAGATGGAGGTGGTGGTTGGAAATAATTATGGCAGTCAAGAAAATCAGTAAGGTAATGTAATCAAGAATGGAATCGATTTTCAGGGTAAGGTTAAGATTGAGTTTGAGATATCTGAAATAGGTACTGCAAAAATAGTAGTAGAGACTACAAACAATGCCCCCTTCACCCTACTCTCCCATCCTGAAAGAATTAAAAACCACTCTGCAGAGTTCGTAAAAAGATATCTTTCTGGCCGGGCATGGTGGCTCACACCTGTAATCCCAGCACTTTGGCAGGCCGAGGCAGGTGGATCATGAGGTCAGGAATGGAGACCATCCTGGTTAACACGGTGAAACCCTGTCTCTACTAAAAATACAAAAAATTAGCCGGGAGTGGTGGCGGGCACCTGTAGTCCCAGCTACTCGGAAGGCTGAGGCAGGAGAATGGTGTGAACCTGGGAGGCAGAGCTTGCAGTGAACAAGAGGGTGCCACTGCACTTCAGCCTGAGCGACAGAGCGAGACTCCGTCTCAAAAAAAAAAAAAAAAAAAAAAAAAAAAAAAAAAAGACATCTTTCCAATCACGCCTAAAGATATTATTCATCACCAGTAATTCACCTCTGATGTGGAATATGTTAAAATCATAGCTTATCATTACTTAAATTATAATTTGGCCTGTTTCAAAGTTTATTTTGTCAATTAAAGCTCTAATTCTTTCAAGATAAGAGTTTAAAAAACAGAACATGCTGGGCATGGTGTCTCACGCCTGTAATCCCAGCACTTTGGGAGGCCGAGATGGGCAGATCACCTGAGGTCAGGAGTTCGAGACCAGCCTGGCCAATATTACAAAACCCCATCTCTACTAAAAATACAAAAATTAGCCGGGCGTGGTGGTTGGTGCCTGTAATCCCAGCTACTCGGGAGGCTGAGGAAGAATCGCTTGAACTTGGGAGGCAGAGGTTGCAGTGAGCAGAAATCATGCCACTGCACTCCAGCCTGGGCAACAGAGCGAGACTCTGTCTCAAAACAAAACAAAACAAAGACAACAATGTACTGAAGCCAGATTTACAACCACTCTTACCTCAGATTTCTATTAATTACTTTAAAGCTCTTAGCTTTACACTGTACTATCATAATAAAGACATAGTACGGTTATTACTTAACTAGCCACAAATACACTTTCTGCTTTATAGAGCTACTTAATATGTTGTTGGTGTTACTTTCAAAGAGAACTTATTTTTTAAAATGCAAAGCTCCACTTTCTGACCATCTAAATAAAATCATATGCAAAAAGACCATGCCTCCAAAAATTCAGGCAGAAAGCTTCAGAAAACAATGAAAATGAAAGGCATTTCCAAAATAATGTATATTTACTTATTAAGTAAACATTAATTACCACTATACACTTCTGAAATGAGGTGGACGGTAAATCAAATAAACATAAAGCAATATTTATTAAGTACCTACCGTGTGCTAGGCTTTGGCTACATAGACAAAAACAAAAACAGGCATGGTCCTTGCCCTCATGGAGCTCACAGTCTAGCTGAAGCAGACAAACAAGTCACAAATACAATGGCAAAGCACCAGGGAAGCATTATGGAGGAAAGGATTGGTTCTGCCTGGAGTATGCAGGGCAGGCTTCCCAGAGATGGAGACAATGGAGCTGGGTCTTGGATGAGTAGGAGTTCGCCAGATGAAGGGGAAAGGGGTAAGCACATTCCAAGCAGAGCAAACAGCGCATGAGCAAGCAGAGTCTTGAAAGCGCATGCCATGGTGCAGGACGATGAGCGTTCCAGCGCAGCTAGAGCAGAAAGGTGCACACAAACTGAAGAGATGAATTAGTGTTTGGTTTTTGATGAAACGTGTCAGAAAAATAAATCTGCACATTACACTTAACGTAACTAAACTGTGGTTCTGGTACAGTACAGTAATCTGAAAGTACTCTTCATTTCATAAATACTGAAGCCCCTTTTATAGGTACCCAGCACTGTGTTTTAAGATGGCAATTTTAGAAACATAAACCTGAATTTTCCTCTGTACATTTAAGCAGCAAAGTAACCCCAGAATAAAGGTTTCCTGAAGCTGAAATCACAGTGATTTATACACACACAAGATACTAACTTTTGCTAACTTGGGCTCCCCCTCTACTGCTATTCTTACCTTTCTTAACATCTTCATAACGACCAACTCAAATCCACCCCATAGTTAAGCAATACAGAGGCAATTTAGCCTTCTCTTCTACTCTGCCTCTCTAAACAAAGGACCTGCCAATGTCCCTATGAAAACCAATGCAAGGTATTATGCTATGAAGAAACAATGCATTTTGATCTCTGTATCAATTATTAGAAATTATATTACTGTAAACTGCACAAATTTAAGCTGAATTCTGAATGAAGACAGGTATGAAGCAGAGACCCCATGCCCCTCAGAAAATGTAAAATGACAAGAGGGAAGAGAGCTTGGGTCAGAAAGTTTCCAACGCTGGCCACCAGGCAACACTGTTCACCGAGGTGGCTTGGTGCTCAGGAAAGGGGGTGGCTTAGGGAAAGAGCAGTGTGGAAAGCAAAGGAATTAACGTGGGTCAAATTCACTTTGCTAGATGTTCTAAAAAATTCCCATTTACTCCTCACAACAATGCGAAGGGAAACTTTTCTTTCTTTAATTTTACAAACGAGAAACCGAAGGCCCTTGGAGTCTAAGAAAGTTTCTCATGACTGCATCAGCTAATAAGTAGCAGAGCCAGTTCACCAAGCCATGCCTTCCTGGGTCCAAAGCCCTTCTTACTCCACTACACTGCCAATGGGTTCCTAAAATGAGCTCACTGGGACTTACGGGATTACATGAGTCCCATTAGTCCCACACATCAGTCACATCTTAAGAAAGAGAGCCCCTACTTCTCCCTCCACTATTTTCACTGTCAGTGTGAAGACAATGGTGGTAGCAATACACATACACACAGATCCCTGAAGTTTAGAGGAAGAAAAACTAAGAAAAAATAGTCACATAGGTTTAGTTGTCCTCAGGGAAAAAGCAGCTTTCTTTGTAAAGATACTGGATCCTTTAACACAATTAAATTAGTACAGGCTGGCCGGGCGCGGTGGCTCAAGCCTGTAATCCCAGCACTTTGGGAGGCCGAGACGGGCGGATCACGAGGTCAGGAGATCGAGACCATCCTGGCTAACACGGTGAAAACCCGTCTCTACTAAAAAATACAAAAAAAACTAGCCGGGCGAGGTGGCGGGCGCCTGTAGTCCCAGCTACTGGGGAGGCTGAGGCAGGAGAATGGCGTAAACCTGGGAGGCGGAGCTTGCAGTGAGCTGAGATCCGGCCACTGCACTCCAGCCCGGGAGACAGAGCGAGACTCCGTCTCAAAAAATAAGTAAATAAATAAATAAATAAATAAATAAATAAATAAATAAATAAATTAGTACAGGCTTAAGCATACCTCATCTGAAATGCTTGTGACCAGAAGAGTTTCAGATTTCAGATATTTTCAGATTTGGAATGTTCAAACTGTATTATAATTCAAATGAGACTTGCTTCAATTGCTATACAATAAACTATCAACCAAACAGCTCGATAAAGCTAAGGGCTAACGGAAAAATATCCAAACATAGTATTAGAATATTATTCCAAAAACTCATTATCTTCAACATCATCAAAGGTCAAAAAAAAAAAAAAACACCGCCCTTTCTCAAAACCTGAACCTGAAAATCAATACGTAATTATAAACTATGAGATAAAGATACCTGCCACATTAAAATGTTGCCACTTTTTGGACAACAGGAACGATTTTGAGGGAAAAAGAAAAAAAGCAGACAATTAACACTAAAGAAACCTTTTGTAAACAGCCCCAGTGGGTCAGAAAGTGTGATGTTCACTGACCTAGAGAGATACTGAAATGCTATTTTCTACTGTGCACAATTTACTTATGCTCTTTCTTTCTGGGACAGGGTGGGCAGGGTACAGGGACATGCATGGGACATTTGGACAACCAAAATTCCAGTGACTATGATGTGAGATACTTTTTGAACAGCTTTCAAAGTAGCATATACATGCGATAAGTAAATTAACCAACCTTATTTTGATTGAGAGGATCGTTTCGCAGTCTCTGTTTGTTCTTCTGTAATTTACTAGGCATCATCTTTCCAGTTCTGAAGTCAAAACTGCTGAGATCAACAGTATTTCCCAGGTACCTTGCCAACTGAGGCTTGCTTCTGAACTTCTTACCACTTGGACTAAAAGAAAGATAAGGTTAACTGAATAAAAGGCAACAATATTTACTCTAGGTCTCTACATAAGCCTTTTCTTCATGTCTTCCTCTACCCTCAACTGATACCCCATTCAATTGTACATATTTTTAAAGAAATGTTAAAGTTCTGCTAGGCACAGTGGCTCATGCCTATAATCCCAGCACTTTGGGAGGCAGAGGTGGGTGGATCACCTGAGGTCAGGAGTTCAAGACCAGTCTGGCCAACATGGTGAAACCCTGTCTCTGCTAAAAAAAAAAAAAAAAAAAAAAAAAAAAATACAAAAAATTAGCTGGTCGTGGTGGTGGGCGCCTGTAATCCCAGCTACTCAGGAAACTGATGCAGGAGAATTGCTTGAACCCAGGAGGCAGAGGTTGCAGTGAGCCAAGATCGCACCACTGTACTCTAGCCTGGACAAGAGCAAAACTCTGTCTCAAAAAAAAAAAAAAAATGTTAAAGTTTTACAGGGAACTCTGTAACTTCCCTGTAAGAAGAGATCACATGTCACCTAATATAACGCTCCCCTAGGTAATCCACTAGAACACATAACATGTTGCCACAGCCATTCCCACAGGTCACTCAGCAACTACTGCGAGAACCTAAATCCAAACTTCATGCACAGCATAACAGGCATACTAAAACTGTCTTCAATCTCACAAACTTCCTTTCCAAATTGATTTTTGAAATGCTTTTTTTCCCTGCAAGTATTACATATACAACTATGCCAGCAATAATCAGAAAAAGACTTGAGAACAAATTATTCTGAAGTCAGCAACCCTTGTTTAAAACACACACACACAGACACACACACACACACACAAACACAAATATGTGGACTCTGTATCATATTTTGGCTCATAACACTCACAGTAAAATTCTTAAATCTTGACAATATTTAAATGCTAATACTACTGAAATGAGAAAACTAGACCAAATATTTGTGAACGTGCTTGTACCATGCTGACATGAGTTTTGTTAGCCAAACTCCTCCCTTAGGGAAGCACATGAAGAATAATTTACTTCTGGTAAGTAATACTGCCAAAGCTGGAAAGTTACAAAAATGCCAGAATTATACAGAGGACTAGTCTTCCCCCCAAAAATTTTTTTCCTGTGTGGCATTAATCTGTAAGAAATTTTTTATAGGAATAATGCCCCAAAGTCTCACCTAATAAATTTTCTGAATGAAATAAATGTGCTAGAACAAAGTCAGTGTGATATGTCACAAGAAAATTGTGAGAATTCTCAAATACTTCTCAAAGAAGCCAATGTATCACATTCAGAACTTAACCTTGCACCAAGTGACCACAATAAAAGAAAAATAACTCATAAGAAGATAAAAGGAAAAAGGCTGAGAGATCAAGCAATACATATTCTCTTGGAACAAGAAAACTTCTCTCTGGGTCAAATCCAAGTTTGTGACTTGTCACAAACTCTTTGGTAGTCTGTCCCAACACACTTCAAGACAACTGAAGATCCTATCAACATTCTTTTTCCACAACCACATGACTTAAGTACTCCTGAAACACAATTCAAGGTATAGAGTTCAGCAGGCAGATGAAGATAACAACCAGTAACAACAAGAACAATACAAGAAAGCACCAGAGGAGAGAGTAAGGGATCCCACACAAGCAAAGCTCAACTCCAACTCTAACCTAGATTTCCAGAATACTCAGTATCACAAAATAAAACAGCAAGTCACTCGCAATATTGTCCAAAACTTGAATCATCTCTGCCCACCACACAACACAGTTCCACCCCCAAAACCTGATCTTCTATACTCCACACCTGTGTCAGCAGCACTGCTGTCCACTTAGCACTTCATTCTCCAAGCCAGAAGGCCACATTACAATCCTTCAGCACCTCCATGTCTCAGTCACACATCCAGTACCAAGTTCTAAATGTTCAGGCTCCTCAATGTTGACAAAAAAGCTTCACCTCCTTAATAAGCCATCAAAAGCTTTACGTCTGTTATATTTTCTTTCCAGACTCTTTTCCCACCAGCCTTGGTGGCCTACATTCCAAACTCTAAATCACCAAAATATGCCATATACCTTTGAATCTTCCAGTCATGTCTTTGCAGACGGAAGGATGAGCACAGAAACATCCTGCCTATCAAAAGGCTATTAAATCCTCCAAGCCCAGCTAAAATGTGCTCCACTTCCACTAGGAAGTCTTCTGAGATTCTCCAATTCAAGTCAGAAATAATCTACTACCACCCGAAATTCTATTTTCATTACAATAATTCCTATATATTTCCTTCCTGAGTCAAACAACAATGCCACTTTTAAACTTCAAACACTATTAAAGGCTAGCACTGAACAAGGTAACTTTCTGAGAGCAAAAAACCTTATCAGTTCAATACTAAAGGATGTGGTTTTTGCAGACACAATGAGATAAATACTATCGCTTACTTAAGTTATATGGCATACAATTTTTAAAACTAAGCTAGAAAACATATTCATGATTAATGTGTTTTACCACATAAGAAATAAAGTATTATACTGTCATTATACTAATGACCTAAATTAATATGAAAAATTAGTAAAGATTACTCTGCTATTATGTCACTTATAAAAAGATGCAATAGCCGGGCACGGTGGCTCACGCCTGTAATCCCAGCACTCTGGGAGGCCAAGGCAGGCGGATCACAAGGTCAGGAGATCAAGATCATCCTGGCTAACATGGTGAAACCCTGTCTCTACTAAAAATACAAAAAAATTAGCCGGGCGTGGTAGTGGGCGCCTGTGGTCCCAGCTACTCAGGAGGCTGAGGCAGGAAAATAGTGTAAACCCGCAAGGCGGGGTTTGTAGTGAGCCAAGATCATGCCACTGCGCTCCAGCCTGGGCGACAGAGCGAGACTCTGTCTCAAAAAAAAAAAAAAAAAAAAAAAAAAAAAAAAAGGCTGCAATAGCCATATGGTCCTTATTATCAGATACTCAAGTAATTGGTAAACAAGATTCTGATAAACTAGTTAACATATCACAAAAAATGAATAAACAAAATCTCTCCACAAAATAAAATGACAATTCTGTGGCCAGGCACGGTGGCTCATGCTTGTAATCCCAGCACTTTGGGAGGCCGAGTTCGGGAGTTTGAGACCAGCCTGATCAACATGGAGAAAACCTATCTCTACTAAAAATACAACATTAGCTGGGTGTGGTGGCGCATGCCTGTAACCCCAGCTACTCAGGAGGCTGAGGCAGGAGAATCGCTTGAACCCAGGAGGCAGAGGTTGCGGTGAGCCGAGATCGTGCCACTGCACTCCAGCCTAGGCAAAGAGCAAAACTCTGTCTCAATAAAATAAAATAAAATGACAATTCTCAGTTATCCCTCAGATAGTGCAATAAAAAACAGCTCAAGAGTAGACCCCTTATTTCAACAGATTCATTTTCCAGAAGATGAAATGTTCAGGCAGTAACTCTTACCAAAAAGATAAGCACACTGCTCTTAGTATATGGCTTAGTGAACAAATAGGAAGCTATTTATGAGGGAATCAATTGACAAACTTCACAAATTAAACCTGCAATAAGTAGTTCCTCATTTAACAGTTGAAATGTCAGTTATCCACTGCAGCTGAAAACATAATAGAGCCTCAGTACAATGTTCCTCTACAGAACAAAACTCATTAGCAATCAGTTTATTTCAGATACCTCTCCCACAAATCAAGATAATTTGAACTCAATTAAAAGGCTATACTCATGAAATGTGATCGCTTATATTTATCATCTAGATTAGCAGTTTATTAGCAGTTTAACATGGCTTCATATTATTCCTATGTTTATTGATTTTAAAAATGAAATGGGGGGCCAGGCACAGTGGCTCACACCTGTAATCCCAGCACTTTGGGAGGCTAAGGAGGGCGGATTGCCTGAGCTCAGGAGTTTGAGACCAGCCTGGGCCAACACGGTGAAACTCCGTCTCTACTAAAATACAAAAAATTAGCCCAGTGTGGCAGCGTGTGCCTGTAATCCCAGCTACTTGGGAGGCTGAGGCAGTAGAATCGCTTGAACCTGGGAGGCGGAGGTTGCAGTGAGCTGAGACTGTGCCACTGCACTCCAGCCTGGGCAACAGAGTGAGACTCCATCTCAAAAAAAAAAAAAAAAAAAGAAATGGAAGGTATTTATTACAAACAAAAAGGCTAGACATCCTCTACTAATAAACTAAATTAGCAATGAAGGAAAAAAGGTAGAAGTTTTAACTATTAGCATACCCAAAAGAAAGCTGGAATATTTGCTAGTAATCAGCAAATTCTTATTCATAATGAATCACCATTTCCTGCCTTACAGATGGAATTCTATGAAACATCTGTATTGGATAGCTACAAGTATCTGTCATACATACTGCTGCCTTCAGAAAACAGTACTACAAGCCATTTTCTTCTCCGTAACTGCTACAGTCTGTGTGTGGTGCTTTAAGGGAAGTCAACCTGGCTGCCCCAAGGGATTTTAGGCCAGAGACCTTACTCTTCAGGAGTTGAAAGCAAACATGGAGGACGGCAAGGCCCAAGGGAATGGTTAAGTAGGAATTCTGCCCATGAGATGATATACACACCATCTGTACAGGGGCAAACTGACCTTGGGAGAGGCAAACTGAGGAAATAAATGCTAGATGAACAAAAAGACTGTCACCTAAGTTCTACTCTTACCCAAAGTGATTAAATTTAATAACCTGTCTACCCTCAATAATGGCTGCTGTAGGTCCTGATCTCAGAAACACCAAGACTGAAAGTGACTAAGCTTTTATTTTAAAAGCATCAATTCGTAACTTAGGGAAGTTCAAAACCTGTTTAACTCTAGAAGACTGAGTAAAGGATATTAGTCATTTTCAGTTTTCTCTGCCCATTATGATTACTTCTAATCCCAGTAATGAAATACTATTTCACTTTCAACCACAAAAAAAAAAAATTCCCTATCAACTGCCCCCTAGATACACCATTCCTGAACCAACTGTGATCACACCTTTAACTTCTTCTACCCACTATTTAAATAAACTCTGAAAAAAGCCCTGAAGAAACATACTAATTGAAAATCAAAACATGAATTGTATCTTTCCCATTCACATAAGAACATTTCATCACTTAAAAATAAAAATAACAAAAATAAACGTTATCACTTTTAAACTATGTCTTGACCTCTTTTCATTTCAATTAAACTGTTCAAAGCAATTTTTAAGCCTAACTCCATCTTACCAGTTTTAATGTTTCTATTAGAAGTTTCTATTATCAAGAAGAAAGGAATTTTATGTGGCAACTGATTTTCAAATCTTAAAAAAAAAAAAAAAAAGTAATTGAAACAGAAATACTCCGATTACGCTCACTTTAATTTAGTGGTATTCACAATTTGTTGCACTGTGAACTTACTTGTAATTACCACTACCTGAGTTAGACAACTATAATATGCCCTCTCAGTCTATGACATAAAATTGTATCTCCAGAAGACCTGCTGCTTGCATGTGAAACTCTACTCTGAAACCACTACTCTAATACAGCAGAAGATACTTTTTCTTGTTTCTTTGATAACATGGATAATCATAGTGTTCAGTCAAACCATTATGAGGAGACCAGAGATTTAAATAAACACAAGTCTATTTTCAAATCAATTTCTAACATGATAGGGGTAGCAGCCACTAGATTGGAATAAGATGAAATGGCCTGTGAGTGACAAGGGGTGTCACAGATGGCAGGTGGCTAGACACCTAAACAGCATGTTCAGAGGCACATCACTTCCCATCAGTATCAGAAAATACTTTATGGGGAATAAAAAAAATCTCCATACTAAAAATTCTTTAAGTTACAGCACTGGAAATGTTGAGACTAAAAGAAACATCAACTTTCTTTTTTTTTTAAACCTCTTTAAATGTTAACGCTTACTTCTTACTTACAAGAGTAAGTATTCAAAGAAACATTTCCCTAACTTTAAATAACAATTTTCTTCAGAAATCAAATTTCATCTGAGACTAAAAACATGAAATTAGAATTAGTGTTTTGTACTTAGATACAAAACAATCAGAAACTCGCCAAATGAAAAGAATGTATATCACTGCTACACATACACATACACACACATATACACACACACACACACACACACACACACACACAAGAGAAAAGCCTACCTAAGTCAGCCCCCCAAACCTCCTTAACTCCTTTCCCCTTAATCTTTAAATGTAGGGCTTTACTACAATGCACCATCCTCAGCACTCCTCTACAGCTTGTCCCTGATAGATTTTATCTACTCTTATTTTATTCATATCTACCATGTCTGATCACTTTCTAAGTGATCACCTTTAAACCCAGCCTTCCTTTCCATTGCCACTGCCCAAATCGTCTGCATCACCTCAGGTCTAAATCATCATGATAAGTTAATTTTGCTAGTCTCTTTGCATTCTACACTATCCACATGGCCCTTCCTAAAACACCACTTTGACCACAGCTCTGGCTTAACAGCTTTCAGTGGACTTTTACCCCATTAGCAAAAAAGAGAGCCAAACATCTTAGGCCTGCGTTTTAGATCCTTTTTCCTATGGCCTCACCGCTTTTTTTTCATTTTTTTTTTGAGATGGAGTCTCGCACTGTCGCCCAGGCTGGAGTGCAGAGGTGGGATCTCAGCTCACTGCAACCTCCACCTCCTGGCTTCAAGCGATTTTCCTGCCTCAGCCTCCCAAGTAGCTGGGATTACAGGAGCCCACTACCATGCCCAGCTAATTTTTTGTATTTTAGAGACGGGGTTTCTCTATGTTGGTCCTATGGCCTCCTCTTAACCTTTCAACCCTACTTTCCACTCTTACCTAGTGACCTTTGCTCCAGCCATATTGGTTGAATCACTCTATTCTGAATAGTCTAAATGGCTTCCACAGTTTTTTGCAAGAACCATATCTTTTACTTGGTCCATAATGCATGATGCTATGCCCAGTCTCCAAGAGCCCAGAAATACCAATCCACCTTATATACTACCTCTTCCATAAAGCCTTCACAGAACCCAGTAATAGGAATTTTCTTTCCTCTGAACCCATATAGTAATTATTGCCTATGTTACGCAAATAGTCATGAACTGCCTGTTGGCCTCATTCTAGCTTTGAAGCACTGAGTTCTACATTGCTAGAAAATTTTCACAAGTTAAATCTTCTCAAATAGCATATTGAATACTTACTTATGAATGAACTTATTCAATGTCTGATTTGCTTCAAATAATGAAGGTTGGGTCAGGAGTAGTAAATTGGGATAGGGATGAAATAAGATTGACCATGTGTTGACAAATTGTTTAAGCTGGGTAGTTCCCACTACTTTTGTATGTATGTAAGAAAATTTCTCTATTTTGTTTAAACATTAAGTATGCTAGCTGAAGATTTGCCCCCAAAATAGGAAAGCTTTTAAAAAATCAAGACTCTGGGCAAGTAAATTTGAGCATTAAAGAATATGCTGGTCAGGCAAAAAAGTGGCTCACACCTATAATCCCAGTACTTTGGGAGGCCGAGGTGGGCAGATCACTTAAGCCAGGAGTTCAAGACAAGCCTGGGCAAAAAAGGTGAAACTCAGCCTCTACAAAAAACACTAAAATTAGCCGAGCATGGTGGCACATGCCTGTAGTCCCAGCTACTCAGGAGGCTAAGGTGAGAGGATTGCTTGACCCTGGGAGGGCGACGCTGCAGTGAGCAATGATCACAACACTGCACTCCAGCCTGGGCAATAGAGCAAGACCCTGTCTCAAAACAAAAATTTAAAAAAAATTCCTTGGCAGTGGGATTGAGTGGGAAGGATGGGGGGGGGGGATTATTTTTAAAGTATGAATAAGGAAAAAATTTACTACAGTAAATTACTATAGCTAATAGTATTATCTCTATTTCAGGGATCCCTAAGCCCTAGCCCTGGACACTGATCATGGTCCGTTAAGAACCAGGAGGCACAGCAGGAGACGAGCATTACAGCCTGAGCTCTGCCTCCTGTCAAATCAGTGGCAGCTTTAGATTCTCATAGGAGCATGAACCCTATGGTGAACTGTGCATATGAGGAATCTAGGTTGCATGCTCCTTATGAGAATCTAACTAATGCCTGATTATCAGAGGTGGATCAGTTTCATCCCAAAACCATTCGGGATCCATGGAAAAACCGTCTTCCATAAAACTGGTCCCTGGTGCCAAAAAAGGTGGGGACCACTGCTCTATATCAGTTTGTTAAAAAATTAAAAACCAGGGTGTGCCACTAAAATGTGAAAAATGAACCATATGTAGAATTCTACCTAGTCTCATCCTTAAGGCATTTGCTTTCTGAAAAAGGAAAAAAAGAAAAACACTGGTTATTTTGGTTGAATTGGGGACTGGACACTGCTACAACACTTTCAGAAATTAAGTATGTTTGGGAATTATTTCAAAATATAACTGGGGAGAATGGGGTGAATACAGATAAAACAAGACAGGCCAGGAGTTGGTAACTGTTAAAACTGGATGATTATATAGGAACTCATTATACTTTTCCATCTATTTTTGCCTATGTCTGAACTTTTCCATAATTAAAAGTGTGTGTAGGCCGGGCGCGGTGGCTCAAGCTTGTAATCCCAGCACTTTGGGAGGCCGAGGCGGGCGGATCACGAGGTCAGGAGATCGAGACCCTCCTGGCTAACACGGTGAAACCCCGTCTCTACTAAAAACACAAAAAACTAGCCGGGCGCGGTGGCGGGCGCCTGTAGTCCCAGCTACACGGAGGCTGAGGCGGGAGAATGGCGGGAACCCAGGAGGCGGAGCTTGCAGTGAGCCGAGATCGCGCCACTGCACTCCAGCCTGGGCGACACAGCGAGACTCCGTCTCAAAAAAAAAAGTGTGTGTATGTAGGTATATGTGTGTGTGTATACACATATATATCCTTACACATATATCTTACATATATACATACACACACATATTAGTATTTACTTAAACAAATATGCCCAAAAACCAGACTGGAAGCTACTACGTCAAAATTAATAGTGGTTCTCTTTTCTCTTCTCTTCTTCTCTCTCTTTCTTTCTTTCAACAACAAACATTGCCTGATAAAACAGTAGTTCTCTTTGGGACTATAATAATGACTGTCATTACTTCGCTATCCTCTTCTGTATTTTCCCAACTTTCCCACTGAGCATGGGTTACTTTTATAACCCATACATATTATATATATGTGTGTGTGTGTATATATATATATATATACATACTTTTTTTTTTGGGGGGGGGGGACAGGGTCTCGCTCTGTCGCCCAGGCTGGAGTGCAGTGGAGCAACTGTGGCTCACTACAGCCTTGAACTCTTCCACTGAAGGAATCCTCCTCCCACCTCAGCCTCCAGAGTAGCTGGGAGTATGGGCTCAGGCCAACATGCTCAGCTAATTAAAAAAAAAATTTTGTAGGGACAAAAGTCTCACTATGTTAGCCAGACTGGTCTGAAACTCCTGTCCTCAAGCAATCCTCCTGCTGGGATTACAGGTATGTGCCACCATACCTGACCCATAGATAATATATTTTTTAAGCTCTGGGGAACCTTTATAACCTAAGGTCTGCCCTAATCACATTCAAAATACAACAAAAGACAGTAAACCTTCACATAAATACCAAGCATGCACTTCTATTTCTGTTGGTTAATTAAAAGAAGAGAAAGGAGCTAACACTTTACTGATGCACTAACCACCTACACATGGCAAGCACATTTAATCTCAAAAAAATTCCACGAGGTAGAATTCTTTTATTATTTATTTATTTATTTATTTATGAGACAGAGTCTAGCTCTGTCACCCAGGCTAGAGTGCAGTGGTGCAATCTCGGCTCACTGCAAGCTCCACCTCCCAGGTTCACACCATTCTCCTGCCTCAGCCTCCAGAGTAGCTGGGACTACAGGCGCCCACCACTATGCCCAGCTAATTTTTTGTAATTTTTAGTAGAGATGGGGTTTCACTGTGTTAGCCAGGATGGTCTTGATCTCCTGACCTCGTGATCCGCCCGCCTTGGCCTCCCAAAGTGCTGAGATTAAAGGCATGAGCCACCGTGCCTGGCCTCCACGAGGTAGAATTCTTACACTAGATTTATAGTTGAGGAAATAAAGGCTTACAAAAACTTATCCATCCAAGATTAACACAGTAAAGCAAGATACAAGCCCAAATCTTTTGACTCAAAAGTTCCCATTGTTTATTCTAAACCAGGACAACCGAAGTGTAGTCTATGCGCACACATACTGGTCCTCAAATACTTAAGCCCGCAAGTGTAAGGAAAGCATTTGGAAACTGTTACGGTAACTTGACAGGGTAAGTTTATGTGACTCAGGAATCTGGTAGTAAAAAGTTGCAACATGTTTTTTGTATATCCACTTTTACTTCATTTTTCTCTTCTTTTTTAATACAGACCACTCTACTTTCAAGATACTGTAACAAATGCTTCACATTTATAGCAAAAGAAAAAATAAATTAGTTAAAATTAGATAGAAACATAGGCTTCCAAGATGATACAAAAGCAATTTCTGAAGATATGTTTTTTTCTTTTTTTTTTTTTTTGAGATGGAGTCTCCCTCTGCTGCCAGGCTGGAGTGCAGTGGCACGATCTCAGCTAGCTGCAATCTCCAACTCCCTGGTTCAAGTGATTCTCCTGCCTCAGCCTCCCAAGTAGCTGGGATTACACGTGCATGCCATCATGCCCAGCTAATTTTTGTATTTTTAGTAGAGAAGGGGTTTCACCATGTTGGTCAGGCTGGTCTCGATCTCCTGACCTCGTGATCTGCCTGCCTCGGCCTCCCAAAGTGCTGGGACTACAGGTGTGAGCCACCGCGCCCCGCCTTTTTCTTTTTTTTTCTATTTATTTTTATTTTTTATTTATTTTTATTTTTTATTTTCTTGAGATGGAGTTTTGCTCGTTGCCCAGTTTGGAGTACAATGGCGTGACCTCAGCTCACTGCCAACTCCGCCTCCCAGGTTCAAGCGACTCTCCTGCCTCAGCCTCCTGAACAGCTGGGATTACAGGCACCCGCCATCACGCCCAGCTAATTTTTTCTTATATTTCTTAGTAGAGATGGAGTTTCACCATGTTGGTCAGGCTGGTCTCGAACTCCTGACCTCAGGTGATCCACCCACCTCAGCCTCCCAAAGTGCTGGAATTATAGGCGTGAGCCACCATACCCAGCCCTTGTAGATTTTTTCAAGCAAAATATAAAAGAATTTTAATATTAAAAATGAAATCAAAAGTCCTATAAATCATATTAGACCTAAAAGCCTATAGGTAATATATATACATCAACACTACACATATACAAGTTTGAGGAAAAAAATTACATTTACTTCAGCTATTCAATATTTGCTTATCTGATTTAGTGCAAGGCAGGATGCTGGTAATTGCAGGGGACATAAAACAGCCCCTATAAGGGCAGGCAGGCCTATGTACACAGCCAGATTAACCGCAAGTTTTTTGATTAATAGAGAAATGTATTTACTATTTGCTTCATTTAACAAGGATTTATCAAAAATGTTCCATATTATACCTGGGACTGTGCTGGATACTGAAGATTCAAAAATGAATCAGATGCAGCTCCTGACCTTGAGGAGGTTCAGAATCTCATGGGCAACAAAGACTTGCCAGCTATTTCTTAAAGCAAATGTGGTAAGAGTTAACAGAATTATACTCAAATGCCATAGGAGCTTCCCATTTCTGCTAGGGGACTCTACAAAAGGCTTTTTAAAAGAGATGAATGCCTATTAAAAAGAATTTTAGCGACATTCATCCTTGCTTATCTATCCATTCTTCCACTGTAAAAATAACAAAGAAAAGAATACCAAGATACAGCATTTAACAAAAAATCTTCAAAAGGGGATGATGGGCCAGGCACAGTGTCTCATGCCTGTAATCTCAGCATTCACATGCCTGTAATCTTAGCATTTTGGGAGGCCAACAAGGCAGGCGGATCACCTGAGTTCAGGACTTCAAGACCAGCCTGGCCAACATGGTGAAATCCCATCTACTAAAAATACAAAATTAGCCAGGCATGATGGCACGTGCCTGTAATCCCAGCTATTTGGGAGGCTGAGGCAGGAGAATCACTTGAACCCAGGAGGCAGAGGGTGCAGTGAGTGGAGATCATACCACTGCACTCCAGTCTAGGCAACAAGAGCAAAACTCCATCTCAAAATAAAATAAAATAAAATAGGGGGATGATGTTCTTCCTCACATCTGTAAAACACTCAATTATTCCTGAGAAGTCCTAAGTGTTCAACTTTAAAATCTAATTTTAAGTTTTAGTATTTATATTCACATAGAGTTTATGTACACCAAGTTCTCAAAATGAGTTTGAATTTGTATTATACTGAGAAAGAAGACAGGACAAAATCATGAAATCTGCAGATATTATTCAAACTTCATTCTATTCCATAATTTTATTCTCCTTCCTTGGGAAGTTTTAGTTTTTAGAAGTTCTGATAAAATTAAGTAAAACATCATATTACAAAATTTTCCCCATCATTTCTCACTGGAAATGGCAAAGAACAATGAAAGATCAATACACAAGAGCTGTAAGAGGCATTAAGATTCCCAGCCAAACACTAAATCCAGGAAGAGTTTATCGTTTATTTCTAATTCATCACGGAAGTCTTGAGAAGATTTTAAACATGAGTGAAAGAGTTATGAACTTCTATGAGCCCCACGATAGAATCTAAAAAACAAAATCAAAAAAAGCATCACTTCCTTTAAAATTCGATTAAAACTAAATTATGAAAAAATGACTGTATATCTCATTAATAACATTTTTAAAAGCAATGTGAAAAAAAACTACCAATTTCTGTTGGAGACTATTTTTAGAATGTATATGCATCAGTTCCTTTGAGCTATGTATTTCCTCTAATACAGGTATTGTGGGTGTTGGGGCAGGTGAGACTTTGCATGCCAGATTCTAAAAATCAGATGCAGGACAGACAGCAACGCCGCACCCTAACAAAAATTCCTTTGGCGTCTCACAAAAAGATGTGATAGTACAGCTAAGGAAGATGTCTCAGAGCATAATCTCCACCACACCTATGTCTTTCATTTCTGGATGCAGGCTTCAATCACACAACATCAAGAGAAAAGACTAAAAGCAAGACAAACTTTCTATTATGCAATTAAGCTCTTAATAAATAATGCATTTCTTTCTTTCCTCCAACCAGAGATTTTTAAAAAATTGATCTGTAGGGTGTATTTCAACTGTATCTCAAACCTCAATATCTGAGAAATAACAGGGTAATCCTAGGTTGAACATTTATCAAAGAGAGAATATTTTTGAACAAATTGATCACTTTTATTACCCAGAACAATACTGCTTAAATTATGTGGATTTATTACTTTTTTTTTCCCCTCCAGGATTATATAAAGCTGGAGGGTTATACTTTGGTACAATAGCTTCACTATCAAATAGGATTTAAAATTTACCCTTTGACATCTTCAGGATACAAGTGTAATAGTAAATAATCACATTATTTTAACGGCACACTAAGCCCAATAAAGTAGATTAGACATGGGGTGTTGTAATATTTGAGAATACAAGTAGGGATCTCTATGCCGTGCAACAGAGCATGGTGGTTAGGAGTTCTGAGGTTAAACCACCCGCTTCAGGATTGTAAATTTGCACTTACCAGCTATACAACCCCAAGCACGCTACTTCCCTTTGCTAACTCCCCATCTGTAAAATGGAGATAATTGTACCTATGTTTCATAGGGTTATAAGAATCCAATATGATAGGCCGGGCGCGGTGGCTCACGCCTGTAATCCTAGCACTTTGGGAGGCTGAGGTGGGCGGATCACAAGGTCAGGGGTTCAAGACCAGCCTGACCAACATAGTGAAACCTCGTCTCTACTAAAAATACCAAAATCAGCCGGGCGTTGTGGTGTGCACCTGTAATCCCAGCTACTCAGGAGGCTGAGGTAGGAGAATCACTTGAACCCAGGAGGCAGAGGTTGCAGTGAGCTGAGATTGCGCCATTGCACTCCAGCCTAGGCAACAAAGTGAGACTTCGTCTCAAAAAAAAAAAAAAAATGACAATTCATGTAAAGCATTTAGCAAAATAATACTAACAGCTGCCAAAATTCTGAGAGCTGTAACACAAATACACATAGAATTAAGGCACAGAAGACCCTACACTACTTTACCCTATGTTACACAGTCGATGAAATTCAAATGCCAGTTTCTCACTTGTGTCTGTGCACTGAGCATCCTATTTACCATTTTCACTGTATCTCTAATATTCAAAATCCCAGAGAAAGGTTTTCTGCAGTACCCTCACATTGATGATGAAAACTAGAAACTACAAAATGTGTAGCCTTATTAATAAAATATCTCAACCAATTTTATCCCAACACACCACCACAGGAACAGAAATAAAGCAAAAAAACTACGAAGTCATTTTAAGGCTTGTTTTACAAAATGTTAGGTGGAATATCAATTGATAAATCCTTATTTAGCACCTGTGTGTTCAGCATTGTGTCGAGGGGAAAAACAGCTATGTGAGAAAGCCACAAGTTCTAAGTAAATGAATATGAGAGTTATACAAGAGACACCAAGTTTAACTACATAGGAATAATGAGAAAGAGGACAATATCAGAAAAGGCTTTTTACTGAAAGCCAAGAAGACTAACTCAAATATGTAAGAACTGTGACAATGGTCACATTCCTTACCTGGGTCCACTCAGTCAGTTTTCTACAGAGCCTACATGGAGGGTCCATTTGTTTTTTGTTTGTTTGTTTTTAAAGGCAAACCAAAATGAGGGGAGGAGCATGGTTGAACCTCAGTGATTGAGAATTCATGCTCTTGAAGCATCATACTAGTCTTTAGCAACAAATGGCGCACGCACGCACACACACACACACACACACACACATTTTTGAGACTGTGTTTCACTCTGTCGCCCAGGCTGCAGTGCAGTGGCGTGATCTCGCCTCCCTGCAAGCTCCACCTCACAGGTAGCTGGGACAACACGCCTATCTCCTGCCTCAGCCTCCAGAGCAGCTGGGACTACAGGCGTCCACCACCACGCCTGGCTAATTTTTTTGTATTTTTAGTAGAGACAGGGTTTCACCGTGTTAGCCAGAATGGTCTCAATCTCCTGACCTCTTGATCCACCCGCCTCAGCCTCCCAAAGTGCTGGGATTACAGGCATGAGCCACGGCGCCCAGCCTAGACATGATTTTTTAAAAAGGGCAGGAGAGGGCTACTAAACAAAGACTATGTGAGGAAGAAAATGCAAGCAACTAGAAATGACAGGAGTCAAGAAGACAAGTTAGAAAATTACTGTTCAAATAATGGTTTCAAATGATGGCAACAAACTTTTTCAGAAAATACACCAATGGATCCAGTCAAACCACACCCTTTTAAACAAACACACTGGATGATAATATATGAACCGCCACAACACTATCAGTAATCCTGACAGAAGGCATAATTATATTGCTTAACTGGCAACTAGGGCACTCCTTCCTATTAGAACTTGGCAGTTTCAAAAAAGCAGCCAAAAAACACACTACCAAAATTTGAGGCTTTCTCGATGAGCTTAATTTCAGTCCAATTAATAAGTGCCTGCCACACCCTACATTAACAGGCACAGATTTGTTTAAATTAATCTCCCCAGGGGCAGGCTAATTCAGGGGTTAGTATTATTAGAATCTGTGTGAACAACTGGGTGCAGGTGTTCACATTACCAACAGGAGAATTAACTCTTAATCCACTTTTAGCAGATAGTCGGTGTTCGGTGAACTAATGGAATTTTTAAAGGGTGGAGTATACATGGGGACACTAATATGTAAAGCAGTGACACTGTAAGCTGAAAAATAATTTGTCTTTCTTTACAATAAGTGACTGCCATCATTCATCACAAAAAGCTACAGTCAAATTACTGTATCACAATCATCATATTATGCTACATACATGTATCTTACTGCCTCAGAATGTAACCTTTCAGAAGAAAAACAAGACTGGTTGTTTTAACAATCCTGCAAAGTAACTGAACCTCTGTAGACAGTAAATAAACAGCAGACAATGCTCCTTTAGGCCCTGAATGAAACAGGTTTGGCACAAATCTGTTCAATGTGTCCTTTCCATTTTACATAAATAAGTAAAAGGCAAATCATAGAGAGTAACTACCACTATACTGGCTTGCGACTTGCCTTAAGATGCATTTATTTAGAAAGTTTGTTTTAAATTGATCATATGGGGGGGGCTTGATAGCTCACGCCTGTAATCCCAGCACTTTGGGAGGCCCAGGCGGGCAGATCACGAGGTCAGGAGATCGAGACCATCCCGGCTAACACGGTGAAACCCCGTTTCTACTAAAAAATACAAAAAATTAGCCGGGCGTGGTGGCAGGCGCCCACCTACTCAGGAGGCTGAGGCAGGAGAATGGCAAACCCGGGAAGCAGAGCTTGTAGTGAGCCGAGATCACACCACTGCACTCCAGCCTGGGTGACAGAGCAAGACTACGTCTCAAATAAAAAAAAACAACTTATTAAATTTGTATTTAAAAATTTAATGGCCAGGCCTGGTGGCTCACGCCTGTAATCCCAGCACTTTGGGAGGCCGAGGTGGGTGGATCACAAGGTCAGGAGTTCGACACCAGCCTGGCCAATACGGTGAAACCCTGTCTCTACTAAAAATACAAAAATTAGCCAGGCATGGTGGCAGGCACCTGTAGTTCCAGCTACTTGGGAGGCTGACGCAGAAGAATCACTTGAACCCGAGAGGTGTTCAAATTTAACATCAGAAAATTTACAACACATTCAAGAAAATGTTAAGTGGCCACAAATCCAAATGAGCACTACAACAATCTGATTTCTTGAAATAACTCTTCCAACTACAAGAAAAACCAACAAACAAAAACCTTTGCAATACCCAAAGTTAGTCTGAATACATCATCCCAAAACCAAACAAACCAAATCCCAGGAGAACTACCATAGAGAGTAAAATTCAAAGTTTAAGATGGTCTACTGTGAACAGACTAGTCATCTATTCCTGAAGGAGTTCAATCACAGACACAGAATAATCTTGTCAAATATAACTGCCTACAAGACATCAGCACATAGTTCACAGGTTATGAAGACTGCCTGCTTAGAAAGAAAACAGAATGCTCTGTTAATGAAAGAATACTAGAAAACGGACAATTATGAACAGCACTAAATGAAACTAATGAACTTGAGAGGACTAATCTTTTTTTAACCACAATAACTTTTTTTTTAATCAGAAGAAATTGTCCCATTGAATGACAGCTGCCACTGGTACAGTCCCAGGGCAAAGATGCCATCAAAGGTTTTCTCTTAGCACCAGCTACCAAATCCTGGCCCCATAGCCTGAGGGAGGACCTGTGAAAGTGCTCACAATAACTTTCTAACCATTAAATCAAATATTTAATGATGAGGAAATACAAACCAAGACTATCACATTTTTTCTTTTTTCTTTTTTTTTCTTTAAAGAGACGGGGTTTCACTCTATCGCCCAGGCACAATCATAGGTTACTGCAGCCTCGAACTCGGGGACTCAAGAGATTCTCTCGCCTCAGTCCCGTGAGTAACTGGGACCACAGGCGAATATCACCTTCATATATTTAAAATAAGTCCTCCATTTTATCATATGAGGTTTCAAGATGAGGGTCCAGATCAAGTGGAAAACTAAGTTCTAATGAAACATCACTCTTATTTTGTTTTTTAGCTGAGGTGAAGTGAACTCACTACAACTACTCATCCATATATAGCAACCATCAGGAATGTGTTCGTATTTACATGCTGCACAAGCAGTGATCACATTCTTGTGTGTGCGTATGTGTGTATACATGCGTATGTACATTTCTTTAACCTTTTCAATCTAGTTAAAAGTATTTTCAGTTCATAAGCATGGTATGTGTACAGACACATTTTCCCAGAACTTCTTGTAGAGGACAGGAAATCCTTCATAACATTATTACAATAGCTAAATGACAATTGTCTCCAATAGCCATATACATTCACTGAAAAATGCTTCAATCACTCCACAAACACGTATCTCCAAACTACTGAATACAAGTTTATATTATCTTCTATCAATAGGATGGCTTATTACAAAATTTAGTAAATGTGTATTAAGTCCACGGATGTCAACTGCCATAGGCACTTTCTTGAGCTTACTGGGTCACACAAACTAAAGACATGAGCGGCATGACCACGGCAGTGCAAGATCACATTAAGGTGAAAAACCTTGAATCATGTAAAACAGGATGTCTCAACCTCAGCACAGGTGACATTTTGGGCCAGATCATTCTTTGTTGTGGGAGCTTCTTCGTATTATCGAATATGTAGCAGCATCTCTGGCCTCTACCCACTAGATGCCAGTATCACACCCTCCCCAGGTGTGAGAACCGAAAATGTCTCCAGACATTGACAAATGTTCCCTGGGGAGCAAATTTTGGTCTAGGAATCTAAAAACTTAGTACAGTGTGTCAGTTTCAAAAGAGTATATTCTGCAAAACCAAGGAAGTTCCAAAACAACTTCAGGCATTCCAAATAGCTGCTTTATACAAAACTTTCTTGGATGAAGTAAATGAAACCTTGTTACTGGAGATAGCTAATTCTTCCACATGTGCATGATTAAACACTTGTGATGATGAATCTGGGACAGGCTGGGACAGGAGCCAACAGTGACTGGGTTTTATAGTTTCGATGAATTACACCTCCTTTTAACCCTTCAGTGGACTAACCATCCCTGCCAGGGTAACCCTTTCTTCGCCAACCATATTCCCTGACGCCTTCCACATAAGACTCACTCCTGCGGGCCCTCACCTTTTGACACTGCCTCCCACCGCACTGGGGTCAACTCTCACCCAAGAGTTCCGCCACCTTCCACCACCAAACCAGCTTGTCCTTGCCAGATGCCCCCAGGGCCCCAGCTCTCATCCTGGCATACCCTGTCCAAGCCCGCTCTTGACCCCTGACCCCGCCACCCCCTCCCCCCAGGGAGATACCTGAAGTAGTAGACATCGCTCTTGCCAGCACTTAGCCCAGATTTTCGGATCACTTCCTCCTTCTTCCATCCGGGGGGGAGGGCCGGGCAGTCCATCCTCTTCCCGCTCTCCGTGGCCCGGGGTCCCCTGGGCCCCGGCCCCGCGCTCCCCGACGGGAAAGGGACCGGCTCCCGCCGGGGGGCGCCGCCGCCACCGCTGCCGCCGCCGCCGCCGCAGCCGCCGCCGTCGCCGCCAAGGCCGCTGCCGCCACTCGGGGGACGGCCGCGGCCCCGGCCCCGGCCCCGGCCCCGTCCCCGGCCACGGCCCCGGCCCCGGCCACGGCCACAGACGCCGCCGCCCCGGCCCGCCTGCTTCCACCGCCCCCGGCCACGGCCGCCGCCCCGAGCGCCTTCCCTGCGCACGCCGCTCACCGGGGACGGGGCGAGCGCGCTGCCCTGGCCCCCCTGCTCTATGGCGGAGTCGCCGCCAGCGCCGCTGCCGCCCGCCGCGCTCTCCCCCTCCTCCTGCTCCGGGCAGCAGCGGCCTCCCCCCGGGTGCGCGCGCATCCAGCCCCCTCCCCAGCCGGCGCTGCGCTTCTTCCGTAACCGAGCCCTTGGAATCCCGGAGACCCGCCCCGCCCGCAGCGCGGCGCGCGGGGAACGCGCGCAAGCATCATAGAGCGGGAGCGCACAGAGCGGCCCTCCTGCCCGGGGCGTGGCCCCGGCCACCGCCTCTTAGGTCCTCCAAGCGCTCTGGGCGGCCATCTTGTCTCCACCTCCTCGGGGCCACGCCCCCTGCCGCGCTTTTCCGGCCCGGGCCCCCACTGGGCGCGCGGAGCCGGGGAGGTTGGTCAGGCTAGTCACCAGCTGGAGGTGTCATAGTGACTGTGGTCAGTTTGTTTCATACGGGGTAATCTCCACCATTATGTGATTTTACCTATGTTTGCTTCCCCATTAATGAATAACAAGCAAAATAGATCTTATATACTCACTAACTCGGCTATTCATTTAAGGGGATGATAGCCCCTTTTCCCGCCTCTCTGCACAAAGCTTGCAGGGGAGCTTATACTGAAGGAATGAAGCAAAGTGTCCCATTCGCGGAATACCAGTGCACCTCCTGAGCCTGGCTTCAGAGCCATTGACAGATTCTCCTTGAACCTTGTAAGGATGTAGGAAGGAAAATGATAACTTGGAATATGCCCATGAGTCAGATGTGGCTTACCTCTATATTCTTCTTAGAGTGACTAGAATCCCTAAACCCATCTAGCAATTTCCAGATGTCTTTGTCTAATACAAAAATCAATGGCCTTTTATTTGGTAAATATTCCCTTATGTTGAAAGTCCAGCCTAACCTACCGTCACAAGCCTTTCGGAAACTGTGCGGGATTCTTTTCGGTCATCCAACTCATCATCCAAGAATGATTTTAAAGCATAATGACAAATCGATTAAGGAAACTGATTTGAATTTTAGAAATGCATATTTTCTATAAGTTGTTGAACATTTATACAAGTGTGCTATTGAAATTCAAGATAACATATTATGAAATGTTTGGAAGACTGAAAAATGTAAAGCACATGTTATCAGCCTGATGATAAGCTATCTTGGGTTTCTGTACTTATATGACCTAAAAACAAGGACCAAGTTTAACGTATAGAAAAAGTTGATTAATATAAAGAAACGAAAATCGAAAATTAATTTGGTTTATCTTTGCAGTATATGCAAACATTAACTCATACACACGAACTTGTCTGTCTCTAAACCTGACCCTAGTCTTCTTTTAATGTCCTTTAGTTGAAAGACACTAATTTATGGCTTCCTACAAGAAATTTAGAAATGTGAATCTAAAAATTCATCAAGTAAGTTCTGAGGAGAGAGATCAGTACTGGAGACATTCACATAGAAGTCGTTTGTGGCCAGGCGCGGTAGCTCACTTCTGTAATCCCAGCACTTTGGGAGGCCGAGGCCGGCGGATCGCGAGGTCTGGAGATAGAGACCATCCTGGCCAACGTGGTGAAACCCCGTCTCTACTAAAATACAAAAACTAGTTGGGCGTGGTGGCGTGCGCCTGTAATCCCAGCTACTTGGGAGGCTGAGGCAAGACAATTGCTTGAACACGGGAGGCGGAAGTTTCAGTGAGCCGAGATCGCGCCGCTGCACTCCAGCCTGGCAACCGAGCAAGACTGCGTCTCAAGAAAAAAAAGTCATTTGTGAAAGTGTCAATTGAAGGAGACCCTGCAAGTAAGTAAGATCTCCAAGGAAGGGCTTGCATGGTTAATAATAAAAGGAAAGAGGATAAAGAACTGAATCTTGAGGAATGCCAATACTTAAGGTTCCACTGAAGGAATAAAGGAAAAAAATGATATTAAAGTTTGTATGACATAAGAGAGTACTCTGATTTTCGCACATAATTGAAAATAAAGGGTAAACATGAACAAAAAATCTCAGTAGAAACGGTAATTGAGACAGGTGGTTGAGACAACAGATGGAAACAGGTATACTTTTGGAAAATTCTACCTTTTCATGCTGTGCTAACGAGGCTGTAGATCAAATGATATATTGGATACAAAAGCATTTTTTAAGAAATAAATCACAGGATTTTCGGGTCATTATTTTGACTTCTACTACCAGATTCCATTTGCTAAATCCCAGAAGATGTAGCCTAATATTCCCTCTGTTAAGAAAAACTTCATTTAGACATATCAAAAGCTTTTTGTTTACACTTGAACTTTTCTACTGTGATACCATAGAGCAAAGTAAAAAAAAAAAAAAAAACAGATAAAAATAAATGCTCTTATTTATTCTCCCACTAAAAGAAAAAAAAAAATACTCCAATTAGGGCAACAATAAATTCCAAAAGGGACTAGATTGAGATCGAAAACTGTTAAGAATAGACGCTAAATACCTGAGAGAGAGACCCCTTTGTTTCTCTTAAAATACTGGACAAATAATAAACCTTTTCTAATTCTAGGAAAATGCATTTTCTATCACTCCTCCAGGAAGCATAGCAACGTTGTTTTTCTTAGGTAGTAAAGTTGTGACCAAATTTTCAATTTGGTCTCTCTTACAATGGAGAAGGCTTGCTAACTTACCTTTTGGAAAAAGTGAAAGACAAAAGCAAGACAGGATCTGGTCCACTAAATGAACAAACAGAGATGTAACCACCTGTGATCTCTGCCTCCCAGGTATAAAGGCAGGTGCTAAAACACCAACTGTCACCCCTAGAAGACTATTCATTCTTTGATTTTTCCCTTTATTGTTTAGCAGGTAAAACTGGGTGAAGTTAAGCCATTAAAGAAAAAGTTGTTTTAAAGAAAGGTGTTAATCTGGATTTTTATTTTGAAAATTAGAACACATTCAGGTAATGAAACTTCGAAGAATATTAGGAGGTGAGACTGATTTTGAGAACTATATATTCTGTCAAATATATAACCTGCATTTAAATCTTTGAGTGTGATAAAATACCCAATAAAAGCAGGGGTTTTTTGTTTGTTTTTTTGTTTTGTTTGGTCTTTGTTTTTTGGGTTTTTGTTCGTTTGGTTGATTGGTTTACTGGGTTTGTTGTTGTTGTTGTTGTTGTTGTTGTTGTTATTGTTGTTGTTGTTTTGGCCTCCTGTGTGTAACTGGTACCACAGGTACATGCCACTACACCCAGCTAATTAAGACTTTTTTTTTTTTTTCTTTTTTGGTAGAGATGGGAGTCTCCCCCTATTGCCCAGGCGGATCTCAAACTCCTGGGCTCAAGCAATCCTCCCGCCCCACTTCCCAAAGCCCTAGGATTATGGGAGTGAGCCACCGCACCCAGCTAGAAAAACGTTTCAAATACTGGAAAACCTTACTTTTTTCAATGAACATTTTTGCATGAAGGAGTAACAGGGACTTTAGGATTTTTTTCTCTTAGACGCCAAACAGTAAGGTCAGAATTTATCAAGACATTACATAGGAGTAAGGGCACAGTGAGGGGGAAAAAATATTTTCCAGCACTAATTAACAGGTTTTATGATTCACTAGTTTGGCCCAACTACTGTTCTCACCTAATTCCCAGGCACAACATGTCACGAGGCCAAATGACACTTTCAAGTGCAAGAGCTTGTAGTATGAAGAGGGCAGAGATCACCTAGTAGCCATCAAGCAGGCCGTCCAGAGGCAAAACTCCTTATGTGAGGAATTTAGAAGTAATTAGGCTCCCCTATTATCTAAAGCTGGCGTCTGGGTCCAGGCTTCTTTCCCAAAAACTTGTAAGTAACTAAAATTTCTGCACGTCTCCCATGCATGCATGTCAAAACTCAGTGCAACCTTTGCTGACATTAAGACACCAAAATGTCTAAAAATGTAATCATTTATCATGACCTACGTGGTTAATATGGCCCAAATTCCCTTTAAGCTCCTGCTTTAAGGTCCATAAATATCCCTAAGGAAAATCCACTCATTCCTCTTTTGCTGAGGTGCCCTGCTGTACTCTTCTGCTGCATTGTTCTTTCTTTCTAATAAAACTTGCTTTTTCGAACCTGTGCTGTCTTCTGTAAATTCTTCTTACAACCCTATGACCCATGAGCCAACCACTTTCCGATGCCAGGGCTCTGACACCTCACCTGGCATAGTATAAATAAAGTTTCTTTTTGTTTGTTTTTTTGTGTTTTATAACCTTCCACTTGGAAAGACTACAGAGGAATCTTGCACTGCATAGTTCAAACTAAAACAAGAAAAGTTAATTATCTTAAAAGAAAGAGAAAACAAGAAGGGATAAATTTTGAACCGAGGGAAAACATTTAAGAAGTGTCTGATATTTTTAAAATTTCTGTCAGTTATTACATTTGTCATAAGTAAATGTTTAGGAATAAAGGATGGAGACATGCTTATTTTATTTAACTCCCCCCCCCCCAAAAAAGGACGGAAAACAAAACAGTGCAACCAGTAGAAAGAAAATGATCTTTAGGTTTTAGAGCCCTCAGATACCACTTAATATGCTGAACAGTGGTTTTTAACTTTAATTCTGGCTGCAAAACACCACAATGCTAGGACATGTGATACATCAGAAATGAGAGCTGACTACTCAGTTTGCAAGTGAGGGAGGAGTAGTCACTGAGTAAATCAGAAAATACATCTCACCAAAAGAGACTTTGTACCTAAAATGGCTTTCCCAAGTCCTCATGCATACCTCACGAGAGGCAAGGCAAAGACTAGAACTCCAGTCTCCTGACTCCAAGTTTAGAGGTTTGTCTGCTTTCACTGCCTGTCCCACCTTCAATGGCCTCTTCACTCTCCTGCTTGCTGCTACTTCAAATTGGAAAGAGATTGTCTGTTTCCACCCACACTCTCACCCCAACCTTCCATTTGGCTCATTTCTACTTATCTCTTAGGTTTCACCTTAGACATTACTTCATCCAAGTTGCCTTTTCTAACCTCCCCAGAAATTCCACTGCTGATTCAGTGCCCTCCAGGTTGTATACTCTGCACCACACTAGTATCCTCATCCATTTATTGTACTTTATTGAATTAGTTTTTAATTGTCTTTTGTCCCCCACCAGCCCATAAGGCACTTTTCATATTCACCATTGCATTCTCCGTGCCTATTACTGGACTTGCCGGGTACATGGGAAGGGTTCATTAGATAGCTGATGAATACATTGAATTAATACTTTTTTTTTTTTTTTTTTTTTTTTTGAGTCAGAGTTTCGCTCTTGTCACCCAGGCTGGAGTGCAGTGGTGCGATCTCAGCTCACAGCAACCTCCACCTCCTGAGTTCAAGAGATTCTCCCGCCTCAGGCTCCTGAGGAACTGGGATTACGGGCACCTGCCATCATGCTTGGCTAATTTTTGTATTTTTAGTAGAGACAGAGATTCACTATGTTGTCCAGACTGGTCTCAAACTCCTGACCTCAGGTTACCCTTTTGTAAAAATTATATAGTCTTAAAATAATGAGCAGCATATTTACTTCTCAATGAAAGTAAAATCACATGGATTATATAAAAAAGAAATTCACAGCTCGTCCAATCTTTGAAAAATTGAAAAGGTTTCCATGCCTAAGAGATATTTAACAATAAATTTTACTTTTTTTGTATAAATGTGGGGTACAAGTGCAATTTTGTTACATGCATTGATTGTGTAGTGATTGTCAGGGCTTTTAAGGTATCCATCAACCATATGATACACATTGTACCCATTAAGTAATTTGTCAGCAACCACCCTCCCCCACCCATCACTCTTCCAAATCCCCATTGTCTATTATTCCACACTCTATGTCCACATGTACGCAGTAGTTAACTCCCACTTATAAGTGAGAACAGTGATATTTGACTTTCTGTGTCTGGCTTGTTTTGCTTAAGATAATGACATCCAGTTCCATACATGTTGCTGCAAAAGACATGATTTCATTCTTATTTATGGCTGAATAGTATTCCATTGTGTATATATGCCACATTTTCTTCATCCAAACATCTGTTGATGGACACTTACATTGATTCCATATCTTTGCTATTGTGAATAGTGCTGCAATAAACATATGAGTATGGATATATTTTGGATATAATGATTTCTAATAATTTATTTAACTTTGGGTAGATAACCAGAATTTAACTTTATAGTAATTAAAAATGAGGCTTAAATTCATTTTACAAATATGTTTGATTATAAAAGTTATAATGTTTTCTTTAGTCTCTTCTACATCAACTTTAACTTGAACTGTTTATTAGCTCCTCAAAAATATTGGAGAATATATATCATAAAAGATAATCACAAAATGACTACTTCTAAAAACCTATTTCTGAATTGAAATATTTATCTGCATTCATGTTTCTGCTCATTTGACTTCAGATAATTTGACTCCTCCTAATAGTCTAAGTTACATATACTCACATGTGTCTTTCTATTTTGGAACCATCTACAAAGTTGTCAGGGTATTTTCTTTATGGCTTTGCTCATTTCTAATGGGCTCTAATCTGTAGTACTTTTCAGAATAGTTTAAAAACCTAATAGAGGACTCATGATTTAGCCCAGTGATCTTGTTCTGAAACACTTTCAGACTTTGTATTCCAAGTCGTTACATACCTCAAGACTCCCCAACAAGTTAATCACAATTATATACAATTGTACACAATTGCTTCTCTCCAGGCAGCTGTTATTATTGCCACATATCCTTCTACATAGCTTGGAAGTCTGTCCTCTGGGGTGGGGGATTGGAACAACAGTGACCCAGCAACTTTCTCCGTCACCATCTGTGGCAGACACACTGGTTGGCAAAATCAAACACCCATTAGCGATTTGAGTTTCCCTTGCCCACCTTCTCTATAGAAACTAGAAAGTATAAATACTCTCCCAATCTCGCTTAGGCAAGAATAGGAGAGAAGCAAGAGTGACTGTGGGAAACTGTTTACTTCTTTATCTTAAAAAAAAAAAAGAGAGACACTGGGCACACTGGCTCAGGCCTGTAATCCCAGCATTTTGGGAGGCCAAAGTGGGTGGATCACCTGAGATCAGGAGCCTGGCCCACATGGTGAAACCCCATATCTACCAAAAATACAAAAAATTAGCCAAGCACAATGATGGGTGCCTGTAGTCCCAGCAGCTCAACAGGCTGAGGCAGGAGAATTGCTTGAACTCAGGAGGTGGAGGTTGCAGTGAGCCGAGATTGTGCCATTGCACTCCAGCCTAGGCAACAGGAGCGAAAGTCCATCTCAAAAATAAATAAATAAATAAATAAATAAATAAATAAATAAATAAATAAATAAGTAAATAAGATAAAAAAGATATGATCGGCACTCGCCTTTTGCCTTTGTTCCTGCTGGAACATGGGCAGGATTTTTGAAGCTGTGACAGCTGTCTTGCAACTATGAAGCAAAGAACATTAAGATAAAAGGCCAGCATCCTAAGAATAGCAGAGCCAGAAAATGGAGAGCTGAATGACATTGTTGAGCAGCTGAACTGTCTTGCAACTGTTTATCTCCAGACTTTTTGTTATATGAGTAAGACCATGTTTGATTAAATCACTGTTTAGTTTTTGGATACCTGCAGCAGAAAGCATTTTTTGCTGAAATAAAATTTCTTCTTTTAATGGATTGTTTAAATCTTGCTAAAATTCAGGCAGCTCCTAAGCTTGAGACCTCGGTGTAAGAGATTGCAAAGAGTGAAGGAAGAAGCCAGAGAGAAATATAAAGAGAGAGAGAGCAGGGGAAAGTTGTTAGTAGGCTTTCCCCTAGTAGCAGCAGTCCAGGAGAGGTCTCTCTTTCACACCCTGGTGGAAAGAAAGGTATTCCAAGGGGCCACCTCTGCTTGGGCTCTAATTCCCTTGCTAGGCACAATGCAAGCTCCAGCTCCAGAAGGTATGGCCCAGTAAATTATCTTTGAACTTGATCATTTCATAGCAACTGTCGTCTTTTCTGAATAGAGTAACACATATGGGGAAGGAGACCCTTGATCAGCATTTCTCCAACTGAGATCCACAGATGGACTCAGTTTGCCAATTCCCTACCACAAAATTTTAGCATAAAATTTTCATTTCAATAATAACATTTTTATTTTCTTTTAAGCCCCAACATAAGCATACAACGGACTGTCTGCATAACCATCTGGTATCTGAGTCATGTTTCCTTATTTCACTGCCCCAGCTTGATCTAGTTGGTAATAAACAGTGCTACTTTGAATGACATTGACTAATGATAAAGGAACAGATGCCAACATAATATGCAAATAATGAGTTTGTGCATATGAAGACCAATGAAAGTTTCGTAATCATTCCATCAGAGAAAAGTGGTGGGAAAACTTAGTCACCTGAAGAACAAAGTGGCACCTATCGGCCAAAACCCAAACTATCTGACTAGTGTCAATCTGTGTCATCACTTTGGGATCAATAATTTAGTTTCTGGGAAAATAATAATCTATAATAGCGATTTGACTTGACTACTGTTTAATAATTTTACTTGTATTTTACTTATAAATTTATTCAATTTTTATAATTATGTAAGAGCCGCATGGTTAAAATGAGTTAAATGAGGCTAAGAGTTTTATGCTTTCACATATTTATGTGACATCAGAACAATAATACAACACAGGTTGGGTGTGGTGGTTCACGCCTGTAATTACAGCACTTTGGGAGGCCGAGGCAGGAGGATTGCTTCAGTTTGGGAATTCAAGACTCAAGACCAGCATGGGCAACATAGTGCGACCTAGTCACTACTATAAACAAAACAAAAATTTAGCCAGGCATGGTAGTGCCTGCCTGTTGTCCCAGCTACTCAGGAGGCTGAGGCAGGAGACTTGCTTGAGCCCAGGAGGTCAAGGCTGCAGTGACCTAAGATGGTGCCACTGAACTCCAACCTGGGCAACAGAGTGAGACCCTGTCTCAAAATAATCATTCTTATTATTATTTAACTCAACACTGTGGAATAGAGTCCTCAGTAATTTTTTCCTTGAAAAAGAAATATATATCCTTTTTTTATTTTGAGAAACAGTTCTCTAATTTTCAGTCTCACCGTCAAATTCTTTCTTCCTATGTGATGAGATTTCTGAGAAATTAATAAATGTAAGTGTCTCTCGTGACCCATCTTGAAATTCTTTCTCTCCTTGGTTTATGAGACATACCCTTCTGATTCTCCTTCTATTACTTTCCAGTTCTCTTTGGTATACCTTTTTTCTTGGATAGTTCCTCAAATGATCTGTTCTCCCAGCTTCCATCTTTAGGTGCCTTGTCTGCTCCTTCTACCTGCTCTGCCTTGTCAATGTCACCTACTCACCAGCTTTAGCTACAGGAACTCACCCTTGCCTTCCAGTGACAACATGGCCAATGCGGCATCGGCGAGATCATCCTATATATACTATAGATAACCCTATAGCAGTTTTCCAGACGACAGATCACCCCATTGGCTACTTTTGAGGTCTTGAGGAGGCCCCAAAACTGGTACCCCTCTGTCCCTCCTGAGAAGTGAAACTAATTAAGAAACAAGAAGGCCGGGCGCGGTGGCTCACGCTTGTAATCCCAGCACTTTGGGAGGCCCAGACGGGCGGATCACGAGGTCAGGAGATCGAGACCATCCTGGCTAACACGGTGAAACCCCGTCTCTACTAAAAATAGAAAAAATTTAGCCGGGCGTAGTGGCGGGCGCCTGTAATCCCAGCTACTCGGGAGGCTGAGGCAGGAGAATGGCGTGAACCCGGGAGGCGGAGCTTGCAGTGAGCTGAGATCACGCCACTGCACTCCAGCCTGGGCGACAGAGCGAGACTCCGTCTCAAAAAAAAAATAAAAGAAACAAGAAAAGGAATGAGAAAAATGACATCCAGAATAACTCCATCATGAGAAAGTATCGCTTAGAGGATGTGTGAAAGCTGAATGGGCTTGTCACTGAATTCCAAAATTTAATGACCTAACCTACCTTGCTATAACTGGACTGTGGGCAGTGTCTCCGTCCACCTCTTGAGGTCTGGCCTTTACTCTTACATTTTGTAACATGACCAAGAATAACCAAGAACAAATATGCTAAGCAGGCAGGAAAACGCCAAAAACAGGAAGAAAAGAGAGGAAGGAGATGAGCTACCAAGATCCTGTTCTTTCCAAATTCACCATTCACTCTACCTCTTCAGGGGATTGGAAAAGAGACCAGGAGTGTGAAGAGAAGAAGAAGGAAAACAAACAAACAAGCAAACAAACACTGTTTGAAAACAAGAGTAGAATGGTGACATTCCCTTTTAATGGTAATATCATTTGTGAGTGCTAAAATCTGTTTCCTTAAGTATTGTTTCAAAATCATGTTACCCCATAAATATATATCTACTACATACCCACAACAATTTTAAGAGAAAATTTAAAAATACATATGTTAAAGGGTTGGTATTTTTCTGAGAAGTTTGGAAAGTATTTAGATGAATTAATACTAAATTTAGAATGCCAGATTATAAAATCTAAATGGTCCAAAAAGATAGAAGGACAAGATATTGCCATAGTATTTCAGTAAAGTAAAGCAAGTTTACAGATTTCACTGGGACATATATTGTAAAGGTAGGGGTAGCACAAAGAAAGTCAGTAATGTGATTTAAAAGAAATATAATTTGATTCAGGTCTAGTTTTTGCCTAAACTTGTTTTATCATGAAACAATTAAGATAAGGAGATAGTCTCTGAACATACTTATTTTAAATGAGCCTTTTGTGACCATTGTGAGAATATATGTTTTATTTGCCAAAGAAATATGACTTTAGAGTATGTGTTATTTACTCTTCCAAGCTACAGCTGAACTGGTGGGGAATTGGGTTGTGCAGATGGCACTTTTTGTATGTCCCTCGCTCAGATAATCGGATTGTAGAAACAAAAGAAATAATCAGGATGTCAAATTTTAACATTCCTTTTACTCATAAATACTTTGGTGTTGCTCTTATTTCCATAAGCAGAGGGCAGATGATTTTCAGCCCCGTAGAAATAGCAGAACGTGCAGGCTACTAACTTCACTTCCTTGAACTAACATTATGATATCATCACTGGATTCCTCAGCACAACAGCCTGTTCTTAACTCATTTCCAAATGTTTTCTCTCACTATCATCTTGATCAGACCATCCCATTCTTAGGTTCTTACTGTGCCTTCTCACTCTGTCTTAAACAGACAAGTCCTTCAGCTGATCACATTTCAAATGCATCACCAGGTTGACCTGAACGCATTGGTTTCTTCCTATCTTGTTTCTTCCACTTTTTTATATAAGATAGATTTTTCTAGGAGGACACTATTTAACTTTTCAGCACATATCCCCAAGTTTTTTCCTAGGTACATAGAAGCCCTGCTTTCTGTATATTGTACCATTTCCTTATTCCTTCAATACATTGTAAAGGTCTTTCCTGCCTGTATACACAGAGCTTCCAAACAGCTTTCCTGTGTTTTACTCATTAATATGGGCAGCCAGGATCTCCAGGCATTTGAAGAAAGCCTTTAACATGGAAAAACAGAGCAAGAAAACAACAACAACAACAAAAAAAAACAGCGGAAAAAATAGCTTTGGAAGAAACAGAGGCAACAAAGGGAATTGAAAAACCTTTTAAAAAATCTAGGAACATAATATTACTCAGAGATTAACATACTTGGAAGATCCCTTAGGATGAACAAGACAATATTAAAAAAGAAGAATCAGAGGATAAGGAAAAGCTCTTAGAAATGTAACTATAGTAGCACAATCTTTTAAAAAATAAATAGAAATATTAGAAAATTGTTAAGAAAATCTCCCAGAAAAGGATGTAAAAAAAAAAAAAAAAAAACACGGAGAGATCAAATTAGGAGGTCCAGAAACAAGTAATAGACATTCCAGAAACAAATTTCAGAAACAAATAACAGACATAACATAGATAAATGATTTTTTTTCTAACTAAGGAATTTTTCATGACATGAGTCCTCCAGATTGAAAGGCCCACTGAGAACCCAGCATAATGAAGAAAATGCAATCCCACACCTGCATACAGTATCATGAGACTTCAGAACACCACAAATAAAGGCCATAAGAGCTTCAGGGATAAGAAAATTCACATGTAAAGGATTGACAGTAAGAATATTGTTGAATTTCTCAAGAATACTGAAAGCTGCAAGGCAAAGAAACAATGCATTTAAAAATTTGCTTTTAAATTATTTTCAAACTAGGATTCTATACCTAGTCAACAATCATCCCCAGAACTACAAGGTAGGTCTCAGAAAATAAGTTTCTTAAGCACCCTTCCTAGAAAGCTGCTGGAGGATGTGTTCTACCAAAACGAAGGAGTAAACTAGATTTATGAAGATGGGGGATCCAGGCAAGAGAAATTCCAGTACAAGAGAGAGGGAAAAGAACCCCAGGATGATGAGGAATGAAGCTCTTAGCTGCACAACAGGCCTGGAGAGCAAAATTCCAGTTTAAAGGAAGAGGAAAGAGGTTACAGAAGGCACATCTCTAGTGGGGAAAAAAGGAGGATTGGTTATCTGTGCTGATGGCTATGTAGAAATTTATTAAAAAGCTCTTGGAGTGTGTGGGGAAAAAGAATCAGTGATAGTTACGTAGAATACTAAGAAAATTTGAAAAGAGGTTATCATTGAACTTTGATGAAATTCTTTGATGAACTTCCTTGGTAAAGGGAAAAAAGAAAAGATATATAATCATGGTCATAATATTGTGATATTTTGTAGTATGTAATAGTGGTTAAGTGATTGAATCAGAAATTAGAAAGGTGAACCTACACTAGAGGAAGCAGCTAAAGTGCAGAGATGTGTTGCCTCTGGGGAGTGGGACTGAGAAATAAACAGATGGAACAAGATACTGGATATTTCCTTTATATACGTCTGTTCTTTAACTTTTTGAACCATGTGCTTATATTATTTTGGATAAAATTTGACAATTTTTAAAAATTGTAATGTGATTTTCTTTTGGTACCCTTACTTACAACCTCATGATATTAAGGTTAATTATCTCTTTTTCCTGAGTAGCCAGCCCCTGTGTTAGACACTATGCATGCATTATGTTTAATCATCACAACATCATGCAAAGTAGATATTATTATCTTCAGTGTACAGATGAGAAAACTAAGGCATTGAGAGATTAAATTACCCATCGCTGTTTACCCAAATGACTAATAATAAATTTGAAGTTGAGCCTAAGTCCATCTGGTTTTAAAACCTAGGCTCTTTCAATCACATATTGTGGGTAAGTGCAACTATACCTTTGTTTATATGCAATTTTAATTTTTGTACGTTAACTAATTATTCCCTGTGTGCACGTAATGTATATTTGTGTCACTGTTGTTTGTGATGGCGTTATTCCTTAAGTCGACATTTTCAGCATGTAGCTTACTATCTTCTTCAGGCTCCTAGTATATAGTATTGGAAGACTCTTCCTATATTTCCTTTAAGTCACCTGAGGTTCAGAGATTGCTCTCGGCTGTAATTCTGAGCTAAAATACATTTTTAGCACTGAACGATAGCTCTGAACTGTTCCTGGTGTTCACTGGCAAGTCTGATTGCTTGGTGAAGGGAGAAAAAAATACCTGTTAAAGAAGGCGAGTTGTGTCTAGAAAATCAGAGTCCCTGTAGGGTCAATGACTACAGAGCTGAATGTTAGAGCAGCAGTCTTAGGAGAGACAGAGAGGAAAGCTTGCTCTTTGAGTGAGAATTATGCCCTCATTCCTTCCCCTTACTCATCTCCTTCATCTATTAATCAGGGAATTCTAATATAAGAGTTTCATGAGGATAAAAGTAAATAAAAAGATTAAAGCAATATCAAAACATTTAATGAGAAATATTTTTTCTTTAAAAGACATATAAACAGAAATGTTTGCAAATGTTTCTAAACATGCCATTTGTCTGGAATAAATACATAGGAGGATGATACTTCCTGGAATCTAGTAGCAATTTTTTAAAAGTTAGGATTAGAAACTGATTTTTTTTTAGCATCTAAACTTAGGATCAGAAAGAAATGGTTTTCCAATTGTATCTTGCTTTGCAGTGTACACTAAAATAACATTTTAACATCTATACTAGATTTATTGTTAGCCACTGCAATTTGTAGAATACTGTAATTAACTGGCCCTCGATAATAAATAGCACATGAGGATGCATAAGGAAAAACTTCCAAACTAATTTTATTTTTTATTTTGTTTATTTATTTTTGAGATAGGGTCTCCCTTTCTTGCCCAGGCTGGAGTGCAATGGCACAATCACAGCTCATCATAACCTCAAACTCTTGAGCTCAAGCAATCCCCCAGCCTCAGCCTCCAGAGTAGCTGGGACCAGAGGCATGTGCCACCATGCCCAGCTAATTTCTATATTTTAAATTTTTTGTAGAGACAGGAGTTTTGCTGTGTTGCCATAGCAAACTTCTGGCTTAAGCGATCCTGTTGCCCCAGACTCCCAAAGTGCTGGGATTACAGACGTGATCCACTACGCCTGGTATCAAACTAATTTTAGAGAGAAATGGAGAATTAATAGATGCATGAAAATATAAACAGTGAAATTTGTTCTTATTTTAGCATATATCTTCTGCAAACTTTTCAAAACCAAATCATGATCTATCACAAAGGAAACAAGTAATTAGTGAAACCACAAATTAAAAAATGATAAATTTTACAGTTTTAAAAATGAATAAAAAATTATATGGTTGCCATATAGATAAGAAATAGTTTCATTAAACATTGTGTTATTTTTCTGGAGAAAGGGCAAAACAGAGACTTTTAAAACAGTGTTTCATGGGAATTACTTGAGGGGTTTCCCAAATGCATAATTTTTTTAAAGTCCAAGTTTTAGCTTTTTGTATACTTTCCATTTTAAAGCAATCTCAAACTTCCGGAAAGATTGCAAGAACATCTGCTTCCTCACTATTTTAAAATAAAATTGCTAACATGACCTTCTATAACCCCAAATATTTTAATTTGTAATTCTTACAAATAAAGGCATTCTTCTCCTTAATAATGGTAATGTAACCATCAAAATAAAGAAATTAAAATTGATATATTACTATGATCCTCAGATGACATTCAAGTTCTGACAATTGTCTCAATGATATTTTTTGTTTTTGTTTTTGTTCTTTTGAGACAGAGTCTTGCTCTGTCACCCAGGCTGAAGTACAGTGGCATGATCTTGGCTCACTGCAATCTCCGCCTCCCAGGTTCAAGTGATTCTCCTGCTTCAGCCTTCTGAGTAGCTGGGACTACAGTGAAGTGCCACTACGCCTGGCTAATTTTTTTGTATTTTTAGTGGAGACGGGGTTTCACCGTGTTAGCCAGGATGGTCTCAATCTTCTGACCTCGTGATCCACCTGCCTCTGCCTCCCAAAGTGCTGGGATTATAGGCGTGAACCACTGCGTCCAGCCATACATCAACTTTTAATTTATTGGAGGTCATTTTATGCTGCTGGCTTAACTCATTTTTGCACAGAGCTTAGCAAGCAGTTTTTTGTTTTCCTCAGGTTCTTAGTGTAATATTGAAGGACTCTTCATATTGTATTTTTCTCTAACGGAGCTGCATTTCAGAGATCATGCTCAGCTATAATTCTGAGCTTAAAGAAATGTTAATACTGAATGACAGCCCTGAGCTGTTCTCAGTATTTATTTGCCTGGGAATAAAGCATCTGTGTTAGTTTTCTTTTGCTAGATAACAAATTACCACAAATTTAGCTGCTTAAAGCAACACACATTTGTTATTACACAATTTACATGGGTCAGGAGTGTGGAAATGGCTTAACTGGGTCCTCTAATGGTCTTGTCATGGGATCCTTGGGGCGTTGCTTTGCCAGCTGGAAACCTCTGTGGTCAGTGGTGCCTTTACCTGAGTTTTGCTCTGGCCTGCTGGGCTTGTTCTGCCCACTCGGCCTGGCAGGCTGCACTAAGCTTCCACTGCCGGCCTGGATCCCATGTCTGCCAAGGGTGAGCCAGGCACGGAGCAGTGAGGGGTTTGTGAGCAAGCGTGGCATCTGGCTACTGCGTATAGTCAGGCATACTGCCTGCAGTGGGGCGGGCAGCTGCAGGACCAGCACAGGCACCAGCTCCCTGCGATGCTGCAGCTAGACCAAGTGTACCATAAGCAGCTTCCACAGCTGATACTGGGGAATGCAGTGGTGCCCAAAAGCTTGGAGACACCAGGAACCGTAGATCCCTAAAGAGGGTGTCACAGCCCTGGCTTGGGGAGCTTCTAGGTCTGGGTTCCCTGAAGGTTTGCAGCTCTTCTCTGCTTCTCTCTTCTAGTCACCCTCAGTGTGGCGAACAAGGGGCATGTTTCAGCCCTGTTTGTGTTACAGCTCTTTTAGCCCTGCCATTCAGCAGGTCCTGAGTTCTTGTCTTGCATCCAGGAAGAATGAGGTAAGAAGACAAGTAGAGGAAGAGCAAGACACAGAGGAGCTTTATTGAGTAACGGAACAGCTCAGGGGAGACCCACAGTGAGTAGCTCCTCTCCACAGCCAGGGTGTCCTGATGAGTGTTCAGCTTTCAGCATACAGAGTAGCTCCTCTCTGCTAGGCAGATCTTCCCGTGAGTGCTCAGCTCTCAGCAGAGAGGGTAGCCCCTCTCGGAAGCTGGTTGTCTCATGTCTCTCCATCCTCACCTCAAGTCTGGCTGAGTGAGGTGGGAGTATGGGCCTCAGAGGGGAGGAAGTGTGTGCTGATTTGGTCTATGGGTGGCCATGGGCAGGCCCAGGGGAATGCACCACAAATTCCCACTCTGGTCCCTGAGATGGGCAGCCTCGCCCCCAGGCTTCAGGCCCAATGGGCTTGAAGGTGGGGCTTCACCAGGGATCCACCCCCTTCCATCCAGAAGCCTGTCTGCCTCCTGCCCTTGTTCTTGATGCCCAGGCTGTTCATGCCAAGGCCGCCTGCAGGCCAGTGCTGGGCTGCCCTCAGCACCCTCCTGGCCTCCCTCTCCTCTTTGTCCACACCCAAAGTCTGGAGAGGGGTCTGAGATGGCTGGGGGCTGGTGTGTCAGCACAGCCCCAAGCCTGTGCACACTCCACCAGGCTGCAACAGCACTCGGGTTCGGCCCCAACTTTGCTTCAAGATTGGATTGGGCAATCGGAGTGGGAGCCAACAGTGGGGAGAAACCAGACAGTGGGAGCAGGCACTTCCAAGCCTGCAGGGGAAGCGGGGACTTCCTGGGCCCCCAAGAGTGCAGATATCTCTGGGTCCGCAGTCACAGCTTGGGTGGCTGCAGCTGTGCCTGGGAGGGTAGAGCTCCCGCCTGCTCTTGGCTCCCAAGAGCACAGGGGTACCTGGGTGGCAACCGTGGCTTGGGTAGCTGCATTTGGGCCTGAGGAACTCTTGGCTCCAAGGGAACAGGGGCGCTCAGGTCACAGAAGGCTTGAGCGGCTGCAGTTGCACCTGAGGAGCTCCTGCCCCACCAACTCAGAAGGGGCGGGGCTTCCACTTGTGCCCTGCTCCAGCAGGCTCAGTGGAACCCCGTGCAGCCCCGGCGGTGCCTCCTCTCCAGGTTTTGCCCGCAGTGCGTTGGCCCCGGCTATACCCACACAAATGAAGCCAGTGCTTCCAGGGCCGGGCCTGTGAGCCTGGCTACGCCCTCAGCTGGGTGCTCGTGGGCTCCTGGGATGCAGCGGGCAGTGAGGTTGAGGCCGCGGTGGAGGCTCTAAACCTGGCAGCAGGTCCTGCCCAGCTGTGCGAGGTAGGGGTGGCACATTTGGCTGCATCGGAAATGCAGAGCACAGAGCACCCACGGCCACCACTGCTGCTCCCACAGCCACCCCTGCTGCCACTGCTCGTGCCTCCCTGCTGCAGCCAGCATGACGGTAGCAGCCTCTCCGGACGGCCTGCCATTGCCATCAGTCTCATCTCTGAATATTATGCTCTTGGGTATGGTGTGTTGAAGGTGTTGACAAGGGCTACATTCTCATCTGAGGCTCAGACCCCTCTTCCAAGGACATGTCGTGGTTAGCACAGTTCATTCCTTGCAGCTACTGAACCCCCTTTTTGAGCCAGGATCTCACTCTGTTACTGGGGCTGGAGTACAGTAGCACGATCACAGTGTAGTGCAGCCACAACCCCCCTGGCACAGGAGATCCTTCCACCTCAGCCTCCCGAGGAGCTGGGACTACAGGCACAGCCACCACATCTGGCTAATTTCTGTATTTTTTGTAGAGACAGAGTCTTAGAGTCTTGCTATGTTGCCCAGGCTGGTCTCAAATTCCTGCACTCAAGCGTTCCTCCTGCCTCGGCTTCCAAATGTTCTGGGATTACAGATGTGAGCCACTGCATCTGGCCAGCTGGCTGCAGAATTCTTGATGGTTCGTTTCTTCAAGACCAGCGGGAGAGCCTCTGACTTCCATCTCGATACCCTTTGTGGAAAGGGGTCATCTGGTTAAATCAGGCCCACTAAGGATAATTTTCCTTTGATTAACATAAAGCCAACTAACTGGGGACCTTAATTTCATCTGCAAAATTTCTTTACCTTTGCCAGCTGACATAACGTAATCACAGGAGTGACAGCCCATCACTTTTGCCATACTGCATTGGTGGAAATTTATTGAAAGGTTCTGCTCACACTCAAAGGGCAGGGGAGTATACAAAATCTATAGCTCTTCAGGGTCGCACCTAAGATTCTGACCACTACAACTTTTCTGCCATCTGGATTAGTATATTTAAAGTTTTTGTATTGCTTTAATGGTTATTGATTGTTCTGACTTAGCTTTTTGTTTTTTTCTCCTCAATTTTAATTTAGGTTTTTGCATGTCTGAACACATAAAATTGTACAACTAAAAACACTCTTAGAACATGTGGGTACCATTGTGAATTATCAGTAATAAGTAAATGTACAGTATATTGAATAGTGATGTTCTCACATTAGATCATTCTGACATTTATTTTAAATTTTTGTATTTCTTGCCTGAATTTTTTTTTTTTTTTTTTTTTTTTTTTTTCCTGAGACGAAGTCTCGCTGTCACCCAGGCTGGAGTGCGATGGCACGATCTTGGCTCCCTGCAACCTCTGCCTCCCAGGTTCAAGTGCTTCTCCTGCCTCAGCCTCTCGCGTAGCTGGGATCACAGGCATGCGCCAGCACGCTCGGCAAATTTTATTTGTATTTTTAATAGAGACGGGATTTCTCCATGTTGGTCAGGCTGGTCTCGATCTCCCGACCTCAGGTGATCCAACCACCTCGGTCTTCCAAAGTGCTGGGATTACAGGCATGAGCCACCGCGCCTGGCCCTGAATTTTTTTTTTTTTTTTTTTTTTTTTTTTTTTTTTTACAAGGAATGAAATCAATTGTTAGATATCCTTAGTGATTCAATTTAGAGGCAAATATTTGTTGTCATCCTCTGAAGCTTCTGAATCAGTTTAAAAGGAGAGTATACTCAGTTTTCAACTGGCACTGGTTAAAAAAAAAAAAAAAACCACCACCATTTGGAACTTCTTGTCTGTGTGAATCTGGAATTTCACACAGACAAGATATAGAAATGAATGCTGATGTCGATACATCACCAACCATCATCCACAAATTCTCTTTGGGAAATCGTGTGGCCATTATTCTCTAGTTACATTACTTTTATTGATTATATAAGGATTAAAAAGTAAACAAAATAAATACATAGTCATAAAATTCTTCTGTTATGCACAGCAGGGGTGGTGATTGAGGTGGGTGTATTGAATGAGATTTTGGAGATTTTCTTGACTAAAGGGTCTGTTGCTTGAAACACATTTGAAAGCCACAAAACAATTTGAGCAATGATAGTAGTGTATTGGGATGCCTGGACCTGCAGCTGGTAAATGAATCTAAGAAATTCAGGAGCCTCATCAAGTAATAATTACATTCAATTCCTCCTTTGATGGAATTTACAGCACTATTTTATAATTTGACCATATCCACATAGTCTGATAATAGGACTACTGATGTCACCTCTTTAACCTACGGGTTTATTGAACCCACTTAGGATCACATTCATGTTCTCCTACAGTGACATATGATAACCCATCTTGGGTGGCTGATTAAGCCATACATCTGAATAATAACTCTCCTACCACCAAGAGCTGACTATATGCATTTTATCAGACAAGGTCTAGTCTTGACTGTCAGCTATAGTTTTAGTTTTAGTCAACTGTAGGCTGCAAGAGGTTCATGATACAATTTTCCAAACAGAGTAGATTCCTTGGTATATGCCTTCTAAGTGACAAAGGTTCCTCCTCTGTAATGGGGCCAGGAAAGGACCTAAATTGAAAGATTCTGAAGTGCTAGCTTTTTCAATGTATTTTTTTGTTATTGTTGTTTTCAGTTTTATCGAGGTATAATTGAAGTACACCAAACCACACACATTTAAAGAGTACAATTTTATCAGTCTTAACATATGTACATACCATAGACAAGGTAACAAACTTTTTCACCAGCTTCAAATTTACTTTGCCCCTTGGCAATCCTTCCCTGCCTCCAATCCCTTCTCCAGAGAGCCACTGAGCCTTCTGTAACCATCAATTAATTAGCATGTTCCAGACTTCCACATAAATGGCATTATATAGTACATACTTTTTTTTTTTTGTTCTGACTTTTTTCATTCAGCTACATTTTTTCTTTTCTTTTTCTTTCTTTCTTTCTTTTTTTTTTTTTTTGAGATAGGGTCTTGCTCTTTCACCCAGGCTGGAGTGCAGTGGTGTGATCACAACTCACTGGAGCCTTGACCTCCCAGGATCAAGTGATCCTCCCACCTCAGCTGCCTGAGTAGCTGGGACTACAGGTGAGTACCACCACGCCTGGCTATTTTTTTTTTGTACAGATAGGGTCTCACTATGTTGCCAAGGCTGGTCTCCAAGTCTAAATCCTGGACTCAAGCAGTCCTCTCACTTCAGCCTCCCAGAGTGCTGGGATTACAGGCATAAACCACAATGCCAGCCTTCATTCAGCAATTTATTTTAAGATTTATTTATGTTGTGGTAAATAGTGAACATCAATACTCTGTTCCTTTTTATTGTTGAGTAGTATTCCACTACATGGTTGTACCACAATGTATCTATTCACATATTGATGGACATTTGGATTGTTTATGACTATTGCTAAGAAGCCTGCAATGAATATTTGCAGTCTTTACACAAGCATATTATTTCATTTCTTTTGGGTAAATACCTAGAAGAGGAATGACACATAATAGATGTATATTGAACTTTTTAAGAAACTACTAACTACTTTCCACAGTCATTGCACCATTTTGCATTCCCACCAACAGTGTCTAAGTGTTCTGGTTGCTCCATATCCTCATCTTCATGTGATAGAGTCATTTTTTTTTTTTTTTTTTTTTTTTTTTTAAGTTGAGATTTTCCTGAGGCAGGAGAATCGCTTGAACCCAGGAGGCAGAGGTTGCAGTGAGCCGAGATCACACCACTGCACTCCAGCCTGGGTGACAGAGGGAAACTCTGTCTCAAAAAAAAAAAAAAAAAAAAAAGGTAAGCCTTTCAATGGGCGTGTATTGGCATCTCATTGTGATTTTAAGTTACATTTCCCTGATGACTAGTAATGTTAAGTGTCTTTTCAGGGCCAGGTGTGGAATCCCAGCACCTTGGGAGGCCCCAAGGAGGGCAGATCACTTGAGCCCAGGAGTTCGAGACCAGCCTGGCCCACAGGGCAAAACCCTGTCACTACAAAAAATCAACCTAGAGAGGGGAGAGTTTTTAAACCCTTTTGCTCTTTGCCATTTGAGTAATGAAGAGTTCTGCTCTCCTCTTTCAGAGATGCTGTATTTACACACACACACACACACACACACACACACACACACACACACACACAACACTCTCTCTCTCTCTCTGTCTCTCCACAGCCCCACTCCTGATCTTTGTTCTTCCCCAAGGCAAGAACAGATGTTTCTCTAATTAGTGAGAGGAGGAGAGTCTGACAATCATAAGGCTATACGTGGGGTTAATGGTGCTGTGGCCCAGCCTTTAGAATCCTTTCTGGGTTTCCTCCCCCCGAGGCATTGTGGGCTCACTGTGCCTCAAGTTCTCATCAGTAAGCTGGCAGGTGTGTTCGGCCTCCTGCAGGCTCTGACAGGCCTTTGTTCTCTCAGAACCAGCTTCTTACCCTGCCACTAAGTGGAAGAATCAGGTTTGCTGTTCACATGGGGCTCTTCATTTCCAATTCACCGTGGGTAGAGCTATGAGAGGTGTAGGAAGGAGACCTCAGGAGAAAACTTCTTTTTTCCCTCCATAACTACTTTTACTGCAAATAAAGTTGAGAATCAAAACATTTTCTACCTTCTTGGATCTATTTCTGAGTTAGTAGAATCTGGAGGGGATTTTAACTATGGGCTTTGAGATTTAAAAACAACAACAAAAATAAAACGCTGTGATTGACTTATGTAAACACGTGGCTGTTCTGTTCCCTTCCAGGCCGACTTGCTCAGCTCAGCGGAAACGCAGTTCATGGAGAACTCTGGTTGTTGTCCCACCTTCTTTGCAGATGCTTTCAAGATCAGACTCCTTCCTGTCTCCTCCAATACTTAAGAATTTAGATACCTTGTAAAAAGGCTGGGTGCTACACAGGCATTTGCTGAGACTTATAAGAAACAGAGGAAAGCATAAGTCAAAGAAACAGTAAATTTCAAGGCAGAAAGGGTTGATTCAAAGGCATTAAATAGAGCTATAGTCTGATAATGTGATGCTAACCTGAGAAGCTCAGGAATTTTTCCTTGAAGAATTGATAAAGGTGACTCAAGGAAAATACCAGAGCGCGTATGAATGCCAACAAATATGGTTTGTTTCAAAAGCAGATGACTTCTACTTTTATTTACTGAGTTAAAAATGCATATAATATTTTTATGGCATACATTTTCCCCCTAAAACTGTATATTCTTTGTGATCACGATTTTAGCAATAAAAGTTTTGCCAACCACAGTCCCATTCAGGAACATAACCTCTATAACTGATGAAGGATTATCATGTTGCTTTTAGATGTGGGGAGGTCAGGGAATCATTAAATGTAAAAATAAAATAATTTAAATGTTCTGATTGAAAATCACAAGCTGGAGGCACAGCCAAAACACCCGTGGATGTTGGACGAATACTCTTTGACATAAAATTATAAATTATATCAACGTTATAAATTATATTGATTCATTTCTGAAATTTTCTCCAGATACTTAAAAACAGATCAATAAAAACCTCAAAACTGATTTTATCCTTCTAAAATTTAAAACTTCATAACCAGCTGGGTGCAGTGGCTCACAGCTGTAATCCCAGCACTTTGGGAGGTCGAGGTGGGTGCATCATCTGAGG